>NC_136672.1:10320458-10908824 GCF_903797595.1 Erithacus rubecula | reverse complement strand
AGTGGCAGCCCTGGCACAGCTCCCTGTGCCACAGCCCCTGCCCGGCTGCCACGTGCTGACACTGCTAATTAGGTCAGCGGCTCCTGGTGAATTGGAAGTGGATGCAGGAGGCAGGGGGGGAGCTCGGGGGAGTTATTTGAGGCCTCTCCAACCTAGAAACCCAGAAAAGATTTTCTGGAGCTGTTGGGTGGCTCTGGCTGTGGGTACGACCACCACACTCCCTGCCTGCTCCGATCACAAATGGGGTTTCTTTTTCCTCCTTCAAACTGGGAATTTTACACAGACGATTCTCAGCATGTGAATTTGAAGCTGACAACCTCAATCAGTCAAGGTCTCGGTTTACAATGTAGTGCTTGAGTGGTTCCTGCTTGTCAGAGAGGTCTTGGGGAAGCACCTTCCCCCCAGCCCTTACAGGGGGCTGAGAAAGGAGTTTGGCTGTGGTTCAGTGTGGGGTGGCTGAGCCTTTTCCCATTTCTGGGGAATGGAGATGGGAGCAGCAGCCCTGCAGGTAAAGCCTCACTCCTGGGTAAGGCAGAGCCTCTCCTTCAGTGCACTCCCCAGATCTTACACTGTGCTTTGTGTGTTACTTTTCTCCCCCCGTGCATCTGGCACATTTAACAGGCTTTTTATTTAAATTTGCCTTTCTGGGCGTTATCCGAAAGCCCACTGTCATTCTGAGCAAACCCAAACTGAAAACCACCTCGTGAGCAAGGAGTGTCGCTCGCCATTTTGTGATGGAAGTGTAAAACCCAGGCTGTGGTAAATCAATGGCACAGGGAGCATATTTACATAAAGTATATAAAGCTCTGAGTACTAAGTTTGGAGCGTGGGCTGTGCTGGGAGCGGCGTGTTCCGACTGGCTGAGACAAGCCTTTCCCCAGCACAGGAATCAGCAGCAGCCTTGCAGAACCAGCCTGAGAGCAGGGCTGTGAACAAGGATTGTACCTGTGGGTTTCAGTCCTGAGAGCTGCAGCTCTGAGCTGCTGAGCCCAGCGTTTCTCCCTGTGCTGTGTGCCTGGGCTGGAGCCCTGCCCTGCCTGACCCAGGTGTGGGGATTCTGCAGGGAATCACTGCAGGATGGGCCTTGTGCTACTGAACCAAATTAGCTGGAGCTGAGCTCTTTTCACTCCTCACCTTCTCGTTCTTGGTGGCCCAGTTAGGAAATTAAGCAGGATGAGTTTTGGGGATCGGGGTCTGTGTGTGCTCTGCTATTTCAGGTGCTGTCAGGGTTGTGCTTTCCTTCCAGAAATGGGGCTGTGCAGGAGGTGGGGGGGGGGTTGTCCTGCCCCTTCCCCTGGGACAGAAACTTGTGCAGGCAGGTGTGGGCAGCAGGGCTTGGTCCATCCTGAGCATAGCAGGGCTGTGCTGGAGGGGCCAGGAGCTCTCCAGGCTGGCACTGGGGCACCCACTCCCCATCTCTCATCACTGCTGCCAGCCTCTGCCTCTGGCTCTGTCCCTGTGCTGTTCCAGGCTAATAATACCCGGGAGGAGGCGGCTGCCTTCCCGAGCACATCCTCCTCCTCCTCCTCCTCCTCCTCCTCCTCCTCCTCCTCCTCCTCCTCCTCCTCTCTCAGAGGCTTTGTGTGCCCAGGGCTGCTGCTGCCTCTCCCTGTGCTGAGCCCCAGCCCCTCTGTGCTGGCACAGCTGTCCCAGTGCTGTGCTCTGTATCTTTGCTCCAGGGTGATGCCAAAACCTCCACCTCTTCCACTTGAGTGCCCAGCGGCATCAGCTCAGTTCCCTTCACTTATTTCTCCTCATGGCCACAGGCTTTTGCACTAGATTTTCTCTTTTTGGAGGAAAAAATTCTCTTTGAATTAGGGTTGTTGGTTACAAACTGGGTTTTTAATCTGTTTCTCACTGACCCCCCTTTCCCTCACCAAGGTTGGTGCAATGTGGGGAGACCCAAAACCTGCTGGCTCTGGCATGAGCCCTGCACAGGGTTTTGTTCTCAGGGGGTGCTTGGAGCAGAGTGGGAGCCAGGAGCAGGTCCAGCCCCAAAATAATCCCCCTTTGAAGTCTGGGATGTCACTGAATCTTGCTGCTTTTGTTGGTTTGCTCCATTTTGTGTGTCTGCTAATAAATATTGTAGCACGCTAAAAATATCTGATAACCGTGAAGAAGCAGCAAAGCTGCTTTGGGCCCTGAATTTCCAGTTTAATTCCTGTCTCAGAGAAGCTTGGGCTGCCTGAATCAGGTGCAGCCCTGCCTGGGCTGGGGGTGTTGTGGCTTTCAGTGTGGTGGTGTGACTGTCCTAGGGAAGAGATGGTGTCAAGGAGGTGTCACAGTGTGGGACAGCGATGGCTGAGAGGTGCTGCTCTCAGAGCCCCTGGTGCCACATTGCAGGTGGAAGCTGGAGCATCCAAAGGGATGGAGGAGAGGGTGGCCAGGTCAGGGAGCTGGGGGCACCTCGTGTGCCCTGTGCTCAGGTGCTGCCCTGTGCTCCCTGGAGGCCCCTGTGCCAACTTTCCATCACCCAGGGCAAAGCAGCCAGGATCCCCCAGCCCAGCTCGTGTGGTGCTGCTGTGCCAGGTGTGGTAGAGCAGAGCCCAGCGTGGCACAGCTGTGCTGGCACCCACTGGGAGAGCAGGAGCCCGGGTGTGACACCAGGGAACATCCAGGGTGTCCTGTGCCAGTGTGTGGCACTGCCCTGGCACCATCTCTGTGTCCCCTGTGTGAAACACAGACTGAAGGGGAGTTTTGGGGGCCCTGTGTGTGGCAGGGTCCCCGTGCAGGATCCCTCACAGCCCGGGGAGCAGGGGAGATGCTGGAGTGCTCCAGGAGCCGCTTTGTGAGCCGGGGGCTGCGGGGGCTACTGGGGGCTGCTGGGGGCTGCTGCCAGTGCTGGGCCATTGGGGCAGCCCCCAGCAGCCCCAGCAGCCCCAGCAGCCCCAGTCCCTGCAGCCCCCAGCCCCAGTCCCAGCAGCCCCAGCAGCCCCCAGCCCCAGCCCCCAGCCCCAGCCGGGTACAGCTCGTCCCGTGCAGCCCACGGGCTGACTCAGCCTCTGCGCGGGGGCTGCCGTGAGCAGGGGGGCTGAGCAGGCACACGTGCGTGTCCCGTGCCGGGGTCCCCGCCTGCAGCCCCCTCCCTGCTCCTCTCCCCCTTCCAGTACATCGAAGCCATCAGCAACAAGCAAGGGGAGCTGGAGAATTACGTGTCTGACGGGTACAAGACGGCTCTGACGGAAGAGAGGAGACGGTTCTGCTTCCTGGTGGAGAAGCAGTGCGCCGTGGCCAAGAGTGCCATCACCTACCACGCCAAGGTCAGTCAGTCCTGGCTGCCCCATCACTGGGTGGGTGCTCCCAGCTCAGGCTGCATCCCATAGGAACAGCCTGGTATCCCAAAATCCACATCTGGTGCAGCTCAGGGGACCGAGGGGGTGATGGAGCAGCAGGTGACTCCAGGGAAGATGCCCCGGCAGGAGCAGCTGCTCCAAATCCCTCTTGCCCATGGCAGCTCCACATTTCCCCTGCCCCTGGTTGCCCCCATGTCCTGCAGCAGGGCTGGAGCTGCCCCTGCCCGCCTGGGAAGCAGCAGCACCTGCCTTGGGCTGGAGCAGAATCCTGCAGCCGAGGGCTGGCAGTGCTGTGCTGCTCCACAGCTCGTGCTCCCGCTCTGGTTGTTCCCTGCGTGGCTCACAGCCGCCATCTGTCACCGCCACGCTTGGCACTGGAGCAGGAGAGGGAGTTGGGATTAGTCAGCTCTGTCCTGGCACAGCCACGGGCGGGATCCACGCTCGGCTCGCTGAGCGTAGAGCAGGAGGGGAAAACACCCTGCAGGGCTGGGGGTCAGCAGGAACAGAGCAAAACCTCTCTGCAGCAGCACCCAGAGGGGGATTGTGCAGGAGGGGCCTTTGCAGGTGGCCTGTCCAGAGCGTGGTGGGTGTCCTGCTAAAAACTCCACCCTGCTGCTGCCCGTGGCTCCTGCAGGATGCTCTTCAGGATCGTCAGGCTGGACCCACTGGAAGCTGTTGGGGAAATATGCAGGGGCTTTGAAATTGGATTTAGAGGGGTTTTGATATGCAGAACCACATTTTGTCTCCAGATGAGGCAGAGCAGAGACATCAGGTCCCCCTTGGCTGTACTGGAGAGTGACCTCGAGGGGGTTGGGACATCTTCCCCCTCTGAGTCACACAATGGGATACTCATACATTCTGGGTGAATAAGGACAAGTTTGGCTCCATCTGTTCCCCCTCCTGGAGCATGGTAGCAGGTGGCTGCCAGTCCTGCAGGCAGGGAGCAGGGGGCTTGGCTGCAGCTCTGGGGCCTGGAGCACCCAAAGGAAGCAGCTCATCCCTTGGGGCACTGGCTGTACCCTGCCAAGCTTTCAGGCCCATTTTATTTCCCTGCTCCACATGGGGCCCAGCTCCCTGCAGCCTGGAGATGCTGGACACTGGATATCTCAGAATAAACTGAGGAGATGAATTGCCTTTTCTTTCCCTCATTCCTGTTTCTCATGATACCTTTGTGGCTGTGCTGGAAGCAGGATGTCCCTGTGTGTTATCTGTGCCACGCACAGAGCCACTGACCCACCCCAGACCAGCTCAGCCCTGGATCCGTGTGGTGCTGCCTGGGCAGGGGGGGCAGACCCCCTGCAGCCCTGTGCCCTCACTGCTGCTTTTCCTCCTGCAGGGGAAGGAGATGCTGACGCAGAAGCTGCCGCTGTGGCAGCAATCCTGCTCGGATCCCAACAAGATCCCGGAGCGCGCCATACAGCTGATGCAGCAGATGGCTGCCAGCAGCAATGGCACCATAATGCCCAGCCCTCTGTCCACATCCAAGTCCAACCTCATCATCTCTGACCCCATCCCTGGTGCCAAACCTCTCCCTGTCCCCCCGGAGCTGGCACCTTTTGTAGGAGTAAGTATCTCTGTGCTGGAAGCTGTGCTGCCCTCCTGAGCAAAGCCGCAGGGACGAGCCCAGGCCGGTGTCACCGCTGTCCTTGGCAAGTTGCCCTTGGCTGTCACTGATGGCAGGGATGGCATCTGTGCTCTGCCATCCTGGGATGTGGGAATGAGCCTGGCCTGGGGACGGGCAGCCTGTCCCAGCTCATCCTGCTGGAGCTTGAGGCTCCCAGGGGCTTTTTGGGGAACTCACAATTGGACCTTCCTGTCCAGGCTGGTCCCCGAGCTGTGGGACCGAACCCAGCTACCCCAGTAACTGCGGGAGAAAGGCCTGGAGTGACCCATGGGATGAAGGGCCCTTCACAAGAGGGTGTCCCCCTTATGTGGCAGCACGAGCTGAGCATAGAGCTCAGAGCAGTAAAACACCCCAGAGGTGACCCCACTGCTCCCCCAGAGAAGTTTGGTGTGGGTGGGTGCTAACCCAACAGGACAAAGCTCTGGTTTGCCTCTGTCCCTGGAGCTGTGTCCCACTGGGCAGTGCAGGGGGATGATGGCCTAAGGAAGCCCCCCTGTGTCCCCCTCCCCTCCTGTCTCGCAGCGCATGTCAGCACAGGAGGCCATGCCAGTGATGAACGGAGTCTCGGGCTCCGACAGCGACGGCTACAACCACTGGTCTGAGATGAAGCCAGCACAGCCCAAATCTTTATCTCCTCCCCAGCCTCAGAAGCAGCTGAGTGACTCTTACTCCAATACACTCCCAGTTCGCAAAAACGTGGCACCGAAAAACAGCTATGCCTCAGGTGAGGCCCCAGCCCTGCCTGGGGGGCTGAGCCAGCTCTGCCACAGGAGAGGGCTGGGGACAGCCTGGGGATGGTGACTGGGGTGCTGCTGTGGGGGGACAGTGACCAACAGCATCCCCCAGCTGTCAAGTGCTGCCTGAGGCTCTCGGTGTGAGGAAATGCTGGAGCTGGGCTCTGCCCTGCGGTTTCACAGGATTTCCAGGAGGAAAACCCTGTGGAGTCTGGCACAGGGAAGCTGCTCCCTTTGCCATGGCTGGTGGGTGATGCTGAGAGTCTGCTCCTGTTTATTGAGGGAAAGGTGTGAGACACACCAGAGGTTTTAGTGCAACCTGGGCTGAAAGAAGGAGGGGTGGGGATGCTGTCCTGTGCCTGGGGATGGAATTGGGGTGCAGGATTTGGGGCACCCAGCAGTGTCTGTTCCTCCAGCTGAAAACAAGACACTGCCACGCTCCAGCTCCATGGCTGCCGGGCTCGAGAGGAACGGCCGGACGCGCGTGCAGGCGATTTTCTCACACGCTGCTGGGGATAACAGCACCCTCCTGAGCTTCAAGGAGGGAGACCTCATCACCCTGCTGGTGCCCGAGGCCAGGGACGGCTGGCACTACGGGGAGAGCGAGAAAACCAAAATGTGAGTGTGCTGGGAGTGCTCAGTGCTCGTGTGGATGCTCCGGGTTTGGTTTGTCATCAAATGTCGACATCCAACTCCATCCCCACCTTTGCCTTTCAGGAGGGGCTGGTTTCCTTTCTCCTACACACGGGTCCTTGACAATGATGGCAGCGAGAGGGTGCACACCAGGTAGGAGCATCGTGTGGGGTGACAGGGAGTCTGTGTGCTTGGGGTGGGAATTAGGAATTCCTTAGGAAATCTTGTTAGGAATAACAGCACGGAGGGTGGTGCTGCTTCTGGGTGGCTTTTGCTGTGAGTGCATGAGTGGCCTGGGAGTCTCTGCATGGAGCTGATGCCTCTGCTCTGGGCTCCCCAGCCTGCAGCAAGGGAAGAGCAGCAGCACTGGCAACCTCCTGGACAAGGATGACATCTCCATCCCGCCACCAGACTATGGCATGGCCTCCCAGGCCTTCCCTGCACAGGGCACCAACACCTTCAAGCAGCGGCCCTACAGCGTGGCCGTGCCTGCCTTCTCCCAGGTGAGCTTCTCCCGTGGCCTGTCCCACTCTGGGGGTGTTTGAGGAGGGGGGGATGCTGGAGCAGATCCCTGTCCCCAGGGATGGGACAGTGGGAGCGTTCCCGTGCTGCTGGGGGTGCTGAGGGCAGCTCTCCAACCTCTGTTCGTTGTTTTAGGACTACCTAATGCCCTATGGGTGTGCAATTAAAGACTATTCCAGTGGCCTGTGCCAAGCACCCTCCGCTCACTACAAGCCTTACTCTAGGTCGACAGCTGTAAGTCTGATGCTTGCAATGTTTCCCTTGGGATTTATGGAAATTTGGCTGCTTTGTGCCTGGTGACCCCGTGCCTTGCCTCACCCTGCTCCTGCTGAGCACCTCTCCTGGGGTGAAGGGATGCAGGGAGCTCTTGGATGGGGAGGAATGGGCAAGGCACGGGGGGCAGTGGCACAAAACAGCCCCGTAAACCCCCAAAGGACAACACTTGCTGACTCCCACCAGAAACAGGCTGCTCACAGGCAGCTGGAAGTGTTTTCTCTGGCACATGCCAATTCAAGCCGGTGGCAGTCCCGTGGGGACACTGGGGCAGATCCTGGACAGCATTCCTGAGTGTCCAAAGCAAGCCCAGGGCTTCTTGGATCAGAAGCCAGGGAGGATGCACGAGCAGGTGGGATCAGCCCAACCCAGTAGCTGCTGGGGCAGTGGAGCTCTCCCACCAGGACGAGCACAGTGGGATGAGCCACGCTGGCATCAGGTGCTGGCAGAGGGGGAGAGGATGAGGAGGGAGAGGGAAGGGCAGTCAGCACTGACCTTCGACAGGGCACCTCAGAGGGATCTGATCCTCTCTGCAGGGACTGGGGAGGAAGCACAGCCCCACTCCTTGCTGTTTTGCTGGGGTGTTCCAGCACGATTTGCTGCTGGGGTTGGTATTTTGTGACTGGGAGCATTCCTGGGAAGGTGGGAATTGGGTCTCTGGTGGCTGTGGGTCTCCAGCTCAAAGGCCAGAGACTCCCCCCTTTCCCTGGAGTGTCCCACATTTGCCATGGAGAGCAGAGCTGCTCTAGTCATATCCCAGGGCAGATCCTTGCTCAGGGAGGGATGTCCTTGAGGGAAGTTCTCCAGGTCTGGTCCCTCTCTGCATCCTCTCCCTGCAGAGCCTGCTCAGCACCGGCTGAAGGAGAAAATGGTCCAAAACCCTGTGGGTTTCTGGTGGGAGTGAATACAGGCAACCCCTCTTTCCACAGAACATTTCACTGGTGTCTCTCAGTCGTGCAGCCCCTTTCCAACAGTCTCAGCATCTCAGCAGCAGCCAGAGCTCTGTTTCTCAGAGGGGCTGGGCTGGGCAGAGCAGGGCTCTCCCAGCAGTCACATTTCCATGTCTGGCCAGATAAATCCTACAGAGAGTGGTGAACTTCACTCCCTGCTGTGTGAATCCACTCCAACCATCTCCATGTCTCCTTTCCTCTCCAAAATGCATCAGCTCTTGGCCCTGCTCCCTGATGCACTTTGGTTTGTTCGTGTGACCCTCTGGTGGCACCTGAGCAGGCACAGCCCACAGTCCCTCACTGTGCTTCCTCCCCTCCTCTCCACAGGGCCTCGATGACTACGGGACGAGGTCTGTCAGCAGGTAAGATGTCACCTTCCTGTCACATTCCCTGCGAGCTGTTGGCGTTGGCTGTGGGTGAAGCTGAGGGGCTGTGTCCCCACAGGGGTCCCTGCGTGGGACTGGCAGTGCCTGGGACGGGGCCAGGTCTCCTCTGTGAGACTGGGGGGACCCAGGGAGGGCAGGTCCCGGGGCCAGCCTGGTGTCCCCAACCTCCTGCTGCTCCAGAGAGTCGCGTCTCCCGATCTCCTGCGGGCTCCCCCTGCCCGGGGAAGCCACGGAGAGCTCAGTCTCCATCCCCTCCTCCTCGGAGCCGCCCCGTCTGGCTCCTGGGGCTGAGCCGGTGGCTGGGTGGAGCTGGCTGCCGGTCCGTGGTGGGTCCTGGTGCCGGGAGGGTCTGGGCTCCCGGCTCTGCTGCCCCGCGGCCACTCTGGCATCTCTGTGCTTTGTTCCGCAGCGGCAGTGGCAGTTTGGTATCAACGGTGTGAGGACACCTGGGCTCGCAGCGGCCCCTTGCTGCTTGGAAGAGCTTTCTGCTTCTTTCCCCCCCTCCCCCTTTTTTTTTTCCTTCCCTTTCGTTTCTCTTTCTCTACTTCTTTTGGATTTGAAACTCTTGTGATCTTCAAGGAAACCATGGTGCTTCTCACCCCTCCCTGGTGTTCACAGTGCCCTTGTTTCTGAAGCCTTTTTTTGGAGCAGAAACTGCTGCCAGGTCTGTGCTCGCAGCCCAGGTGCAGTTGTCACTTAGTGGGACCCGGTGTTTGTCCTCCCGTGTGATGTTAGCGATGCACTGTCCCCCCAGGGGCCGCGCCGGCCGCCCCGCACGAGCCTGGACCAAACTCCCAGACCGGATCACATATGCATGGCCTCTGGTGTCCGTACTGTTACCGAGCATCCGGGATGCCCGCGCCCGGGATGCCGCTCCCGGAGGGAGGGGCAGCGTCCCCTCCTCCCCCTCGGCCCGATCCGCTTCATCCCAGCGCCGTGGCTTTGGGAGAAGCGGATGGCACAGAGCTCCCGCCCCGGGGAAAGGGCTGCTTCTGGGCTGGGGTCCCCTGGGAACCCCCCCCCCGGAAGGGTTACTCCTGGTTGTTTTATAAATATATATATATATTTTTTGTAGCAAGGTATTGTTACCTCACGTTAGGGCTGGGGCTCCGAGGGTTGCTCGCATCCCCAAACCAGGCTTGGGCGAGGCAGCCCCTGCAGGGGGCTCGGTGGTGCCCGGGGGGTCCCCACCCCGCAATGGGGGTCCCCCTCCCGCACTAGCCCGGCCGTAGCCCTCCCAGTGCCCGTGGCCGTCTCCACTGCAAAGCTGTTCACGCTTTTTTCTGATGTGATTTTTAAGACCTCTGACATTGCCTGTTTACTGGGACATTGCTGGCAATAGACCTCCCCCCCCCCCACCCGGACCAGTTTTTGGGTTATTTCCTCGCCTACGGGCACACTGTTCTGAGCCCCTCCTGCATCGATGTCCGAATTTTGCTAAGGATTTTTAACCCAGGATATTTCACGATGAATGACTGAATGTAGAGGGAAAAAAAACAAAACAAAACAAAAAACAACAAACCACAAACCCAGCCTAGCAAAGCCTGTGTGGAGATTGTAAAGTGCTGAAAAACCTTTTTTTAAAAGCCAGAGAGAATTGTGCCCTGTACTGAGTTATTGTT
This sequence comes from Erithacus rubecula, assembly GCF_903797595.1. Taxonomy (NCBI): domain Eukaryota; kingdom Metazoa; phylum Chordata; class Aves; order Passeriformes; family Muscicapidae; genus Erithacus; species Erithacus rubecula. Next base: position 10,898,787 of record NC_136672.1, on the reverse strand, counting down.
TGAATAAAAGTTTTATTTATTGCATTGAGCTGGGCCTCGGTGTCTTTTTCGGCTGCCGTGCCTGCGTGCTGCCCTGACCGCCTGCCTCGCATTCCCAGGCTGTGTTTTGGTCCCTGCTCCATCCCCGGGGACGCTGCTCATCCCGCCGCCACTAAACAGCTTCGCTGAGCGGGAGCAGCGACAGCTGCTTTAGGGCCGGGCCCCTGTCCCCGAGCATCCCGGGGGTGATGCTGCTCCTGTGCCGCATGCCGAGGCTCCGGCTGCGCTTTCCCGGCGCTGGGAAAGCGGCGGCGGCCGCTCCGGGGGGAAGGAAGCCGCCCCCTCCCTTCCGCAGCCCCCGCCGTGCCCGGCCGCGGCTCCCACAGCTCCCGCCTGGCCGTGCCCTTCCTTCCCCTCCTCGCAGCACCAGCCACTCAATAAACACGACTTTTCCTCCTTTTTCTTCTTTTTTTTCCTCCTGTTTCCTCTGCCCCCGCCGGCGCTGCGTGCGGGGTGGCCAGCGGGCTCTCGGGCCGGGTGGCCACCGGCTCGTGGCCTTTGAGCCTCTCCTTAACCACGAACCTTCTGTTCCCATCAAGCGTCCCGGTGTCCTCCAACCTGCCTTCTGTTTCCCTTGCAGCCCCGATGTTGAAGTGGCCAGGTTTTGAGGTGGCCCTGCCCGTAGTTAGTAAGTGACATTGTCGCGGGTGCGCTGGGCAGCGGGTGCCGCCGGGGGCTGCGCGGGGACGGTGCCACCGCTCTGCTTCCCGCTGCACCCACCCCAGCGTGTCCCCTCCCTCCGCCACCCCTGTCCCCGAGAGCTGCGGGCTCCGGGCCGCCTCTGCCGCTCGCCCCCTGCGCTTGCCGCGCTGCTGAGCCGCTCCTGCGCTTCCCCCGCTGCCCGTAACCAGCTCTTTGGTCGCAGGTGTCGCGCCCGGTGTCCTGCCCGGTGTCCTGCCCGGTGCCCGCCGCTGTCCCCGGCCCTCTCGGGCGGGGCGGAGCACGTCCGCGCTAACCGCAAGTTTTTTGAGCAGCTTTTGTTTTTGTTGTAGACTCGTCCTGGCCCCAGGGACGGGATGCAGGAGCCTCCCCAGGAGTCCAGACCCTCCTCGCTGGCACTGCAGAGCCTGGAGAGCCCCTTGCCCGTTTCTCTTTGATCCATGAGCTGCTTTCCCTGGAGCTGCAGGCTCCAGCCCAGTGGCTCTTCTCTGCCAGGACAGAAATAGTTAAATGAGCCCCGGGTGACTCATCAAAGCAACTTTTCCTCTCCCTCCAGTCCTGAGAATCTATTTTGGCATCCTGAGAGGGAAAGTGATCTAAGCATCTGCATTAATTAGGTGTGAAATTAATTACCCTATTTTTAAGCAAAAGTAATTTATCCTTTAAGGAAAGAAAAGGCGAACGTGGAGAGGTGAGGAATGGCAGAGAGGGGCCTGGGGCTTACAATGAGTGCCTGTCCCAGGGGGGTGGATGTCCCAGCATCTTCCTTTCTGCTCTGGGAGATGGCTGGGGACATCCCAAAGCTTCTGGGGACATCCCAAAGCTTCTGGGGACATCCCAAAGCTGCTCTGTCCAGGTGCACACGGTAACCACAGCACTTTACCTGAACCCACGTCAGGGGGAGCAGGGCTGTGTCCCCACGATGGGTGACCGGCCAGTGGGACCTGTCCTGGGTGGCCACTGCTTCCACCAGGGACAGGAGATTGAGTGGTTCCCTGGGAAGGGCTGGGGGCAGTGGGAAGAGGAGACAGAGGGGCTGCAGGGAGGACAGGGGGGGCTTGGTGGCTCCCCAGGCAGACAGACAGACTCCAGAGTTGCCCACATCCCCCAGGAATTAGCTCCTGCTGGGAGAGGGCAGAGGGCACCTCCTGGAGAAGGGGCAAGGATGCTCCCCGTGCCAAGGCAGTCCTTGTCCCCTGTCCTGGCCAAGTGACCATGGCAGCAGGAGGGTGCTGGGACACCCCAGGTAGGTGAAACCCAAGGTCAGCCTGTCTGGGCTCTGGACTCTGACAAGCTCACCCAGGTGTCCTCAGTCCCCCACACTCCTCCTCTTGGATATGAACTCTCCAGAGGCAGCACAAGGGCTCTGCAGGGAGCTGCCAGCTCTGCCCTTGGCCAGGAGGTGAAGCCATAACCCCCTGCTCCAGGGCTGGCTGATCCTGCAGTGCTCCCATCTGTGGGAGCTGTTTGAGCCCAGCCTTGGAGGAGGCTGGAGCAGCTTCACTGGCACCCCCAGCTTTAGGCTGAGGGAGAGTGAGGTAGAACAGAACATCCCCCTGCAGCTGCACTCAGCTCATCCCTGACCCACCATGGAGGGGCTGAGGAGTGGGGGCAGCTCAGGGAGTGGGGGCAGCTCAGGGAGTGGGGGCAGCTCAGCCCCGGGCTCCAGGCAGAACTTTTCCACTTTAACCCTTCCCCAACGCTGCCGCTCCCGTGGTCTCGCCAGTCGCCGCTCGCTGTGCCAGTGCCCGTCCCCTCCTGGTAACTCTTCCTTCCTCTTCCTCTTCCTCCACAGGAACCCCTTTGCCAACGTCCAGCTGAAGCCAACGGTGACAAACGACCGCTCGGCTCCGCTCATCAGCTGATCCGGGAGCCGGCCCCGCCTGGCACTCGCCACCTCCTCCTCCTCCTCCTCCTCCTCCTCCTCCTCCTCCTCCTCCTCGCCGCTGCATGTCCAGCTCCCCAGGACTCCATTTTTAGGCGGAATTTATTAATCCTGCTGCTTTGAAAGCCAAAGGCTCAAGCTAGTGCCCTAGTTCTCTCCTCTCTAGACTCCCTCGGTGGCAGAGGGTCACTGTGCTGCCGTGTCACCTGTCCTCAGCCTGTGCTACCGACCGTGGTGGCACATCCCAGTCAGGGCAGCACGTCCCAGAGCTGGGGAGGCTCCCAGGCCCAGCAGCAGCTTGCTGTGGGTGGAGAAACAGGCTCAGCTGCAGAACAACTCTCCGTGGGCTCACAGTGCCCCGGTGGGGCAGCAGTGGCAGTGAGGCCACTGTCCCCTTGCTCTCCCTGCCCAGACCAGGCCAGGCAGGACACTGGGACACCCCGTGCCAGCCAAGGGATGGTGGCAGCCACAGGCAGCTGCCCCCAGAGCCCAGGTGGCCACCCCTGCTCCAGGCTGGGACAGGGCAGTGGGTGCAGCCCCTGCTGGGACAGGGTCAGCTCCAGTCCCAGAGCTCCTGCAGCCCCAGGCTCGGGGTGTTGTAGGGAATTACGGTACTGCTGTAAAATATAAGCTAGGAAAAAACCACTCGTGGAGGCCAGGGCAGTGTGTGAGTGAGCCTTGGGGTGCCCCTGCTCCCTGCAGACAGGAGCTCCCATCCGGACCTCTTGCTTGGCTCTTTGTTCTTCCTCTATTCCTAGGGCTGCATGAGAGAGAGAGATAGATAGAGATAAATATATATAAATATATATATACACACACTTGCTAAGCTTATTGCTGGGGGTGCCCACGAGCCAGGCGGCTCCCACAGCCCTTCCCACAGCTCCTGAGTGACCAGGGTCACATCCTTGCTCCAAAACCAGGGAGAAGAGGGTTTCCAGGCAGGAACTGTGTCTCCCATGGCTGAGGGGTCAAACCCGAGCAGAGTTTTTGCTTTTTCCGTTGTATTTCTCCTTTTTGCACTTTCTGATCACTGGTGCAGCATGTCCTGGTCCCCACAGCCCCACAGTGGGTGTTTGGCTGGGCACAGAGTGTCCCCAGCCCAGGGGGCTCAGTCCCAGTCAGAGGTGGTGGCTCATCCCTCCTGTGTCCCCTGGGATGGGTTTTCCACCTCTTCTGCAGGAAAACAGCTTCTCCTGTGGTTGCCCAGGCTCCAGCTCCATGATGTGCCTCCTCTTCCTCTCCCAGGGCTGCAGCAGATGGGTGGGGGCCAGACAGGGCAGGGGTGAGGGAAAGGGCTCTGCTGGGGGGCACTGGGTGTGTGGGACACTGGTGGCCCCAGCCCGGGGTGGGGACAGGCCTGGGGTCCCCTCGGCCACTGCGGTGTCCTCTTCCACCCCCGTGCCAGGGGCTGTCCCCTGGGCCCCCCAAGCTGCCACCCTGGCCCCCGGGGGCCTCGCTGCACCTCCTGGCTCGCTGGCACCTGGAAGACGTAACCTGAAATAATTTTTTGTGAGAAAAGGTAATTTATGAGCAGTTCAGCCTCCCCCAGCCCTCCCTCCTGCAGGTTCTCCCTGGCCAGCGTGGTTTGCCCTCCCGAGCTGGCTCCATCCTGGGTGCTGGGCAATGATCGGGGCAGGAAACAGCTTAAGATATTTTAAAAACTTTATTATTGGCCCGATGAGATTTGACACACATGCTGGGAGCTGTATGGAAATCAGCACTGATAAAAAATACAGCAATTATGACCCGTATTGAGAAAATAGACCATGTAAGAAGAGCCTTTCTATTAAAAAAGTTACCCAAGCCACAGCTCTGTCCTCATCCACCCTCCGGAGCCGGGACCTGCGGCGCCATAGACCAAACCTGGGGTGTGGGGTGGGGGCTGCACCAGCACCCCTGGCTGTGAGGGCTGAGAAAGCCCCCCGTGCTGTTTGGGGGTGCAGGGAAGGGGGGATCAGGGGGTAGGAGGGTGGGTGCTGCAGGAAGGGAATCCCTGGAGCATCCCAGTCCTGCACGGGCAGCACCCCTGGGTGCTGCACCCCCAGTCAGAGCAGGGGGTGGCCCCACTGTGCTAAAGGATAAGGGAAAAGCTCAGGAGAACTGGGGGGGGGGGGGGGTTACAGGCCAGGTGGGGGCTTAAATAAAACACTTAAATAAGCACTAATTGCTCAGTAGGGGGAGGAACCAGCAGTGGGGGAATGCTGGGGCTGAAGTTGGGGTCCCCCTGGCTGTGACCTGGACTGGAGAACAGCCCCTGGCCCCCACAAGAACCTCCTGAGCACTGGGACACAGCTGCAGGCTGGGAGAGGCTGCAGAAGGGTGGGTGAATGTGGGGCCATGGTGCCCAGGGGTCCTGGTGCCAGAGCTGTGTCCAGCCCAGGGTGGGATCATCCTGTGGCACGGAGCAGAGCCCTGGCACCAGCCCTGTCCCACAGGGTGCTGCCTGTGCAGTGTCCCCACACAGGGACACCCGTGTGCCCTCACCCCCCTGCACAGGAGCCAGGACAGGGGCGGGGGGCTCAGGGGGGACATTTCTCACCTCAGGGTTTGGTCTATAGACCCCAAAAGGAACCAGCCCTGAATTCAAGGTTTCGCTCAGCTCCGCTTACTTCTATTTCCTTCCGGAAGCTGGAATTGCACAATTATCCTAAGCCTCGAATGAATTTTAAAAAAGAAAAAAAAAAAACCAAAACAAAGAAACAAACAAAAAATAAAAGAAAAAAAGAAAAAAAAACAAAGAACCACGAGCGCGCCCCCCTCCCCCCCCTCCCCAATACATCTCTTTGGCAGCAATAACTTAAAATCGCGTCAATGTGGGTTCAGTCAACAGCAAGTTTTGGTTTTGGGGTGGGTTTGGGGTTGGGGTTTTTAATAATTTTGTTTAAATACAAAAATAGTCAGGTTGGCAGGTCCCGGTGAGGGATATTCCCCCCAAAACCAGCCCACCACGTGCTGCTCCCCGCTGCAATGGGCAAGGGTGGCTGCAGTCCTCAGGGTGCCCAGCTGGGACTGATCCCTGCAAACCAAGGGAGGGCAGCTCCAGAGCCACGGGGACCACTCTGGGCAGGCGGTGGCACCCCTGGCACAGGGAGTGACATCCAGAGTGGCAGCAGCCAGTGGCCCCTGGGTCAGGAATGTCGTGGAGTGCCTCTGGGGCAGCCATGGGGCAGCTGTGGGGCCGCTGCGGGACAGCTGAGGGACAGCCAAGCTGCCACAAGGTGCGAGACTGAGCACACGGCACAGGGGAGGGGACAGCCCGGGGGAGAAGGGGTGTGGGGACAAACCGCCTCGGGGAGCACATGTGGGCAATAAGCCAAGGGGGAACTTCACTGGGGGAGGACACTCGGCAAATGTTAGCAAGGTCGGGGCACTACCCTCGAAACGCTATAATTTATATATATATATGTATATATATATATATAAGTGTCTATTTTACACGCACGCTCGCAGCCACCCGCACACGCGCACGGTGTCACCGTCACCCACCGCCTGGCCCCGCGCCGGCCCCGCTCCCACTCCAAGCAGCAAACGAGTTCCTTCCGATAAAATCTGCCTAAAAAATATCTGCCCAGCGGGGTGTGGGGGCCCACGGGCGGCCCCCGCGCCGTTCTGCGCCGCCCCGGTGCCGGGGCAATGCCGGCTGTGTCCCGGCGGGCTCACTCCCGGTCACCGTCTTCGCTGCTGCCTGCAAGGAGCCCAGAAAGACATCAGAGGGTCCTGGCCCCCTGTGGGACACCAGTGACCGTCCCCACAGCGTGTCCACGGCTCACAGTGCGGGACAGTGAGGGAGGGACAGTGCTGGGCACCCACAGAGCAGATCCCGGGGGGGACTCACCTCCTATGGAGTCCATGTCCGAGTCGGAGACGTGGGTGATGGAGAACCGGGACACCGGGGCAGGTGAGACCGTGAACCGGGAGAACTGGATGGGCAGCACCTGTTTCTGCGCTGGCACCAGGGTGGGCACGGCCGCGGGGGGCTCCGCTGGTGTCCCCGGCAGCGAGGCCACCAGCGACGGCTTCACCGGCATCAGTGGGAAATCATCGTCCCACTCGAAGCCACCGCCTGGGATACAGTGAGCCCACTGTGAGGGTTCCACCATAACCGCTGTTCCCATGACCCTATAACTGCCTCCCCATCACCCCATAACGGACCCCATGACCCTATAACTGCCTCCCCATCACCCCACAACCGCTGCCCTCCCACCACCCCACAGAGCCCAGCCCCATGAGCTGCTGCTCTCTCACTCTCTTCCGAGGCGTTGCCGTCCGAGGAGTCGTCGGAGGCTCCGAGCCTGTCGGTGGGGCTGGGGGGGCTGCCACTGGCAGGGGGCTGCCCCGAAGGCGAGGGGGGCTGCCCCGAAGGCAGGGTGGGCTCCGGGAAGCTCTGCTCAGCCAGCTCCCGCGTGGGGCTTTCCTGGGGATGGGGAAACAGCAGGAAGGAACCTCACTGGGGTTCACTGGAGACGGCTCCCACCACCAAAACACGACGGAGCCGTGCCCCATACCCAGCTCTGTCCCCCGGAGCACCCACCTGGTCGAAGAGGTAGATGGTCACGTCGTCGTAGAAGGAGACGGCCTTTTTCTTGCGCTCCAGGTCCTCGCAGAAGGACTCGGACAGCAGGCTGGGCATCTTGAGGAGGCTGCGCAGGTTCCGGCCGCTCTGGCTCTCGGCCACCACGATGGGCACGGCCGCCGGCTCCTCCTCGCTCTCCTCGCTCTGCTCCTGGATGTTGTAGCAGCGCAGCTCCTCATCCGACTCGTCGCTGTCTTCCGTGTCCTCCTCCTCCTCCTCGGGCTCCTCGCGGCGCTCGGGGGCGGCCGGCGGTGGCGAGAGCCCCGGCGGTGACTCGCCCGCAGGTAACAGCGTGCTGGGACCCCCCGGTGCATCGCCCGCCCCAGTCCCCTCCGGGGGCAGCCCCAGCTCCCCAAGAGCGGGGGTCACAGTCTGTTTGTCCCCCACTGCGGCTCCCTCAAGTCCAGGGACGCCCTCGGGCACGCAGGTCCCTCCAACAGCTGATGGCTCCCCAGGGCTCACTGGCACCGGGGTCAAGAGGAAAGTCTTGGGGGTCACAGAGCCCGGGGGACAGGTGTCTGTGTCAGGGCGCGGGGGACTGCCCGGCACCAGCCCCGTGCCAGCGGGGCTCTGCTCGGTGCCAGGTGCCTGCTCCGGTGAGCTCCCGGCCTCTGTCCCCACCCAGTCCCCCTCCAATGCCACCGCCGCCGGCGCGGGCACCGCCACCGCTAGACCGGGCGCTGCCGGGGGGCTGCCGGGTGCCCCCGGCGGGTGCAGCGGGTCTTCTCCTCGCCCCATGTCCTGCGCAGGGGAGCGGGGACCCTCCTCCGCCTCCGGGGTGCGAGACCCATCGCTGTCCCCCTCGTCCTTGTGCCCGCGCTCGGCCTCGGCGTCGCAGTCGGAGAAATAGGCAGAGTCGCGATAGGGGCTCTTCTCGGCCAGGCCGGGCAGCTCTGCACTGGGCAGCCGCGTTTCGGGGGCCGCAGCTTCGCCCTCGCCCCCCGGCAGCCCCGGGGGCGGCTTCCCCAGCTGGCCGAAGGCCTCGGGCTCTCGGGGCTCGTGGGGTTCCTTCAGGACGAACTCGGGGGACTCGTTGTTCTCGGTGTCGTAGCCGCTGTCGAGGGCGCGGGCTTGGCCGGCGGGCGCGAAGGCTCCGGGGCTGAGCACCTCGCAGGAGCTGCCGGTGGAGGGGATGTCCAGCGACTCCAGCGAGTCCGGCGTGCCCACCTGCTTCTGCAGGGACCTGAGCGCCGGCGCCGCCTCCGCCCGCTCCGCGTATTCCCCGGAGAAGTCGGTGAAGACGCCGGAGGTCAGCTCGGCCGTGTCCTCGTCGCTGCCCTCGTCCACGCTGGGGAAGCTGCTGCTGGAGAAGGTCTTGTCCGGTGTCCGCTCGGCGTCGCCGGCGGCACCGGCGCCGCTGTCGGCCCCGGGCTCCGCGGGTGCCTCGCTGTTCTCCGGGGCGGGCTGGGCTCCGTCTGCGCCGGGCGGGCCGGGGGGGCCGGGGCTCGGGGCGGCCGTGCCAGCCATGGGGGGAGCGGCCTCGCCCGGCCCCGCGGCGGCCAGCGGGCTGCGGGCAGGGCTTCCCCCCGCGGCCACCGAGCCCTCCTCCGGCTGAGCATCGCGCGGGGCCCCCGGCGCAGGTGGCGGGGCCGCGGCGGGGCCCCGGGGAGCGGCGGGGCTCTCCGCCAGCGTGCCGGGCTGCGCGGGGCCGCAGGGTGATGAGTCACGGCAGTGCCAGGCCTGCCGCCGCGGGGAGGGCGAGCGGCACGGGGAGGAGGAGCCGCCGGCCATGGCGAGGGGCTGATCCAGCCGCGGGCGGAGGAAGTCGTGTCCCGGCGGGGACCCCCCGAGCTGGGGCTGCCCGCGGGGCACGGTGCCCAGCGGCTTGGCCATGAGCCCGCGGAAGGTGATCATGCGGCGGTAGCACCAGCTGTCGCCGGCCGGGGGCTCGCGGGGGCTGCCGCCGCCGATGTTGTTGTTGGAGGAGCTGTTGGAGGCCCAGGGGTGGCGCTGAGGCGGGGGGCTGGCACCGGCCGGTTGGGGGGCCAAGGGGGGGCTGTCCTCGCCCAGCTCCAGCGCCACGCAGTCCGGCGGGGCCCCTCCGCTCGGACCCGCTGTCCCCCCGTACCCCGCGGGGCTGTAGGCGCAGTTCCCCGACGGCGAGACGCCCAGAGGGTCAGCAAAGACCCCGGGCTGGAAAGCGGGGACGGGCCAGTCCTGGCTGCCCGGCTGTGGGGGCTCCTCCTCCAGCAGGTACCCCTCGGCCCCGTGGCTGGGGGACGGCTCGTAGCCCCGCGGCTCCTGCCCGGGGCAGGGGTAGGGGTAGTACTCGGCGCACTCCCAGGAACCCTCGGCCGGGGGTGCGTGGCCCAGCAGCGGCTCCATGCTCAGGGACACGGTGGGGCTGCCATCCGAGTCGTAGTTCCCCCCGCCGCGGCCGCCCTGCGCTCTCCAGCAGGCCGGGGCTCTCGGAGCCCCCCGCTCGCCCGCCGGGCTGTAGGCGCACATGGCGTAGTCCAGCTCGGCGCTGCCCTCGCCGGGACCCTCGATGCGGATGTAGTACTCGCTGCCCAGAGAGGGGCTGTGGGCGCCCAGGATGGGCACCACGCCTGGCGCTGGCACGCCGGGGCAGCCGGACGCCTTGCACTCGTAGCAGGATGGGGACACCCCCAGGCTGAGCCCCGCCGTCGTGGCCGGGTAATAGAGGTCGTGGTAGCGGGCGGCGCTGCTGGGGCTCAGGGAGCCCAGGGGGGCCTGGAAGTGCTCGGTCTTGGTGTGCTCCCACTTGTACTCGAAGTTGAGGCCGTGGCTGGTTTCCATGACGGTGAGGATGTCGTCCCCGTCGGAGGGGAACCCGTCGGCCGAGAACTGCTCCAGCAGCGGGAAGGACGAGAGCTCAGGACCGTGGTGGCTGCCGCTGGCGCTGCCGTTGGGCTTCATGGAATTCCAGCGCTTCTCAAAGTCCTCCTCCGCCTCCGTGGCGCCCTTGGCGCACAGGTAGGACAGCAGCAGGTGCACCTCCTCGGCCGTGGGGCGCTGCTCGGGCTGCAGCCAGCAGAACTGCATCACCTCGTACCTGCCGTGGGGAGCAGGCAGCGTCAGCCCGGCCCCCGCCCGTGCCGCGGGGCAGGGGAGGGGGCGGCTCGGGCTCCTCACCAGCGCTCCGACAGCGACAGCTTCAGCTGGGGCTTGGGCAGCTTCAGCTGCTGCTCCTTGATGGCGTAGGCCAGCACTTGGCGGTCAGAGTAGTGGTCGTAGGGCTGGCTGCCCAGCTCAAACAGCTCCCAGATGGTGACGCCCAGCGACCTGCGGGCATGGCACCATGCTGGGGGTGCAGGGAGACCCCCATCCCACCCCCGACCGTCCGCCCCAAAACCACCCCGTGAGGCTGCAGCCCCCTGTGCCCCCCAGAGCCGCTCACCAGACGTTGCTGGCCTTGGTCTGGTCCACCACCAGCAGGTTGCCGTGCACCTCATCGATGAGCTCGGGCGCGATCCAGCGCAGCGGCACCCACAGCTGGTCGGCCGTCACGAAGTAGTCGTCCTGCCAAGTGTGCAGGGTCAGTACGAGAAGAGAACGTCAATCCATGGCATCAGGGACTGGCCTGCCTCCCCACCCTCCAGCACTGCCCCCCGTGCCCCCTGCTCCCCCAGATCTGCCCCCACCCTGTCCTACTCTGCTCCTGGCACCTGCTGTCTCGCATTGTCTCCCCTCCTTCCCCTCCTTCCCCACCCGACCCCCTCCAGACCCCCCAGCTGGGCAGTCCCAGTCTGCAGGAGCAGTGGGCAAACTGGAGCAGGACAGACAGACAAATGGACGCGTGGGCAACCCCAGGCTGTGCTGGCAGCTTCCTGCAGGGACCTGTCCCTGGCAGAGGGGCACGTCTGGACCAGCCCAGGCAGAGTCACCCCACTAGGTGGGTGGGTGCTAGGCACTCAGAGGGGGGAACTCTCTTTCGTGCTCAGGAGGGCACAGCGGGTGGCATTAATGGTCCCCCACAGGGGCTGAACCCCCCATGTCCCTCACAGGTCTGAACCCCCCTGCACCCCAGCAAACGCAGGGGTGCCCCGACACCACTGGGGAGGGGGGATGATGTGGGTGGGAGGAAGGCTCAGCTGGGTCTGTGCCAGGGTGGGTGTACATGGGGGTACCGCGGGATCCCAGCGCAGCCCCCAGACCCCTCCTCCCTCCAAACCAGCCTTACTTTGTACTTGCAGTGCGAGAGCCCGTAGTCCCCGATCTTCACCGTGAGGTCGGCGGTGAGGAGGCAATTCCGCAGGGCCAGGTCGCTGCCAAGCAAACCCGGAGCTGTCACGGGCACCGAGAGCTCGGGGAGCACCCGGCGGGGACCCGGCTGGCTCAACAGCGGGGCCGCTCCCCTCCCGGCTCCGGGGCCGTTCCGTTCCCCGCCCGGCTCCGGGGCTTTTTGGAGCTGTTCCCCGCCCGGCTCCGGGCGTGCCGATAACGCGGCTCTCAGTGCACAGCAGGAATGCCTGCGCGGCCCCAGCTGCGCCGCTGTCCGTCCGTCCATCCGTCACACGCCGAGCCAAGCAGAAGGCGGGTGTGTTCCCGGCCAACGTGAGCCCTGGCATGCGGCCGGGCTCCCGGGCGGCTGCTCCGGCACTGGGCGGGTCATGCAGCCGGGGCACAGGCTGCCCTAAAGGAGTCCCGCTCCAGCACAGCTCGGAGCCTCATGTCCCCCTCCCACAGCTTGAGCACCCTCGTGGGGACCCACCTGCAGAGCCAGGCTCGGGTGGGGACACTTCGGTGGCCCCCGATGGCAGCGCGCCCCCTCCTCAACAAAATCACTGATGCTGGAGTCTCCGTCTGCAACTCACTCAGCACCAGGATATTGTTGGGCAGGAGGAGCAGTGGTGGGGCAGGAGCAGTGGCACGTTGGGAACCCCCCCATCAGGACCCTGCATTGCTCCCCCCAGGATACCTGTGGATGTAGTTGTTTCTGTGCAGGTGCAGGACGCCGCAGGCCACCTCGCACGCCATCCTCTGCAGGGTCAGCAGGTCCGGGGTCATGGCCTCAGCCCCCCGGCAGCTCCGCAGGTATCCCTTCAGGTCACCCTGTGGGCAGTGCCACTGTTACCCCCCCCGTGCCCAGCACCCACGGGGGCACTGCGGGAGCGGGCACAGGGACTCACCAGCGGGCAGAACTCCATCACCAGCAGGTACGGGGTGACCTCGGCACACTGGGCCAGGCACTGCAGCAGGTTGGTGTGCTGGAGAGCTCTGCGTGGGGCACAGCAATGGGGGTGTTTGTGCACCCTGCCTGTGCTGGCACTGGGGTGGGAGGGTTGGTGGCAGCCCTCCGGGAACCATCGCCCTTCCTGTGCCGGGGGGATGGCACAGTCCCCCAGGAGCCATCGTCCTGTCCACACCAGGGCTGCCACGGGGGCTGCTGGGAGCGGGTACCAGCGTGTCCCAGCACCCGGGATGTCTCACAAAGGGACATTTGTTCAGCTGTGCTGGGGCAGGAGCAGCCCTGTACCCACCCTTGGCCCAGCTCTGCCCATGACCTCACTGCTACCCCATGCCATGGCAGCCCCGGCCCTGCCACCATGTAGGGACAGAACTGTGCTGCCCCAGAGCTCAGCTGGCACCTGCAAGGGGCAGCCACAGTTGTGTCCAGCAGCTGAAGGTGGCACAGAGTGGATCTGCCCCCATACCACAGCATCCCAGCACTGTGGAGAGATCCCAGAGGTACCTGTAGGGCTGAGCTTCTTCCAGGAACTGCATCTGGTCCTGCACGCTGGCACTCGCCTTCAGCTCCTTCACCACCACTTGGGTGCTGCTGATGCCCGAGTTCACCTCCCCCAGGAACACCTGGGACACGGGACAGGCTCATCCCTCCATCCACACCCCCAACACCCCTGGCACAGCTGGGGCCCTGTGTCCCACCAGGGTGGGGTGTCGGGGGCTCCCTGGGCTCACCTTGCCGAACCAGCCGTGCCCGATCTCCTTCAGGTACAGCAGGCTCTGCCGCCCCAGGTCGGCCGACTTGAGGAGCTGCACTGTAACAGAGCCCGTCCAGCTGCCCGTGTGTCCCCTGTCCCCCTGCCCACACCTCCCCCTGCCCACCCACCTGTGCTGCCCACCACACCCAGCCAAGCCCTGCTGTCCTCACCGTGCCACCCGGTGCCAGGCCCTCTGCCACCCCAGGATGCTCCGGAGCATCCTTGCCCAGGAATCCTGCATCCCAGGCATCCTCTTCTCCAGGCATCCTCCCACGATCAGGGGCCGTGTGGTATCAGTGTCCCCAAAGGGGATGGCAGCAGAGCTGGCTCCCTGCCCCTTCTCCTCCGCAGGGTGTGCAGAGCTGAGCCCGGCACAGCGCTGGCATTCAGCCCCTGCCCGCCCCCCGGCTCGGGCCGGCCCCTCGGGAGCCCGTGCCAAGGGCAGGCAGCAATGGGGCCATTGTTGGTCCTCTCTGCTCCCCCCACGGTGGCCATTCTTTGGGCAGGGAGTGACACGGGGCACAACCAGGCACCCCCCACATTCCTCTCCCACTCATGGGCTTGTTTACATGGGACCAGGACTGGTGGATGTCACCGTTCAGGGTGGTCTGTCCCACCCCCTGCTGCTCCCCTGGGCTGGGACACGCGAGGGCCTGGAGAGAGGGACAAGGGACCCTCGCACAGGGGGACCCTGCAGCACCCCCCAGCTGCCTGTCCCTTGCCAGGGCTCCGCTGGAGGAACAGGGGGGACTCAGCATCCCCACATCACCCCATGCCCAGAGATGAGAGACCCCCGAGCGCGGCTTGCAGGGGTCCTGCCCCGCCCTGGCTTACCTGAGCGGCCCGGCTGCTTGGCCATGGGCAGGGACACCTTGGTGAGGGGCAAGACATAAACCTCGGGGCCATGCTGGGGGGCAGGCGAGCCCTGGGCCGACAGCTCTGTCACGTAGTCGTCCCCCTCGGCGTTCTCAAACTCCTAGTTCAGGGTACAGGGGGGTTCAGGGTGCTGGGGGGTCACGCACACCCCTCTGCCCCGACACACTCAAGGGCGGCCAGAAATCCCACCCTGCCCGCACACGGGGAGAGCACACCCTCCCCACCACCCATCCCATTACCTGTCTGTGCCACCCCGGCAGCCCCCGGCTCCCAAAAGCCGCCCGGGCGAGCAGGTAGGCGACGGTGAGCATCTCGCCGTGCCAGGCTGTGCCTCATGGCGCTGCCGACAGCGCCAGCACCGCGCCGTGCGCCATGTGCCACCGCGGGCCATGCGCCGCGTCCTGCCGGCCACCGGCGCGGCCGCGCGCCCCTAAATACGCGGTGCGGGGGCACCGGGGGGTCACTGTCCCCCCCGGCACGGCGAGGTGCTCCGGCGGTGTGGGACGTTTCACAACACCCGGCGTGTCCCCCCCAGCCTGACCCCCCTCCCGCCGCGGGCGCCACAAGCCTCCACAAAAATCTCAGCAATTAGGGAAAAAGCGTTTTCTCGGCACATTCTGTGCCTGTGAGGTCAGGGTGCCTCCCACCCTCGGGGGCGTGCGGGTGGGACCGGGCCCTTCGCCATGGAGCCGGGAGCACGGATGGGTCAGGATACGACCCCGAGGGTCCTGAATCCCACCGATCCACGCTCTGCGAAGCTGGGATCCAGGATCCAGCCCTGAGCCCCGCAGCCCCGGCAGGCAGTGAGGGCTGAACCCCTCCCTGCAGGCACTGCTGTCCCGAGCCAGCACACATCCAGCGCTGGGCAGAGAATTCTGCACCAGGAACCTCCAGACAGCCCCGTCCTTCGCTGTGTCCCTGAGAACCCCCCACTCTGGTATGAGGAACCCCCCGCCCGGACCCCCGCTCACCTTGAAGCCAATGTCCCCCTTCTTGCAGCACAGACAGGCCAACATGAGGAAGATGAAGGTGAAGAGCCCCGAGAAGGAAACGGCCACCACGGCCAGCGAGGAGGACCAGGAGAGCTCACTAAGGGGGGTGCCGTCTGTGGGGACACCAGGTGGTCAGGGCTGGGGGCACCAGGGAGGGGTCGTGCTGTGCCAAGGGGTCCTGCCTTGGCTCTTGGAATGTGGGGGCACATCAGGCTCACTGGGGCTTTGGCAGGGAGCAGTCGGTGGGAGCAGGGTCCGTGTGCCCCCTTCAGTGGGGAGCCCAGGATGGACTCCCCAGGGCCCAGACAGGACCTGCATGGGGGGTGTCTTGTCCCCATGGGTGCAGGGAGACAGTGACACCCCATGGAGAGGGGCTGTGCCAGCTCAGGGGTCCCAGGCACCCCCACCAGGCTGAACTCCAGCCCTTGGATTTGCCCCGCAGTGGGTTTGGCCACAGCGTGGTGGCATCCCAAGGCTGTGGGAGCTGAAAGAAACTGAATTTGGTGCCATGAGCCCCACACTGTGCCCCAGGCCACTGCTCTAGTTGGGCAGTGCATCCTCTGGGCACCAGCACAGCCCAGATCCCGGCACCTGCCTCCCCACTCCAGCTGTGCAGTGTCCCGTGGGGTGGCAGGGCACACGGTGGCCATGGTGGCAGTGGAGGTGGCCACGTCACAGCTGCCCATCCCCAGCAGGCCCCTCTGCCAGCTGCAGCTGCCACATTACTATTCTGCCCAGAGCCTGCCCAAACAAGCGGCGCCGTTGTGGTGGGAGCAGCCGGAAGGTCGCGGCACTGCCAGCGGAGCCGGTCACCAGAGACCCCCGAGCCCCGCGGGGCCCGGCTGGGACAGGTGCCCTGTGCTCAGCCAGGAGCCTGGCACAGACCCCCCCGTGCCTTGGTCCCTGCCTGGGTGACCAAACCGTGCCGAGCCCCTCGGGGATGCTGGTGGCACACACGTGGCTCCAGCACGTGGACCACGGAGCATCCCTGTCCCTGTGCCCTGGCCACACTGCCCTGCTCCAGGGCTCCACCACGGCCTCCTGTGTGTCCTTGAGAGCAGCACCTGAAGGGCACTGGGGGCTGGGGAAGGCTCTGCTGCCCTGGTGGGCACTGGCAGCACCCGCTGCTCCTGAGCACTGCCCGGCACCACGGGGAGTGGGCACAGGGCACCCTGGCTCCTGGCATGGCACTGAGCGGCCCCACAGCCTTGGCACAGCCCAGCCATGCCAGGGAGCAGGGAAGGAGCTCCAGAGCCATCTTCTGAGGCTCGGGATGCAAAGCCGAACCTGGGAGGAGCGGGGGGCGGCGTGCCCCCCCTTCCAGCTGGTTTCCATGGTGAACACACTTTGTACCGCCAACGTCACCATTTTCCCTGGATAGTGGGACAGCAAAAGAGAAAATGACTCACTGAAAAGAGCCTTTGAACAGAACGGGGAGCAGAGCACGGGGACGGGAGCCCGTCCGAGGGGACTGTCAGCTGAGCTGCCCCTCAGCTCGGGAACTGGAGGTTCCCAAAGAAGAACTGACCAGTGAAATGCAGCTGCTCCTGCCTCGGTTTCCCCACCTGCACAACCTGGGAGCTGTGATCAGCCCAGACTGGGCAGGGGCACCACCTGTGCCACGACCCACTGGCAACATTCCCTCCCTGTACCCACAGCAACGGTGATGGGAAGTGTGGATTCATCTCAGATGCCAAATTATCCCCAAACCAGGTCAGATGCACCTGCAGCAGCAGCTGCTGGAGCACTGGATGCAGGGAGCACCAGGACACGGGAGGCACAGAACACAAGGGACACCAGGACACAGGGGACACTGAGGCACAGGGCTGAGTGCAGCCTGAAGTACCCCAGGACTCTCCAGAGAAACCAGAGCCCCCAGCACACCCTGCCCTGCGTTCCCAGGCTCTGCTCCCACTGTCCCAGCAGCAGTGAGGTCACCTGGCACCCTGACCTTCCTCACCTCAGGCTGAGAACGGCCAGCTCGGTGCATCCCCAAAAACTGCGGCATCACCTTCATCCCCTCCACCCAGCACCACCCAGCGACCCTGGCCATGGGCATCCCACCCTCACCCGGCAGGAGGGGGCTGCTGGGGGGCTGCTGGCAATGTGGCTGGGGGCGCCAGGAACACCCACCTCACACCCAGCCCTGGCACACGGAGGCAGAAGGGCAGGAAAGGAGGGGATGGCGGATGCGGTGGGGTGTAATGGGATGCGATGGGCTGCAGCTGGATGCAGCGGGATGCAATGGGATGCATCAGGGCGCAGCGGGATGCAATGGGGTGCAGCGGGGTGTAATGGGGTGTAATGGGGTGCAGCAGGGTGCAGCAGTCACCCACCCACCCCCACGCAAACCACCGCGCACCCGCGGCCGGCACAGCCCCGCCCGCGCTGCCCCCCCGCCTGTTGCATCGCCCACCCAGCGCCGGCTCCGAGCGGGGCCGGGCCAAGGCCGGAGAGTCCCGGAGCGCTGCCGGTGCCGGTGCCGGTGCCGGTGCCGGTGCCTCGCCTGTGCTGACTCACGGCCCCGGGGCCGCCGGGCTGGCCATGGCCCCGCTGCCCCCGGCGATCCCGGCGATCCCGGCGATCCCGGCGATCCCGGTGCCGGCCGAGCCCGCCCGGCCAGCCCGGCTGACGTGTGCGGAAGGGCCGAGCCGGGGCTCCCGCGGAGCCGGAGGCAGCTCGGGGCTCCCGAACCGGGCGAGGCCACGGGCACAGGCGCTGCCCCAGGGGCACCCCGAGCCCCGCTCCCACCGGGCAGGACCGCGAGACAGCCCGTGCCTCAGTTTCCCCAGTGGTGATTCCCAGGGGTCATCCAGGAGGGGATGGGTGCTTTGGCGTCTTGGGAGCATAGTCCATACATCCCCCCTGCCCTCTCGCCGCCCACCGCGGATTCCAGCCTGGAAACATGCCAGATCCTGCTGGGAAAGGTTGGATTTGGACAGGGAGAAGGGCAGGATATGGGCAGGGAGCAACGCAAAATTGGGGCAGGAAATGGGGCAGGATTGGGGCAGGATCCGAATGGGATTTGGGCAGGATCAAACACTCATGTCCCTCAGCCCCTCTGGCCACGGGCTGCTCACTCCCAGCCCCATCCACTCTCCCGGGGCAGACACAGCCCTGGCATCACGTTAATCCCCGAGGCCATGGGCAGGGAAATTCCAGGGAAGCAATTTCACAGCCCGCAGAACGCGCTCTCTGCTCACCCACACGCACCCAGGCGGCACAAAACCCCCGCTGCCATTTGGGGTGTGAGCACAGCCCGGGGACTGTGCAGCTCTGCGGGAAACTGAGGCAGCAGCGGGAGCCGGGATGGCCCCGCTGAGCCCAAGCCCAGCAGGGCTGGGGCTGGCGGTAGCCACGGTGCCCGCAGCATCCCCAGGATCCTGCATCCCTCACGGTGGTACCCAGAGCCGCCTCCTCCGGGCTGCTGCAGGATCCAGGAGCAGGGAGCAGCGCCCTTTGTCCCCTTTGCTGGAGACCTTTCCCCACCAGGAAGAGCCAGAGCCGTTCAGGCAGCCTCTCTGGTGATTAATAGATCGGTTAATTGTGAATTCCAGGCACGCCTGGCTAATCCCTTCTCCTTCTGTATCTTTTAACGTGGCGTATTTCACCAACAGGATTGATTCTGCCCTTTAATTCTGGTTTTACCATCTCGGGCTGAAACAGCAGAAGAAAAAAAAAATAAATAGGTGGAAAATAACAGAAAATCATCCATCATTTTCTGAAGCAAAGAAATAAAAACAAGGACTGTGCTGGGGACAGGCTGGGCTCCGGCGTTGCTGCGCACACACCACGCGTGTCAGCCTGATTAGGGACAAAAAATCAAGTTCCTCCATCAAAGCCTGCCCTGATGTAGAGCCAAGTGCCAACAATTCCCTCTGCTTCCACGGAAAATAATACTAATATTATTATGATAATATAATTATAATGTAATTCTTATAATACTCTATACTATAGTAATAATATACTATTATTTTATATAGTATACTGGAATTGGGTATGGGATTATATATAGAATCATATGTTGAATTACATATATTGTATTTTTTTATATAATTATATAGTCTATGCGGATTATAGAATATTAGGATTATATATTGTAATAATAAATAAAAGAAAACTACAGAGAATGCAAAACAAGCTCAAATTGATTATTTAAATGGAATTCTTGTGCTTGGTGTTTTAAGTGAGCGCTGAGTGGGGGCTGTGGAGCCCATCAAGGGACTGGGAGGGGTCTGGGGGGAGCATCCAGCCCTCGCTGGCAGGGCTCCCTCCATGGATCTGGGAACTGCCAGGGGCAGTGCCACACCAGGGACAGTGCCAGGGACAGTGCAAGGGACAATGCCACACCAGGGCAGTGCCACAGTGGGGACAGTGCCACACCAGGGACAGTGCCAGGGACAGTGCAAGGGACAGTGCCACACCAGGGACAGTGCCACACCAGGGACAGTGGCACATCAGGATCAGTGGCACACCAGGAGCAGTGGCACACAGTGGCAGTGCCACACTGAGGCAGTGGCACACCAGGAGCAGTGGCACACAGTGGCAGTGCCACACTTATGCAGTGGCAAACTGAGGCAGTGGCACACCAGGAGCAGTGGCACACGGTGGCAGTGGCACACGGTGGCAGTGCCACACCGAGGCAGTGGCACACCGGGAGCAGTGGCACACGGTGGCAGTGGCACACGGTGGCAGTGCCACACCGAGGCAGTGCCACACCGAGGCAGTGGCACACGGTGGCAGTGGCACACGGTGGCAGTGCCACACCGAGGCAGTGGCACACCAGGAGCAGTGGCACACGGTGGCAGTGGCACACGGTGGCAGTGGCACACCAGGAGCAGTGGCACACGGTGGCAGTGGCACACGGTGGCAGTGCCACACCGAGGCAGTGGCACACCAGGAGCAGTGCCACACCGAGGCAGTGGCACACGGTGGCAGTGGCACACGGTGGCAGTGGCACACCGGGAGCAGTGGCACACGGTGGCAGTGGCACACGGTGGCAGTGGCACACGGTGGCAGTGGCACACGGTGGCAGTGCCACACCGAGGCAATGGCACACCGGGAGCAGTGGCACACGGTGGCAGTGGCACACGGTGGCAGTGGCACACGCTGGCAGTGCCACACCGAGGCAGTGGCACGCCAGGCACGCCGAGCTCTGGCAGTGCCCGGCAGCGTTTACGTAACCGCGGCAGCGCGAGCGGGGCGCCCTATTTATATCCCAAATGCTCCTGGGCGTTACGAAACCAGCGGCTCTGGCTGCAGAGCCCGAGCAGCAGCAGGCGGCCGAGGGGTGAGCGGGCAGGGGGTGCCCTGGCACAGCAGGAGCCCGGGTTTGGGCTGTGGCTCTGCCCCCCAGCACAGCCCAGATCCCCCTGCCACGGGCTCGGCATCAAGGATGCTCAGGGCACGGAGCTGGGCAATGCTGGCACCTCCCTGCCCCGTGCCCACCCTCAGGTCAGTCCACGGTGCCCAAATCACCTGCGGGCACGGGAACACACAGAGCACAGCCTGGAAAATCCTCCTTTGCCACCGGGATGGCACAGAGCACACATGAGCAGCAAACAGCCTGAGGTGTTTTGTAAAGGTGAAGGGCCGTGGTGGCCAGCAGGGTGGCCTGGCAGCAGGACACCCTGGCACAGCCGGGAGGGGAGCCTGGGAGCCCGTGGGTGCCCTGCCCAGCCAGGCAGGCACTGCTGTTCCTTTGCTGCGTTTGCCCACACTGGAATTTTCCTTCGCTCCAGTAATTAAACAAACGGCGTTAACCCAGCTGCTGGAACCAGGCTGCAGGCAGGACATGGGGACAGAGGGGAAGGGGTGGGAATGGGGATCCCCCCAACAGCCTGGGCTGTGGGACAGTGGCTCTGCAGGAAATCCTGCTCCCATTCCTCCAGTGCCCGCTCAAAACGACAGTCCTCACATCCTCACTGTCCCTTGGCTGGCTCTGAGCACCACCATGAGCCTGGCACCAGCTCTGGAGCATCCCGGGATGTTCCATGTCCCCCCAGGATGCTCTGTGTCCCCCCAGTACCCCCAGTCATCAGAGCCTGGGGCAGCTCTCAGGCTTGGCCGATGGCAGGATGGCAGTGGCAGCCCTGGCACGGCTGTGCCATACTCTGATGGTTCTTCCCGGGCTGTCAGGGGGATTAATGCCCACAGGAGATTTATTTTCCTGTCAGTGGGCACGCTGAGTCAGCACAGAGCAGCTCCTCTCTGGGCCAGCCCTGCCACCCCCCTGCCCTGTGACACGGTCCCGTGGGGTCCCTCTGGCTCAGCCCACCCCTGGAGCAAATTCCCACTGGAGATGTGAGGGGCACTCGCTGGGGCAGGAGGAGAGTGTCAGGAGCCAAGCCCAGCCCTGGAGTGGCAGCAGTGCATGGCCAGGACCATGATCCCTGCATCCCACCCTCCCTAAATCCCACCATCCCACCCTCCCTGCATCCCACCCTCCTTGCATCCCACCCTCCCTGCATCCCACCATGCCACCATCCCACCCTCCCACCATGTCACCCTCCCTCACAGTGGCCCCAGCGTCCCTTCACTTGCCAGATCGGAGCAGCACAGGGTGGGAACAGGCTCAGCCATGGCACCAGAGCAGCCCAACTGCCCCTTTGACCCAAATCCTGGGATTTTCCAGCCCAGCAGTGGGATGGTGAGGAGGTGACGTCACATCAAGGCAAAACCTGGGATGCTGCCTGACTACAGACACTGAACGCTAAACACAGACCCCTCTGGATGGCTTAACCCACACCTGGCCCCGCTGGCAGTGCCAGTGCTGCCCATGTCCCCTGCTGTCACCAGCGTGCCGAGGCTCAGCTGGAGGTGCAGGGTGAGGGGGGCAGAGCCACGGGCTGCCCTGGCACAGGGTGTCCCAGGCAGGGCTGGGCAGGGAGCCCATGAGTCACAGCCCTGCTCCCCCCGCAGCGCGGGGCCCTTTCAACCCCGGCATATTAATTTCTCTTAATTTGCTTTGACAGGGATCCGTGTCAACGTTCCAGAACACACCCGTGTGCGTGGGGCACGAGGGAGGGAGAGGAGAAGGTGGGAGCAAAGTGGCACCCTCAGGGAATAGGATCCTGGCTCTGTCCCCTCTCTGAGCCAGGTGGGGCCTGGCTGCCCATTGTGCTGTGCCAGTGTCAATCCCTGTGCCAGGACAGGGCTCTTGCCACAAGCCACTCCACGCTGCCTGCCCCTGGCACCCCTGTGGGCACCAGGAGCCACCTCCTGCCTGTGTGCCTGGCTGCTCTGCCCTTCAGCCCAGAGTGCCATCCCCCAGTGGGAAACATGTGGCAAGACAGGACACGGGGCACAGTGCTGCCACCACTGTCACTTCCCAGCTGAGAAGCTCCTGCTGCCCTGTCCAAAATCCCCTCTGTGTGTCCAGTCCCAGCAGCACCTTCCTCCCTGTATGGCTCAATAGGTGCTGGGACCTATCTGGCTCTGATTTGGGTTTCCAGGCTCTGCCTGCTATGGCTCCTTTGCCACCACGGACCCCAAGTCCTTTCCCATCCTTGTGCCAGGAGCAGCCAGAGGCACCAGATATGGAGCACCAGCACTCACCACACTGCTGTCACTGAGTGCCCTGGATGGCAGCAGGTGCCAGGTGGACCCAAAAACACAGGCAGGGGGGATGGCCTGCCCTCCCTTTTGCTCCCTCCTAGGGTGGGGAGTGGGCACCTGATTCCCACAGGAAGCCCAGGAGATGTGGGGGGCACATTGTGTCCAGTGCTCTGTGCAGGAGCCTCCCAGCCTGGCCCAGAGATGGGAGCCACGAGGCTGCAGGGCTGGGACTCTCCCTCCAAACCTCCAGCAGCTGGGAGGGGATGAATCCCTGGAAGAGCTGGCACAGCCTGGTGCAGATGTTGGGACAAGCCAAAACCAGCAGGCGAGGCCGGAACACGGGCAGCTGCACTGGCACATCCCTGTGGCACCTCCATCCCAGGTGACACTGCTGTCACTGTTCCATGCCACCAGGCCACCTATGGCCCAGCTTCAACAGCAGCTGCTTCCAACTGTGCATTTCCAGGGAATGCAGAGCCAGGAGGAGATGCTCCCTCAGTTGCACCAGAGCCCCTGGTGCTCTCCTGTGCTGTCCCAGCTGTGGTGCCATCGTGCCCTACAAATTGCTTCCCCCAGTTCCTCACTGGCACAAGCCAACCCCAGGGAGCCAGGCTGGCACAGGCAGCCACGATGGCACACAGGCAGGAGCTGCTGCCACATGGACCGAATCCACAAAGCTGTGAAATCCAGATCTGGTTTGTTCCCCCCTTGGATTCCTCTCCCGGTGCTGGTGGGTGGCAGCTGCACGGCAGCGCCGAGCCCTGGGCCTGGCAGCACAGCGACAGGCAGGGATGGGAGCAGGGACGAAGGGTTCTGAAACCAAACCTGCCTTGAGCAGCCCCAGGCTGGCAGGATTCGCGTGGAGAGGGGCCACACCGAAAACCAAAGCAAAATCTCCTCAAGGGCTGAGCCGGGCAAACGGCTCCGTCCCGGCACTGCCGCATTTTGGATGTAAATAATAAGATTTTAGAAGCAAATAACGAGCGGCTGGGGACAAAGTCCCCGTTCGGTGACTCCTGGTGCGGCTCATTTCCAAATCCCCCCACGGATTCCGACCGTGCGCAGCCGGGGGAGCGGGAGCGGCGGAGGAAGGAGGGACCGCGAAAGGCGGCGGGGAGGGATGCGGAGCCGGCACCGACAGCCGGAGCCTCGGGCAGCACCGCGCCCGGCACGGGCACCGTTTCTCCGCCTTCGCGGTGCCGGAGGAGGCGCCGGGAGCGGCGGAGCCGACACGCGTTATCCCGGGCTGGTAAACAAAGGGCCGGAGCCGAGCGCCCGCCGGACGCTCCCACGAGCGGTCCCGGTGCCCGCGCGGTGCCAGCCCCGCACCGGGAGGGACACGGGGCGGCTGCGAGGGGCGACGGTGAGGGGCGGCTGCGGCGGCCGCAGCCCCAAAACCGCACCGCAGTCTCCAGCCCCGCGCTGCTCCGCGGCTGCAGCATCTTCCTGCAGCTGCGCCGCGGCCGGAACACGGCGCTTACATAACGCCTGCGCCCCAAAACGCCGCTGCCGTGCCCCGGCACCCCAGCGAGCCCCACCGGCTCCCCCAGCCCCACCGGGGACCCTCAGCCCCCCGGCTCCCCGGCCGCCGCGTGTCTCAGGCGGGGGGGGCTCAACCCCGGCTCCGTCTTCCTCCCTCTCACCATCACCATCCTCCCTGTTGTTATTATTCCATTTCAATCGCGGAGATGCCTTCAGAGGCAGCGCAGCCCCGGGATTCCTCCGCGCTCCAGCCGCGGAACAAAATGACAAAATGCCGCCCGGCTGCGGCAGCGATCGCACCGCGCCGCCACCCCGGGATGTCCCGCGGCCGCACCGGGATGTCCCGCGGCCGCACCGGGATGTGCCACCGCCACCCCGGCATGTCCCAGCACCACACAGGGGTGTCACACCGCCGCACCGGGTCGGGTCCGGCTGTCAGAGCCGGAGCCCGCTCAGTGACATTCCCGGCGATCAGGGCGAGGGATGCTCCGTTCGCGGTGCAGCGCGATGCGGGGATGCTCGTCCCCGGTGCACCGGGAGGGCAGCGCGGGCAGCCGGTGCGGGGCTGAGCCGGGCACACGGCGGAGAACCGGGGAAGGCTCGGTGCTGGCGGGGGGGGTGCGGGTCCATCAGCCCCGGGGCTGCGGCACTTACCGGGGTCGAAGTGGGAGCTGAAGGCGAGGCTGGGGCTGAGGAAGGCGGCCGCCATGGCAGCGGCGGCGGCGGGGAAGCGGCCCATGGCGCGGCGGCGGCGGGAGCCCCACGGCCGCCGGCTGCCGCTGGCCCCGCGCTGGGCACGGCGGCGGCGGCGGCGGCGGCGGCGGCGGCGGCGGCGGCTCCTCCTCCATGGCGGCCCCGCGGCCCCGCGCCCCGTGCCCCGGGGAGGGGCCGCGCCGCCGCCGAGCAGCGGGACCGGGCGGGCGGGGGCGGCAGGTGGCGGAGCCGCAGCCCCGGGACCGCACCGGGACCCGCGTCCTCCCCCCCGGGATGAGCCGCCGCCGCCCCCGCGCGGTCCCGCCGGGATGGATGGGGTCCATTGGGGCCCCCCGGACGGGGACGGGACCCCCGAGGGGCAGCTACCCACTAGAGTGGGGATGGGATCCCCCAGGAGCGGGGCTGGGACCCCCCAATCATGGAATTGCTCTGGCTCTGACCCATCTCGGGCACCGCCGGCTTCCCTCGACCAGGGATGGGGCCAGGGATGGGAATCAGGGACAGAATGGGCAGCTCTGCCCCAGCCAGCTCCTCAACCCCCTTCCAGCCCCCCTCACACACACATCCTGCACCCCTGTGACCCAGCACAGCCTCACCCTGCAGCCCCACAGTCCCACCCTGAGGGGCAGCAGAGCCCCCCAGCAGCCCCAGCCAGGCCCGAGGTGTGGGGTCCCCCTTGGGCTGGGGGGCTGCCCCATTTGGGGCCATGGCTCAGCCTTGTCTGCTCGACACCACAGCCTTGGCACATGGGAATGTGCCCTCCAAACACGAGCTGCTCCAAAACCCAACAGTCCCAATTCCTGGCAGGGAACATCCCACAGCTTCACCCACACCCCCCTGCAGCTCCCAGCCAGACCCTGGCAAAGCTGTGGGTGCCACTGTCACCGAGCCCACCTCGAACCAGGCTGGTCTTTCCTTCAGGACCATGGCAGGACAGTCCCATCCCATCCTGTCCCATCCTGTCCCATCCCATTCCAGGGGACCCCTTTGTCCCACCCCAGCTCTGAGCACGGGGCTCGCACATCCCCACTGCCAGTTTGAATGTTTAAAGCCAAATTTTGCGTACACGATTAATTTTTTACAAGCCTTCAAGCCTGCACAGAACAGCACCACGCTGCACATGTCACGTCGCCACAAATAGATACAGGCCTGGAAAAATTACCGGCTGCTGGGAGAATAAACACATTGGAGCCAGTTTCTCCCTTCTCCCTTGCCTCCACATTTCTCTCTGGAGCAGCTGTGTCCCACAGGACCCCCCAGTCCCTCTGCAAGGGGGGCAGGTGACTGCTGGTGCCCCATCACTCATTTTGGAGACTCCAGGCTGGGGTGCAGCCCATGGGCTCCCCATTGCTCCCATTGTGTCCCCCTCACTGGGTCCCTGGTCCTTTCTGGATGTGCAAATGGCCATGACTGACACGTGGGACAGCCTGAGCTCCTCCATGAGCCTTTCTGTGCCTCAGAACATCCAGAAGGAGGGTCTGTCACAGTCACTCAAACCCATCACCTGCCCTGTGCCCCCTGCCGCTTGTCCTGCTTCCCACCAGATTTCCAACGTGGCTGTAAAAGGAAAAACCCCAAAGGAGAATCGAGTCCCAAAGCCCCAGGGAGCCCCTCAGGTGCAGCCCTGAGGTTGGGGACTGGTCCAACCCCGGCAAAGGCACAGGCTGGCACTTCCCGGTCGGGGCAGTGCCGCCGCTCCAATTAGCAGGGGAGATTACAGATCCTTCCCAAGGGGAGATTACCCTGCTCGGATCCTGCCACTTGCTCCGGCTTCTCGGCTGATTTGTCTGGGGCTGCAGCTAATCCCCTCCCGGGCAGACACCAGATTGAGCCGCGATTCCCGCGCGGCGGCTGCCAAAAGCCCCCGGTGTTCCTGACCTCCTTCCCGGCCCCGCGGCGGCCAGCGGGCTCCGCTCATCCGCCTAATCCCGGGACAGCCGCGGGGACCGGGGCTCCTTCACTGGGGAGCTTTGGCAGAGCCCGCACGGTCACCGCCAGCCCGGCTGAGCGCCCGCCGTGCCACGGCTCGCCAGGGACAGACAGGGACAGGGACAGGGACAGGGACAGGGACAGGGACAGGGACAGGGACACGCTCCTGCCACGCGGTCCCGCGGGACCCCCGGGATGCGGGCGGGGGGCGCAGGCACGGGCAGCCAGCCGGTAAAAATCCGCATCCCCGTTATGCAACGGCGCTGATGTATTCACGCCTGAACCGGGCACTGGCCTAGAAATTAGCCCGGGCGATGCCGGGGAGGGGCCGGGAAGATGCCGGAGCCCCGGGAGCGGCGGCAGCAGGGCCGGGAACACCCCGGGGACCGCGGGTGGGTGTTCAGGGTCCTACACCGGAGCCACAGGGGTGGGCACCGGCACAGTGAGGGAGCTGAGCCCCCTTCTCCCACGCCAGATTTCTCAGAGCCGGGGGCAGGAGCCGCTGGGGCGGCTGTGCAGGGCGGGGATCGGAAGGAGCGTTCAGGAAACTCCTTGGAAAAGCAGCAAGAGCCAAACAAGCGCCGTGCCCGGCATTTCCCGGCTCACCGGGATGAGCTCTCCAGCCTGGCACAGCGGGGAGAGGGGAACAGAGACCAGCACGGGCACGGTTCTGCTCTGCAGGAGCAGCCACGCTCTGTGTCCCTGCCCCGGAGCTGGAGGAACGTGCCCCACAACTCCCAAATCGAGCGCCAGAGCACGGGCAGGGATCTGGGCCATGGGAAATGGCCGAGCCCCTTGTGCAGCTTCCTGGGGTGACAAAGGGTCCCTCTGCAGCTCCTTGTGACCGAGGGGGCTCTGGCAGTGCTGCCATGGGGCAGGACGGATGGGGAAACATCAGGGACTCTGCTGAGAAAACATCTGCCGGCCGGGGGAGGGAGCAGAGCGGCTGCACACTCCCGGCCAGAGGAAACAGATGCCACCGGCCCAGCCCAGGCACTTCCCGGCCCTGTCAGGGGGTGTTGAGGAATCTGCAGGTAGCTGTGGGATCACATCCTGCTCTGGCTCTGCCTCCCTGCATCCTACTGAATATTTCTGTTTAGAACAGGAAGCAAGGCATAGACTGGGGTGCTGAGCACTCAGAGCAAAGGGAGGATCTTGGGATGCAGAAATGGGGTTGGGAAGGTGGAAGTGGGCACAGGCTTCAAGGAACCACTCATGCCTTGGCAGTGTTGTGCACAAATACAGAAACAGCTGTTAGAAACCAGCAGAGATTTATTATCAGAACAAAACTCCCAAACATCTAAAGGCCACCAAGTGTCCCAGCATGGCCATGATGTTGGGACCAGGCTGTGGAGAACAAGAGGCAGGGGAGAGCCTGGCCCCAGCCCCAGCCCTGCAGGATGGTCACTCCATGGCCAGCTGCCGCTGCTGCTCCAGCAGGGATTCCAGCAGGTTGGCTCTCTGCACAGCTGCCTGCCACAGAGCACAGGGCAGAGAGAGCTCACAGTGCCCAGCCCAGCTCAGCCACAGCCCAGCCACAGCCCAGCCCAGCCACAGCCCAGCCACAGCCACAGCCACAGCCACAGCCACAGCCCAGCCACAGCCCAGCCACAGCCACAGCCACAGCCACAGCCCAGCCACAGCCCAGCCCAGCCCAGCCACAGCCCAGCCACAGCCACAGCCCAGCCACAGCCACAGCCCAGCCACAGCCCAGCCACAGCCACAGCCCAGCCATAGCCACAGCCCAGCCACAGCCACAGCCACAGCCAGGGCATGGAGGAGCCCTCACTCACCTCGTACTGCTTCCTCAGGCTGCTCATGCTCTCCTCCTTCCTCAGCACTGCTGCCTTCACCCTGACATGGATGTGGGAAATGAGCACCCAATGCCAAACACGGGGCTGGGCCCTGCCCCAGGAGCTCAGCCCCTCTCCCCCAGCCAAAGCTGGGCTCCAGGTGCCATCACCCATTGGCAGCACCTTTATTACATTGGTGGGTGCTGTGTAGTGTGGATGGACTTGTCTACAGGAACAAAGGCACATTAGCTTCCTACTTCTTAATTATCATTTTGGGGATGTCCCAGCTCCCTCAACCTCTGTGGCTGTGCCCTGACCATGGGCCCTGCCCCTCTGGAGAAGATCAACTGGCTGCAGTCACAGGTATCATGTGTGAGCCACAGAGAGCCCCTAGGAGATGACAGTGATCCTGGCCAGGGTACAGCCAGGGAGGAAGGCAGACAGAGCTGTGCTCCACTGGCCCATCCTGACATTCATGCCAGGCACTGGGGCAGCCCTGGGGACAGGATGGCACAGAGCAGGCCAGCAGTGACAAGGGACAGAGGATTCGGGGTGGCTGAGCAGCAGCCAGCTCAGGCAAGACTCCTCTGCCTGGTTTACCTGGATAGCTGCTCCTGAGGATGCAGCACTGAGCTCCTGCACCACACCTGGGCTCCCTCACCTCCTGTGCACCTCCTCCAGCTCCCGGTCCTTCTCCTGCACCAGCCTGTCCAGCTCCAGGTGCTGCCTGGCCCTCAGCTCCGCCATCTCTGCCTTCAGCCGCGCGTTCTCCTCCTCCGTCCCCACCAGCCTGTCTGCACATTCCTGCCAGATCACCTCAGTCAGGCCCCTGTGCCCCTGGACAGCTGGGCACGGGCCAGGCAGGGCCCTGGCTCTGCTCCTCGCTCACCTTCCTGATCTCCTCCACCTCCTGCTCCTTGTGCTTGAGCAGGCCCTGCAGGCGGATGCTCTCCCCCTCCAGCTCGGCCAGCCGCCCCTTGAGCTCGTTGCAGCGCTCCTGCAGCTTCCGCTCCGAGCGCTCCAGCTCCTGCAGCTCCACCTCGTACTTGTCTCGGATCCTCTTGATCCTAAGGGCACGAAGGACAGGCAGCCTGGCTCCTCTTGCTGCTGCCTGGCTCATCCCAGCCCCATTCCTGCTGCAGGAGGGACCAGGGCACAGCAGCAAGGGCAGAGCTGCCCCACAAGAGATCCAGGGGCGTTTCCTCAGGTAAGAGGTAAACTCTGTCCCTGTGAGCTGCTCCTTCCTGCACTGACACTGCTCCAGAGCTCACTGGAGAGGTGCCCAGGGGACAGGGAAAAGGGACCAGCCCCTGGGGGACCTGGGGCCTCCCTGCTCCCTTTCCCCCTCACCTGTTCTCCGCTGCCCTCTCGCACTCCTCCTTGGCCAAGGACGTGTCGGCCTCCAGGCGCTGGATCACCAGCTCGATCTCTTTGTCCCTCTCCTTCCTCATCTCCTCCCGCAGCTCCCGCTCCCGAGACAGCAGCCAGGCTTCCTGGAATGGAGACAGCAAACGTGGCCTCAAACTCCTCTCAGAGCCCAGGGGTGGCACATTTGGTGGACAGCTCTTGCCATTACCTCCTTCTTCACATAGTTGGCCTCCCAGGCCTGCTTTTCCAGCTCCAGCTGGTCCTTCAGCACTTTCAGTTCTGCCTGTGAGGAGAAGGGAAAACAACAGCTCAGTCCTGGGCTCCTCCTGTGCTGGCTGCAGCTGCTGGGGAAGCCCCTGTGGGATCCCCAAAGAGCTGGAGGTGAGGGGAAACCAGA
The DNA here is from genome assembly GCF_903797595.1 of Erithacus rubecula. Taxonomy (NCBI): domain Eukaryota; kingdom Metazoa; phylum Chordata; class Aves; order Passeriformes; family Muscicapidae; genus Erithacus; species Erithacus rubecula. Next base: position 10,868,616 of record NC_136672.1, on the reverse strand, counting down.
CCTGGTGCTGCCTCTCCTGCTCCTCCTTCTCCTTGGTGTACTTGTCCCGCAGTGCCCGGGTGAGGGCTGAGCTGTTGGCCTCCAGCTGCTGCCGCAGCTCCTCTGCCTCTGCTCGCTGCCTGCACAGACACAGCTCCAGCATCCACACCAGCCCCTCTTCCCACAGGAGTCTGTCCCCAGGGCTGCCCCCAGCCCCAGGCCCCCAGCCTGCTCACCTGGCTGCTTGCTGGCTCAGCCTCTCCTTCTCCTCGGCCACCTCGGCATAGAGCCGGCGCCGCTGCAGCTCCAGTGCCTGCTCCTCCTGCTCCAGCTGCTGCTCACACCTGTGGGACACACTCACTCCAGGGCTGTGCCTTGAGCACTCAGCCTCTTCTCCACCCTGCCCTTCACGATGCCAGAGGATGCTCCCAGCTCTGCAGCATCGCCCACCTGAGGCCGGTGGAGTGTGTTGGGTTGATGTGGCCAGAAAATGTGTATTCTATCACCATCTGTTAAAACCGGGTGGGTTAGTGATCCTTATCTCCTGGCACATACTATCTGCTAATGGGCCAGCTTTAAACCAGCTGGGCAATCATCTTTATCTCTCCCATGACCCACCCTTCATCCAGGAGGTATCACCTGTTAATGGGCCATTGTTTTAAACTGGGTGTGGCAGAGATTCTTACCTCTGTGGGAGATATCTCCTGTTAATGGGCCATTGTTTTAAACTGGGTGTGGCAGTGACACTTACCTCTGTGGGAGATATCTCCTGTTAATGGGCCATTGTTTAAAACTGGGTGTGGCAGTGACCCTGATCTCCTGGCACACATTCTCTGCTAATGGGCCATCTTTAAACCAGCTGGGTAATCATCTTTATCTTCCCACAGCCCATCCTCCCTCCAGGAGATATCTCCTGTTAATGGCCAGTGAGTCCCAGTGCATGGCTGATAAAATTCCATCATCCCACTGGGAGATGCTCCACCCAGGGGGAGGAGCCAAGCCTTTCCTACCCAGAGAAAAACTGAGATTTTGGACAGCAAATTACTTTCTTTCCACTGGATACTAGAGGAAAAGCCAGACCTTTCCACATCATCCCTGCACCTTCAGAGGAAACTGCACCTTCTCCAGGAGCACTGCTCCAGCTGAGCCACATCTGCCACTGCAGGAGGATGCAGCCACCATGGAATGGGACTGTGCCACCACCCTGACTGACTGATGGGTGTCAGCTTGGATTCTGACTCTTGTCAGAGTTTGGATTGTTCTTTGTACTACTGTATTTTAATTTTATTTTCCTAGTAAAGAACTGTTATTCCTAATTCCCATATCTTTGCCTGAGAGCCCCTTAATTTCAAAATCATAATAATTTGGAGGGAGGGGGGGTTTACATTCTCCATTTCAAAGAGAAACTCCTGCCTTTACTGGCAGACAGTCCTCCAAACCAGGCCACGGAGAGAAACGGGCTGCAGCCATTGGGACCCCCCGTCAGCCCCGAGCCCGCAGTGACAGCCCCACCTCTGGCGGAGGCGCTGGCTCTGCTCCTCCCTCTCCCTGTCGAGCAGCCCGCGCAGCTCCTGCGCCTGCCGCCCGTAGCGCTGCGCCGCCCGCTCGTCCGACTGCAGCAGCTCGGCCTCGTGCAGCAGCTTCAGCTGGCGGATGTCCTCGCGGTGCTTGGCCAACAGCTTCTGGATCTCCGGCTCCAGCCCTGGGGCAGCGGCAAGGACGGGCACAGCTCAGCCTGGAACCCACCCCAGTGCCCTCGGCTGGCTCGTAAGGTGGGATGAGCACAGAGGGGTTTTCTTTCTCCACCAGAAACAGGGAGCAAACGCTGCTCACATCAAGGAGCTCGTCCCGATCTCTCCTGGAGCACCCTGGCACTGCCCTGGCTCCAGCTGCTGCTGAGGGAACCTGCTCGTACCTTTCACCGTGATTTCTTTGATCTTTTTGGTTTTCTCCTCAATCCACTTCTCCCGCCGGACTTTCTCCGTTGCACTCATGAGTTCCTTCAGTTTCTTAATCTCCTGTTTGGAAGCAAATGGGAAAACTTCAGAGAAGCTGGGAGAGAAAAGCCCTGGGAGCTGGGCTGTTGGGAAGGAAGCTGTGGAGCTGCACATGGATACATGCACAGCCCTGGCCAGGTATGTTCTTCCAGCCCAGAGAAGTGACCACATACTCTCCCAGTGCCTTCTCCTCTATCCCCTTGGGAAAGTGCTCGCTGTCAAGACATGAAAGCACCAAAGGACAGGGAAGGGGAACTGGGGGCTGCCAAAGGTCCCTGCATGCAGGGCAGCCCATCTGTCCCTGTGTGATGGTGCTTTCCTCTCCAGCCTTCCCTCTGGAAAACCCTCTGGCAGGGGCTGGAGCAGGGCCAGAGCAGGTCAGGGCATGAGAGCAGAGGGCAAGGCACATAAGAGAGCAAAGACCACATTTACCTCACAAAAGGGGCCCAAAGTGCGCCAGACCTGGGGAGAAAGAAAGGAGGGCATGGAGAGAGAAGGGAATGGTGGGGGAAAGACAAATCCACACAGCTGTGTCTGTGGGAGCCACGGGCAGGGCAGAGCTGGGCAGAGTCCATGGGGGCAAGGGAGACAGCACAAGCGTCCAGACACCAAGACCAGGGGACCCCCACAGTCTGGCCAGGCATCAGCTCAGCTCCAAGGTCAAGGACAAGCAGAGAATGGGATGGTAGAGCTGGAATGTGCCCAATGGTGCTGCCTTCCTGCCAGGCCTGGCACAGGGCAGGAGAAGGAAAAATTCCATTTGAACAAAACCAGCACACGTGTGCCCCCATCTTCCCTGTCCCCTCACCAGCTCGTGCTGCTCCTGCATCTGGGTGATCTTCTGGCCATACTTCTGGTCCACTTGTTTCAGCTCTGCCACCACAGCCTCACACTTCTCACTCAGCACCTTCTTGTCATCGAGGAGCTGGGCAGGGTGAAGAACCAGCATCAGGCAGGTGCAGCCAGCTCAGGCTCTGCCTTCAGGAGCTGGGATGAGGGATTACCTGGTCAATGAAGGCCAGGTGCCTCTGGATAGCTGCCTCATACTGCTCCCTCTGCAGCCTGAGCTGCTGGCTGAGCTCCTTCTCAGTCTGTTTGACGTGTCGGTCAGTCAGCTCCCGCTGCTGAGTCTGTGGGGAGCAGGGGTCAAACAGCCACAACAGGGAAACCACCATCAGGCCAGGAAAACCAGGCACAGAGCTGAAGCAAAGCCCTGGTGCTCACATGTCCCACCCCTGTCAGCAGGAACACCCAGCCCCTCAGGACAGAGGAGAAGGGAATTCAGCCCAGGTCCCAGCTAGATGATCTTTAAGGTCCCCTCCAACCCAAAAAAATCATGATTCTGTAAAACCAAGGGATAGTCCTGGTCGTGTGCTTCACAGGCCACATGTAAAGCTGACACACCAGAGCAGTCTGCAGCAGGCTGATGGCTCTCTTCTTCTCCTCCACTTCCAGCTTCAGCCTCATCATGGAGCTTGTCACCTCCGTGGCAACAGCCGACACCTGCTCCACGTGAGCCAGCTCCTCTTCCAAAAGGAAGCCCTGCCACAGCAGAAAAAACATGATGAAAAGGAAACACCTGGAATGAGGACAGGAGGAAGATTCCCACCAGGAATGGATTCCCACACCACAGATGGACTCACCTCCCGCTGCGTGGCTGAGGCAGCAGACCTGGGCCTCTCCTGCTCTGACTTCTCCATCTCATCCAGGAAACTGATGATGCTTTGGAGCTTGGCCTCTGAGAGCAGAGCCCCATCCTCAGGGACCCCTGGTGGGTGGTTCAGCTTCCCAAACTTCTCCAAGTTGTCAGCAGTCAGGGAGTTGGAGCTGGGCTCCTGCTGGGAATTCACCGTGGTGAATGAGCACCGGGGAGGCTCGGGAGGAGAGGGGCTGCCTTTCCTCCATCACTGCAGCCCAGAGCCTGATCCTCTGGGCTAAACCCTGTCCCACCACCAGCCATTGCATGGCTTACTGTTCCTTGCAAAGCCTTCAAAGCACCAAACAATTCCTTTACCACCTACAAACTCCTCCATCTCCTCCTCCAAACTCCACCATCACTCACTCCAAGCTCCTCCACCACCTTCCCTGGCAGTGCCCAGCTGTTTCTCACCAGGCAGCCATCACTGTCCATCCCAGCTCACCCTGTCCATCCAGGCATATCTGTCCTTCTTGAGGAGCTTGGGTGGGGGCAGCAGCTCTGGCTCCTCCTCCAGCAGCCGGAGCGTGTCCAGCAGCTCATTGAGCGTGACCTTGGACTGAGCCCTGCTGCCAGCAGCCACTGCTGTCTCCAGGTCCTCATTACCCATCTCCCTGGAGCTCACATCCTAAGGGAGAAGATGAGTGAGTTTTCTGGGTCTCCTCAGAAGCCAGCAAAGGCTCTGATGTCACCCTGGCAGAGCAGGGCCCCCAGAAGGCACAGCCAGACCCACCTGCAGTTTGTCCTCTGCCCCAGGGTCCTGTGAGGGCACGGAGCCAAGAGCTCCCAGGCTGCTTCCTTCAGGCTCCCCAGCTGCCAGGGGGGAACTGGCCTCTGCAGGAAGCAGACTGTTCTCAGGCACTCACCCCAGCCAGGCCCTGGGAAGCAGCTCCTCAGAGCAAACAGCTCCTGGACCCCTCCTTCCCCTCACTCACCGGTGTTGTTGGCTTTGGTGAGGCTGCTGGCCGGGCTGACATTCCTGGCTGAGGCAGGTTTGGCACCAGGCTTCTTCCTGGGCCCCCTCCTGCTCTCCTTCCCCAGCACCAGCTCTTCTGGAGAGCGTTTTGTCTCCGAGGCCTTTTGGGCCCTTTTCTGCTGCAGCTCCTGTGGGGACAGAGCAGCCATCGATGTCCTGAGGTTTTGGGAAGGCACAAACCTGTCTTTGCAAGGCTGTGGCAGCGTTTTTGCATCCTCCAGCTGCTCACTGATGTGACTCCCCCAACCCCTCCCCGATGGAATATGATTCCAATTAGGACAAAGAAAATTTGGGGTTTAAAACATCTCCAGCTTCACTGCCAACTCCTGCAGCCTGTGCCAACCCCATCTGCACTACCAGCTGCAAGAGCAGGGTGACAATGGATGTGCTGCTTCCTGCCAAGGGACAGGGAGGTACTTGGCCCTCTCAGGAGGGACCCTGCTCCTGAGGAGGATCCCATTCCCAGGGTGTGCACACCCTTGGCCATTTCATGGAGCTTGGAGTCCCTGTCTCAACATGGTCACCATTTTCCTGAGAACTACCCAGAAACCAGCACTGTCTTCACAAGCTCAGAACGAGCTGCCAAGGCTTGGCAGGAGCACAGCAGGAAACTGCTCCGTGGCACCTCCATCTCCAGAGGGAGCAATCCATTTGCAAGGCTGGCTCTGATCCTGCCCCATGCCCGGGCTCTGGAGATGCAGAGTGGCCTCTGCTGCCTCTCTGGATGATGCCAACAAAAGGTGCCACACAGGCCTGGCCCTGGCCCTACCTGGATGGCAGCGTGCCGGGCCAGGCGCGCCTTCTCCTCTCGGATCTTCCGGCGTTCCTCGTCCTTCCTCTCCTGCAAATCCAGGATATTCCCCTCCTCCATCCGCTGCTGCCTTTCCTTCCAGAGAGGAGGGTCAAAGGTGTTACTGAGAGCTCTCCACCACTGAGAAGTGTCACCTGGGTCACCCCAAATCCAGGCTTTCCATCCTCCCCTCTGTGCAGGTGAGGAGGCAGAGCTCCACCTTGAGCAGCTCATTTTCTTCAGATCCTCGATGCAATTATTATTGTTATTATTATTATATCATCATCTGGGTCTGCAACCACCGAGGAGACAAGGCTTAAAAATAGACTCACACGCAAGAGCAACGGAGCTTTTCATTACTGGGATAAATAATTGAACACAAAGAAACACAAATAGCTGTGAAACCTTGTCACTCTAACAAGCCACCTCATTAGGGATTCATTAGGATGAGCCAAGACGGGGCATCCCTTCTCTGGCCACGAGTGTGGCCCTGACAATGGCAATTCAGGGAGACTTGTGCTGCTATTGCCAGTGTCTGACTGCTCCCAGTCAGGGGACTGGGGGAACTGGAGCTGTGTGGTGCTGAGCCCTTGGGCCTCAGCTGCTGCTGGAACCCAGCCCAGGCTAATCCCTGGACACAGTCAGCACAGCTCTGAGGGAGCAGGACCCTCCCCAGCTCTCTGGACCATGGGGGCTGGTTGGGTGCAAAGCCAGAGCTCCCTTGACTCCCACAGCCCAGATCTGGGGATTAAAGGGACCCCAACTGCGTGGCCAGCAGGACATGGGTGTTGGGTGGCCTGGGCTGCAGAGCAGGGGACAGGACCAACCTCCCTCTTGGCAGCCATCAGGCGCCCCAGAGCCGCAGCCGCCGTCCTGTGCCGCTGCGAGTGGCGCCGGTACCAGCGCTGGATGGTGACAGCAGCCAGGTTCACCTGCTGGATGAACCTGTGGGGACAGGGAGGGAGGCTCAGCACAGCCCTGGCTGCAGCAGAGCACAGAGGCTTCCCCACAGCACCAGGCCCTGCACCAAGAGTGGCCTTTTCCCAGTGTGCAATCCCACAGGATAAGAACAAGCTTCCCTGGAGCTCCTCACACCTCCTGGCACTGCCCTCCTGCCCTTCCCTCACCTCTCAGCCTCCTCCTCGGTCACCTCCCTCCTCCTGCTGCTGCTGCTGCTGCTGCTGTTGTTGTTGTGGGTCATGATGTTGTTGCTGGAGAAATTCTTCTGAGACTTCACAAAGCTGCTGCTGCCTTCCCCGTCCTCGTTGGAGGTCGCTTTGACGACCATTGCTGGGACAGAAGTTGAACACCACTCAGCCCTGTGCCACACACAGCTCCAGGGCCCAGCCCAGCTGCAGAGCCAGGACATCCCCCCACACTCACTTGAGGGAACTGGGGAGCCTGGTTGGAGCTCTTGGGAGAAGGGCCCTCTCAGCAGTGGAGTAGTTGTTGTGCACCATGGTGGTGACGCAGTTGCCCATTGCGCCCTTGTTGCTCCTAGTGTGGAGAGCACAGGAGTGTCACGAACCGCACCTTCCCCTCTCTGGGTGTTTTTCTCCATGCAGTTCTGCCCACTCCTCCCCCCTCAGGATCCTGTGTCTCCTACCTGTGTTGGCAGTGAAGTTTCGGCAGCCAGGAGCAACTGTGCCTCCTTCTCCTCATGCCTGTGGGTGGCTCGAGGCCGTGGGAGCCAGAGGGGCCTGGGAACGCTCGGGGCTGGTCATCCTGCCATGGAGCCAGCAGGGATAAGGGCACCAAACCCACCTCCTCAAACACCAGCAGCAGCACAGAGCCAAGCTGGCCCCACCACTCCCAGAGCCTGCCATCCTCACCAAGATATTCCATGTGGTTTTCTTTTCCGGGGAGGTTTTGCTCAGAGTTGCCAGTTTCCTCCTTCCTCCTGGATCACCCTCAAAGAAGGCCAGGAAGTCTGCTGTCTGCTCTGAGCTTTATCCAGAGCCAGGGGAGGCAGAGAGAGAGAACAGGGTTCTGGGATAACTCACAGCCACAGGACACACTCTGGGTATGCAGGGCATTTGGATACTCCAGTGTGACACAGAGGAGAAAGGGGCTGGAGAATTGTTACATGGCCACAAAATCCACAAATGACTCGTTTTCACACAAATGGTAGAACTGTGGTGGTGTGTGGTGATAGGGATGGGCACAGACCAACAGCAGAATGGAAAATCCCAACTCAGAAGGCACTGGGAACAGAGAACTTTTGTCTCCTCACACAGCCCAGTTATGGCCTGGAGGGTCCATGAGGACTGTTGGAATCAAATGGAATGTTTTTTGTCACAGCCACAGAAATACACTCCCTTTCCCCAAATAGAAATTCTTCCCTGTGATGGTAGTGAGGCCTTGGCACAGGCTGCCCACAGAAGCTGGGCACTGCTCTGAGAGAGAAGTGTCCCAGGCCAGACTGCATGGGGCTTGGAGCAACCTGGTCTTGTGGAAGGTGATCCTGCATGGGACTTTAGGATCAGGCCATGCTATGAAACCCTAAACAAGGGATTCCTTTTCAAAAAAATAACCAAAGCATCGGAACCTTGGTTTTCAGTTTTAACTCCGTAATGCACGACAGAGCTCAGGGTCCTTAGGAAAGACTCCAGTTCCCACACAGGGGGGTTGGACACAGGTGTGCCCCCAGTGCCACCCACCACAGGACAGAAGGACAGCAGTCTGTGGCTGGAGCTGTACCTGTGTGAGCTGTTCAACCGCTGGTTCACCTGGGTGTGCTGTTGGACCTGCGCAGGTCTGTTCATGGCCCGGGATCCACACTCTTCCTGCAGAGAGCAGGGATAAATCCAGCAGAGGCACACCCAGGAGGAGCACAGGCAAGCCTCCCCCATCCTTTTCACCCAGTGGGACATGGAGTTCCCACCACCACCAGGGGCTGCCAAGCTCTCTTGAAGGTAGCAGGCAATGGGACACCTCGCTCGGGACGCTGCTGAGCCAGCAGGAACACGTTCCTTAGCACGAAGCTCCAGGGAACAAGGGCGTGGGAATGCTGCCAAGGGATTACTCAGCATGGAGCACAGACTGTCTGCTGGATCCTGACAGAACCCAGCAAGCACCTGGGGCTCAACCCCTCTGTGGAACCCCCACTCAGGAGCCCCCGGTGCAACAGGAACAGGAGATGGCAGGAGACACCAGAATCAGGAGTTTCCAGGTGGAAATTGGTGCAGGGAGGTGAAGGGCAAGATGGGAAAAGATGGAATGCTGATGCTCCCTCCTTCTGCACCAAGCAGAGAGCCACGAGCAGCGATCACTGAGGGTGGTGCCAGAGCAAAGCCAGGCTGGTGCTGGCAGAACCACAGCCGAGGGACGTGGGCATGCCTGGAGCCATGGCATAAGCCAGGCACGTGCCCCCTGGCCTGGCACAGGAGGGGGAAGTTCAGGGGCTCACCGGGGCGTTCCTCTTGGCCTTGCTGTCGGCAGCCACGGACACGGAGCGCGCCATCAGCTTGGCAGGGGAGGCGCTGCCGGGGCGCCGCGACACCGGCACCGGCAGCCCCGTCAGCACCAGCTCTGCCACCTCAGAGCCCTGGGCAGAGCAGCAGCTCCGGGTGCTCTTCATGCTGGAGCAGGAGGAAGGAGCCCTGGAAGCACAGTGCAGACAGAGCATGGAGCATCCAGCCTCAGATCCAGGCACTCTGGTGAAAACCAGCACACGGAGCTGGAACTGCTGCCCAACAGGACAAAACACCTTCCTCCAAATGGCCACGTGGCAAATAACCCAAGCACAGCCCTGGAGAGGCTCCAGGTGAACTCCCCACTGCTTTCACCCAACCCTATGGCTGTCCACGAGCTTCTGTCACATTTATGGGCCAGGATTCCAGCAGAGGACTAAAGGGAGGGAAAAGCCCTGCTCCCATCCCAGGCTCCTTCACTCCACACTGCCCATGGCTGCCCCAGGATCACACGGGCCCAGAACAGCCCCATCCGTGCAGGATGGAGGTCACTCCACATCATACATCAGGCTGGGATGCTGAAGAGCACCAGAGCAGATGCCAAGCTCCCAGTCCCTGCCAAGGGTTCATTCAGAAGTGTCTGTGCCCTCTCAGGGGGCACAGGAAGAGCTGGGCCCCCTCCCTAGCTCAGAGCAGCACACATTCCCACCTTTTCCCCTCTGCATTCTGCCAGCCTCAGTGCTGACTCAGGAAAAGACCAGATCACTTTATTTTCTTTACATTTATTAACCAGGCTTGCTCCCTAAATCCTCTCCCCTGGCATGCCCTGGCTTCCCCTCTCAGGGCTCCAACCACAGCCCTTGGCAATGCCTCGGGCTCCACAGCCTGGGGAAACAAAGAGCTCCCATGGAAACCGCCGGGCTCAGGGCAGGAACAGCGGCTCGGGAGGCAGACCCGGCACAGCACCCTGAGCCCCGGCACTCAAACCCCTGGAGCTCAGACTCCCCCATGGCCCCAAGGCCCCAGACCCAGAGGCAAGCCCTGGCCTGAAGCTCCCAAATCCCCTCAGGATCACCCAGGTCCTACACCTATTCCTCTAAGCTCCCAAACCCCAGACCCCCCGAACTCCCCCGCTCCCAGGCCAGGTCCAAGCCCAAGCTGTCAGTTCCTATCTGCCCCAGGCGCTCCCAGGTCACCCATCCCCGGGTCACAAGCCCCCCAAGACCCAGACTCCATAAAGAACCACAAGGCACCAACCATAACCCCCCAGGACCCAGACCTCTCCCCAGGACCCCCAGAAAACCCAGCCCCAAGCCCCTCATGACCCCAGGCCCCGAGCCCCTCATGACCCCGACCGCTCCAGGACCCCTCAACTCGCAGTTCCCCAGACCCCAGCCCAGACCCCAAACCCTCCAAGCCTCGCCAAGCTCTCAGACCCCAACCCCTCACGACCACGGTAATGGGCCCCACGCACCCACAGGCGGGTGAGATGCCGAGAGTGAGGCCCTGGCCCCGTCCCCGCTGCCCCTGGAACTCCCTTTGCTCCCCCGGACCCCCCTCAGCCGCCATTAAGCGCCCCCATCCCCTCACCTACGGCCGCGCTCCGGCCGCAGCCATTGGGCGGGGCTGGCGGCGAGCGGCCAATGGGGAGGGAGGGAAGGGCGGAGGAAGAGACGCGATTGGCTGAGGCGGAGGAAGGGGGCGGGAGTAATGATGGAGGTGTGGCCCATAATAGGGCGGGGTTTATAGGAGCGAACCAATGAGACGCTAGTATGGATGGGCGTGGCTTTTGAGGGCAGGGAGAGGGGCGGGTCTTGAGCCAAGTGGGCGGGGCGCCATGGGGGTTTGGGGGGACAATGGGGATTTTGGGGACTGGGGCTGCTGGGAAGCTATGAGGAACATAAGGGAGTCATAGAGCTATTGGGGAGGCGGGTTGGGGAGGGGGAACTATGGGGCAGAGGGGCTCGTGGGATTATTGGGGGCCATAAAAAAAAGTGAAGCTATTAGGGGGTTCTGGGGCAGGGGGTGGGCTATGAGGAAGAAGGGGGAACCATGGGGCTACAGGAAAATGTGGGCCATGGGCCAGGCTCCCTCAGCGGCGCAGGAAGAAGTCACACATTCCCAGACCCGAGTGGGAGTTTATTGGTGGGTCCCGGCCCCATGGGGACGGCGCTTTCTCCCACCCCACCCCCACAGAGCCCAGGCTGCAGCTGGGGACCACCCAAGAGCACCCATAGCAGTGCTGGGGTCCCCAAAGCACCCCCAGCTCAGTCCCAGCAAGTCCCACACCCCTGTCCAGCTCAGAGGAGCAAGGGTGGCGCCTCTCTGCCTGCCCTGGAACACCACGGACAGCGAGAGGGACATTGTCACCTGATGGAAGCCCTGGCCCTTGTGGCATTTCAGACCATGTTCCCCCTGAGGCACCAGGACAGCACAGGCCCCGCAGGGATGGGGGCAGAGCCCCCGCAGCCCCCGGGGCCTGACAGCAGCTACATGTTGAGGAAGGGGAAGGCCGATGGCTGCAGGGTGCCCTCCGTGTCCGTGCCCCCCTCCTGGGGCTGGGATGGCGTCTGTGGCTCCAGGGGTGGCGAGTGTGGCCGGAGCACCGTGCCAGGATGGGCCACCAGCTCCATGCCAGCAAACAGGGACAGGCTGGGGGCTGCTGTGTCCCCTGCCAGCCTGGTGTCTCCATCCTGCTCGCAGGGACAGGCTGGCACCGCGGCCCCAGGCTGCTGGGGGGGCTCTGATGCCACTCCTGGCTCCTCACTGGGGCCCGTGGGGGCTGCAGGGGTCGGGGCTGGGCTCAGGGGGGTCAGGAAGCTCTCGCTGGCCAGGGCTGGGATGTCCATGAGCAGGTCCCTGGCTGAACCCACTGAGGGGGCTGAGGGTGGGCGTGGGGCCCTCGGGGAGGGCTGGGCCCGGCACAGGGCCTCGAACTGCCGCAGCATCTGGGATGGGATGGGCAGAGTGAGAGTGGCACCAGCAAAGGGGCTTGGCCCTGGCACCTCTTCCCAGGCAGAGGAACTGTCCCCAGTGCCCCCTCCTGGGGCTCAGAGGGAGCATCACCCTGCCCAAGTTCCTGCTCCTGGGAAAGGCAACCAAAGCCACCCCTCTGGGACATACACAGAGCCATTCCCAAGACCTGTGTGTCCAGAAGGGCTGTCAACCTGTGCCAGGAGCCCCCACCCTGGGGATTGGGCACAGGGATGTCCCCAGAGTTACCTTTGTTGCTCGGTTGGCCACAGGCCCAGGGCTGCCTTGGCTGAGGTGCTGCAGGTGCTGCTGGGTCACGGCAAAGATCTGCTCTGGGGAGAGCAGGTCAGAGCAGCCGAGGGCAGAGATGGCACACATGGACCTCTGTGGGAAAGGAGAGTGTGGCTGAGCCAGGCAGGCCCCCAAACAGCCCCCAGCCCTCCCAGGGGAGCCCCCTGTGCTCACCATGCGGACGCTGTCACTGGGATCCTCCAGCGCCCGGCCCAGCAGCTCCAGCACCACCTCACAGTTCAGGAGCCCACACCTGCACAGGGGTGGGGGTCACAGTCAGGCCAGGTCTGGGCAGCCAGGGAAGGGCTCAGGTTGCCCCAGAAGCCCCCCCAGTCCCAGGGAGCACTCGCCTCTGACACTTACTCCTTGAGGAAGTGCTGAGCTTCCTCCCTGGTGAGGAAGACCCTGGCCCCACGCGTCAGTCCCGCCACCAGGCTCAGCTCCCTCCGGCAGTCACCCGGGCTGTCAGCATCCACCCTGCTGAGGACACACCTTGTGGGGACAGGAGCCACCTGCTTACTCCTCCTGGGGTCCCTGCACACCCCCTGACAGACAGGGACCCCACCCTGAGCAGCTCTGCCTGCCCATGGCTGGCAGGACAAACACCCCAGTGAACACAGCAAGCAGTGCCGGGGTCACTCTGGATCAACAGTGTGGGAGAGGAGGGCAGCACTCCAGGGAATGCACTGGGGCAATCCCAGGGCAGGGGAGCCCCCTGGGCCCCTCTCACCTCTCAGCCCCGTGGCTCAGCTCCCGGCTGGCCCCGGAGCGGCTGTCGCTGCCGGATTTGCTGCCCGAGTCCGAGGTGCGGCTCCGCTCGTGGCCCTGAGAGGATTCCTGGGAGCTGTGCCCGCTGTCTGCCTCCTCCCAGCCGCCCCCTGCCAGCCCTGGCTGGTGGCTCACTGTGGGGACAGCGCTGCTGAGCTGGGGTCCCCAACCCCCCAGCACAGACCCCCCAAACCCTCCCGCTGCTCTGGCAGGACCCACCTCGGGCTCCGCGCGGCGCGGGAGGAGTCGGGGGCGGCAGGGCCGGGCTGCTGGCGGGGGATGGAGCTCGCACGGGCTCGTAGGTGTCCTCAGGGAGGTCCCCACGGAGCTGCCGGGGCCCCCCTGGGGCTGGGAGCACAGCCTGGGCCACGGCCTCGGCCGCTCGCTGCAGGCTGCTCAGCAGGGCCTCTCCTGTGGAGGCTGTGACAGGATGGGATGTTGGGAGAATCCCGGGAGCCCAGCCCCATGGGATCAGCCCAGCACTGAGCTCCAGCCTAGGAAAGGGAGTGAGGGAACTCTGGGAGCTCACAGGATGAGGCACAAAGTGACCCCCGTGGCCCTGCCCCAGCTCCCAGCAGGAAAGGACCCAGTGAGGGCTCGACCAGGACTCACCAGAGCTGCTTTTGTCACTGCTGAAGCCGAATCCCTGCAGGGATCCACAGGGGCTGGGGCTGGAGCCCATCCCTGGGGAGGCACAGGGAATGTCAGAGGGAGCACAGGCACTCAGGGCTCCCCTTTCCTGCTGTTTCCCCAGCCCTGAGGCCGAGGGCTCATCCCAGGGGGGCTGTGCTCACCAGCGGGGGCCGGGGCCCGGGCGGGCAGTGCCAGGGGCTGTGGCAGAGGTGCATCCGAGAACAGAACGCTGGCCAGGTCCTGTGGGATTGAGGGAGGGAGACAGAGGAGTGTGGGCAGCGCTGGGAACCCCAGAGTCCCCAGAGGAGGAGGAGGCTGGGGCTGCCCTGTCCCTGCAGCACCCACCTGTGCGGCCGCTCGCACCTTCTGGTTCAAGCTGTTGCCGTGGAGGGGGTCTGGGGGCCCGGAGAACACTGCAGACACACAGAGAGGAGGGTGGGGGATATTCCCAGGGTGGGTAGGACCCTGCTCCTGGCACAGCCTGGAGCCCTTCTGGGGTCTGCAGCCCCTCATGGGGCTGTTGCTGCTCTCCCAAGTGTCCCCAGCCCGTTACCTGTGGCCTCTCGGATGAAGTTGGCGTTCCTCTTCAGCTGCAGGACAAACTGGGGGGAGCCCTGGGAGCAGGTGTGCAGCAGGATCTTCAGCACCTGGCTCGGGGGACAAGGACGAGTCACAGCCGCCCTCCCTGGAGCGGGGGGCTCCATCCCATCACCCCCAGTGCTCGCAGCACAGACCCACCTTCAACTTGACGTGGCAGGAGCTGCTCTGCAGCCGCGTGAGGAGATGCTCCAGCAGGCACTGGCTGCTCCCGGGAGACTCGTGGGAGATCTCTAGGGACGGGTCAGGGATCCAGCCGGGACCGGAGGGCAGCAGCCCAGCAATTCAGCCCCTCCACAGGCTCCCAGCCAGGACGGCAGTCCCACGGCTGCCCCAACCAGCCCCGCAGGTCTCCAACGCCCCGGGGAGCTCCCCCTGCCCCGAGACCCCCTCCCTGTCCCGGGGAACGGCCTGTCCTGCCCCCACCGCTCCCTGAAGGATACTGGCAATCTCCTCGAACAGGTACCCAGGGCAGGGGGTGTCGTCGTCGGTCGTGCCCCGCAGCAACACAGGCAGCTGGAAGGGGAGGGGGCGGCGTGAGAGGGGGCGGACCCGCCCCGGACCCCGGTGCTGGGGACCGGACCGAGGCCCCGGGGCAGGCCCGGCCCCGTCAGGGCCGTGTGAGGTCGCTGCAGCAGCGATTGGGGGGGGTGCAGCGATGACGTCGCGGGTGAGCAGTGACGTCACGCCCCGGCAGCCCCCCCCCCACCGCACCCCCCAAAAGCCCCGGTCCGTACCCGGCTCAGGAAACTCAGCCGGTCCCGCAGCGGCGCCGCCATGACACTGCCGGCACCGGCCCTGCCCGGTCCCCCGGCGGCGTCAGGGAACCGCCCTCCGGAAGTTATTTTCCACCAATGAGAGCCCAAAGCTCTGCCGCTCAACCAATCAGCGGTGAGGGAGGGCGGGGCTGCAGGCGGAAGAGCCTCATGAAGCTGATGCCCGAAGGGGGCGGGAAGTAAACAACCGGCATTTCCACCAATCAGAGCCGCCCGCGCTGAATATCCAAGCAGAGGGGCGTGGCTCGGGGCGGCACCGCCCAATAGCAGAGCGCGCGTGTGACGGGCGGGGCGCGCAGCCAGTGGCGGCCGCCCGGGAATGGCGGCGCCCGTGCGCTGAGGCCATGTCGGGGCGCGGAGTGTGGCTGCGGGCGCGGGCGCGGCTGCGGCGCTTCCCGGCGGCGCTGGCGGCCTGCGGGGACCAGGTGAGGCCGGGGGCACAGCGGGGGCGGCTCCGGGAAGGGCGGGTCCCGGTGGCTCCCGCTCCCGTCCCGTGTGATTCCCGCAGGCCGCGGCGTACGGGCGGTGCGTGGCGGCGGCGGCGGCGGGACCGGCGGAGCTGCGGCGGGACTCGTGCCTGGAGGAGTTCCAGGCGCTGCGGGAATGCTTCGCCCGGGCGGTACGTCTGTGTCTCCGGCCTAGTCCCCGTCCCACATCCCATCCGGCCCGTCCTGACCGCGGCTCTTTGCAGGCAAAGGCGACACCGAAGTGACCCCGGAGCCGCCCCCGCCTGGAGACGCTCGGCGACAATAAACCCTCAAAGCCACCGGTTTGTCCTTAAATGACGGAACCTCCCCGGTCTGGAGGAGGTGCAGCCCCAGGCTGGGTGAGGGTCACACATCTATTTTTATTTATTAAAAAAAGAATTCAGATCAGAATGCTTCAGCTTATTTTATTGATGAGCTCAGCCCGCGCTCCGGGCTCTCCTCCCAGCGCTCCGTTCCCGGCGGGACAAGGCAGCTGCCAGCCCAGCTCGGGTGCCCACGCCATTCCCAGGAGCAGGAATGTCAGGAGCGTCTTTGGTCCCTTCTGTTCACACACAGAACAACAGACAGGCGGGGCTGAGCCCGCAGCACAGCGGATGAAGGAGCCGATCCGGCTCCCGCTCACTTCAGCAAGGCTGGTTGCAGCCGGAGCCCGGGGCCATCTCCCCGGGTCCATCTCCCCGGGATCCATCTCCCCGGGATCCATCACCCCGGGATCCATCTCCCCGGGTCCATCTCCCTGGGATCCATCTCCCCAGGTCCATCACCCCGGATCCCTCTCCCCGGATCCATCACCCCGGGTCCATCTCCCCAGGTCCATCTCCCCGGGATCCATCTCTCCGGGTCCATCTCCCCGGGATCCATCTCCCCGGGTCCATCTCCCCAGGTCCATCTCCCCGGGATCCATCTCCCCGGGTCCATCTCCCCGGGTCCATCTCCCCGGATCCATCACCCCGGGTCCATCTCCCCGGGATCCATCACCCCGGAATCCATCTCCCCGGGTCCATCCCTGCCTCTCAGAGCGGCTCCGGGGCTCCCGGCCACAATCCTTGTGCTTGACGACAGCGTTAATGGAGAAGCTCCTTGGGTTCAGGGGGTTTAAGGCCACAGTGTTCCGGGGGATCTTCCCAAAGGACTCCCGAGGTCACTTCCCTGGTTGTGACACCCCGGGAGCACCAGGCAGGGACAGTCCCACCCTGTCCCAGCACTGCACACAGACTCGAGGTCGCCAAAGACATTTGGGGATATAAAACCCACCACAGTGATGAGGTCTGAGGGCTCCAGGCTGGGAATTCTCAGCCTGTCTAGGGAGAGCTTTGGGATTGAATTCTGTACATTCTCAGGTCAGGATGTAAAAACACAAAACCCAAAAAAAACCCCAAGGGATGAATCACTGGAAGCCTGAAACAACACAGAGCTTTTGGTAAAGCTCTTCCTCACTCACCAAACAAATTTCCAGAGGTGGAGCAGGGACCTGTCTGGATGCAGAACAGGGTGGGGAGAGGCTGGGAAGAGCACCCGGAACACAGGAAGAGGTAGGTGGAGCCCTTGGATCCACCTGGCTCTGCCACGTTTTTCCCAAACTACTCACCTCTGGCAGAAGAATCAAGCTGGGTTGGGAAGGCTTGGGGGAAAGTTGAGCTTAATGCACTTTTGAGAGGGGAAGTGGAGCTGGAGAGCACAGAGAAGAGCACCCAGGGAGGGTAGCGAGGGCAGAGCTCTGTGTGATCCCAGTGTGTGGCCAAGGAATCCCATCCCTGGGAGAGAGGCAGCACAACAGGAGTTGTGCCCAGTTAAGGCAGCGTTTCTACTACATGAGGTTCCTGAACCACCACTGTGTCCCAAACAAACGAGGCTCTGCTCCTGATCCAGCACTGGAGCATCTCCTGGTCCTCAGCTCACGGCTTCTCTGGGGTAAAGCCCTTCCCAAGGTGTGGATCCCAGGGCCCCTCCCTGCTTCTGAGAGGAGCTGGGAGATGGCTGGAGAAGGCAATTTGATGTGGATGAGATGCTGGAAAAGGTGCTTGGAGCAGCGGCCTGGCAGGGAGCCGAGGTGAATGGCAGCTCTGGAAGGCAGGGGACAGCAGGAATGTCACTTCCAGTGCCACCATCTCCTCGGCTGCCCGCAGGCACACACTGGGGATGCTGGCTGATCTCTCCGTGCCTGAGCAGCACCACAAGCCCATCCCTGCCTGTGGAGCACGGCCACAGCCACGTCAGGGGCTGCTGTCCTGTGGCAGCTGCTGGATGTGGCGGCTGTGCCCCAGGTGCTGCACCTGGCTGAGCCGCGCCTCCAGCGCGCTGCGCAGGTCGTTCACCTTCACGTCGGGAAGGGGGTTCAGGCCGATCAGGACCCCCCCAGCTCCTGCTGCAGCCGCCTCCTCCTCCCCCCCGTCCTCCTCCCCATCCTCCTCCTGGTCGGGGGGCAGCAGGTCCCGTCTCCTGCGCCGCAGGTCCAGCCCCCCCTGCAGCTTCAGGTCCCGGTTGGGTTTGAGCTCCTGCTGCGGATCCCTGGGGGCGGCCCCTCCGTTCTCGGATCTCGGTGCTGGAGCATCCTGAGGGCTGGGTTTCCTGTCGGCGCCGTTGGAGGGACCCCCACCCGCACCCCCACGGCCCCGCGGCTCCTCCCGGGGATCCTCCTCCTTCCCGTGCCCGTGGCCAGGCGGCTCCCGCTGCCGCCCGCCCGCCCCCTCGGGCTGTGCCCCTCTCTGCCACTCCCTCTCCCGGGGGTGCTGCTCCCTCCCTGCCACATTCCTGTTACTGGAAGAGTCCGGCAGCACTGCCAGGTCCTTGGGCTCCACCTGACTCAGAGTTTTGGCTTTAAGGTCTGTTCCTGAGTCTCTTTCCAAACTCCTTCCTGCTACTCCCTGAACTTTGGCAGCCCCCGGCTGTTCTCTTTGGATGGGAGCTGTAGCTGCTTCCACGGCTTTCAGGAAATTCTTCTTCTGGTGGACATCTCTTCCAGCTTTGGCTTCACGTTCTCCTCCCAAATCCTCTGCCAAGGGCTTTTTCTCCAGGTGGTTTCTGGCTGCTGGAACACGCTGGGCATCCCCGTGGATGGGATCCCGGTTCTCCACGGGATTCTTAACAGCTCTGTCATTCTCTTGCAGAGGCACCTTCCAGTCCTTGGGAGGAGCCACGGGAATGTCACGCCTGTGCTCAGCCTCTTCCAGCTTCCCCACGATGTCCCTGTGCTGCTCTCTGGAATCAGGGGGCAGCAGGGCTGGGTGCTGCTCTGGCTGCTCCTTCCCAGCCATGTCCCCCTTGGCTCCCAGGCCCTCGTCCTCCCTGCTCCTGGAGAGGGGCACAGCAGGCTCTGGCTGTGCTTCTGCTGCAGGACAAAACCACATGGAAAAGGCTTTTCTCAGCCTTCCCTTCTCCTGCCACCACATTCTGTGAGACACGAGATGAGGCCACACACGAGGGAGGATGAGCAGAGCTGTGGGTTATCCCTACAGAAATGGCTGTGGGCGCTTTGCCACGTGCCAGAGGAACTCAGATCTGTCCCAGATTGATTTTAGAGGCACTCTGAGCCGTGAGCAGCCTGTGGGGGGGGTCCTGCTCCCTGGCCATGTCCTTACCTGGCTTTGGCTTCTCCTCTGCCCCCTCCTCCTGCCGCTGCTGGTGGATCTCCTTGTGCTGCTCCTCAATCACTGCCAGCAGTTTTGCCTGCTGGTCCAGGAGCTGCTTGTGCTGCACCTGCTGCTCCTTGATCACCTGCAGCAGCACATTGTGGTCCAGTAGTTTTGCTGGTCCCGCTTCTGGAAAAAGGGAAAAAGACAGAGGAAATAAAACCCCTGTGACCCACAGCCCTCAGAAATCAAAGCTCTCATCAGCTCTGGATGGCCTGCAAGGGTTCTCCTTGGCAGGAAGATCTGACTCCACAAACCCTGCCAAGAGAGAGAGAAGGAAGCTGGAAGAGGATGGGATGAGAGCAAGGGACCTGCACACAAGTCCAAGCCCAGGTTCCAGCCCCTCCTTGCCAGGCAGAGGTTGGAGGGAGGAGCTCAGCCTGAGGAAGGGCTTTACAACTCCAGCTCTGATGCCCCAGGGAGCAGCTGGGGCCTTGAGGGGAAGGATCTTTCTCTGTGATGTGTTCAGGTGTCCCCATGTGCCCCTGCCCATCCTGCCAGGGCAGTTTCACTCGCTCTGACACCAGGGAGCAGCTGGGCCCAGGTGCCAGTTTGACTCAGGTCCCCAAGTGGCCCTGCCAGGTGTGCCAGAGATGGGACAGGCACCACCTGATGCTATGCAGGGGCTGTGGCCTCAAGACACCGTCCTCCCACAGAGAATGATCCGGAGAGATCTGACCCTGTCCCCACACTCACCCCCTGCCTTCTCCTGTTTGTCCTCAGTGTTCTGGTTCTCCAGCAGTTCTGCTCTCTCCGGGAGGGGCAGCTCCTGCTTTGCACCTGCAAAGGACCAGAGCTCTGCTGTCAGTGCAGATGTTCCCTAAAACACCTCACACGTCGTCCCGGCACCGCTTGCAGCCAAGCCGACGGCTGCGAGGGAAGCAATAAACCCAATATTTAACAATCCCATGCCTGGTGGCAGCGAGCCAGCACTAACTACCTCGGCCAATTAACATGCAAGAACAGCTCTAACTGGCTTTTAGACGGGCACTTGGCAATGTGTTCCCTGTCAAGATCTCCCGGCTCCGTGTCCCCGGTGATTTGGGAGCCGTGCAGGAACAGCACGGCACCTGACATTTTGGCGGGTAGGGAACAACTGTTTGACAGCTCTTGCAGTAGCTGTCAAAGCCACCAGATTCCTCCCTTCCCGCAGCAGCTGCCAGAGGGGCTGTGCACACTCACGTGCTCCACTCGTGGAGTTAAAAGGAAGCACCAGGGTGGAGATGGGAATGACCAAATTGCCCCGTCCCCAGGGGCTTTACAGGCCCAGAGGAGCTTGCTCAGATGAGGTGTCCTGAAAGGAGCTTACCAGGCTCTGCTTCCTTCTCCATGGGCTGTGCAGCCTCCTCTGCTTTCCTGGGGAGCTGGAGCTGTGGCTTGTCCCGCTCAGCAGCCTCAGCAGTGTCCTCCCCCAGCACGGCTGCCTGTGCCTTGGCTTCCAGCTTGGCTTCCCCTGGCTGCAGCTCCTTGTAGGGTGGCCTCCCACCCTGCTGCACCACTGCCTCTGGGCCCTTCTCCAGATTTGGGACAGTCACTCCCCGCTGCTGGTTCTCAGCAACCACTTCCTTCCCTTGTTTTGGGCCCAGTGCCTCCTTCTGGGGCTTCAACCTGGCTGGTTCCTCCAGCAGATGGTCGCTGGCTCCTCCAGGAGCTGCTTTGTTCTCCTGGGATTCCTCCTGCTCCCGCCCCATGTCCACGACCACCTCATCGTGTGGGACCGGGGGCTCATGGCGATGAGCTTCCCCCACGGGCACAGCAATCCCTGGGGGACAGGCAGGTCAGAGGCAGCAGGTTCCCAGTACCCCCAGTACACCCAGTACCCCCAGTACACCCAGTACCCCCAGTACACCCAGCTCCATGCTGCCCTTGTCCAGCCCTGCCTTCTTTCTGTCATCTGAAGGCCACATTCCCAACAAGCCTCCAGAGCATCAAACACTAAATCACCTTCAATCCACCAATACCAGCACAGAGGTGACTGAGAGGAGGGTAGGGAGCAGAGTTCAGGATCTCTGTCTCAGAGTCCCACAACACCCACCCCCAGCTCCCACTCCAGCTCCTTTTCCTGGGATCACCTTTACCTTGATCAGGACGGTCCAGCTGCACTTTCTCTTCCACCTTTTCTCTCTCCTTCTCCCTCTTGGGTACCTGCACAGGCACCTTGATTTGTGGCTGCTCCATCTCCTCCTTCTCCTCGGGCACTTTGGGTTTATCACGGTCATCCTCGGGCTCCTCCACCACCGGGTTCTGCTCTGCAGACACAGCGTGGGGACAGGGATGAGGTGTGGGATCTGGGAACTGCTGTGTCTGTCCTGATCCCTTTCACCCACCCAGCCCAGCTGCTGACTCCCCTCCAGCCTTAGCACGGTGGGGCTGGGGGAGCTTTTGTTCTGGGATCACCTGGGTGCTTTCCCTGTCATGGGTTTGTATGGAGCCAGCAGGGAAGTGTGGCCAGGATGGAGCAGGGATGGAGCAGGGATGAAGCAGGGATGGAGCTGTGATGGAGTAGGGGATGGAGCAGGGATGGAGCAGGGATGGAGCTGGGATGGATGTAGGGGATGCAGCAGGGGATGCAGCAGGGATGGAGCAGGGATGAAGCAGGGATGGAGCAGGGATGAAGCAGGGATGGAGCTGTGATGGAACAGGGATGCAGCAGGGATGGAGCTGGGATGGAGCAGGGATGGAGCTGCAATGGAGCAGGAATGGAGCTGGGATGGAGCTGCAATGGAGCAGGGATGGAGCAGGGATGGAGCTGCAATGGAGCAGGAATGGAGCTGCAATGGAGCAGGGATGGAGCAGGGATGGAGCTGTGATGGAACAGGGATGGAGCAGGGATGGAGCTGCAATGGAGCAGGGATGGAGCTGGGATGGAGCTGCAATGGAGCAGGGATGGAGCAGGGATGGAGCTGCAATGGAGCAGGAATGGAGCTGCAATGGAGCTGGGATGGAGCAGGGATGGAGCAGGCATGGAGCTGTGATGGAACAGGGATGGAGCAGGGATGGAGCTGCAATGGAGCAGGGATGGAGCTGCAATGGAGCAGGAATGGAGCTGCAATGGAGCTGGCTGCTGCTGCGAGCCAGTACCACCAGATGGTAGCATCCCCCCCAGCTCCCTGTCCCAGACCCCCGGCTGCAGAGAAACTGAGCTGCAATCCAGACCTGGATCCCCCAGCACAGGAACAGACAGAGCTGCAATCCAGCCCCAAACCCCCCAGCACCACAACCTGAGCCCAGCTCCCACCCCCCCTGCTGCTGTTTGCTCCTTTATTTTCATTTTTTCTCTCCTTTTAGTGCCCGAGTGTTCCCACAGCCCTTCAGATGCCTCTCGGAGGAGGGGTGGGGAGGTTTCCTTCTCCCACAGAAGTTTTGAGGAGGGGGATTAAACAGGCATTAATTAGGGGGGAAACCACTGAGGGAGAGGGGGGAGTTTCCCCTCACCTTGCCCTCAAAGAGATGGAATGTTTCTGGAAGACACATCCCAGTCAAACCAGTCACCACTGGTACAACCAGCATGTTCCACATGGAATCTTTTGCACATTCCATGGGATGGGAAGGGTCCCTTCCACCCCCAGCGTGGCAGAAAACCCACACAGGGAGTGAACTCTTCCTTTGGAGAGCAGCAGAGAAGGAAATGGAATTGTTTCCCAGCAGTGAAGTTGTTCTGCAGATTTTTTTCCATCCAACAAACTCTTAAAAAAAAAATCTATCTTCTGTAACAAAAAAAAAAATTCCCAACTCTTCCCCCCTTTGCCCTCCCCCGTGTGATTTCCTTTGGGGAATTAATTCTATAAACATCTTTCCATTTTCTCCTCCCCCTCCGCAGGGCTGGTGCGATTTATTACGAGATGAACTCATGGGAAAGAAGGGATTGCCACAACTTCAGCTGCGTGGGCCTTGCCTGAGCTGGGGAGGGGCGGGGGGAAACAACAAAAATTCACAAAAAATTAAGTACAAACTCCTGGCCCAGAGGGATCTGTGCCAGCAGGACCTTGAGCCTCTCCAGAAACACGGACTGCAGCCCAGAGCTCCACACCCAGAGGAGGGACGTGCGTGGGGCTGGCCGGGGCTCCACGTTCCTCCGCTTTGGGAATGATGGTGGGAGGGGAAAAGGACTTGGATTTTCTGAGAAATTCCAGTCTAGTACCCAAGGGTCCCCCCCTCTCCATTGAGGGACTTCCCAGGGTTCAGCAAGTCAGGGCAGGACACTCCTCCTTTTGAGGAAAAACTGGGCTGCAGGAACCGGTGCCCAGCCCTGGCCAGGGGCCCTGGGAAGCGGGAGGCCGAGGCCGGGGAGGCTGCGGATGTTCCCAGCTCAATCCTGGCCTCCATGCAAGAAATTATTTACTCTATTGGAGGAAAGTTTCTCATTAATTGGCTCGTGGAGGCGGGAGATGGCTCTGGTCAGAGGATCCAGAGAAACCCAACACAGGCAGGGCTGTTCCCACAGCGGATGGAGGCAGCGAGATGATGTTCGAGGGGAAATAAAAAGGAAGGGAGGAGGAAATAAGAGGGAAGATGGGGGGAAGCTTTCCTTGCCAGCAGGAACCAGAGGAGTTAAACCCAGCAGCTCCCCTGCCCAGAGCAGCAGGTGAACCCCCCGAGGGCCCAGGGCAGCCCGAGGGGCAGGGGGAGGCCCAGGGAGTGTCCCTGGCAGCTTCCATCATAAATCAGGCAGAGGCACGTTCCCTGCTCTGCAAACAATGCAGGAAAAGCCCAAAACACAAACAAAACACAAACCCAAAAGTCTCCACGCCGCAATAAGGCCAAGCTGCCTCTAAGCCATCATTTGCTCAGCGGGAGACAAAATTAAGTTCATCATCAGGGCGTGAATTAACAACCTCTCAGGCTGCCTGGAAATCCATCCGGGGCTCCGGGTGCTTTGCAGGGAAGAGTTCTGCTGGGGCTCTGCCTGTCTTCTGCCCTCCAGGTCCCTTTGGAGCATCTTGCAGCAACGCTGCTCCTCATCACGTTTTATGAGTGGCCTTGGACTCTCCAGGCAAGGCCTGAGAGGCTGTAAAACTTTTTGGCTCCCAAGGAGAGGCCGGGGTGTGAGGCAGCACCGAGAGGGTTCGCTCTGACCCCCGGCTCTCCGGCAGCTCTGCTCACACGGGGGGAAGTCCTGCAGCTGATTTGTGTGTGTGCGTGCCTGGGTGTGTTGTGGTTTGGCAACAGCCTCTCCAGGCTGCCATAAAATTTCATGATTAGCAACCTAAAAGCTTCCCTTCTTCCCCCTGCTCCTGGTTGGGATCGCTGCAATGGTCCCAGGCAGGCACTAAATCCCTCCTCACACGCTTTTCCAGGCTGAAATGTTCCTCCACAGCCCCTGCCCTGGGCAGAGGCAGCGGGATGGACCCCTCTGTGCTGGCCCCCAATCTGGGCAGAGCCTTAGGGACAGCACAGGGAGCTCTGGGACACACCACCCAGTCCAGGGCATCACCCCAGGGCTGACCAGGGACACGGGGTTCAGGACCTTGTGCCAGAGCAGCTCCAGATCTGCTGAAATTCCTTCATGGCATGACACGGAGCAAGATCCAGGAGCTGCTGCCAAGGAAAACGGAGCCAAACAAGGGGTCAGAGGGCGGGGGGCAAACGCTGCCCCCGGAGCAGGGCAGGGCCAGCCCCTCCCCGGGGAGCCCCCAGCCCAGCTGTGCCTCCAGCAGCCCTCCCTCCCCCCGAAACGGCTCCAGATTTCACAAGGTTATGGAATGGCATCCCTGAAATTAGTTCACAGTTGTCTCCTGACGCACCAGCAGTAAAAACCAACCCAAATTACCAGAGGCTGCTGGTTCCTTTTCTGTGTCACAGGCACTATTAAAAGCTCGCTCGCACAAAGCACCAGGGAGAGCCGTGGTGGAGCCAAGCTGTTCCTGCAGCTAAGCAGGATGCAGGAGCCACGTTCCACACATCTCCAGGGCTGGGAATGCCAGCAGAGACCCAGCCTGGCTCAGGCAGGTTGCTTTTGGGGGCAAAGCACAGGGATGGAGGATGCAGGGATGCTGGGTGCCAGACACAACCCCAAAATTTGCCCCAGTCCATGTAACAGAGCTCAGGGTGGCCAGAGCACAGTGCCCAGCACACCGGGAGAAGGGCTCTTGCACAAGGAGCCTGAATCAGGGCTTTGTTACCCAACATTGCACAACACCAGGGAGAAGATGAAGCAGCAACGATCAAGTAAGGAGCTGAAAAATATTACAAAATCTTAATCCCCCCCGAGACCCTCGAGGGTGCTTTAAATACGGAGAGAAATTGCCTAATTAGCTTTTTTTTTTTTTGCCTTTTTTTTTTTTTTTTTTTTTTTAAATGGATAATTGCCTTCCTGAGCTTTCAGAGGCAGCTTAGCAACCTTTTAACAGAGCAGGACGGGGCTGGAAGGGGTTTTATCCCTTTCCCGAAGAGCTGCTGACAGTAAAACCTCCAGCACCACAGGCTGGGGCTGTAATGGGCACTTGGGTGTCGTTAGGAAAAACACGATTGCGAGGCCGCTGGTCAATACGTGTTCACATAAAAGGCCAATGTTCTAATATTCATAATCCCCGGGCCCACGGGGCAGGGCTTTAATGAAAGTCTCTCCAGTTCTGGGCTCCACAACATCAAAGAGGCCAATAAAACTCCTCTCACACGCTGACAGGCGGGGAAGGCAGCGCTGGGGAAAGGCCCTGCGGTTTGCCTTGGATGGGGCAGCACAGGAAAGGGCACTGAGCAAAGCTGTGCCCAGGAAAGGGGCTGAGCACCCTCTGAGCCAGAGGCACAGATGCACCTTGTGCCTGGAAGAAGGTCTGGAAGAACCCTCCATGCAGGAAAAGGGCTGGGAGCAGCAACCTGCAGCCAGGGAAGGAGTCTGGAGCAGCACCCTGCAGTCAGGGAAGGAACCTGGAGCAGCACCCTGCAGCCAGGGAAGGAACCTGGAGCAGCACCCTGCAGCCAGGGAAGGAACCTGGAGCAGCACCCTGTAGCCAGGGAAGGAGCCTGGAGCAGCACCCTGCAGCCAGGGAAGGAGCCTGGAGCAGCACCCTGCTGCCAGGGAAGGAGCCTGGAGCAGCACCCTGCAGCCAGGGAAGGAACCTGGAGCAGCACCCTGCAGCCAGGGAAGGAGCCTGGAGCAGCACCCTGCAGTCAGGGAAGGAGCCTGGAGCAGCACCCTGCAGCCAGGGAAGGAGCCTGGAGCAGCACCCTGCAGCCAGGGAAGGAGCCTGGAGCAGCACCCTGCAGCCAGGGAAGGAGCCTGGAGCAGCACCCTGCAGCCAGGGAAGGAACCTGGAGCAGCACCCTGCAGCCAGGGAAGGAGCCTGGAGCAGCACCCTGCAGCCAGGGAAGGAACCTGGAGCAGCACCCTGCAGCCAGGGAAGGGGCACAAGGCAGGCTGTGCCCTGGGGAAGGGGCTGAGCAGCTCAGCCAGCAGCAGTGCCCAGGGAGAAGCTGTGGGATCCTGCTGCAGCCCCGAGGGCGGAATTGGGCCCATCCGGAGGGCAGCCAGGTGGCCCAGCCCGCATCCTGCGGCCCTGCAAGGACAGGATGCAGCTGCTGCCGCGCGTTCCAGGCTCCTGCTCTGCACAACAAGGCGGGTGGGGACGAGGGGGATGAAGGGCACCATTTAACGCCTCTCATTGCTAGTCAAGCCGACATCCTGCGGAGGCACAGCGAGGCACGGATCCAAGGAATCGCGGCTCTCCCGGGGCAGCCCCGCGTCCACCCTGCAGCTCCTTGTGCCTCGTCCTCCTCTTCCTCCTCGCGGGGGACGGAGCCCCCGGTGGCAGAGGGAGCTCAGGGGACAGCTGAGCTTTCCCTCGGAACGGCACGGCTCCTCCCTGGGAAGTTTATGACCCGGGAGCACTAAAGCCGCCTTCCCCCCGGGTGGGGTTGTTTAATCCAGCAGCACTCAGAGCTGCTGCTGCGGGCTGGGGATGGCTGGGCTGATCAGAGCCTGGCATCCCGCTCCAGCGCCCGGGCTCACGCCGAGAACGGGAGGAGATTCAGCAAACTCCGGCCGACACACCGTGTTTTATGGGATTTTTAATTTTCCCAGTCAGAACACGTGTCATTAGCGATTCCTCCTGAAAGGAGCAGCTGTTCTTTGGCCATTACTGCTCCAAAATTAACCAAGACGGAAGAATTCAATCGCATCCCTCCTCCAGGCCCTGCTGAGGGCTCCATTAAGGGACCGGGAGCGTTTTTTGCTCGGAGTTCACCGGCATCTCCACGCCCAGGGAAGGCACACACAGCCTTGAGTAAGCCACGAGTAAAGCACAAGTAAACTCCACCACAGAGCAAGGCCAGAGTGAATGTTATCGGCAGCAGCACCGGTGTGGGAGACGCTCCAAGCTGCCGGGCAGGAACCCAGCCAAGAACCAGGAGGGAGGATAATCTCCACAAGAGCCAGCCCCTTTCTCCCTTCCGCTCTCAATCTCTGCGAGGATATTTCAAGGCCTCCAAAGAACAAAAAAAAAAAAAAAAAGCCCCGCAGGAGCAGAAGGAAACAGAGCTGGAGGGAAGGAACAGGACGCAGGGCAGCGCGGGGTCAGGCGGCACCTGCGCCACGGCCACGCTCCACAGCAGCTGGGAAAGGGAGGAGCGGCCGTAATTCCATCAGCAAACAAATAATAAATAACCAGGAGAGGTAAACAAAGCTGAGCCATAATCACAGGCTTTGTCAGAGAGAAAGCAGAGTCCAAATTTATACCCTCGGCGCCAAAAAGAAAAGAGGCAGTTCCTATAAATTTCCCGACCTTTGAGGGTGATGGATGGCTTGGGATGGCAGAGGGGAGAACAGTCCTGCTGGGCCAGGTGGGCACTGTGCTCATCCCAAACTGGGATCCCTGCTCTGTCCCTCCAGGCCACACCACACCTTTCCCTTCCCAAAAGAACAACTCCCACAAAGCACCATGGGAGGTCACAGCAGCTTTTCCAGCAGACAAAAGTGCAGCTTTTCTTGGGAAAAGGTCCCAGGGAGTTGGGAAGGTGCATGGAGCTGCCTGGAAATTACCCTGCTTCAGTCACACTAAAAAAAAACAACAACCCTTCTCCTTTTTTTTAAGAGGTGAAGCTGGGAAACCCAACTCCAGCAAGCACATACCTGGAAGTTTGATCGAATCCTGGTCAATTCTGTTCTCCTCTCTGTCCAGGTGCTCCAAGCCCACTGCTTCTGTCTTCACAGGGGTGTCCTCAGTGGCAGACAGGGTGGTGTAGGTGCTGATCACCAGCATTCCCAGCCCAATCCACAGGATAAGCTGCAGAGAGTGCCAGAGGGACAGTGAGCACAGGAAATCCAACAGCATTCCCATGGTGATTCCATAGAATTCTAAGCTCAGCACAGTGTTAGGGAGAGAAAACAAATGTTAGAGAGAAACAGGAAAACCAGTTGCTCCTGGCTGAGGTTCATATTTGGGTACAGAGCCATGAGAATGGGAATTTCAGAGGCTGGAAGCTGTTGGAAAGACTTTGGAAGGGCTCAAAATGAGTGGAGAGAGTGGACACAGAGATAGGAAAATGCATGTGGCAGACACAAGTCCTGCTGCAAAGACTCATTCCCTGGTATTCCCAGCATGAGAACTCCATGAAATCTGGCTGAGCACAGAGGAGCTTGGCCTGGTTACAGCCCCCAACCATTCCAGGGAGCTGCTTAAAAATCCTTGGTTTTGAAAGCAAGGGTAACATGTCCACAAACAGGTCCTGGTCCCAGGGCTCAAGAAGCTGCTGAGAAATGACTCCCTGATTCCCAGAAAGCAAGGATCAAATAGAATAAAAATAGAAGGATGGAATCTGGATCTCATGGAGGGAAGGGCTCTTGGAATTCCTCTATCTCAAAAAGGAGAAAGTGATGAGCAGCAAAAGAATTTTTACAGCTTGTTATGTGATGACAAATGGATCTAAAAGGATCTAATTCCACATGAGTCACAGGAAGTGTTGGATGGCACTTCAACCTGGTCTAGTGGAAGGTGTCCCTGCCCATGGCAGGAGGTGGAACTGGATGAGCTTGAAGGTCCCTCCCAGCCCAAACCATCCCATGATTCCATGATTCCCAATCCTCACTGTGTCACAAAAAGCACAACAAAAAGATGCTTCAAGTGAGGGGAAAACCAGAATGGCCATAGGGAGCACTTTTACCACTGGAAGCTGCCAGAAAACTGCAAATCAAGGGGAGAGGTGAAATTAGAAGGAGGAATTAAAACATTGGCACTTCCAGAGGGGGAGGAGGGGCTGCTGCTGAGGGAGGTCACCCCGAAGGACGGAGCAGCGTGGTCAGAGCCCAGGAGACCCTGCAGGGCCCCGTTCCCAGCACAGCCTGCAGACAGCCCGACGCCTGGCGGGACGTGGAGCAGCCCTGCAGCAGGGGCAGCGTGGCCAGGGAGCAGAGGGCAGAGCTGAGGAGCTGCTGCACAGGAAACAGGAGCTGAACGTGGGTGCACAAAGAGCAGATATCCTGCCATGTGCCCCCCGGGGCAAACGCCGAGTCAGCAGGTCCTGCACTGCTGCCCCGGGCTGGAGCTGCTCCACTTCCTCCCCTCCCACCATCCACAGCCCCGGCACAAATGCATTTTGTGCCTGGGAGGCTGTTCTGGCACCTTCCAGAAACAACAGCGGAGAGGAAGAGCGTTTCCACAAAGAGGATCTATTCTGGTGCCACAGGAACCAGGAGCAACGTGGGAGAGGAGGGAACTGTAGGAAACGGCTGAAAACATTAAATGCTTTAAAAGGATTTTTGTTGTTTCTTATCTTAGTGGGGAACCAGGGGCTCAACTGCCTCGGATTGAAACCCCTTTGATTGCTGCACATTTGGAGTTCAGCTGCGAGCTCCCGGAGCAGCGGGTACGGGCACACGTGGCAGTCTGAGACAGGCTGGGCTGTCCCTGAGCTGCTCCCCCTCCTCACCTACCCCCTCCCCAAATGAAGAACAGAATAAGGGGGCCATGATTTGGCTTAATTCCATGGAGATGCACATGACATGGAAAAACAGGTTTGTGCTCAGAGGACCACCATGGTGATTGAAGGAACAACTGAGGGCTGCAAGATTTGGGAGCCAAGGAACCAATCCAGGCAGAGGAGCCACCAGTCCCCAGAGCACCCAGAGATCCTGGAGCGAGGGGAGGCACTTCTGAGCCATGGGAATGATCCCCTCCAAACCCAGCGATCCCAATGAGAGCAGAGACCTTTCTGCAGGAGCCCCTCTCAGCAAGGACACAGTGAGAGGCTTGGAAGGCCTGGGCAGGTCAGCATGGCCAGGAGCCACAGTCTCCCGGGAGCCACGCTCCGAGCACGGACGGCAATCAGGAGAGGAAGTTTACGCGGCCGTTTCCTCGGCCGGTCGCGCTCCCTTGGCCCTCCTTCCTCCCAGAAGGTGACTCCAGCCCTGCAGAGCAGAGCTGTGAGCTCAGCCCTCCTCTGCAGCCACGGGAAGCAAACAGCAAACACGCTGCAGTGCCGTGGCCTGACGCCATCCCCGTCCTCCTGGACACCGCGCGCTCCCAGGGACGGAGTCATGGCGAAGGAATGCGGAGCCGGGGTCACTGCTGGGCCCCTCCTCAGAGGTGCTGTGTTTGTTTGGGGGGCTGTACCCCTGGATGTGCTGCTGGGGGAGCTGTGCTGATCCCTGTGCTGCCAGGGAAGGGCAGGGGGAATCTCTTTTCCACCCGCACAGGAGCCGAGGGGTCACTTCCTGACCCCCGGCAGCTCCTCTTCCCCAGCTGGGACAAGAGCAGCTCCAGCCTCCCTAGGAGGGGCCTCTCGGACAAGCTTGTGTCAACACTGGGAAGGCAACACCTTCCTGTTGGCAGCTCCACACTCTGTTCACAGACCCCCACACGCCCCACGGCAGCTCTGCCAAAGCCGGGGCTCCCGGGGAGCAGCGGGACATGGACCTTGACAGGAACAGATGCTTAACCACAAGAAAGGGAACACTCTCCCTGCTCCACTCACAGCACTGTGTGCCTCACTCCAGGCTTTTCAACTGCTCTGGGACCTGCCTTTCCAAGCTGGCTGAGCAGCAGCTCCAATCCTTCCCAGTTCCTCAGCAGAAGCTCTTTGCTGGCCAGCAAACATCTACCCATTCCCCTCCTCCACCTGAAATCCTCTTCACTACTTTTAGCAAAACCCCTGTTTGCACCATCTCCTGTAAAAACCTGGCCTTCTGTGTCACCACCTGCCTGACACTGGACGCTGCTGGGTGCCACAAGTGGCCTGATAAAAGCAGCCAGTTCTCAGCAGCACAAGAGCCAAGATAACCCAGGGAAGTGTAAAAGCTGGCACTGAGGTTTGCTGCTCTGAAGGAGGCTGAAGCTGGTGCAGGGAAGGAGGGAGATGTCCATGCAGGCTGTTTGGACAGGGACAGGAAGGGAAGGACAGCTGAGCCCAGGGCTGGCTCCTATCCCCCCACCTTCCTCAGGAGCTGACTTTGATGGAGTGGAGCACCTGATCAAAGGAGAGCAGGAATGAAGGAGGAGACCAAAGACAGAGCTCCAGGGAAAGAATAAATGAGCCTTTGCAAAGACCTGGAGGGAGGAGGAGAGGATGGGCTCTGACTTGGGCTGTGGAGGCAGGGAGGTGCTGAGCAGGGCAGGCAGGTGTGTCCTCACTGCCAGCAGGAATGCAAACCTGACAGGCAATGCATCACTCAGGGAAAGGCTGGACAGCCTGCTGCCAGCCCCTCGAGAGGTAACCCAGGGCCTGATGCTTTAGATAAGCCCTTCCTCCTTTGTGGAGATTTCTGCAGGACAAACATCTCCCTCAGCCTCGTGACTGGGTTTGGGGTCAGGCATTGTGAGGGCCCCAGTGTCCCACCCCGAGCAGAGAGCTCAGCCTGTCCTGAGTGCAGCCTCCAGGCACTGCAGGGAAACACTCTGGCTCAGCCAGAATAGAAAGCAATTCTTGAAAGTGCTCTTTGTTTCCCTGAAAAACCCAGGCTGGCATTCAGACTCCTGCTCGGGGTTTCACTCAAAGAAGTTCGGAGCTAAGTGTCAGAATTCAGAGTGAAAGCTGGAAAGTTGGACTATTTCCTTGTGTCAGGGAAAGCACAAGGAAGAAAAAAAACACACCCTGCTTAAAAATTTCACGTAGGTTTGCAAAGCCACAAGTCATTAAGCACAGAACAAGCCACCAGTTCTGTGGGCCCCACAAAAACGTTCTGCTCTCCCCTGCTGACTCTGCACTGTGCCCAAAACCTGATTCCCAGCCCCACTGACTGTCCTGACTGGGAATGTTGGGACAGAGGCCTGTGAAAAAGGCAGTGGATTAAATTATTGCTAGGGAAAAAACCCAGAACCTGTTAATTTCAGCCCACGGTATTTGCAGGAGCAGGGAGATCAAGCCCAGCAAAGAGCCACTTTGTTTCAGTCCCTGAGGAGGCCAATTCAAACTGGAGCAAAAGGAAAAGTTAAACTTCTAACAGCCTCTGAACGACCCCAATCCCTCAGAAAATCAATTCCTGAAGCAACACCTCTATGTGTGTGTTCCTTTTTACTATTATTTTGGTTGAAAGCAGAAAGCTGAGGGTCGGCAGCACAAACCACATCGTGGAGCCCTGTTTGTTTTACCCAGCCAGGGCAGGTCGGGATGTGAGGCTTTAAGGTTTTACAGGCTGCTTGGATTTCCTGTTCTGAGGATCCAAAACCTGAATCCCACCAGGAGGAGGACTGGAAGCAGCGTTTTATGCACAGAATGACTGTTTCACTTGCTGCTGGAGGGACAAAAAGAGCTGGTGTTCCAGCTTGGGCCAGCACCTCTGCCACTGTCTGTGCACCCCTAAGTGGTGGACACCCACCCAGAACAGCCCCCACCTGTACTGGGCAGACTGGAGGGGGAGGCTGGAGGAGGTGCTGAGCAGATTCAGTGCTGCAGACAGATGAAGCACGTTCCCAGGCTCTGAGAGGGCTTAGGGGGATGTCAAGCAGCATCAGCACTGACCTGTGAACAAAGCGCATTCTTGTGGATCTTCTTGTAAATAAGAGCAGGGCAGATGAAACAAATGAGGCTTCCCATGGTCGCACCTGTCAAGCCCAGGACTGTTTCCACTGGGGAAGAAGAGGAAAAGTCAGCAAAGGTTTTTTTCCAGGAGTGCCTGAGCAGCAGCATGGGATGGCTGCCAGAGCCCCCGAGCAGGATGGGGTGTGAGTCTGGCCACCCCAGCCAGGAAAACAAATAACAGAGAGCAGAGAAAGCAGCCAGCCCTTGTTCCCAGCTCCTCACTCACCATTGGGGATCATGATGCCTCCGACCATGGTCCCAAACACAACAGCCAACGTCAGGGCTTTGAAACGGAGCGGGGGCATGTAGCCCCCAGCAGCGAAGGTGCCGTCCTTCTGCTGGGGGGGCAAGGGTGGAGGGGAGACTTCAGCTCTGCTATTGCAGTCCCCAGACCTTCAGCAATCCCCTCAGCCCCCCAGCAATTCCCTCAGCAATGCTCCTGCAGCTCCAGCCCATCCCAGCTGTGATCCCCTCTGTTGTGCCCCAGTCCCTGTGCAGGGACTCAGAGAGCAGCACAAGGCCAAGGGCAGGAGGAA
Source organism: Erithacus rubecula (assembly GCF_903797595.1). Lineage (NCBI taxonomy): Eukaryota > Metazoa > Chordata > Aves > Passeriformes > Muscicapidae > Erithacus > Erithacus rubecula. The sequence goes on along the minus strand of NC_136672.1, from coordinate 10,835,124 downwards.
GGAGCTCAAGGGTGCAGCAGGAGGGAGAAGTCACAGGGCAAGAGCTCTGGCTGTGCTACACCACAGGAGCAGCTCCTCCAGCTGGGAGACAGCCTAGGGGAGGATGGGTGCTGCTGGGCCCTCTGCTTCCCATCCCATCCCATCCCATCCCATCCCATCCCATCCCATCCCATCCCATCCCATCCCATCCCATCCCATCCCATCCCATCCCATCCCATCCCATCCCATCCCATCCCATCCCATCCCATCCCATCCATCTCCCAGGTGGGAGGTGTGGAAGGCAGAGGCCCCAGTGTGCCCTGCAGATCCAGCAGGTCCCTGCTCCACTGCTGCACAGATGGGAGAGGAAGGCAAAGTGACCCTGCAGAGCCCAGCCAGGCAGGGCTGAGCCCAGGTGAGACCCAAAGTGCTTCCAGCCCTTCCTCCTCCGCAGCCGCTGCCTCTCCGACCGACTGCCCCATCCCATCCTCAGGCCCTCCCAACGTGAGAAAAGAGCCGGGGGCTTCTCACAGGCAGAAGTGGCAGGATTTAGAGCTATAAATTGCTCAAGTTTTATTTCCTGCCTAAGAGGTTTCTATTTATGCGGACACACAAAGGCCTCAGAACATTCCCACAATCTCTCACTGTTATTTGCTGAATCCATCGGCGCGCTCCGCGTGCACAATGCACAGAGGAGAACACGCCACTGCCACAAGGGACTCACAGTCTCCAGCAGACAGACCAGCTTCAGTCACAAAGGCTGGCTGAGGAGCTGGCCCTGGGAAAGGTGGAACGTGTGGGAGAGGGCTGGATCCCAGATCCCACTGCCCGCCCCTGCCCGGGAGGCGCTGCAGGAAGGGGACGTCGGAACCCGGGGGGGAAAGGGCTGCTCCAGGGCTGCTGACAAAGGTGCTGGGTGAGAATAATGGAGCAGGAATGAGCAGGCACACAAGGAAGCAAGAAGAAATGGAGCTGGGCTGGGCTCCGAGGCCGGGAACAGGAGCTCAATGAGTTGGCCAGCAAAAGGAGAGCAGCTGGAGCAGCAGGAAATGAGGAGGCTCCGCTGCTTCCAAAAGCCCATTTCTCCCTCTTTCTGAGAGGAAGAACCACCTTGGCTCTGAGCTGTGTAACGTGTCTGTGCCAGAGCTGGAATCCCCAGCAGAGCAGGGAGCAGCAGCCACAGGACATGGGCTTTACACTGGGAACTGCAGCCCTTTTGCCCAGGGAATTCCTCTGCAGAGGACATGAGCCTCCAAGTGCCAGGGATTAACCATTGAGCAGAGCAGCATTTAGAGACGGCCACAGGCCCCTCCTGCACTGAGGATTTTATGGGAGTTGAGGCTTTGGACCTCTGGACAACAAGTACCTGCCAAATATCACTACCACCAGAGTCTCACAGAACCAAGGCAGGTTTGGGGCCCAATCAGAGACCAAAGAGTCACAAAAACCTTTCAAAAAACAAGTTTCACACCGAGGCAGCCCTGGGACCTTACCTGCTGCTCAAAGAGCAGGGTGTTGAGTGCCTGTCTGCAGGGCAGGATCATCATGGGGAACCCCACAGCCACCGACATCATGAACCCCACGCGGATCATCTCCGTCACCACGTTGGAAGGGAAGTTCATCAGCACGTTCCCAGCAATGGCCTCGGTGTAACTCACGTAGCCAAAGAAGCCCACCTGGGGAGGGGAGGGGGTTGGACTCCCAACACTTCACACCTGCTGCTCACTGAGGGGCAGGATGGTGACTCCCACTGGAGCAGCCAAGGGGAGTGTGAGGTCACCTCCATGGGCAACCTGCCAGCAGCCCCAGCACCCCAAAACCTGGGACAGGTCGTTAATCAAGAGTGGGAACTGCCTAAAAGCAAGTTTCTCATCAAATCCAGGGGTTTTCCTTTGCTTGCTGCCAGGCCCATGGATTGTCCCTCTCCAACAGTTCCCTGCAGCAGCCTGGCTCATGGGCCAAGGCTCTCCTTAGGAATTATTAACCCAGTTTTATTAACTGCTGCCTTATGAGGCATAACTTCCTTCACAACAGGCTGGATAAAGTTCTTCCAAACTCTGGGCAGCAGCCTCTGCTCCAGGCTGGGCCTGGGAAGAGCTGGGTCTCCACTCTGCCCCCGTCCAAGGAAACGTGCTACTCTGAAAACCTGGATTCTCCCAATGCCCTCTGTGCTCTTGGGTTCATCACCTCCCACCTAACTCTGCTTTCAGCACGATGACTTATCTGTTAGAATAAATACAGATAAGCAGAAACCAGCCCCAGCTGCAGATAAATCCCCAACCCTGTGGCCCCTCCAGATTTCTGGCAAGGGAAGAGAAGGGGAAGTTCCTACCATGATGTAAAAGGTGGTGACCACGTTTAGAGAAGAAGCAAATATGGAGCTCATGATTTTGACAGACGGCTCATCCAAGCTGTCGTAAGTAGGCAAGACCTGACTGTAAAAAGGGTAAAATATTTAAGGAAACCTGCAGAAAACAGGAGAAAACCCCCAATCCCAACCCATTCTCTGCCTCAGCCCAGCAGCAACAAATCCCTGACGCCTTCCCCCTCTGGAGCATAAACACCTGCTGCTATTCCACAATTTATACTGCTAATGCCAAGAGATTTCAGAACACTCATAACTTTTAAGTGTTGCAAAAATATTCCTGCTCTCCCCACCCCACCACGTGGAGAGAAACGTGTGATGTAAACATGTGGGCTGGGGAAGGGTTGCAGAATGAATGACCGCTTGTTCCCGGGGCCGCCGTGGCTCCACGCCAGCCCCAGCACCACAGATTATTGTTCTTGGAGCTCTCCGTGCTGATAATTAAAGCAACACAGTGTTTACAGAGGAAAAGCAGGGAGAAGGTTGGAGCATCCCACTGTCTGAAGGAAAAGTTAAACAAACAAAGCCCAGAGCAGCGCCTGTCCTACTTCAGCTCGCTTCATAGAGAGCCAATTCCCCGGGATTTGGGGGATTTACAGCCTTGGAAAGCGTGGGGAATGTTCTCTTTGACATCAGGTGCATATTTTAGCAACTCATTAACCTCTTGTTACTTTAATTCTAGCGGCTGCATCCTGGAACTCTTGGGAGAAGGGAGGGGAAGCTCCTGGAACTCTTGGGAGAAAAGGGGGAAGCCTGCAGGGAGATGGGAAGGGGGATCCCCAGCTCCAGTGGGCACCAAGCCATTCCCAGGAAGTGTGTCAGGCTGAGGCCAAGCAGAAAGATCCTTAACCCTTAATCCCTGAACCTCAAAGGAGGCTGAGCACGTGGGGACACGTGCTGGGGCTGGAGATACCAGCAGGGAGCAGCAGCCTTCCCTGGGAGTCTCCATTTGGGATTCCTCCCTGGGTATGAGGAGACTGGCTTCCCTGGGAATTCCTCCATTTGGGATTTTTCCTTGGGAGAAAAGAGACTGGCTTCCCTGGGAATTCCTCCATTTGGGATTTTTCCTTGGGAGAAAAGAGACTGGCTTCCCTGGGAATTCCTCCATTTGGGATTTTTCCTTGGGAGAAAAGAGACTGGCTTCCCTGGGACTCTCCATTTGGGATTTTTCCTTGGGAGAAAAGAGACTGGCTTCCCTGGGAATTCCTCCATTTGGGATTTTTCCTTGGGAGAAAAGAGACTGGCTTCCCTGGGACTCTCCATTTGGGATTTTTCCTTAGGAGAAAAGAGACTGGCTTCCCTAGGAATCTCTGAATTTGAGATTCCTCCCTGCCCTCTCCACAGCCAACTCCAGTTATATTCTGGTCTTCAGCTTCCAAGAGAAGGGTGCAGCCAAACATTCAGGCTTGGGGAGGGAAAAAAAAGGGAAACAGGGAGGCTCTGCAGTGTGGGGGATGGTTAAAAAGTTGATTCAGAGGTTAGCAAAATTAAATCTACCCAGCTGAGACTGTATAGATAAACTACATTTAAAGAGAGGAATGGAATATATAGAGGGCAGGTAAAGAGAGAGAGAGAGAATACACAGATGGAAAAATATACATATATGTATATATGTATATATGTATATATGTATGTAAATACTGCCTGGGGTGGGGACAGTGTATTTTCCTGATGTTTGGAAAAAGCACAAAGCTTTTGACTGGATTTGATACAAAAGTGCTGCCATGGAATCCATATTTAGGCACACACAGGTCCAGACCAAACCATTTCCCTGGATTTCCAATTCCCAGGAAAACTGTGCTGGGTACTGTGTGGCTTCCATAAGGAAAGGAAAAAAAAAAAGGGATTTGTTAACAAGGTAAAGCTGCAAGAGAACACAATTCTCTTTGCCAGTTATAATGGAGACATTAAACAGCAAGCCTGGAGTGTGCAGGGGTAGGATCTGAGCTGCCAAGAGAGCCAGTAAGTGGGAAATGATGATTTGGATCTTGGAGTGGGTGTAAACACAGCAGTCTGAGCAAATTTTATCTGTCACATTCATTTACTGCTGGCACGAGACCCGTTTGCTGGAACTACATAGGGGGAAGCCCAGCTCTGCCAGGCTTCCAGAGCAGGATGGTCCTTCCAGAGCAGGATGGTCCTTCCTGTGTCCAGGGCTGGATTTACCCTGGTTAGAGCTGTCACAGCTCTGGCCAGGCACGTAGCACTCATGTGCTGTCCTGGGGCAGCAGGGAATGCTGCTGGAAACCTGGAACAGCCTGACCTGCCCTCACCTCCTTCCACTTGGCAGCAGAAACCATCACAAAAACAGGGAACTGGAAAGGTGGAAATCTGGAGCAGCCTGCTCTGCCTTCACCTCCTTCCACTTGGCAGCAGAAACCCTCACAAAAACAGGGAACTGGAGAGGTGGAAACAGCCTGGCCTGCTCTCACCTCCTTCCATGTGCCACTAAACTCAGAGAACTGGAAATGCAGGAACAACCCTCTAAAGCCAACTGTGTGATCTTCAGAGTGTTCTCCAGGAAATTTGGGGAAGCAGAACAGCCCCCAGCACTCAGGGTCACACACAGGGTGACACACCCTTTCCTGGTGCTCCAGCATTCCCTTCAAGAACCAGGGGAATTTCATCCCTTCTGCAGCTGCACCAGAAGCTCCTCAGGAGCTGTTTGGCTCCACTGGTCTCAAGTTGCTCCATTACAAGAATTCCCAGGTGAAAGGGAATAACAAAAGGCTCTGAGTAACAAAAGGGTCAGGACTGAATGGGAGCAAGCTGATGAAAACAAACCAGCAAAGCAGATGGTATCTATCCCTTGCAGATCCCCCTGCCCCTGTGCCCCACAGCAAGGGGCAGGTACTCACGACTGGCAGGCAAAGGACATTCCAAAGATGGGGATGCAGCGGAAAATCCCCTCCCAGCGCACCAGAGCCACTCGCTGCAGCCACCGCCCGCTGAACAGCCCGTGGTTGAAGGAGGACACCACAACCTGCAGCCAGCACACAGCAGGGTGAGCAGCCAGCCCCACACAGCCCCACAGCAGCAGCAGTGCCAGCCTGGGGTAAGGGGCAGCGTGTGACAGCTCTGCTGGGAGCAGTCTGAGCTGCCAGCACAGCCCCATCCCAACCCCCCAGCTCCACTTCCCACCCACGCAGCTCCCAGGGCCACCAAGGGATCTGTGACATTCCCCCCACCTTGTTTGATGCCATCAGACATCACAGCACACACCAGTGTGGGACAATTTCCACTAACTGTGAGAATTATTGCTCAAAGCAATCTCTTTTGCACTTTTTAAAAAGTGTTTTTTTAAATGTGTTTTTAAATCCAAACAGGAAGAGAGAGACAAAGGGTCCTAAACCAGGATCCCACCTGCTGCTCCAGGGCCATTTAACAACACAGGAAAGACTTTATGGAAAGGGGGAGGAGCCCAAGCCAGGGAGCTCCCTTGCCATGGACACAAGAACTGGCAGGAGTTGGGTTGCACAGGAAGCAGAAGGTAAATATGTCTGAATGTCTGTTTATAATATCCTAGGATGGGGTTTCTAATCCCCAGAGATGTTTCAGAGCAGCCAACTCTTGTGAGTGTTGTGGTTTCTTAAAGGCACAGCTTCTGGGAGGCTCTACAGCAGCTCTGAGGTGTGACCCTGCACAGCACACTAAAAAAGTTACATGGAAAGAATTCCCACACCTCCCTTTTCTTCCAGTCCTGAAATTTGGGTGACACGAGGGAATCACAGGAGCACCTGGGGGTGACACCGGTCATTAAAAAGGAACAGAAAGCAGGAAAATGGGATCCCTGGTACCCACCACGAACATGAAGACGCTGTAGAAGATGAGAGCCATGGCACTGAAGGACTGAATGGAGGCCATCATGTTCCTCTGGAGGCTCAGGGGCAGGACAATGCACAGGGACACGGCGATGAGCAGCACGATCCGGAACGCGCCCGACACCTGAGGGAGGACAGGGCAGCACAAACCCCTGCAGGGAGACACCCCCACACCCACCCAGCCAGCAAACCCTGCCAAGGGCCACCATTCCAGAGTGAAAAGCCACTTCAACAGTGGAATTCTGTGTCTGCAGGTGTTTGAAGTGCTGTCTGTGCTGAGCTGAGACAGTCACTGGGTGCCACTGTTGCTCTGCAGTGTGTGACAGGTCCCAGCTGGAAGAATTTGGGGGGTGGCTGGGGGGGGTTAAATGTTAATCCAGCACAAGCTATTTAGGTATTTTCATGCAATTAAATAAAACCTAAATTTACTTGAGGAGACGAGAAATTGAAAGTGTTGAAAACTCCAATCCAGAAAATTAATCAAAGCCTCACACTGGTATTTATTATAGCAGAACACTCTGGAATGCTTGGAAATATTTAATACCTAATTTGGCTGCAGCCTCAACGCATCTTTTTTAACTTCACAGTCCCTTAATCTGAGCTTAGGAGCATCAGGCAGCACAGATAACACTCTACCAAAAAATCCTTTTGCTCCCTGCACGGCCCTCGTGCCGGCTCTGAGGAGCACCTCTTGCCTCTGAGCATCCTGAGCCAGCAGCAGGCTCATCACACGGCTGAGGAGGCAGGAACACAGAGACTTTGGCCACAAAAACAGCCAAGGACAGCACAAAAATCCCTCCTGAGCTACAGAGAGGAGAGCTCAGGCAGAGGAACTGCCTGTCACTACCCACTGGGGCAGGAATTAAGGCAGGAAGCATTATCTCTCCCAGGAATCTGCTCCAGAATTAATAAGGGACCAAGTTAAAAAGAATTCCTTTGATGGAAATGCCTTATTGGAGTTTTACACAGCTGATTGTTTGCCATATATCTGAGCTCCCCAGACTTCCCAGAGCTGCAGGCTCCACAAGGATCTCTCTGGGAGGGGACCCCACAAAGCCCCCCAGGGGGTGCTGAGCACACCCCAAAGCAGGAGCTCTGCTGCAGCCAGGGAACACAGGGCTCAGTGCAGGTCTGGGAGCACTGCAGCAGTGATTTATTCACCTGGAATCCGAGCATCTGGGCAAAGAAGTTGGAGCCCAAATCTCCGATGACGACGTAGAAAGCGATGCAAGTGCCCAGCATCAGCCCAATCATGCTGCAAACACAAACAGGGATGGGTTAGGAGGGCCACATGTCCTTCCTCAGAGTTGGGAAGAGCAGGACAATCCTTCTGCCCTCCATCCCAAAAAACAGCCACCAGAGAACCTCCCTCCACATCAAACACTCGGACACGCAGCTCTGCCCACATGCAGGGGTGTAACTCCTGTTGGGAGCCATGGGGGGAAAAAACCCAAGGAAAACTAATCTTGGAGATGAAAAGAACTCCTTGAACTCCTGGAAAAATTCAAAAGAATCAGCACGAGGCTCTCAAGAGCCCCACACCCACAGCAGCACCCTGCCATGAGAGTCTCAATATCCAGTGGGCTCTCCAACATCTCCCCACACAATGGACCACACTTTAATGAAAAGATTGTCCATGAACTGCCTCTCCTCCCACTTCTGGACCACTTTCCTTCCCAGTTCCAATTATAGAACATCCCTGTGGCAATTACAGCCTCTGTTTGCATGGACAAGAAAGATCTGAGGAATATTCTGTGTATTTTTAGTGCTGTGCAGAAGTTTGCAGCTGGGAAGAGAGAAGGACCCAGCACCATTGCCAGCCCTGGGCTCAACATGCCTGGAAAAGAATTCCTGCTGGAAAAAGCAGGGCTCTGAGGATTGTGCCATCACCTGCCATCTGCACTGGGTCATGGGAGAAAGCAGAGATGGAGACAGGATTCCCCCTCAAGGCATCTCACAGGGAAGGGAGCACAGAGGGCAGGAGCAGAGCAGATCCCAGGATCCAAACACTCCCTCCCACTAACTCAACAGCAGGGATGTCACCCCTGGAAAGCTGCCCCGAGTGACAGGGCTGTGATTTCACAGCAGAGCAGGAGAGGAGCTCATCCCTGAGCACCTTCTGTGCTCCCAGAGCCTGGGCAGCACTCCCATCCCCAGGCAGGATGGAGGTGCCACCTGTGAGCTCTGCTCAGGGCATCTCACTCAGCCTCCCAAGGAATTCCAGGAGGCAGCAGGGGAAAGAAGGAAGGAAGGAAGGAGAGCACAGCAAGGCTCAGCAAAGTTTTCAGCAAAAACACCCAAACTGTTCACACTTTCAATCAGTGGCAGATTTACCTTGTTTCCACCAACATTTTTCCTGCTTTTCCATAGGCATGAAATGCTGGCATAAAAAGGAAAAAAGAGTGGAAGTTAGTCAAAGAAAGGGCCAGAACAGGGCAAGATGTCAGTTCACAATTAGACACTAACAGTGACACAGGGCAGTGCAGCAGGAACCCACCACTGGTATTTTGGGGCTGTTTCCCTCACCCTCCCACTTTCTTTTTCAGCCTTTCCCTTTGGAAATTGAAAACCACATAAGACAGGAACAGGGATGAGGGAAAGCCAGCAAGCAGGTTCTTTTTTTTTTTTTTTTTCTATTTAAAACCAGAAGTGGTGTGAAGCAGCAGCCACACATGGCAGCCATTAAAGGCAATGGGAGAGAAAATATTCCTGCACAAGATTGTGTGTGGCAAAAGTTAAAGTGGTGCAGAATTCCAGTCCAAGTCCCCTTTTTATTTTTATCTTTCCCCTCAAACTGGGCCGCCCAACATCTCTGGCTGGGAGAGCTGAGCTGGTGCCCAGAACGTTCAATCCCATTCCCAGAATACCCAGTGCTCCCAACCCACACCAAAGGGCTGCTGCCAAGGCTTTGCTTTCCCCCCTCCCATCCTTGGGTTGGAGCAGAAAATGCTCAGTAGTCCTCAAATCATTGGGTTTTCTCTCAAAAAGACAATGCCAAGAAAAGTTTACTTCTATTTTTAGCTCTTACTGGGCAGAACGGGAATGGGGAGCTCCGGTGCCAAACCCAGACCACAGTGTCCAAATCTGCCAGTGAGGTCCAGCATGAACCCACCACCCTGGAGTCCCCTCTGCCTTCCCTCAAGGCACAGCCCAGCATTCCCAGTGCCCGCCAGAAAACAAACCCAAATCCTTTCTGGAAGCTTCTTCTGCTATTTTAAATATTAGCTTCAACTCTTGATTTCCTTGGACTCTACTTGAGCTAAAAACTCAGGAAACGAGATGTTCTCCCACAGAATGAGCAAAAGGCACGGCAGGGACCCACAGCCTGGAGCAGGGATGTGGGGGAGCACCCAAAATAGCTGCTGGATCAGTGACAGGGCAGTGGGACAGCTGCCACCAGGCACCGTGCCCGGGGAGCGGCCGCTCCACTCTAGCCTCCTCTGGGAATTCACAACCAGGAGGGGAAAGGCAACAGCCCTGGGGGGGCCAGACCCACAGATGAAGGGTCTGGGAGGAGAAAGAGGAGCCAGCAAAGGGAAAATATCCCTCCTGGGGATGGGTCAGTCACAGGCTGAGCTCGGGGTGGAGGAGTGGTGCTGCTGATCCTTGCAGGGCACGTTCCAGCCCCTCACAGACACAGCCCTGGGTGATGCTGGGCTCTGCCCATCTCCCTGGCTGTTGGGAACTGAGGCTCAATGAGAACAAGCCTACAAACACTGTGGGCAGGTGTCCCCACCTGGGGACAATGGAAAAATGGGATTCTTTATTTTCTGAAGGAGGTAACGACGGTAAAATAAAGGGCACAGTCAAATCCTTGGAATGAGATCATGGAATGCCCCCAAACTGGGCAGAGCTTGCTCAGTACCTAGAGAAGCTTTCAAACCCATTGTGGTTCCTGGGACAGAGCTTTAGCCCCTTGCCCTGCAGGGCTGAGCTGCCCAGCACAGCCCCAGCACATCCTGAGTGCTGCTGGAAGGGGAGAGATTCACTCATCTCCCAGTTAAACCCATCTGGGAACTGCCTCCTGCTCCCCTCCTCTCCCCCACTTCTCCCTGCAGCCCCTCCCCTCGGGCAGCCCAGCCTGGGACACCCTTTGTGCCGGGGCCGTCCCTCCGGAAGGCACTGCCCGCCCTCAGGCAATGTGCACAGCTTTCCTCAGCGCTGCCAAAGCCTCCCAGGAGTGCCCCCAGATGTCCCCGAGCCCAGGCCGTGGGGACAAAGGGGGTCTGTGTGGAGCTGCCCGAGCTGGGAGCGTTGGGATGCGGGTGGGAGCGCTGCCGGCCCGTGGCACCTCTCCCAGGGCACTGGCAGCGGGCACAGGCTGCTGCCAGGAGGAAGCTGGGAGCATTGCTGGCCCTCAGGGCACGGCAGCCCCTTGGTCAGGCTGGATGAGGATCCTGGGACACGCTCCAGGGCGCAGGGGACTCTGTGTGCTCCGGGGAGCGGCGCACAAAGGGGCAGGAGCAGCACCCGCAGCTGGGCCGGGCACCCCGGGGGCTCCCCCTTCCCTCTGGAACCAGAACAGCCCCCCAGACCATGCAGCTTCTCCATCTTTTCTGTTGCTAGCAGATACCAGTGGGCAGAAGCTGGGATGTGCTCCTGGGAGCAGCAAACCCATCTGTCAGCAGCTGGTGCGAGCCCTTGTGCCAGGGCAGCGCCAAGCAGCTCCCTCCTCCTCAGAGAAGGCAGAACAAGGAAAAGACAACTTTTCCTGCTGCTTCATATGCCAAGGGCAAGGACTGGAACCCAAACAACTCCTCCTGCTCCCCAAGTCAGTCAGAATCCCAGGAGAGGCCACGAGCTGAGGCCAATCCCGGCGCCAGCGCTGAGCTCCGAGGGTGGCCGGGCTCTGCCAAAACCCACCCAGGAATCTTCCAGATGTTTTTATTTTCTCAGCCCCTTTGGAACCTCGCTCTGTTTCCTCTCTGCTGAGCCATAAAGGAGCTCCCAGCTCGGATCCAGGCAGCCCAGCTCTGTGCCAGGCTGGCAGGACCCGCTGTCCCGGCAGCGCTGGGTGGGGAACTCGTGCCCAGACCCATAATTAATTCATCCCAGAGCCACAATTCATCCCAGATGGCTCCCAGGAGCTGGGTTTGGATCATCTCCTCCCCTGCCCCGTGGAGTCAAAACAACTCAGCACCCACTAACAGGGCTGTGGGGAGCAGGATCCAAGCCCAGCACTGCCCCAGAGGCAGAACAAGAAGAACTGGGAACTGCAGCAAGAAAACATTTGTTGTTCCAACAGCACCACTGAGGAAATGCAAACTGGGGGGGCAGGTCAGAGTGCTGTGGGAGGAGCAGGAGGGTGGGAAGCAGCTCCAGGGCTGGGATCTCACCGAGGCCAGGGTAGGTCCTGCGCTTGCTGAGGTTGGCCGACTTCACCAGGAACATGCAGGACTGGTGAGTCATCCAGGAGCAGAAGATCAGCAGCACAGCTCCCAGGAGGATCCCACACTGCAATGGCAAGAGACCAGCAGGAGGTGGGGGTCAGGCCCCCCCCACAGCCCAGCCACCCTCCCTCAGCATCCCCAGCTCCCCACACACGTTCCAGCCACATTTTTCCTTTTTCAGGAGGTTCTGTTCCCTTCCCACCAGCTCCATATCACTCTCTCCATGGCACAAGGACACGTGGAACACACCACAGCTCCCAGCTGCACCAGTCCAAGCACCCAGGAGTGAACTGGGAGCAGCTTGTGGAGCAGAATTCCCACCCTGGCTCATCCCTCCACAGCTCCCAGCGGGTTCAGGGAGCAGACAGATCCCAAGGTGCCACCTCTGCTGCAAAATTATTTATCAACAACCATCTGGTTTCACAGACTCCTCAGCCAGCTCCTGCCTCGCTGCCCTCCCTGTCCCAGGGCTGGGAGCCACAGGGCACCGGGCAGTGGGGGCAGCAGGGGCTTGGAAAAGCCTCCAGATCAACTCCCGTTTATCACATGGGTAAATCCTTGAGTTAATCTTTCCCTTCTCCTTACAAAACAGGCAGAAAGGATCAGTTGGAGACCACGGGAATAGGAAAAAAACCCAGAAGTTCTGAGTTCGAGACTTCATGATGAAGAAAAACCAGTTCCAAAACTTGCAGTGTTCGGAGCACGAGAAGCCCGATCTGGGTCCCAAGAGTTCCTTTGCTGCTGGTCCCTCCCAAGCAGGGAGCCAGCCCCGCTTCCCCAGAAGGGCGGAGCGGCCGCTGCCGCCCCCCCCGGGCCTGCAGGAGCTCGCGGGGCTGCCAAGGGCACGGAGCGACCCCCGGGGGCCCCTCACCTGTCGGAAGCAGAAGGGCACGGTGAGCACGCTCACCCCCACGATGCTGTTCACCACGTTCATGATCAGGCCCCAGTTGGAACCCGCCGCCGCCGCCGCCGCCATGGCCCGCGGCGGAGGAGCCGGTTTGTGGCCGCTCCCCGAGCCCCACGGCCGGCTCGGAGCGCCCGGTGCTCCCGGTCCCCTTCAGCCGGCCGTGCCCGCCATGGCCCCACCGGGCCCGCCCCGAGCCGGCACCGGCCACAGCGGCACTTCCGGCTTCCGGCGCCGCGCAGGAAGTGGCGTGTCCGCGCGGGGACGCTCCTGCTGCCTTGGAGGTCTGGACTCGCTGGTGGTGGAGGATAAAGGGGGGTCCCCATGGCTGGGGGCGCCCCCGGAGAGCTGAGCACGGCCGGGAAGGTCGGGAATGCACGAGCACGCAGATCTTCCAGGCACGGAGATGGGCGTGCGCATGCCTTTACATGCGTGTGTGCATACACGTACACGACCACACATCTTGCGGCAGCGCTGGCACCCCAGCGGGGGTCCCCGGCGTGATGGCGGCCTCAGAAAAGCCCCTCGAGGGCAGCCCATCAGCCCCGGCATCCCCTCCCGCCTGCACATCTGGGCACGCATCCAGCTGTGCGCACACATCTGCTCCCCATCCCAAGCGGAGCCACCCCCAGCTCTGCCGCGGACGTACCCCCCACATCCCCCAGGATAAGGGAAAAAGAAGGAAAGACGTGGGGGGGCTCTGGGAGGGTCCCCCGGGGCCGGGCGTGGCGGCGGCTCCGAGCGGCACACGCCAAGGGCACGTTCCCGTCGGGCCGGCAACGAAACGCGGCGCTCGTATAATTTGCAGCAATTGCGATGGGAAACCGCAGGAATTCGCTCTACAAAAGGTTTGCAGGGAGGTGAACAGGCGGCCTAATTCCCTCCAGGTGTGCGCGGGCATCGGTAGCTCTGGCTGCGTTTTTCTGGCTCCTGTGCTGCAGCCGTGGCTCCTGGGTCCGTGTGTGTCCTCGGGGTGGGATGAGGGATCCCCTCGGGAATGTCGTCCATGGTCAGCAAAAGGGCTCTGGTGGCTTTTCCACGTCCGAGTGGGAGCTGGGGGCTTGGGAGATGTGCAGAGCCAGCCAGGAGTCCCCGTGACACGGGATGGGGACAGCAGGGCAGCCGCCCCCCGGTCCTGCTCTGCCGGCAGGGGACACCGGCAGCCGGCAAAGGGCCCTGCTGGGTTTGGGATCCCACCACAGGATCCACTGGGAATCGCAGGTGGCTCAGAGCCCTTCCCAGTCCTGCCCCATGGCCCAGATTCCTCCCGCCGGATTTGGAGCCACGGAGAACAACCGGCCCCAGAGGATGCCAGAGCCACAATTACTGTAATTAGAAATAGGGGCTCAGGGCTGGCTGATCCCGCTGGGATCCCGCGCTGCTTTATGGAAGTACAAATCGCTCGGGATGTCCAGGGGCCGCTGCTGTGTCCGATGCTGCTCCACAGGGATGTGCACACGTGTGCTGGCACACACTGAGCTGAGCTGAAACAGATTCCCAGCTCCCACGGGTGATGCTGTCCCAGGAAAACAGCTGGGTCCATCTCTGCTCCTACCCATCCCACTCTCCTTCAGGAATTTGCCTCAGGGGCAGCTCCAGGCCAGGAGGCTCCCATGAACCTCCTCCCATGGCATGGGGATGCTCTTCCCTTGAACCATGGGAACATCCCTGCCCTCCCTTTTTGGGGGGCACAGTGCAGGGGAATGGGAAGGAATGGGGACCCCCTTCCAGACCCGGGGCAAGCCCACCCACACCCCATCCCACGTCCCCCCTTCACCCAGGGACTGGCAGCCAGCACCCAGGGCCACCCTGCTCCCAACAGCTGGTCCCAGCGACAGATGCCTGGCAGATCCTGAGAAGCAGCCAGCAGGGATTGAAAAACATAAATTAAAACAAATTGCAGTTTTATATTGCAAATAAGAGCAGTTTGATGGGTTTTATTGCGGAACAACCATTAATGAAGTGCAGTGTTCAGGCACCTTAATGCTCAGGGACCAAAGTTCAGTCCGTATCTCCAGCACGGGCTGGGAGCCGCCGCATATCCCGCGAGGGCCTGGCAGGTTGGGAATGGGATTGGAATGAATTTATGGGCACGATGAGGAGGACGGAGACAAGAGGCCAAACCGACCCGGGGGGGTTTAAAGCAGAGTGGACGAACAGCACGGCTGTGCTGGAGGGAGGTGTGAGGGCCGTGGTGTCCCCTCCACGGTGTCATCCTAGTGGGGCCCCACAGTGGGTACTCACCATGGATTTTGGGATGGGGACCACAAGCGTTCGGGATGCTGGTGCTGCCCCAGGGGCTGGCCAGGAGCGATGCAGAGTCAAGGCAGTGAGGGAAGCCCCCCACGCCCCCCAGAATAAAGCACGTGCGGGTGTGCGGGGCACAGAGGGGCGTGCAGGTGGACACAGCACCGGGGGTACAAGCACGGGGGATCCACGCACACTACGGACGCGATCGCGCCCTCCCCACGCGAGCCCCGGACCGTCACACATGGACACGCGCCCCACCCGCACGTACCCACGCCTAGCACAGGCACCGAGCTGTACCGATCCGTTCCGAGCCCCACGGTGCCTTACCGGGCCTTACCGAGCCGCACGGGTCCGGTGCGCTGCCCCCGCGCGCGCCCATTCATTCACCCACGCGCGCCGTGGGAACGAGCCGCGCGCGCCGCGGGCGGGAAGCGCAGCCCCGCGCTGGCCCCGCCCCTCCCTGCGCGCATGAATGAGGCGCGCCCCGCCCCAGATTCCATATAAGGACACCCGGCGCTGCTTGGGGCGGGGTCTGACGGGGAAGCCGCGCCCCCCCCTGCCCGCCAATCAGAGCAGCGCGCCGGGCCCCCCGCCGCGCTCCGGCCTTTGTTTGTGGAGGGCTCCGGGGCCAATGGGAGCGCGGGACGGGGGGCGCTGGGCCAATGGGGGGCGCGGGGCTGGGAGCGCTGGGCCAATGGGGGCGCGGGGTCGGGGGCGCTGGGCCAATGGGCGCACGCGGGGGGCGCAGGGAGGAGCGCGGGGCACGGCCCGGCCCGGCCACGTGCGCGCGGAGCCGCCTCCGCGGGGACCGGGCACAGCGAGGGGACCGGGGGACCGTGCGCCGCGGTGCCACCGCGCCGTGTCCCCTGCAGTGCCAAGGGCACGTGCCTGTCCATACGCTGTCACTGCCGGTTCCCGGTGCCACCAAACCGCTCGGCACCTTCCTGCTCCGGTTGACCCCGGGGGACCACGATGGAGCGGCCCCAGCCCCGGCTGCAAACCTCGGGCCCTGTCCGGGGTGTGTTGAGGGTCTGACAGCCGGATGTGGCAGCAGGGTTATTTGTACTTGGATGCTTGAGGCCCTCACTCGCCCGTTATGCCGGGACTGGGGTGGGGGGCATCGTGTTGGGGTCTCTGGGCAGCAAATCCCAACTGCTGCAGCCCCCATGCAGGCAGAGCTGCACCACACATGGAACCCCAGGGCTGGGACAGAGCCATCTGTGTACTGGGACAGGGCTGTGCCCAACACCGACTACACGGAAGGGACTGGAGCCTCCCAAGGGATCCCAGAAAGGACCACCAGGAAATCCCATCCTGTGCCGGGGTGGTGTCTGGGATCTGCTGTCCCCTCCTTGGCTGTGGGAAATATCCTTGCTCCAAACCAGCCGCATGCCCATGCTATGCTCATGGCAAAGCCGTGGCACTCCCAGGCCAGCGGCAGGAGGACGAGCTCTTTGCTGGAAAGGTGAAGGTCACGGTCGCTTCCTCCGTCACAGGCAGCTCCCAGCTCCATGTTTGTCCCTCGGGTGCTCCAGGACACCATCACAGCACAGCTCGTGTGGCGCTGGCCATGGCGCTGACACTCCTGACTGTGAGCCGTAGTGTGGCTGCTGACGGCCAGGCCAGGGATGCTGACTCCGCTGGTTTACTCCTCATCGCCCTCCCCGTGTCTCCCATCACCAGCCCACAGCTCTGGCTCCATTCCCCCATCCAGCCAGGCCTGCCAAACCACGGCAGCGGCACCGAGCAGCGGGGCAGGGGCACAGCCCCGGTGTCACCGAATGGCCGGGACAGCGGCCAGCCCGGGCCGGCCCCACCGCGCTTTCCGGCAGGCAGGGAAGCACCGGCGCATCTCCCGGGGCCCGGGGAGAGAACAAAGGAGGGCAGCTGCAGCGGAGGGAGCGGCGCTGCCGGATGCGCTGCAGCGCGGATAATCCGCCCCGGCACAGCCTCCGGAGCACCGGCAGCTCGGCCCGAGGGCTGTGCGGGGTCGGGAGGGGGCTCATCCCAGCTCCCCACGCAGCCCCATCCCGGATCTGTTCCCCCCGTTCCATCCCGCCCCGTGGCCGCGGCCGCGCTCGCCCCGGCTAATGCCGCGCCATAAAGGAACCGACTTACATTAACGACTTTTGTCACCAAAGTCATTAACATAATAGGGCTTCCACATCAAAATTGAATATTAATGCTCCGCCGGCTGCGGAGGGAGGCGGATAATTGCTCTAATACATTTTCCAGTCGGATTTTCGCATCGCGGCAGCAATTGCATTAGCAAACCCGATTATTCCCACGGCCGGTACAATGGGATGGTTAATGGGAGTTAAGTTCCTGCCTTTTTCCTCGGACCCCCGAGCGGCTGCGGCTCCGTGCCCCCCACTGTCCCCACCCGCGGGGGGTGCGGGGCAGGGGGCGAGGTCCCTGAGCTGGGAACAGAGGGGACAGCGCTGCGCAGCCACCTCGTCCCTCCGCCGGCAAACACGACCCTTGGACAGGACACAGACGGCCTTGAGACGCGCCGGGAATGCTGTGGCCAGCTGGAAAGCCGCCTGTCCCCGGAGCCGTGCTGTGCTGTTCCGTTCCGTGCCGTTCTGAGCCGTGGGGAGCCCTGAAGGACAGCAGAGGGGACACACCAGCCCGGGGCTCTCTGCCACAGCGGTGCTGGGGATCCGGGGAGAGCCAGCGGTTGTTCCCACCCCAGTAGTGTCAGGGACCCTCCAGCCTCCTTCCGAGGGTGTTCAACAGCTCCCAGGAGAATAAAGCTCAGGAAAACAGCTGAGGAGGGGGAAAACTGCTGGGACTGCAGCCCCTTCACTGTGCAGAGACAGGCCGTGTCCTCCGCCACCACACCCCGTCCTTGGGGTCCCCTCTTGCTCAGGGGGCTCTGTGGTGGCCCAGCCCCAGCTGAGGGGGGGACAGGCACCGTGAGAGCAGCAGCAGCGGTGGACAAAGGCAGCTGCAGGGCTGGGGGTTGGATTGTGGGGGGATCCTCATTAAATTGACTTTAATTGTGCTCATTTAGCCTCACTTCACTGATCAAGCTCACACAGCAGAGTTATCCCTACGGGGCAGGGGTCTGCCCGTGGTGGGGGGCTGCCACAGCAGGGGTCTGTCTACCCACAGGGGGCTGCCCAGAGGCAATGTACCCAAAGGAAGGGTCTGCCCACAGCGGGGGTTCTGCCCATTGGGATGCACACTCATCAGGGGCAGTCTGCCCAGGCAGGGGGGGTTGCCCACAGCAGAGGTTTGCCCAGGTTTGATGTTTACCCACTGGGGATCTGCCCTCTGTGCCCAGGGACACAGCCCTGGTGCTCCAGAATCCCTGCACTCAACCCCTTCCCACCCACCCCAGGGGCTCCCCTGGCCCCTTCTCACTCCCGCCAGCATCACTGCGGGAAGCAAGAGCCCGAGACCCTCTTTTGTTTTTTTGGTTTTCTTTTTCACTCAGGAAACTCTTTGCCAGCACTCCCAGACCACCGGTGGCCGCACACCGGGATCTGCCCCGTGCTCCCCGTTCGGCATCCAATTCCACGCGCTCGGATAATCCATAATGGCCCTTTTCCCGGCCTTTCCCCGCGGACAGGGACCCACAGGGCCTTCTCACGGCACTGGAGGAGGATGTGAAGGTTGGGTGTGCGGTGCCATCCCGCGTCCTTCCGTGTCCGTGTGTCCCCAGGCACGGCTCCGAGCCGCAGCCGCACGTCCCGCTGCAGCGGCGACCTGTTGCCGGGCTGTGCCCCCGCGGTGTCCTTGTCCGTCTGTCCCCGCGCCGTGTCCGTGTGTCCCGCAGCACACGGCCTCTGTGCGTGCGGTGCCGGAGGGTCCCCGCGGCCCCCGGGCCGCTCCCTCCTAACTCGATTGCCGTCCCGCGTAATGAATCGCCCGCTGTAATCTAATCGTGGTTACGAGCGATTGGGATTTATTTCAGCGTTTTCAATCAATTACACCCTTTTATTGCAAAAAAAGGAACAAAAAAAAAAAAAAAAAAAAAAAAAAAAAAACGGAAACCCCGCGGCGCTCTGACAGGAACCCCGGTGGTCGCCGCTGCCAGGCCTCGGCTCCCGGTTTCCCCCCGTGCTGCTCCCGCTGCCGTTCCCACTGTGTGGTCCCTGGTACCGAACAGGTTCTGCTTGCCTTGCACAGTCCCCTCACACCACAGAGCCCCCCAACACCGCACAGCCCCGCACGTGGCTCTGCATGGCCCTAAAATATTGTACAGCCCCCCAATATTGCACAGTCCCACACATTGCAGAGCCCCCCTTCTGCTCCACATGGCCCCTCGTTATTGTACCCCCCCCAACATTGCACAGCCCCCCGACCATACACAGCCCCCCAACATCTCACTGCACGTCCCCCAACTTACACCCCCACCTCGCAGGGCCCCCAACCACTCCAAAACCTCCCCATTGTAGCCACCCAACACTGCACAACCCGTACCCTGCTCTGCATGACCCCTACATATTGCAGAGCCCCCCAACACTGCACAGCCCCTCTTCTGCTCTGCATGGCCCCCCATTATTGTATCCCCTTACACTGCACAGCCCCACGCATTGCACACTTCCCTAACATTGCACAGCCCCCCTAGTTCCGCATGGGCCCCCATGATTGTACCCTCTGACACTACACAGCCCCCCGACATTGCACAGCCCCCCTTCTGCTCTGTATGGCCCCCCAATATTGCACAGCCCCACACATTGCAGAGCCCCCCTTCGGCTCCACATGGCCCCCCATTATTTTACCCCATCACATTGCACAGCCCCCCCGACATTGAACAGCCCCCTTAGCACCGCACGTCCCCCATTACCGCACCCCCTCCCCACTGTAACACTCAATTACCCCCTTCTTGCACACTCCCTTCCATCGCACGCCCCCCAACACTCCCCTGCCCGCCTGGCCGGGCCCGCAGGCCGTGCCCCTCCCGGTGCCCCCGCGGCCGGTGCCGGGACCTGCGGCGGGCGCTGCCCGCGGCCCGTTCCCCTCTCGCCGCTCTTTGATCGCGCTCGCTCCGGCCCGGGGCGCTCGGGGCTGTGCGCGGGGGGGCCTCGAAACCGCCCCCGCCGCGCGTGTGTCCCCCCCCACCCCCGGGGGGGGCGCCTTGAAACCGCCCGCGGCTCGGGCCAATCAGCGCCTTGTTTACACTGCGTGATTGACAGCGCGCTGGCGCCGGCGCCAGCCAATCGCTGCGCGGGGGGGGCACCGCGCGCTGCGGCGGGGGGTGCTCAGCAATGCAATTCCTCCCCCCCACCCCGCCACATCCGCCCCCAGCGCGCATCGCGCCTGCGCGCCGCTCCCTCCTCCCCATCATCCGCCGGGCTTGAATTAGGCGCCGCCGTTCCGCGCCGCTCGCCGACGCGCTGATTGGAAGCGGCGCTGGCGGCCCGCCAGCCAATGGGGAGCGGCGCTCGGCTTGGACGCGCGGCGCGCGCGCCGGAGGAAGAATGGAGCCGGGGTGTTGTCTGTGTGTGTGTGTGGGGCGGTGAGGGGGGGGATCAATGGCCGGCGGGGCGCGAGCCCGCGCGCGGCCAATCAGCGAGGGGGGCGCGCGCGCGCGCGGGGCACGCGCTCATTAGCATGCGGGGCGCGCCCGCCCCGGCGGAGAACGCGCGGCGTGAGCGGGAGGCGCGGCGGGGTCCCCCCCACACCCCCCCCCCACCCCCCCCCGCCTTTTCCCACCCCCCCCTTTCCCTCCCCCCCCACCCCCCCCCAACCACACAGCCCCCGGTTCCCTTTGCTGCAGGAGCAGCCGGTGCATGGGCAGTGCACGGGCACGGCAGGAGGCACGCTGCGCACCCCCGCCACGGGACCGCACTCGCCCCGCGCGCGGAACGCCCCTCCGGTAAGTAACTGCGATCCGCGGCTGGGGTTTTTTTTTTTTGTTTTGTTTTGTTGTTGTTGTTGTTGTTGTTTGGGGGTTATTTTAATTTCGGGCGCTCCGGGGTTATTGTTTTTTTTGTTTTGTTTTGTTGTTTTGGTTTTTTTTTTTTTACGCCTTAACAATTTTTTTTGGCGTTATTTATTTTGGGTTTTTGGGCGTTAATTTTTTTTTTTTTTAATTGCGTTTCGGGCATTATTTTTATTTGTGTTTTGAGCATTATGTTGTTTTTTTTCTTTGCCTACTTGGATTCATTACGTTTTAAATTTTTGGGCGCTAATAATTTTGCATTTTTTTTCAATTTGCTCTTGCAAATTTCCTTTTTATTTTTTTATTTTTTCCATTTTTCCTTTTTTTTTTTTTTCGCTTTATTTGTTTGCACTTAAATATTTATTTGCATCTTTCCGGCATCAAAATATTTTCTACGTTCATCTTTTCCCTACAAAATATTTTTTCTCTTCATCTTTCTTCCTGCAAAATATTTTTTCCTATATCTCTTTCCACCAAAATATTTTCCCCTTCATCTTTTCCCATTAAAGCATATTTTCCCTTTCATCTCTTTATATTAAAATATTTTTCCCCTTAAAACACGTCGCTTCAAAACGCCTCGCCTTAAAATTTTGTTCATTAAAATTTTGTGCGTGAAAACATTTGTTCATTAAATCATTTGCTCATCAAATGCTGCTTCACTAAACCGTTTGCGCCTTCAAACATTTTCGCATCGAGCTCTTTTTGCCTTCAATCTTTTGCTTTAAATATTTTTCCCTTTTAATTATTTCTCATTATTTTTTTCGCTTTACATTTGTTGCTTTTTTTTAACGTCAATTAAAAAAAAAAACAAAACAAAAAAAAAAAAAAAAAAAAACAAGCAAAACAATATTTTTCACGTATATTTCTCAGCTTTATTTTAAGGAAATCCACACGTTTTGTCCCCGGGCCGTGTTTTCTTTCCCCGTTCCCCGCGCTCCCGGCGGGCCCCCCGCGCCCCCGGCCGCGGCTCGCCGCCCCGCGCCCTTTGTTCGCCGCCGCCCGGTCCGTGCCCGGCTCCCCCGCCGGATCGGGCCCCCCGGCCCCGGCGCTGCCAGAACAATGACCCGGCGGGCGGGAGCCGCGGCCGGGCACCGGCAGGGACCGGGAACCGCGGCCGGTGGAGACCGGGGGAAATATCGGGGAAACCGGGGCAGGGAGCGGGGAACCGGGGAGAGGAGGGTCAGGACAGCGGGTGATACGGGGAAGCGGGGCCGGGGGGAACCGGGCTGGAGGGAAGACGGGAAGCACCGAGGAACCGGGGCTGGGGGAGGAAGGAAACCGGGGAACCGCGGCGAGGGAGGCGCCGAGCAACCGGGGGAGACAACGGGAAGCGGGGAAGCCGAGGGGCGAGCGGGGGCCAGAGCCCCAGGGGAGGATATTGGTCGGTGAACCGGGGAGAGATAAAAGACCGAGCGCCGGAAACCGGAACCCGAGCAGCGGCCAAGAAAGGGTCGGAGCACCGGGAACCGGGCCCGAGCTCCGGGCAACCGGGGTTGAGGACCGGGAGCGCTGAATAGAGGGGAGCTGCGCTCCGGGAGCACCGGGAGCATGGAGTTGGGGGGGATGTGCGCTGAAGAAAACTGGGCTCATGAACTGGAAGCACTGGGGAAAGGGGGGGCCGTGCTCCGGGGGTGGCAGAGAGCGGGCATCGTGCGACGGTGGTACCGGGGAAACGCGGGGCCCTGCGAACGGCAGAAAAACCGGGGAAACGGGGGAGCGCAGTGCTGGGGCGACGGGGGGCTCTGGGGCGCAGCGATGGCCGTACCCCCACCCCGGCTGTGCTCTCACTCTCTCCCTTTCTCTTCCCGTGCCAGGCGCGGAGGATGAGCCGACAGCCCCGGCGCGGAGCGCGGCCCGCCGCCCGCCCGAGCCGGCCCGGCGCGGCGCTGAGCATCGCACCACAGCCGTGTCGGGGTCCCGACGAGCCCCCCGCGGGTGGGTGCCCCCGGCATGGACGGCCGTGACTTCGCGCCCCCGCCGCGGCTGCTGTCGGAGCGGGGGCAGCCTGGGCCCCCGGCACGGCACCGGGCGCGTGGCGGGGTCGGCCGCACGGGGCGTGCAGGCCCCCGGACACTTCCAGCCCACCAAGTACTTCCCGGCGCCCATCTCCATGGCCACGCACACAGGTCAGAGGGGTCGGGGCGCCCGCGGTGTTGGGGGCCGGGAAGGGTTGGGAGGCTCGGCACGGCACGGCACGGCCCCGGGAGCTCGGCCTCCCTTTGTGCCGACCTCGCTGTCACCGCGCCCGGTGCTTTTTGGGTGAGGACTCGCACACACGCTCGGGGGATATCCCCCCCTAATCCAGCCGCTCCGCCGGCGCGGGAGGAGCGTGACCCCGGCCACATCCCGGTGCCGGGACGAGGAGAGGCGCGTTCGGGGGCGAACAAGGAGGCCGTTATGTGCGGGGCCGTGGGGCGGCGGCGGCGGAAGGTCACCGAGCCCGGGCTCGATATTCGGCGCCCAAGTGTCAGGGTGCGAAGGGGTTCGCGGCGCGTGTTCGCCGCGGCAGCTGCCGGAGCCGGACAAAGCGGGGCACACGGCCGAGCTCGGCAACGGCCAGCCAGCCCCGCCGCGGGGGCACCGGATCCGGCGGCCGCGGCGAGCTGCCCGCGCGGCTTTGTCTGCGGCATGTGCTCGGCTGCGGCCGGGCAGGGCTTGAACCGGGGTGCACAGCGCCTAAACCGGGGTTCGCTGCCGAGCTCCGGGATGGAGCCGGAGCGGGAGCAGGGCCGGAGCGGGAGCCGTGTGCCGGCTCGGGGGCCTCCGCTTCCCGCCGGCGCGGGCGCTTGTCTGGGCGCGGCACGGCGGCAGCGCCGGTTATTGTCGCCGCCTTGATGAGCTGTGAATACTAATAAAATTATATCTGCTTTAATGGATTACAATTAGTGCGTGGATTAGGGCGGGGGGCACGGCCGGGCCGGCGCGGGAGGGGGGTGGCAGCCGTGGGGGGTTCTTGGAAGGAGGGGTGAAAAGCGGGGGGCACCGGGGGGTGCCGGGGAGGCGGCGCCGGATCGGGCCCGCGGCCGGGGCGGTTTCGCTTTGTGCCGGCGGCCCCGCTGCCGGGACCACCGCCGGGCTCGGGGGGCCACCCTGGCTTCCCCCAGCTTTGTTGGGTGAGGAGTGCGGCTGCAGGGCTTGGAGCCTGGCCCCGGGGTGGGGGATAGGGGTGGGGGTTCGGCTGCTCTCCCGCTCGGGGGATCCCGGAGGGACGCCAGCCGGGGTGCTGCTGGCCTTCCCTCCGGTTTCCCTCCGGCTTCCGCCGCGGCGGCGTCCCCGGCAGGACCCTCACACCCGCCGGGCCTGGGCGACACATGGGAGCCCGAACGCACCGGGAGGTTGTTAAAATAACATGGATCCGGCTAAAAATACCCCGGCAGAAAACGCGCCGAAAAAAAAAAAAAAAAAAAAGCAGCATTAAAAAAAAAAAAAAACACCACCAGTAAAAAAAAACAACAAAAAAACAGAGAAGCCAAACCCACAACAGAACGAGCTAAAATATTCCGGCTTTGGCAGGGCCGGCGCAGCCGGAGCGCTTCCCAGCGAGCTGCGCTCTGAGGCTCCGCGCGGCCGGAACGCTGCCGGGGCGATAAACCGGATAATTCAGCGACCGGCACGGTGCCGGCGGGAGGGGGGTCCCATCCCCAGCACCCCGTGTGCCCCCGGCATGGCCCGGCCGCCGTGCCGGCAGCCGTGGTAGCGTGGCGCGGTAATTAAGGGCGATGATTGATCATTACCCCACCCTGCGCACGGAGCCAGCCCGCGGTTGGCCGTGGCGGGGCGATGCCGGTGCGGCACCCGGGGGCACGGCGGGGCTGGGGGGGCTCCGGCCGCGCTCCCCCAAATGGCTCCCGGCCTGGGGCCGGACTACACCTCCCAGGAGCCTTTGCCGGGCCCGGCGGCCGCCCTGGGAACGGGAGATAAAACTGTTTTCCTTGGGTTTATTAAAGCCGTAACTCAGAGCCGCGCGTTCTTGGAACCGAGCGCTCCGGTTGGCGTCGGGTTTGGCACCGGCACCGGGTGGGTGATGGCACCGGGGCTGGGGCGCTGGAACTGCCCGGGGATGGGGGGATGGAGACCCCCGGAGCTACCAGAGCCCACCCAGGCGGGCTGCACCCCAAATGTACTGGGTTCCACTGCCGCAGCACACCCCGTGCTGAGCAGGGTCGGCGGTCCCGGTGCCTCTGCCACAAGCTGGTTATGGGAAACTCTGGCAGAGACCCACGCTGGGGCCTGGCTGCAATTTTTGTCCTTTGGATGTTTTTGTGGACTAGTGGAGAGTTGTGACTGTGCTGGACTGTGTCACCATGGCCAAGCGGATGGGAGCAGCGTGGCCCTGCCGGTGTGTGGCTTGACCCTGGGGGTGTGGGTGTGAATCCCAGTGTGAATCCCGGTGTGCATCCCCATGTGCATCCCCGGTGTACATCCCAGTTGAATCCCGCTGTGCATCCCGGTGCTGACCCGCAGCCTGGCACTGGCCGTGCTGGTTGCATCCTGCTGCTGGCACACAGCCTGGCCATGACGGTGCAGGTCCCGGTGCATCCCAAGGTGCATCCCAGCCGCGGTGGGTGCTGGATGTGCTCCCACAACTGTCCCCCTCCTGGATTGCGCCGGGGCGGGTGCTGTGCGGTTGCTGGCGTGGCTTTGTGGGGGGATTTGGGTGGTGATGGTGGGAGGCAGGTGGGGACAGTGCCCCTGGCTGGGTGGTGACACAGGGCCAAGGTGCCAGCGCTGCAGCCGCTCTGCATCGCTGCTTCCCTGGAGCCGGGATCTGACGAGTGGGCTGGAGGCCACGGCGCAGCCCCGGCGCCCCCCGCTCCCCCAGCCCCTGTGCGGCACATTGCCAAAGTAAGTGTCAAACTTAAACCAGATCTGGAGATTAACTGGGCTGCTCCTTGGCAGCCACGCGGCGCCAGGGCCGGTGGGAGCAGTGGGATGTGCAGAACCCCAGATCCTGCAGAATTAACCCCGGCTCTCGCAGAGTCATCCCCGAGTGGTTCCACTGTTCCTTAGTCATGAGCTGGATCCTGGCAGAGATGCTGCCACGTGCCAGGCCCTGGGGGCCGGGCAGCTGCCACCAGCTCCTGGCACTGCCCAGGGAACAATAGGGGTGGATGGGCTCCATGGGGAATTTTGGGGCCATTCTGGGTACCCCCAGCTCCTTGGGACCCCTAGCCCTCCCTTGCCCCACAGCATGGCTCTGACCCTGCTTCGTGCTGGGATCCCCCAGCCTTAGGGGGAGCAGGGATAGACGAGTCCTCCCCCCACCAGGACCCACGTGTGTGTCATTTGTGGGAACTGCCCAGGGTGCTCATGGGCCCACATTTCGGAGGGCTTCTGGGAAGGGTCCATGTGCATGGCATCCGTGTGACATCAGGAGTTGGGTGGGACATCAGGACCCCGGGACTGGACGCTCCCTGGCTTCCCTGTGCTCCAGAAATGGTCTTCCAAGGCTCATGTGTGTCGAGTTGTGCTCTGGTGTGCAAATTGTTCTCTGGGTGTGAAAATCATGCGTGCAGGGAGCATGCACTGAGCACACACGTGTGCCAGCTGTGCCAGTGCTGTGTGTCAGGCGTGCCAGCAGCGTTTTCCAGCTGTGCCAGCAGCTTTTTCCAGCTGTGCCAGGGGTGTCCACCACCCTCGTGAGCCCTTTGCACACGCGGCCCCAGTGAGTGTGCAAGTGCTGAGTGTGCAGTGGCTG
This sequence comes from Erithacus rubecula, assembly GCF_903797595.1. Lineage (NCBI taxonomy): Eukaryota > Metazoa > Chordata > Aves > Passeriformes > Muscicapidae > Erithacus > Erithacus rubecula. The sequence goes on along the minus strand of NC_136672.1, from coordinate 10,808,821 downwards.
CGGCCAGCACAGCATTCCAGAGGGGATAACGCATGGCACAGCTCTGGGATCACCCTCCTGGCCCCCTCGGGCACGTTTCAGCAGCATTTCACCATTGCAGCGTTCATTTAGTGCAATAACAATATGGATTCATTTGGAATTACAGCACCGAGGGAGCCGGAGCCTGTTTATTCCCTGTGTGCCAAATTTTTAAAGGGACCATGTGGGTTGTGAAGCATGTGGGGGGCTGCCCACTACCCCCTGCCCGGTTGGGGGGGGCCTGGGGTGCCCCTGCCAGGGTCCCTGCCAGCTCTCAGCCCTCCACCCGCGGCCCCAGCTCCATTAGGAATGTTCCAGCCCCAAAATAGCCGAGGGAGAAACCCAACCCTGAGCACGTCCCCCCCGCCGCCGCCGCCGTCCTGGGTCTGTCACCGCCTTGGGGATCCCAGAGCAGCCGTGGGCTGAACTCCCCCAGGACCACGGCCCCCCCTCCACACACTGGGCCTGAAACTTTCTGCCTTCCCAAGACATTCCCATCTGTGCTGCACTTGGAGTGGGGGCGAGGAGCAGCTGGAAGGAAGGGAACACCTCTTATTCCCCCTGCTGAGTCTCCCCAGTGTCCCCCCCGCCCCTCTCAGCACTGTCAGTGTGGCTGTGCCGAGACCTGGCACACTTGTCACACGTGTGACTCTGTGCAGATTCGGGGCCAAGGGAAATTTCGTGCTGGAGCCGGGAGCGATGCCGGCGGGGCTGAGTCACAGCACCGGCCTCGGGGAGCCCAGCCAGGGAGTTCCCAGGGTGACGCTGCCGGGGGGTGGCAGGGGGGGCCAGGCTGGGACCCCGCAGCCCATCTGTCCCCTGCTGGCAGCCGGCCCCACGGTGCCGTGCCTGTCCTGGCGTGGGGAGCCACCGGCGCTGGCGGCTCATCGGTGACATGAGTTGTGTGCGTTCTCAGTGACCCTCCCTCTGCTGTCCTTGCCATCTCCGTGGCTAGAGGGGCAGAACCGGGGGCTACTCCCTGCCCCTGCTCAGTGCTGAGCGTGCAGGGGGTCATGGTGAGTGGGAATGTGGGATCAGCAGTGCTGGCCACGGGACCAGCGCACCGGGGGACCCGTGAGTCAGCGGGTGGGCGGTGGGGAGCGGCGGCCCCACAGCCCCCCTGGGACACCCCGGCCCCGCCGCCATTGGGGTGGGGTGAGGGGTTATTTTTTTTCAGCCCGTTTCACAGCTTCCAAAAAAGTCTCATTCTGGAAACCTCGGCTTCCCGCCCGGCACGCTGCCGGCTCCACGCCCGCACGGGGTCCCTCGGCACAGGGTGGGTTTGGCGTGGGCAGCACCGGGCAGGGATCCCCCGGGAGGCGTTGGCACAGCGTTGTGCCCACCCCTGCCGGTGCGTGTCCGGTTCCCAGGGCTGCGGGTGGGATGCGGCCGTGCCCCCGGCCCACGCCGCCCTGCCCGGCTCGGCCTCGCCACGGAGGAAGGAGCGAAGCTGCCTGAAACCACATCCCGACACTCATCCCAGAGGCATCCCGGTGGGATTAGCCGGGGAGCGTGGGCCGGCTTAGAGAGCAAAGCATCGCTTCCTGCCCCGGCTGGGCGGGCAGCCAGCCCGCGCTCCGCGCCACGCCACGCGTGCTAAGCCGTGCCGAGCCGTGCTGAGCCGTGCCGAGCCGTGCCGAGCCGTGCCACGGCTGCTCCGGCACACAGGGATGTGGGGAACGGGGCCACACGGTGAGGGGCAGCTGCTCCCCCATCCCGGCTCCCCCATCCCGGCTCCCCCCGCCCAGCCGCTGGCCACCAGCTCCGAAGTTTCCACCATGATCTCACGGCTTGGCCGGGATGGGAGCGGGATGGGGGCGGGATGGGGAGCGCCGGCCATGGGCCTCCCCAAGGGTGCTGGGGGCCCCCCCGGGCTGCGGGGGAGGCAGCGGGGTCAGGGCCAGGGCTGTTCCCCCTCCTTGCACTCACACATGTGCGCACACACACACACCACACACCACACACATGCACCCACGTGGCCCGGCACAGCCCATGTCCCTGGAGCCTGGGATTGTCCCTGCTCTGGGAGCAGCAGTGTGGGGAGCCACACACACGTGCAGAGCCTCCTGTGTGCTGGCACACCTGTGTGTGTGCTTAGGACACGCACACGGCAGGGCTCTGGTGCCCCTTGCACGGCTCTGCTGTGCTTCACGCAGTCTGGGGCACATCTGAGCCCTGTGGGGCTGGGGGTGCAAGGGGAGTGAGTGCATGTGGGGTGTGACACAGGGGGTGTGCACAGGCAGGGACAGAGTGACATGAGAGACATGGTAACGCGAGGGGTGTGAGCACGAGGGATGTGTGTGCACAGGGGCTGGGTGTGCACGAGGGGCACGGTCACATGAGGGACACAAGTGGCACGAGGGCTGAGTGTGCCCAGGGGATGCACCAGTGCAGCCTGGGCTGTGCACAAGGGTGTGTGGTGTGTTGGGTCATGCGAGCAGGAACTGCACAGCCCCCCCTGACTGCCTCAGCCTCCCACCCCACTCTGTTCTCAGCACCCCTGACTGTCCTCAGCCCCCCTGACTCTGCCCTCTCCCTGCAGCCGGCAGCAGCCTGATGGGGAGTGCCCCCCCCTCCTCCTTCATGGGGGGCTTCCTGAGTGGCAGCCTGGGCTCAGGGGGTCCCAGCCACCCCGCCGGTCCCGCCGCCTCCCCCCCTGAACCAGCCTTCTGCGGGCCCCACTCCGGCACCTCCCAGATCTGGTTCTCCCACTCCCACGAAGGTGAGTGGGCACCGGGGCGGGTGTGGGCTGTGGGTCTGGGGTGGACAAAGACACTCAGGGCTCTGCCCAGTGCTAGTGGTCATGTCCTACCAGTGCCCATGTGTATGGGATCCAGACACTCTGGGTCTGTGGTTTCTGGGTGATGAGTGTGAGTTTGGCCATCATCGTGCCCCAAAACGCCCTGGGCATCCTCAGGGACCAGGCTTAGACCCCACATGAGGTTCAGGGTGACCTTAGAGGCTCGTGCTGGGCTGCAGAGCTCCAGCTGAGACTGGGCCACCTCCTGCCACCGGTGATGATGAACCCGGACAGGGATGCCCATGTTGGGGCAGGTGACAGGGTGGAGTCCCCTGGGCCAGCCTCGGTTAAACCGAGTCCCTGTGCCCCGCCGTGCGCTGGCGGCTCCGTCCCGCCGGAGGAGCGGAGCGGGACGGGAGCGGGAGCGGGACGGGAGCGGGATGGGAGCGGGACGGGAGTGGGATGGGAGCGGAGCAGAGCGGGAGCGAAGCGGGAGCGGGATGGGAACGGGAGCGGGAGCGGGATGGGAGCGGAGCGGGAGCGGGAGCGGGATGGGAACGGGAGCGGAATGGGAGCGGAGCCGGGAGCGGGATGGGAGCGGGAGCGGAATGGGAGCGGAGCCGGGAGCGGGATGGGAGCGGGAGCGGAGCAGAGCGGGAGCGGAGCGGGGCGGGAGTGGGATGGGAGCGGGAGCGGAGCGGGAGCGGGAGCGGGGCGGCGGTGCTGGCGCGGGGCCCTGGCAGCCGGCCCGGCTGGTAGTTTGACCGGCTGCCAGCTGGCTCCCGGCGTTCCGGGGGGGCACGGGGGGACGGGGACGGGCAGCGCACGCGGCTGATGGACAGCCCGCCCGAGCCGTGCCGAGCCGAGCCAAGTACGGCCACTGCTGGCACGAGGCTGGGGGGGGTCTGAGCTCCCCCCCCGGCTCCAGAGGGTGGGAGGGGTCCCAGCCTGGAGGGGATCGCAGGCTCTGCAAAGAGTTCCCAGCCGGAACGTTGGGCTGTCGGGGGCAGGCGCCACCCCAGCCCCTCTGACTCGATGTCCCCAGCCCCAGGGTACCCCCGCTTCTCTGGGAGCTTGGCCTCCACCTTCCTGCCCATGGGCCACCTTGACCACCACGGCAATGGCAACGTGCTCTATGGCCAGCACCGTTTCTACGAGAGCCAGAAAGGCAGGGTACCGGGGCCAGCAGGGACCCCCCCAGCTGGGCAGGGGTGGGGGGCTCGGTGCTGGAGCCAGTGGTGCTGGGTGATGGGTGCTGGTCCCAGCCCTGCTCCAGCTTTTCACGGGGTTGTGGTGGGTGCTAATGGCAGGGAGGACCCCAGCCCTTCATCCTGCTCCTCCCCTCACTGGCACAGCCGCCGGTTGGGTGGGGCACTGCACGGGGGTCTCACCCATCACCCTCCCCTCCAGATAACTTCTACCTGCGGAACCTTCCGGCGCAGCCCCCCCTGCTCCCCGCCAGCCACGGCTTCCCCGGCATCGCCCGCGCCGCCCCCGGGCCTCCCGCCGGCTCCTGCAGCCGGGAGCGGGACGCCGGCCCCCTCCCCAAAACCCCCAAGGACTACGAGCGCTTCCTGGCGGGCAAGGAGAAAGGGGGCAAGGGGGACCCCAAGGAGCGGCTGCCCGAGGAGGACCCCAAGGAGCGGCACAAGGCGGTGCTGCCGGTGCCGCCCGAGGGGCACTGCAAGGAGGGTGTGCCGCCGCGGGGCTCCGGCGACGGGCGCCCCAAACCCCTGGCCTCGTGCCTGCTGGGGGCCAAGGGGCTGGACGGGGACGGTGCCCGCGCTGCGCTGCCCAGCTGTGCCGGGAGCGCCCTGCCCCGCGCCGCCCGCTGCGCCCCCAAGGAGCGCGAGCCGGGGGTCCCCGAGGCCCCCCAGCCCTACGGTGAGGCGGTGGAGCGGCGGCAGATGCTGCACCACGCCGTGTCCTACGCCGTGCCCGCCGCCGGCTCCTTCCCCTGCCTCCCGCTGCACGCCGGCCCCGAGGTGCTGTGCCCGCTGCCCGAGCCCCCCGCCCGCGAGCTGAAGCTCAGCGGGGCCACCTTGGTGCCCTCGGTGGGGCCCCCAACGGACAAGAGCCGCTCCTTCCAGGCGGAATCCGGCGGGATGGAGCGCGGGGATGGCAAGGAGCGGCACGCCGAGGCGGGCACTGAGCCCTACGGTGCCCCCTTCCACCACCCGCTGAAGGCCGAGGGGCCGGCGGAGCGGCGGCTGGAGTGGGGGGCTCCGGGCACCCGGCTGAAGGGGCTGGAGTACCTGGGGGGGGGCGCAGCCGAAGGACCCCCGTTCTCCGGCCGGTGCCCGGCGCCCAAGGCCGGTCTGGAGAAGGGCTACTTCGAGGTGCCGCCGGCCCCCGACTGCTCCCGCGCCCCCCGCCCCGACCCTCTGGGCGTCCGCGTCGGCCCCTCCTGCTGCACTTTAGAGAAGGGCCCCCCCAAGGACCCCCCGGCACAGAAGGTGGCTCGGATCCGGCACCAGCAGCACCCCGAGGCGGAGGCGGCCGAGGGCAAGCGCAAACCCCTGGAGTTGGGTGGCCTGGGGTACGGCGGGCACCCCCTACCCCCCTGGGGGGTGCAGAGCCAGGGGCCCCCCCTGGCTGTGGCAGAGGAGAGGAAGGGGGGGCCCTACCTGGACCCCTTTGGCACGGGGCTGGTGCGGGCGCAGGAGGTGCCCAACGCCCCCGACGAGGTGTCGGCCATGAAGAACCTGCTCAAGTACAGCAACGGGGCGCTGCTGGGGGGGCAGAAGGGCCCCCCCTTCGTGGGGCTGGGCAGCGCCAAGGGCAGCTGCGCCCACCAGGATGCCAAATTCCCACCGGGAAAGGGTCAGCCCGAGCTGGAGCGGCCGGACTGCGCCCGCGGCCGGGAGCACGAGGCGCTGGGCCCCGGCGGCACCGAGGGTGAGGTGCGGCAGCCGCCCGTGGGCATCGCGGTGGCCGTGGCGCGGCAGAAGGACACGCTGGGCCGCCACGAGCCCTACGGCACCGGCGGCGCCGGCAGCACCGGGCGGCAGCGGGCGGCAGCTGGAGTCAAAGGTAAGGGCTGGGGACAGAGACAGGGTGGCAGGGGGCTGGCAGTGCCACGCTGATGCCACCGCGGTGTCCCCGTGGCAGCAGGCACGGCGCGCCCCGTGCACCTGATGGAGCTGGAGGCGGAGGAGGAGCGGGGCCGGCTGTGCGAGGAGCGCCTGGGGCTGCCTGGGAGGGACATCCTGCTCCAGTGAGTGATGGGGACCTGGGGGTGCTGCTGGGGAATGTGGGGAACTCTGGGTGTGAAGGCTGGAAAATGGGCTGTGTGTGCTTTTTGGGGTGCAGGGGTGGAAGGTGGGGGTGCTGCTGGGCATGCAGGGGAGGGTGATGCCAGTGCTGCCCCCATACTCTGTGTATCCCCTTTTCCCGCAGGGACAACAAGGACCTGGTGGAGTTTGCCCGGATGCACCCATCGGGGGGGTGTCCCGGGGAGCTGGCCCCCCACCTGATGATGACGGGGGGCTCCTCACTGCCGGCGGGGCAGCTCGGGGGGGACCCCGCCGCCCACGCCCACCCTGCGCACACGCACTGGCTGCCCCGCACCCGCAGCCCCTCCATCTGGATGGGGGGACACTCCTACGGTCCGTGCTGGGTTTGGGGGAAGTTGGGTGGGTGCTGAGCCCCAGCAGGGGGGCGCTGACAGACCCCTCCTGTCCCCACAGGCATCGGGCACCCTGCCCTGCACCAGAACCTGCCCCCTGCCTTCCCTGCCTCCATGCCCAGCGCCATGCAGCCCGTGTTCCCCCTCGCCCAGGATCCCCCTGCCCAGCTCGTCATCCTCCCCACGGAGCCCCCCACCCACGGCACCCCCCACACGCTGGGTGAGCCTGAGACTCCCACCTTATGCTGGGGAGGGGGGTCCTGGGGTCTGGGAGGGATTGAGGGAGAGGAGAGGCTGTCCTTGGGGGTGCAGGGTGGGAGGTGGGGGGTCACAGGTGGCACATTGGGAAATTCATGGCTGATGGGGTCACTGGGGGTATTTTTGGGGTTGCAGGGGAGGGGTGTGGGGTCTTTGCAGGTGCTTTTGGGGTTCAGGAGATGGAGGTCTCTGGGGCTGCTGCCAGAGTTGCAGGACTGGGGTTTGGCACTGCTGGGGTGTGTGGGGTGACCCTGATGAGGGTCTCCAATTGCCCCCCCTCTACTGGCAGCTGACGTGATGGACCAGGCGTCACTGTGGCCCCCCATGTACCCGGGCCGGGGTCCTGGTGCCCACCTGCAGCACACGGGGCAGCTCCCAGTGTACCCACGGTCGCAGTTCCTGCGGCAGCAGGAGCTCTATGCCCTGCAGCAGCAGCAGCAACAGCAACAGCAGCAGCAGCAACAACGGGCAGCCCTCGAGATCCAGCGCCAGGTGCACGGCCAGGTGCCAAGGGGATGGATGGGATGGGATGGGATGGGATGGGATGGGATGGGATGGGATGGGATGGGATGGGATGGGATGGGATGGGATGGGATGGGATGGGATGGCATGGGATGGGATGGGATGGGATGGGATGGGATGGGATGGGATGGGATGGGATGGGATGGGATGGGATGGGATGGGATGGGATGGGATGGGATGGGATGGGATGGGATGGGATGGGATGGCATGGGATGGCATGGGATGGGATGGGATGGGATGGGATGGGATGGGATGGGATGGCATGGGATGGCATGGGATGGGATGGGATGGGATGGGATGGGATGGCATGGGATGGCATGGGATGGCATGGGATGGCATGGGATGGGATGGGATGGGATGGGATGGCATGGGATGGCATGGGATGGCATGGGATGGCATGGGATGGCATGGCATGGGATGGGATGGGATGGGATGGGATGGGATGGCATGGGATGGCATGGCATGGCATGGCATGGCATGGGATGGCATGGGATGGCATGGCATGGCATGGCATGGCATGGCATGGCATGGCATGGCATGGCATGGCATGGCATGGCATGGCATGGCATGGCATGGCATGGCATGGGAAGGGATGGGATGGGATGGGATGGGATGGGATGGGATGGGATGGGATGGGATGGGATGGGATGGGGCAACATCTGACACATCCTTGTTCTCCGCAGCGGAAGCCAGAGGAGCAGCCCCTGGAGCTGGAGGAGAGGGGTCCCGAGAAGCCCCTCAAACCCTCCCACAAAGCAGTTGCCTTAAACCCCCCGGCCAAGGGCCTGACCTCGGCGGCCCCCGCGCCCCCCAAGCTGTCCCCCGTGCTGCCACTCGCCGGCCCTGCGGCACCCGGCCAAGTGCCCGGTGACGCTGCCCACGGCCCCCTGCACTTTACCCGCCTGCCCCGCCGCCAGCCCCGCCGTAGCCCCCCGCTCGCCCGCCGCCAGCCCCCTGCCCGCCCCCAGCAAGGGCGGCGACGGCGAGGACGCGCGGGGCGAGGGGCAGCCCCCACGGCGCTACCCCAAACCCCTGGAGCCAGGTAGGGCCGCGGGGATGGGGAGCAGGAGGAGGGGGATCGGGGAACACCTCGGCGTCCCCGCTGATCCCCGCCCTCTCCCCGCAGACCTGCCCCCCGGGTATGGCTACCCCGCCGCCGCCATGGGCTACCCCGCGGCGCACTCGGCCGAGCCGGCGGACCCCGACCCCGTGCACGCCGGTTCCCCTCCCGCCGAGCCCGAGCAGTCCCGGACCTTCAGCCCCACGGCCGAGGCGCTGCGGGAGCCGGGCCCCCCGCGGGACCCCTCCCCGGCCGAGGCTCCCGGGGCGCTGCTGCACCGCCACCACCTGCTGCTGCCGCCGGGGCCGCTCTGCGGGGACAGGGGGCCAGCGCCGGCCGCGGGCGGCACCGAGGAGCCCTTCGGGGGGCACCGGGAGCTGCCTCAGGGAGCGCAGGAGCAGCCGGAGCAGCAGCACCCCGTGCCCGAAGAGGGGGGCTCCCCGCTGCCCCCCACTGCAGAGGAGGAGGAGGAAGAGGAGGAGGAGGAAGAGGAAGGCGACAGCGATGGCTCAGAGTCAGAGGGCAGCTGCGATGAGGAGGAGGAGGAGGAGGATGGTGACGTCCCCAGTGGGCACCGGGGCTGCTCGGGTGGGCTGGAGGCGCTGATCGCTGCTGGCATCGACCTGGGGGAGCTGCCGGCGCTGGAGGAACCCGAGGAGCCCCCCCCGGCCCCCCCTTCGCCTGCCCCCCACCCCTCAGGGATCCCCGGCATCGCCCTGCTCAGCGAACTCGCCGACCTGGAGCTGCGCCGGCGCCGCTGTGACCTGGCCAGGGACGGTGGGTGACTCCAAGTGTCCCCAACATGCCCTGGTGACTCCTGGTGCTTCCCGTACCCTCCAGTGCTCTTTGTCCTGTGGGGTTGTGGGGCTGCAGGCTGTGCCATGCTGTGCCATGCCGTGCCATGCCATGCCATGCCATGCTGTGCCACGCCGTGCCATGCTGTGCCATGCCATGCCATGCTGTGCCATGCCATGCCGTGCCATGCCGTGCCATGCTGTGCCACGCCGTGCCATGCTGTGCCCCTCTTGCAGCCAGGGCTCAGCTCCAGTGCTGGCTCCAGGCAGGCGCTGGGATTCCCTCCCAGCTGGGCTTCCCCAGGGAATCCCGGAGGCCCCAGCAGGGATGGCCGAACAACCTGGCACATCCCCAGCCCTGCAGGCTGGAGGGAGGGGGAGGATCCATGCTGGGTTCAGGTGGGGACACGGTGGGATGGGCACGGGGTTAGATGTGGCACATCACCATGGTCCTCCCAGCCAGGGGTCTGCTCCTGTGCCCCCCAGCTCTCCAGGAAACAGTGCAGGGCTCGGGGATGTCCATCCTTACTGTCCCCTTGCTGTCCCCACAGGTGAGGATGAGGAGCTGCTGGCCTTCAACCTGCAGAACCTGGCCACGGTGGCGGCCGCCTGGTCGCTGGTGGAGGCAGCAGGGCGGGAGGGCAGCCCCCCTACCCTCAGCCCCCTGCCCGTGTCCCCCCCGCCCCGTGCCCGCGTCCCCCGCCGCAAGTACACCTGGACCCCCAAAACCAAGGCCGTGAGTGTCCCCTGGAGAGGGTGGGGAGGGGGATGAGCTGTGCCCAGTCTCAACCCTGATCTGAGGCGCTGCCAGCTGTGCCCAAACCCCCCCTGGCCCCCCAGGTGTGCCCGCTGAAGGCGGCCATGGAGCAGCTGAACACGCAGGAGGTGGAGGTGCGGATGCGCCTGGCCGAGCTGCAGCGCCGCTACAAGGAGAAGCAGCGGGAGCTGGTGAGGCTGCAGCGGCGCCACGACCACGAGTACGTCCCTCTGTCCCTGTCCCCATCCCTGTCCCCAGGAATAGGGCAGCACTGGCAGCCATCTGTGTGATGAGGCTGGTCCTGGCCCTGGCCCGGTGTCCCCAGGGCTCAGCTGACGGTGGCCCCGGGGCTCTGCTGATGGTGGCCCCGGTGTCCCCGTCCTGCAGGCGTGACGAGAGCTCCCGCAGCCCCGCACGGCGCGGGCCGGGCCGGCCGAGGAAGAGGAAACACTCCAGTGCCCTGGGCAGGGCTGAGAGCCGCAAGGTCAAGTGAGTGACTGCTGCCTCGTGTCCCCCCGTCTCAGCCCAGGGGAAAAAAATTAATCTGCAGGTTTTATGTCACAAAACGTTAGTGAGAGAGGGGGAGGAGCCAGCCCAGGTCGGGTCTGGATCCTTCTGGGGGATGCAGGGTCCCCCTGGGTGCCCTGTGCCCACACTGTGCCCCCCCAGGGCAGTGAAGACCAGCCTGTCCCTGCTGTGTGCTGAGCTGCGGGGGGACCCTGAGCCCCAGAAGAAGAGGAGCAAACTGGCAGGGGGGACCTTCAGCAGCCTGCAGGGCTCCCCGGTGAGTTCCATGGGGTCTGGGGGAGTGTGTGCTACCCCCGATGCCCCCTGAGTCCCCCCAGTGTGGGATTCTCTGCCCTGTGTGGTGACTCTTGGTGTGTCACAGCTGAAGCAGAAGGTGAAGGGCAAGGGGTTGCCCCCTGGGCTCAGCCCCTTCCGCCGGAGGGACCCCAACCCTGGTGCTCGCATCCAGAAGAAGCTGAACCGGCCCAAGGGCTCCAAGGGCTCCAAGTACCAGGGGCAGGACCCCAGTCCCCGGCAGCCCCCCCACTTCAGAGGTAAGACAGGCACAGGGATGGGGTCTGGGGTTGGGATTGGGGTGTGGGATGGGGATGGGGGTGATGGGGTGAGGTTCAGAATGGGGTACAGTGCGGGATGGGGATCTGGTTATGAGGTGATGTGGGATATGGCATAGGGATGGGGATGTGAGGTTGGGATTGGGGTTTTGGGGTCTGGAACAGGGTTCAGGGTCCAAGTTGGGGGTGCAGGGGCCAGCCACGGTTCTGAAAGGGCAGCACAGATGTGGGGGTGGCTCATGCCTGGGGGTCACACATGGCCTCAACTCACCTCATTCTTCACTGGGGTGCAGGGACCAGCCCTGTGTGCAGGAGTCCCTCACCACTGTCCTCTCCCCTTGCAGACGAGCCTGAGGGTGACACTGACAGCGAGGAGGGGGACGAGGAGCCGGGGCTGTCACTGCCCACAGGGCCAGTGGCTGTGCTGGGGCCCTCCCCATCCTCCGTGGTGAAGATGGAGGCCAACGAGAAAGCCAAGAAGAAAAAGGAAAGGCAGGGGCTGCTAGGTAATGGGATTCACCCCGGGAATGCCAACGGGCACAGGGCAGGGAAAGGGGCACGTGCTGGGACTGGGTGGGCAACTGTGAGGTGCTGCAAGCCTGGGCCTCCATGGGGTCCCCAGAGCCCTGTCACCCCATGGGCAGCCTGGCCCCTGTCCCCACAGGTCCCTGCCGCCTGGGCAGCCCCGAGGGCGAGGTGAAGATCAAGCGGCGGCCGGTGAAGCCAGGGGCGGCCGGGAAGCTGGAGAAGGTCCCGGGCCGGCGGAAGGCAGGGGGCTGCCCCGAGGGCAGCAAGAAGAAGCTGAAAGCCAAGGCCAAGGAGAGCCTGAGGCCCCCAGCCCCCGGCGGCCCCAGCCCCCCGGGACCCCCCAGCAGCCTCTTTGGGGGCACCGACCCCCGGCTGTTGGGGCCACGGGACGAGGGGGCTCGGTTGGGAGACAGGGGCAAGAAGGGCACCCGCAAGAGCAAAGGGCTGCAGGCAGCCCTCAGGGTGAGTGGGGGCTGGGCTGGGGACAGGGAGACGTGTCTGCATGGGCTGGGGCCTCTAATGGGACCAGGGCAGGCAGGGGCTGGGGTTATGGGGGGGTTCCAGTGAGATGTGGGTGCAGGTTTTTGGGGGCGGTTGTGGGGCACTGATGGAACCATGGGGTGCAGAGGGATTGGGGGCAGGTTTTGCACAAGGTGTGGGTGCTGGTGGATATGAGGGGGCACCAGTGCAGGGATTGGGGTGGTGGGGGGTACTGGTGAGTTGTGGGGGGATACAGAGGGGCCATTGGCCAGCCCTGACCTCCCTGTGCAGCGCAAGAACGGGGCACTCTCACTGGCCCTCTCCCCCCGGAGCGCCAAGACCATCCTGAGCAAGGGCAAGAAACTGGCCAAGGTCAAGAGCAAAGTGGCCACCAAACAGGTGAGGCCCGTGGGGGTTCCCCTTACCTCGGCATGGCCCCCTTTGCCCCCCACCCACCCCAAGCCTCCTCCTGCAGTGCAAGGGCCGGGCTGTCAGCAAACTCCTGGAGAGCTTCACTGTGGAGGATGACTTCGACTTCGATGACAACAGCAGCTTCTCAGAGGAGGAGGAGGAGCTGGGAGGATGCCTGGCAGGGGGGGCACGCGGGGGGGGTGCCCCACGCCTGCGCCATCCAGAAGGAGGATCTGCGGGATGGGCTGCACATCCTGATCCCCAAGGAGGACAGCCTGCTCTACGCCGGCAGCGTGCGCACCATCCAGCCCCCCGACATGTGAGTGGAGGATCTGGGGGGGTCCCAGATATTTGGGGAGGGGGGCATCAAGGTGGGTGCTGAACCCCTTCTGTGCCCCCTCCCCAGCTACAGCATCATCATCGAGGGGGAGCGGGGGAACCGGCAGCACATCTACTCGCAGGAGCAGCTGCTGCAGGAGGCCGTGAGTGGGGTGGGGGTCAGGGCGAGGGGTCAGGGTGAGGGGTCAGGGAGGGGGTCCCGGACCCCACAAGCCCTGACACGCTGCTCCCCTGCTCCCCACAGGTCCTGGACGTCCGGCCGCAGTCCCGCCGCAGCCTTCCCCCCGGCACCCGCGTCTGCGCCTACTGGAGCCAGAAATCGCGCTGCCTGTACCCGGGGAACGTGGTGCGAGGTGAGCCTGGCTCAGCCGGGGCCGTGGGCGGTGTTGGGGATCCCGTGCCCATCCCAACAGCCCCCCCTGTTTGTGCTGCAGGCTCCTCCAGTGACGAGGAGGAGGAGGACGCCGAGGCTGTGCTGGTGGAGTTCGATGACGGGGACACGGGGCACATCGCTGTGTCCAACATCCGCCTGCTGCCCCCCGACTTCAAGATCCAATGTGAGAGGCTGGGATCACGGGATTTGGGGGGATGTGGGGGGAGCATGGAGCCGTTCTGACCCCCCCTCTCCCCCCAGGCACCGAGCCCTCCCCGGCCCTGCTGGTGTCCAGCTCCTGCCGGCGGGCCAAGCGGGCGTGCGGCGACGTGGGCACCCCTGGGGCGCTGCCCCCCACACTCTGCCCCGACCACGGCCCCCAGGCCCCCCCGGAATTCTGGCAGGAAGGCACCTGGCAAGGAGAAAAGTGGTATGGAGGGGAAGGAGCAGGATCCCCTGCTGGGCTGGGCTGAGGGGAGTGGAGTTGGGATAGGGGAAAGGCGCTGGGATGTGAGAAAGAGTTTTTGGGATGGGGGGAGGATACTGGGATGCAGGGAATTGTGCTGGGGTGTGGGAAAGGCTGTTGGGATGCAAGGAAAGGTGCTGGGATGTAGGCAGGGGAGCAGATTCATGGAAGGATGCAGGGATGCAAAGATGGAGTTAAAGGGGGAATATTGGGATGCAGAGAAAGGTGAGGAGCTGGGGTTGGAGGAAGGGATGGCACAATGGGGATGGAGATCAGCCCCAGAGCATCCCTCCCTCCCTGCTCCATGACCCCTGACCCCTGTGTTCCGCAGGCAAAGCCGTGGAGGGGCTGTCGGGGGGCCGGGGGCCGGCGCTCGCTGAGAGCGCGGCCGGGCGGCGCGGAGGGTCCCTGCTCAGCTGGGCCGCCGTGGCACAGACCAAGCGGAAGGCGGCGAGCAAGGGCTCGGCCGTGCTGCAGAACCTCTTCCAGGTCAACGGCAGCTCCAAGAAGCTGCGGGCCAAGGAGAGCCTGTTCCCCCTGCACCACCACCACCACCACCTCGCCGCCCCCGTCTTCGGCAACGCCTTCGGCGCCGACTCCTTCGGCCGCATCGCCAGCTCCTACGGCTCCTTCGGCGCCGGCGCCGGGCTGGTGCTGCCGGCGGCACAGAAGCTGCTGCGCTCCAAGAAAGAGCGGCTGGAGGCCGAGGCGGGCAGGAGCGGGCGCAGGAAGGCGGCGGGCAGCGAGTTCCTGGTCAAGCTGGACCACGAAGGCGTGACGTCCCCCAAGAACAAGACGTGCAAGGCGCTGCTGCTGGCCGAGAAGGACTTTGGGGCCAGGCTGGAGCGGCCGCTGGGCAGCCACGGCTACGGACACGCGGGCCTGGGCGGCCGGGAGCGCAGGGGCCGCGCGGCCACGCACCCGCTGCCCGTGGGGCTGGCGCTGCGCAAGTACTCGGGGCACGGGGACTTCGCCCTGAACTGCGACAGCGACTGCCACAGCTCCTACTCGGACATGGACGAGGACGAGGACGCGGCTGGGCTCGGCGCCGACGTCCCCTCGCGCTTCATGACGCGCCTCTCCGTCTCCTCCTCTTCCTCGGGCTCCTCCACCTCGTCCAGCTCCGGCTCCATCTCCACGTCCAGCCTGTGCTCCTCGGACAACGAGGACTCCTCCTACAGCTCGGAGGACGAGGACTCGGCGCTGCTGCTGCAGACCTGCCTGTCGCACCCGGTGCCGGCGCTGCTGGCGCAGCCGGACGCTCTGCGGCCCAAGGGCGCCGCGCCCCAGCGCTGCTTCCTGTCCAAGGCGGCCGCCGCCGGCCCCAAGGCCAAGCTCAAGCGCAAGGATCCCCTCAGCTTCGCCAAAGCCAAAGAGTTCTCCCGGCGGCAGCGCCTGCCCTCGGTGGAAAACCGGCCAAAGATCTCCGCCTTCCTGCCCGCGCGCCAGCTCTGGAGGTGGTCGGGGAACCCCACGCAGGTAAGGAACGCCACGGGCGCTGCCGTGGCACGGCCACACCCAGCTCTTGGCACAGACTGCGCCCACCATGGGCACCCGCCTCGGACTGGGAGGGAAGGAGCAGGCACGGCTCAGGGCAGGGGGCACAGCTGCAAGGAACAAGGTGTGGGTGCCAGGTGCTCAAGGCAGAGCCCTGGATGCTCGAGGTGCTGGGGACAGCAGCTGTGACATGTGGGTGCTGGTGGCACGTGGGCAGCCAGGGCAGGGAGCTGGTGACACTGACTGTGAATGCCAGCACAGGATGGTGATGGCACCAGCTGTGTGCCTTGAGGAGCTGGTGACCCCAGCTGTGAATGCCAGCACAGGGTGGTGATGGCACCAGCTGTGTCCCTTGAGGAGCTGGTGACCCCAGCTGTGAATGCCAGCACAGGGTGGTGATGGCACCAGCTGTGTCCCTTGAGGAGCTGGTGATCCCAGCTGTGAATGCCAGCACAGGGTGGTGATGGCACCAGCTGTGTCCCTTGAGCTGGCAGTGCTGGTGACAGCAGCTGTGCCCCTCTCTCTGTGAGCCCCCCGCCCTGGCACCGCTCTCCACATCCCCCTGCCGTGTCCCCACGCCAGCAGGGCGGGTTGGGGGGTCCCCGTGCCAGCCCTGAGCCCGTGTCCCCTCCCCAGCGGCGCGGCATGAAGGGCAAGGCGCGCAAGCTGTTCTACAAGGCCATCGTGCGGGGCAAGGAGACGCTGCGCGTGGGCGACTGCGCCGTGTTCCTGTCGGCCGGGCGGCCCAACCTGCCCTACATCGGCCGCATCGAGAGCATGTGGGAGTCCTGGGCCAGCAACATGGTGGTCAAGGTCAAGTGGTTCTACCACCCCGAGGAGACCAAGCTGGGCAAGCGCCAGAGCGACGGCAAGGTGAGGGCAGGGCTGGTTCTGGGGCAGGGAGCCAGTGCCAGCTCAGCGAGCCATGTGCCACACGTCACGTCAGGTAGCCGTGTAGCCATGTGTCATGCCATGGCGCCATTTGCCACATGAGGTAGCCGTGTACCAGGGCAAGTGCCATATGCCGTGTGTGGTACACATTGTGGTGTCAGGTAGCCACGTACCATGCCAGGTAGCCGTGTCACATGTCATGTAGCAATGCATGGTCGTGCAGCACATCAGGTAGTCATGTACAGTGTCTAGTAGCCACATACCTACATCAGGTAGCTGTGCACACACCAGGCAACCATATCCCACAGCAAGTAGCCATATCCACAGCAAGTAGCCATATCCCCAGTTTGGTAGTCATATCCCCAGCCAGGTAGCCATATCCCCAGTTTGGTAGTCATATCCCCAGCCAGGTGGCCATATCCCCAGCCAGGTAGCTATATCCCCAGTTTGGTAGCCATATCCCCAGCCAGGTAGCCATATCCCCATTTTGGTAGTCATATCCCCAGCCAGGTAGCCACATCCCCAGTTTGGTAGCCATATCCCCAGCCAGGTGGCCATATCCCCAGCCAGGTAGCTATATCCCCAGTTTGGTAGCCATATCCCCAGCCAGGTAGCCACATCCCCAGTTTGGTAGCCATATCCCCAGGCAGGTAGCCCCACGCCAGCCCCCGTGGCAGCGGCAGTGACGGCGCCCTGTCCCCGCAGAACGCGCTGTACCAGTCGTGCCACGAGGACGAGAACGACGTGCAGACCATCTCGCACAAGTGCCAGGTGGTGGGACGGGAGCACTACGAGCAGCTGACGCGCGGCCGCCGCTGCCAGGACCGCCAGGACCTCTATTACCTGGCGGGCACCTACGACCCCACCACGGGGCGCCTGGTGACCGCCGATGGGGTGCCCATCCTGTGCTGACCCCGGGGTGCCCACCCTGTGCTGACCCCGGGGTGCCCATCCTGTGCTGACCCCGGGGTGCCCACCCTGTGCTGACCCTGGGGTGCCCACCCTGTGCTGACCCCAGGGTGCCCACCTTGTGCTGACCCCGGGGTGCCCACCCTGTGCTGACCCCGGGGTGCCCATCCTGTGCTGACCCCGGGGTGCCCACCCTGTGCTGACCCTGGGGTGCCCACCTTGTGCTGACCCCGGGGTGCCCACCCTGTGCTGACCCCGGGGTGCCCACCCTGTGCTGACCCCGCCCAGCAAAGGGTGACGCGGGGGGAAAATCGGGGGGCACATCGTGGGGACGTGGGGGGAGGGCTCCCCTACAAGCCATAACTTTCCCTAGTACCTCTGACTGTTTGCCAGCAGGTGAAGCAGAAATCAGGTGTGTTGTTCTATTTATTTTGCCTGTAAATATTGTATTTCTTCCGGGAAGTTTTATGGAAAAGCAAGAAAGAAAAAAAAAAAAAAAACAACAATGACAATGACAAAAAAAAAAAAAAAAAAGATAAAAAATGATGGGAAAAAAAATCATAAAAAAATAATAATAATCCTTGGGGAAGGGGGTGTGGGGGGGGGGTCGTTTCAGTGCACTGTGTCCCCCAGCCTGGGGGGACGGGGACAGCGGGGAGCGCTGTACAGGGGGGGCCAGGGCGGGGGGCTCGGCCCCGGGCGGGGGGCCCAGCGCCGCCGTCCCCAGTGCAATAGTGGGGTGACCGCGGGGGGGACACCCCGGGGGGGCCACGGGGACCCCGCGGGGCCGGCGGACGCTGGCCCGTCCCGCCGCCGCTGCCTGGAAAATATGTACAGGGGCTTTTCCAGTGTAAACACTAAAATAAAAAAACACACACACAAAAAAAATCCCACAAAACAGGATTAAAAAAAACAAAAAAAAACCCCGAAAGGACAAAAAAATAAAAAAAAGGAGCAAAGGGTTAAACAAAGGTTTTATGAGCCGCCATTCCTGTAAAGGCCTTTTACTATGGAACTTTTTTATGGATAACTTGGCTTATGAATAAATATATGAACCGTTGCTGGCGCCGGCTCCGCTCTCGGCTCTGCCTCAGTTTCCCTCGTGCTGCGACTGCCCCTGGAACTGCCAGTTATGGATCAGGGGTGGATCAGGGATAGATCAGGGATAGATCAGAGATCAGTCAGGGCTGGATGAGGGAGCAGTGGGGGGGTGGATCAGGGATGGATCTGGGAAATATTGGGGATTGATCAGGGTTGGATCAGAGATAGACTGGGGTTGGATCCGGGATATATCAGGGATTGATCAAGGTGGATCAGGGATTGATCACGGACGGATTGGGGTTGGATCAGGGATGGATCCGGGATATATCATGGATCTATCAGGGATATATAAGGGTTGGATCAGGGATTGATCATGGATAGATCAGGGATGGATCAGGTTAGATCTGGGTTCTATCAGGGGTGGATCATGGATCTATCAGGGGTGGATCATGGATCTATCAGGGGTGGATCAGGGATGGATCAGGTTAGATCTGGGTTCTATCAGGGGTGGATCATGGATCTATCGGGGTGGATCAGGGATCTATCAGGGGTGGGTCAGGGATGGATCAGGATAGATCTGGGTTCTATCAGGGGTGGATCAGGGATCTATCAGGGGTGGATCATGGATCTATCGGGGTGGATCAGGGATCTATCAGGGGTGGATCAGGGATCTATCAGGGTGGATCATGGATCTATCAGGGGTGGGTCAGGGATGGATCAGGATAGATCTGGGTTCTATCAGGGGCGGATCAGGGATCTATCAGGGGTGGATCATGGATCTATCGGGTGGATCAGGGATGGATCAGGTTAGATCTGGGTTCTATCAGGGGTGGATCATGGATCTATCGGGTGGATCAGGGATTGATCAGGATAGATCTGGGTTCTATCAGGGGTGGATCAGGGATCTATCGGGTGGATCAGGGATGGATCAGGATAGATCTGGGTTCTATCAGGGGTGGATCATGGATCTATCGGGGTGGATCAGGGATCTATCAGGGGTGGATCAGGGATCTATCGGGGTGGATCATGGATCTATCAGGGGTGGATCATGGATCTATCAGGGGCGGATCAGGGATCTATCAGGGGCGGATCATGGATCTATCAGGGGCGGATCATGGATCTATCAGGGGTGGATCATGGATCTATCAGGGGTGGATCAGGGATCTATCGGGGGGGATCAGGGATCTATCAGGTTCTATCGATCACTCAGGGCCTGCTCCCCCCTCCCCACGTGGGCTCAGACGGACGGGCAGCGCCCCCTCGCCATTGGCCGAGCCTCCGCCAATCAGCGCGGGCCGAGTCCGCAGCCGCGCTGCCATTGGCTGGCGCGGCGCGCTTTTGTTCTCGGCCCCGGCGCGCGCCGTCAGACCCCAGCCCGGGCGCCAGGGGGCGCTGTGGGCGGGGCCGGGGCTCGCGCGGGACCGTGCTGCCCCCTGGCGGCCGCGTCGCGATAGAGCGGCACACACCGCGGGACAGACGGACAACGACAGAGGGACACGGGACAGGGAGGATTTGCGGGATGGAAATGTGACAGACAGATGGACACAGGCCCCGCAGAACGAAAGGACAGATGGACCAGGACATGGCTGGAGGGAGACTGGACAGGTTGGCAAAGGGATGGAAAGATGGCTGGACAGACGGATGGACACGGAAAGGGACAGATGGACAGGCAGATGGGCACAGGCAGGGATGGACAGCTGGACAGACAGACTGGGAGGGAGGGATGGTGAGCCAGGCAAGTGCAGGGCTGGGTGGACAGACGGATGGATGCAGGGAGGGGGGATGGACAGCTGGACGGACAGATGGATGTGAGGAGGCTGGACAGAGGGACACAGCGATGGTAGGATGGTGGGTGCAGAGCAGCCGGGAGGGACAGACAGGTGCAGGGTGGGATGGACAGAGGGACAGCTGCAGGGGGGTGTAGGTGACACCCACCCAGCACAGCCAGGGGGACCCTCAGGGACCCCCGTCCCGGGGGGACCCTGCACCCCGGCATGTCCCCAGCACAGAGGGGACAATGCCACCACAGGGCCCTGATGAGCCCCTGCAGCCACCCCTGCTGCTGTCACCTGTCACTCACGGGGCTGGGGACACCATCCTGAGGGGCGTGGGGTGTTCCTAAGGGGACATTCCACCCACCCTGGGGGCACCCGGAGTGAATCCCACCCACCCCAACACCCAGACCAGGGCCAGGGGCACTTTGGGATCTGGAGGAGTGGGGAGAGACCAGCTGGAGACCCCCAGGCAGGGCCAGGGCTGGTGGGCAGCACCCCAGGTAAAAATCCAGCCCATGAACACTGTACTGACCCAAAACTCCTATTTTTAGCCCCAAAACCACACCCCAGCTTCCTGGGGAAGCTGCCACCCAATCTCCCTCCCCTCACCACACACAAACCCAGCTGGAGTTACTGCAGCTTTTTACCATTTTATTTTCCTTACACAATGAAGTGTTGTTGGGCGTTACAATTTCTCAACTTTTCGGATGATTTTTAAACAAATTTTGGTTTCCTTTGTTTGCTTTTCCTACCGTCACGTGAGAACATTAAGGCAACGTACAAAAAAAAAAAAAAAAAAAAAAAAAAAAAAGAAAAAAAATCATCTGACATAAATTAAAACAATGCAGAAAATTTACAGGTGTAAATGCAGAGTTTCAGCAACTCAGAGTTGAGGAACTCGAGCCCCGTGGTGGATGAGGGGAGAGGAGGAGGATGATGAGGAGGGGTGTAAGGCTCGGATGCGATATGCTTGTTTTTGTGGGTTGTTTTTTTTTTTCCCAACCTTGCTAGAAACGGTGAAAAAAAATTCTTGATGAACTCCTACCAGCCTCTACAGGAAACCTGGAATATTCCACACGGGATGTACGGCAACGTCTGGCTCCAAATACCCTGTACAGAGCGGAGCTGGGCCCGCTGTCAGTGTGGGGAGCCCTGGGATGGGGAAATCCCGGGATTGGGGAGCCCTGGGGAGCCGATCTGTACAGGGTATGAGCTCAGGGCCCGGCTAACTCGCCTACAACAAGGTCAGATCAAGTGACAGCGTGCCCATCCACGTGTCTAACATCAGGTACAGGCTTCCCAAGGGCAGGATTCTTTTGGAAGAAGGCTTATTCCAGTTGCAGGAGGCTGGCATGAGGTGTGTGGATGCCTGGGCACGCCCCCCGGGCGGGGCCCGCAGTCCGTTTAGAAGCATTTACGGTGCACGATGGAGGGGCCGGACTCGTCGTACTCCTGCTTGCTGATCCACATCTGCTGGAAGGTGGAGAGGGAGGCCAGGATGGAGCCGCCGATCCACACGGAGTATTTGCGCTCGGGCGGGGCGATGATCTGCGGGAGGAGAGACACAAAGCAGAGTCAGAGCTGCTCCAACCTCCCCTGCGCCCAGCCCGCCCTCCCCACCGAGCCCTGCCCACCTTGATCTTCATGGTGCTGGGAGCCAGCGCCGTGATCTCCTTCTGCATGCGGTCAGCAATGCCCGGGTACATGGTGGTGCCCCCCGACAGCACCGTGTTGGCGTACAGGTCCTTCCTGATGTCCACGTCGCACTTCATGATGGAGTTGAAGGTGGTCTCGTGGATGCCGCAGGACTCCATGCCTGGGAGAGGAGGAAAGCAGCTTCATCAGTGCCACATCCATCTCATTAATGCTAATCAGGATCCCTTAATGACCCGCCCTCCCCCTGCAGAGCAGACCCCGCCCCACACCTACCCAGGAAGGAAGGCTGGAAAAGCGCCTCGGGACACCGGAACCTCTCGTTGCCGATGGTGATGACCTGCCCGTCGGGCAGCTCGTAGCTCTTCTCCAGCGAGGAGGAGGAGGCGGCCGTGGCCATCTCCTGCTCGAAGTCCAGCGCCACGTAGCACAGCTTCTCCTTGATGTCGCGCACGATCTCGCGCTCGGCCGTGGTGGTGAAGCTGTAGCCCCTCTCTGTCAGGATCTTCATGAGGTAGTCGGTGAGGTCGCGGCCGGCCAGGTCCAGACGCAGGATGGCGTGGGGCAGGGCATAGCCCTCGTAGATGGGCACCGTGTGGGTGACACCGTCCCCGGAGTCCATTACAATCCCTGTGGTACGGCCAGAGGCGTAGAGGGACAGCACGGCCTGGATGGCCACGTACATGGCCGGGGTGTTGAAGGTCTCAAACATGATCTGCAAGGAGAACAGGAGTCAGTGAGCAGCGAGCCCCGAGCTGGGTGTGTGCACTCGTGTTAGAACACACATGCTGCATGCAGAGCAACCCCGGTGTGTGAAGGAAAAGCCAAAAGATGCAGGCAGAAACACAAATGAAAGAACCTGAGGCGTCAGGGGAGAAATGCCAGGAGAACAGAACCCTGAAAATGTCGGGAGAAAAAAAAAAAAAAAAGAACAAAAAATTCAGGTTTTAGATGTAACAAGGAAGATTGGTGAAGGAAATGAGTGAGGGGGGGCCAGCAGGTGGAGAGGAGACGGTACCTGCGTCATCTTCTCTCTGTTGGCCTTGGGGTTCAGGGGAGCCTCTGTGAGCAGCACCGGGTGCTCCTCGGGGGCCACCCGCAGCTCGTTGTAGAAGGTGTGGTGCCAGATCTTCTCCATGTCATCCCAGTTGGTGACGATGCCGTGCTCGATCGGGTACTTGAGGGTCAGGATGCCTCTCTTGCTCTGCGCCTCGTCCCCCACGTAGCTGTCCTTCTGCCCCATGCCCACCATGACACCCTGCGAAACCCAACGGGTGAGTCAGCGCCGCCCCCGCCGCGCCCCGGCCCCAGCCCCGGCCCGTGTCCCCCGCCCGCCTCACCTGGTGCCGGGGGCGCCCGACGATCGAGGGGAACACGGCGCGGGGAGCGTCGTCCCCGGCGAACCCGGCCTTGCACATGCCGGAGCCATTGTCGATGACGAGAGCGGCGATTTCCTCTTCCATGGCGGAGACTGCGGCGGGAGGGAGGAAGGGAAGGGCCGGGTCAGCGCCCGCCGCGGCCCCGGGAGGAGCCGCTGGCGCCGGGCCATGCCCGGCCCCCCCCCCGCTACGGCGCCCCAATGGTTTCTCCCGCTTAAACATTTCCATTTGAATCTCCCGCGCCCTGACGTCACACGCCGCATCCACCAATGGCGACGCAGCCCCCCTCACACCCCCACCGGCCTGTACCCACGGCCGACACCATCGCGACGCGACGCGGGGGGGCACGAGGGGAGGACACGCGCTACTCAGCCGCAGCCCACAAAGGGGCCGAAGAGAACCGATCGCGGTAAAATATGCCTACCCTTGCCCCCGGGGAATGCGGGGAAAGGGGCGGTGGGGGCGCGGTGCGGGGCCGTGGGGTACCTGCTGCGCGGGGGTCGCTTCTGTGGGCGCTGCGGTGACGGTGCCGCTTGGTCCGCTGCCGCCGGCTGAGTGAGACCGCACGGCTGCCAGCCCCGCGCTTTTATACCCGGGGCTCGAAAACCCCGCCTCCTCGGCCGAGAACATCGCCATATATGGAGATCTTTCAGAAACAGGCGCTCTCATTGGCTGGCTCTGCCCAGGCCACGTGGGGCGGCTGCCGGGCTAACTCCGCCCCGCGGCACCCCGGAACCTGCATGGGGCGGGGGGGGTGCGGGGGGGCGACCCCCGGTTGCAGTGGGACCCCCCGATCCCGGCGGGACCCCCCGGCCGCGCCCCACCCGGGGCAGCTCCGGAACCCCTCCCGGCAGCGCCTCCGGGAGTGCCGGGCCCCCGCGGGCCTGCTCGGGCCTGGCCCCGCACCCCGAAGTCGGGACCGCGCCCCCCACCCTGGGTAGCACCGGGCAGGTCGTGCACCCCACCCGGGCACCGTGACCCCCCCACCACGGCAGCTGCACCCCGCACCCGGGCACCAGGACCCTCCCATTCATGGCACCTGGCGCTGGGACCCCCCCTTTACCCACCTGCACCCCCGCCCAGGGCAGCCGGGCCCCCCACAAGTGGGTCCTGCACTCCTCACCCATGACACCCACCCGGCACCCCCAACCCCGCACACAGCCCCGGGCTGGGGACCCTCGGTGCGCCCCAACTCATCCCCGCTGCACTCCCGACTCTGCCCTGCACCCCCAGGTGACACTGCGTGTCCCGGAGGTGACACCTCTCACCGCTACGGGCACCCCCTGTCCCCCCGTGCCCCCAGCACCGCACACCTGTCTGACACCCCAGTGACCCCCGGGCTGAGCCCCCCCAGCCCCTCCGGCACCCCCAGACTGGGGGCTCCTCATGCCCGAGCCCATTCCCCGCTGCCATGGGGGGGCACGGCCATGGCTCCCACCTGGGCAGTGCCACACAGGTGTGTGTGTGTGCCAGGGGTCCTGGCTGGTCGTGCAGTGCGACCAGGTAGCCACGCCCCATGTCAGGTAGCCAAGCACTGTTTCAGGTGCCACATATCACGACAGGTAGCCATGTACTGTGTCAGATAGCCACACGCTGTGCCAAAGGCCCAGGCACCACATCGAGTAGCCATGTAGCACCAGGTAGCCATGTACCATGTACCAATTCAAGTAGCCACACCTCATGTCAGGTAGCCACACCCCATGTCAAGTAGCCATGTCATGTCAGGTAGTCCCACACTGTGCTAGGTAGCCATGTCCCATGTCACATTAGCCATGTACCATACCAACTAGCCACCTATCATGCCAGGTACCGCGCCAGGTAGCCACATGCTGTGCCAGAGGCCCACGCACCACGCCGGCTCCTGGTGCCACTCGGGCCCATGGCAGTGGTGGCCACTGGCGACGCCGTCCCGCCTCCCACGGGATTCCCACCCCTGCCCAGCCCTTCGCAGCAGCTCCCGGTGCCACCGGGATGGGTGGCACCGGGATTGTCGGGGTTCGGAGCCGGCAGCGACTGGGGATGGCCCCGGGGGGGTGACGGGGGTCCGGGATGGACCCGGCACAGCTCGAGGGGTCTCGTGTCCCCGCTGCAGCGCCGTGTCCCGCCGGGCCGTGCAGGGACAGGGAGGTCCCGAGGGGGGTCTGGCTCGGGGGGGCTGCGCAGGTGACACCCGCGGATTCCCGGGGGACATCCCGGCCGGACACAGTACCGGGGCCGCCCCCACCCGTGACTCAGGGCGGGCAGGGCCGGGTAGGGAGGGGCAGGGGCGGGAGGACGAGGAGGAGGAAGAGGAAAAGGAGGAGGAAGAGGTGGAGGAAGGCACCACCCCCGCCCCGCCCCGCCGCTCGGTGTCCGTCCATCCGTCCGTCAGTCCCCGCTGCCCGTTCGCAGGGGTGGAGTGGTGGGGTGGTGATGGAGCAGTCCCACCTCCCAGGTCCCCGATCCCCCCTCCTGCTCCCCCAGCGGACCCCCCGAGACCCTGCCCTGATACTCCCGGCCCGCTGGGGCACGGTTGAGGACCCCCATCCCTCTGCCAGCTCCCTACCAGGGATTGGGGTTCCTGAGTAGCGCAAGAGCCCCATATCCCTCCCTGGATGGAAACCAGGAGGGGCTCCCACCACCCAGCACACCCAGCACCCCGAAATCCTCCTGACCCCCACTACGACAACCACCCCAAGACCCTGCCTGAGCCTCCCCGAACCCCCCTCCCCTCTGCCAGCCCCCCACCAGTGCGGACCCCCCGTCAGCCCAGCACCCTCATTTTCCTCCTAGGAAGGGTGTTGGATGGAAATCGGGGGGTCACCCACCCTCGCCCCCTGCGATGTCCCGATCACAGGGGCTGTCACGAGCATGTCCGACCTCAGCAGACCCCAGTGGGGTGGGGTCTGACTGTCCCCAAGCCGGGGGGGGACACAGGACACGCTGTGCCTGTGGGACAGCGCCCAGAGCTCCCCCCCCGAGGGGAACCTGACCCCACCGGGGGGCGGCGGGGGGGCCGGGATGTATAAATGCCGCTCCCGGCTGCGCTGCAGGGCAGGTGCCGGCGGGCACCCACCGAGAGCCACTCAGCCACCCACGTCCCCCCCGAGCCCCCCAGGACCCTGACCCACTTATTCCCCCCGCGGCGCGGCCCGAAAGCCGAGCCGGCTCCGTTTCGGGGGTCAGTTACCGCGGCCGGGCGGGCGCGGCTCGGGTGTCGCGGCTCGGGGGGCCTCGGCACCCCCCGGCGCGGGCAGCGCCAGCCCGACATGAAAAAGTCATGAGCAACCAAAGCTGGGGCTGTTTGCGGGAACAATAACCGCGCACCGGGATGACACCGGAGCCGCGGGGCTGGGGGGACGGCAGCGGGAGCCGGCTCGGCATCGCCACGGCACGGCCGGACCCCCGCACGGGGGATCGGGGCACTTCGGGGGGTCCAGGTGGTGGCAGAGCCCGTCCCCGCCTGTCCCCAGGTGTCCCCGGTGCAGCGGGGCCGAGGCCGGGGGTCTCTGTGGCTGCACCTGCCCCGCCTGAGGGTCTCAGGAGGGCTGGGGTTGGAGTGGGGAATGTCCCCTACACTGCTGTCCCCTCCTGTACCCCACATCCCCATCCTCTCCAAGGGGCCGGACCCTCATCCCTGTCATGAGTTCCAGGCGAGCTCAGCCCCGAAGGAGCCCCACGCCCAGGGGGTGGGCTCCGGGGGCTTGAGGGTGTCCGTGACCCCGATCCACAGCTGCAGGAGGGATTTGGGGCCACAGGACAGATGGAGGCCAAGGGCCCCAAAGCAGGATAAAAGGTTTACACTAATCAAAATGCCTGGCTAATTGGAAAAGGCGCTTAGGGGCTGGCCGGGAGGCGGCGCGGCTGGAGGTGACCCGCTGCTGAATCAGAGGGGCCGGTAACCTTAACCCGCCGGGATCGGAACGGATACGCCGGCCCGGATCGGGTTCCCACCCAAGTTTTCCACCCGCGGCTCCGCCACAGCCGGACGGGGCCGCGGCGAGGGACGGTGGCGTGGCCGGGGGCTGCCGCGGTGCCCCCTCGCCCGGGCGCCCCCGGTGCCCATCGCAACCCGCCCGGTCTCTAATCCCCCCTGCGGGTAATCGCAGCCCCCCGGGTCCCTCGTCCCGCTCCGTGGGGCCGGGGCAGCGCAGCCGCCCC
This sequence comes from Erithacus rubecula, assembly GCF_903797595.1. Classification (NCBI taxonomy): domain Eukaryota; kingdom Metazoa; phylum Chordata; class Aves; order Passeriformes; family Muscicapidae; genus Erithacus; species Erithacus rubecula. The sequence goes on along the minus strand of NC_136672.1, from coordinate 10,782,083 downwards.
CGCCGCGGGCGCTCCGTCCGGCCCCGCCGCGACGCCCGGGCTCGGCAGCGCCGGGGGAGCCCCCGCCGGCCCCCGGGGGCCGCCCCGCCTCGGCGGAAGATGCCAACGAATGGGATCCACCAGGTGCTGAAGATCCAGTTCGGGTTGATCAACTGCGAGAGCCGGTACCTGACGGCGGAGAGCTTCGGCTACAAGGTGAACGCCTCGGCGCCCAGCCTCAAGCGCAAGCAGATCTGGACGCTGGAGCAGGATGAAGCCGACAGCTCCATCGTCTTCCTCAAGAGCCACCTGGGCCGGTACCTGGGCGCCGACAAGGACGGGAAGGTGCGCTGCGAGGCGGAGCAGCCGGGCCGGGACGAAGGCTTCAGCATCATCACGCAGTCGGACGGGCGCTGGGCGCTGCAGTCGGCCCCGCACCGGCGCTTCTTCGGGGGCCGCGAGGATCGCCTGTCCTGCTTCGCCCCCAGCGTGACGGAGGGCGAGCTCTGGACCGTGCACCTGGCCATGCACCCCCAGGCCAACCTGCTGAGCGTCAGCCGCCGCCGCTACGCCCACCTGAGCGCCCACGAGGACGAGATCGCCACCGACAGCAACCTGCCCTGGGGGGTGGACGCGCTCATCACCCTCTGCTTCCAGGACAAGAAGTACAGCCTGCGCACGGCCGACGAGCGCTACCTGCGCTGCGATGGCACCTTGGTGCCCGAGCCCGGCGCCGGCACCGGTTACACCCTCGAGTTCAAGGCTGGCAAGTTGGCGTTCAAGGACTGCGACGGGAAATACCTGGCGCCCACCGGACCCACCGGCACCCTCAAATCCGGCCGCAGCTCCAAGCCGGGCAAAGATGAACTCTTTGACCTGGAGGAGAGTCACCCCCAGGTGGTGTTCACGGCGGCCAACGGCAGATATGTCTCCATCCGGCAGGGTAAGAGCTCCCCACAATCCCTGCCCTGCTCTGTGCCCACCCAGGGACCCCAAAACCCGGGGAAGACCCCATAGTAACAACCCCGCAGCGCTGTGCCTGGCTGGGGGGGATCCTACAGCCACATCCTGGGGACGTGGCTGCTGGAGAGGGACACTGGGGGTCCTGAGGGGGGGCTGAGGTCAGTGAGGATGGAGTGGGAGCAGCTGTGGGGTGGGCAGGGCTGCGGGGGCAAGGCGTGGGTGTGTGTGTACACACGTGTGTGCATGTGCAGGGCTCTGTGGGCGTGCACAGGGCTGTGTGTGTGAGCACGTGCAGGGCTGGGGGTGTGCACAGGTGTGTACGTGCACACACACACACACACACACACACACACACACACACACAGGTGTGCCATGCTCCGTGCAGCACCCACAGCTTCACACATCTGCCTGTGCACACCACACACGATGCCCTGTGTGCACACACGTGTGTAGAGCCCGTGGATGTGACACAGGTGGGCAGAACCCCTTGTTTGAGACCCAAGGGACCCCACTCGCCCCCAGGTGCCCCCCGGGGATGGTGCCACCCCTGTGCCAAGCAGCTTAATGCTGGGTGAGGGGGGGAACCAGCTATAAATAGGGGTTTGTGACCAGATGGACACGGCGGTGACAAGCTGATTAACCAGCCCAATTAGCACAATTGTTTGCAGGAGGATTTGAGGGGGAGGGGGAGGGTGGCCGTGGGGCAGCGGCAGTGATGATTGGGGTGGGACAATGGCTGGGATGGGATTGGTCCTAATGGCCAGAGCAGGATCGGTGCCAATGGCCAGAGCGGGATCAGTGACCATGGACAGAGTGGCTTTGGTGACAGTAGCCAACAGAGTGGAACCGATACCCATGGCTGGAATAGGATGGGTGCCAATGGCTGGAATAAAACAGGGACAATGGTTGGAGTGGGATCAGTGCCTGTGGCTGGATTTGGATTGGTGACAATGGCCGGAGTGGGGTCACCAATGATGACTAGAGTAGGACTAGTGCCAAAGTGGGATTGGTGACCATGGCCAGACTGAGACTGCTGCCCAGGGCCAGGACAGGACCAGTGCCAGTGGCTGGAGCAGGAGTGGTGCTGATGGCTGGAGTGTGACCAGTGCTCACACAGCAGGACCAGCACCAACACCCAGTCTCCCCCCAGGTGTGAATGTCTCAGCAAACCAGGATGAGGAGCTGAACCACGAGACCTTCCAGATGCAGATCGACCGCGACACCAACAAGTGCAGCCTCCACACCAACACCGGCAGCTACTGGACCCTGGTGGCCCACGGGGGCATCCAGGCCGTGGCCACCGAAATGTGAGTGAGGCTGCAGGGCGGAGAGATGGTTTGGGGTGACGCAGGCACCCCCAGTTCACGCTGTCCCTCTGTCCCCAGCGCTGCCAACACCATGTTTGACATCGAGTGGCGCGGGCGGCGCGTGGCCCTGCGCGCCAGCAACGGCCGCTACGTCTGCACCAAGAGGAACGGGCAGCTGGCGGCCGTCAGCGACACCGTGGGTAAGTTCTGGGGGGGACAGGGGGCACGGGGGGGGGGTCCCCAGGATGCTGAGAGCCGGGTGCTGTGCAGGGGAGGACGAGGAGTTCACTCTGAAGCTGATCAACCGCCCGATGCTGGTGCTGCGGGGGGAGCACGGCTTCGTCTGCTACCACCGGGGCTCCAACCTGCTCGACTCCAACCGCTCCGTCTACGACGTCTTCCACATCAGCTTCAGCGACGGCGCCTACCAGATCCAAGGTGGGCGGGGGGGCTGTGGTGTGGGGTGGGGTGTTCCTGGGGGTCCTGCACTGACACCCCCCCTTCGGGGCTCCCTGCAGGCCAGGGGGGCAAGTACTGGTACGTGGCGAGCAGCGGCTCGGTGTGCAGCGACGGGGACCTGTCCGAGGATTTCTTCTTCGAGTTCCGGGAGCGGGGCCGCGTGGCCATCAAAGGGAAGAACGGGCGGTACCTGCGCGGGGACCCCGCGGGGACCCTGCGTGCCGACAGCGAGTCCGTGCTGCGAGCCACGCTCTGGGAGTACTGACCCCAGAACCTCCCCCGCGGCCACCGGGGCACCCGCCTGTCCCTGGCAGAGGGGTGGTGGCAGCGCTGGCACCGCCCATGGCAGCTGTGCCCCCGCCATTCACGGCAATAAAGTCGCTTGGATCACACTGGGGCAGCGCCGCGCCCTCCTTCCCACCGAGATCCAGCCCTGCTTCCCTCCCAGGAGCGCCCAGCCCCCATGGAAGGGGCTGATCCGGGGGTCAGTGGGATGCAGGGACTCCCAGGGGTGCCACAAGGGATGAGGGGGGGGTCAGCAAAGCAAAGCCACGGGGCAGGAGCCCGAGGGGCCTGGGGAGCCCGTGGCTCCTCTGCCAGGCTGGAGGTGCAGGGGGGTGGCAGTGGAAGCCCCCCACTCCTGAGAGCTGCCAGGACCCTCCGGGAGGATGGAAAGGAACAGAGCCAGGCACGGGATGAGCAACAGGATCGTTTTCATGGCAGACGACAGAGTTACAGACAGTGGAGAGGTGCGGGAGGGGCCGGGGCCGGACCACGCCGCACCAGCATGGAGATACGAGATCATTTATAGAAACAACGGGGGAGCGGAGACCCCCTCCCCTGCCCAGCAGAAAACGGGGCTCCCCCGGGCACAGCACCCTGTTTGTCCTGATCCTGAAGGCGGCTCGGGGGGGCTCAGCCCGCGGCCGGCCCGGCTCGGCTCGGCACGGCCACTACACTACCACGGATCCACAAGACAGCGCGGCGCCGGGGGGCTGCCCCGGCCGGGCCGGGCTGGGGGGCGGCGGGGCAGGGCTGGGCCAGCCCAGGAGCCCCCGCTCCGCCACCGGAGCCCCGAGACCCTCCCGGTGCTGCCGACAACACGACCACGAAACACGCACAGACACACCCCCCGCCCGGACCGCCGCCGGCCCCGCTCCTGCTCCGGTGGGGTTGGTTAGGGTGGGGGGCTCTCCCGTGGGCCCCCACCCCGGCCGGCGGGGTTTGGGGCGGGCTGGCCGCCCCCCCGCTCACAGCAGGACCAGGCTGGGGTTCCGCAGCTGCCGGTAGATGTCGAGGAGCTTCTCGGCCGTGGCTGAGCCCTCGGCCCCCTCCTCGCCCAGGGGCGGCTGGTCCCGCAGGGTCTGCGCCTCCTTCAGCAGCATCTGCGGGAGGGGGGCGGGGGGTGAGGGCCGGGGTGGGGTGGGGTGGGGGTCCCCACGGGGAGGGGTGGGGGGCTCACCTCGTGGTTGGCCTGGATCTGACGCAGGTACTGCATGCGGAGGTCGGGGGGTCCCGAGCCCTGCGCCGCCTGCTCCAGCACCAGCGCCTGTGCCAGGGAGGGAGGCAGGAGGGTGCTGGGGGAGCTGACAGCACCCAGCCCCAGGGACCCCAGTCCCAGGAGCCCCAGCCTCAGGGACACCCAGCTTTGCATGTTCCCAGCTCCAGCAGCCCCCAGATCCAACCCTGGGAATTCCCAATCTCAGGGATTCTGAGTCCTGGGGAGTCCCAGCCACAGAGACCCCCCCGAGTCCTGGGGAGCCCCAATCTCAGGGCAGCCCAAGCTCCAAACCCATGACCCCAAAGTCTGGGGACCCCCAGCCCCAGCAGTGCTGGTCTGTCACACCACAGTGCCACAGAAATGCCCCCCACAGCACCCCAGGCTCCATTCCAGGGTGTTTGGGGTCCCTTGGGGTCCCCCCTGCCCCAGGGGGTACCTGTATGCGCCGGATGACGGCGTGGTGTGTCCTGCACATGTGGGCCAGGGACGGGCTCTCCATCAGGATCTCCACAGCCTGGATGGGACCTGCAGGGCTCAGGTCATTCATGGCCACCTGGACAGTGAGAGCAGTGTTACTGCCACCCTCGCTGGGCAGTGGGGTCCAGGACCCCTCCCCACAGGGACTGGATTCCCCAGAAGTCTCCAGACACCCCCCAAACACTCCCACTCCTCCCAGGAGCACGTGCCCCCAGTCTGGTGTTACCAGGTGAGCCCTGGGAGGATTGAACCTGGCAGAATTGACACTGTCACTCATCACCCTGGGGACATCTGAGCTCTCAGGTGCAAATCCACCTGTCAGGTACCTGGGGGCCCCTCAGGTGGGGTCAGGCAGGAGAGCTGGGCAGAAACCCCTTTTTTCCCTGTGCCTTTAGAGGGGAATTTTGCATAGGGTGGATTTACAACCCAAATCCAAGAGTGTTTTCCAGAACCAAAGAAATAGGAACATCTAGAGAGAGAGGGAAATGACCACAGTGTCCAGCCCAGCACTGGAACCCCAGCCCCACAGGAGGGGGTCACAATGGTGTGGCTCCAGGAAGGAGCTGGCTTTGTGGGACAGGGAGTTTCCCTGCAGGCTGACCCATCCCTTGGCTCAGGGCTGACCCATTCCTTGCCTCTCTGACGAGCAGCTGGACGTGGCCACCGTCGGGTGCCGTGCCACACACCGATGCCACCTCCGTGCTGCTCAGCGCCTCGGCCCCGGGGTTCTCAGCCAGCAGCCAGCGCAGGGTGGCACAGCAAACTGGGACATCTGGGGACCAAAGGACAGAGCAGAGATGTGACACCACTGACAGCCTGTGCCTGAGGCAGCCCTTGAGGGGGAAAGGGTAGCATGGGTTGGACCCGACACGCTGAGCTCAGTCATGCCACTGCCATTGTCATGTGTGTGGCAGGGCTGTGGTGAGGGCAGTGGGGTCACACAGCTCTCCTTGCCCAAGGGAGGGGCTGTCACAGTGCCACCCTGCCAGCACCCCTGCCCCAGGGTCACTCCTGGCATGCTCCCTGTCAGGGACCCACCTGTTTCTGAGGTTTTGAGAGCGTTTTTCAGCAGCTCTGAGGACACTCGGATGGACGCTGCCGAGGGGGGCAGGTTCTCCTCTCCCGGGGCTTTCCCCTCCTTGGGTTCAGTCTGTTCCTGGGACACTTTGAGGAAGGTCTCCACAGGGTCTGAGGGGGCAGGGGGGGCATCGGGCCCGGGGGGGCTGCTCCCGAAACGGAGGCACTGGAGCATGTCAATGGTGCATTGGCTGAGGGGCAGGCAGATCCCCTCTCTGTCTGGGGACAGCAGGGGCGAGTCGTCGGGCAGGAAATCATCCAGGTCCTCGGAGGAGTCGGAGCCACTGCCCAAAATATCCCTTAAACTGTAGTAGAGGGCACAGGAGATGGTCAGAGGCAGCTCCAGCTTGGTGTCCGCAGCGGGGCCGAGGGGCAGCGTCAGCTCCCGCTTGTTCCCAGGGAGCAGCTGGTCGATGGGGAAGGTGAAGGTGGTGGCCGAATCCATGGATTCCTCCTCTAAGGCACAGGGGCTGGTCAGGAGCTGGACACAGAGGGTCCAGCCCTCCTCCAGGCTGTACTCGCTGCAGTTCTCCAGCAAGCAGGAGATGGTGACGGTGTCCTGGAGCAGGAGGCAGCTCCAGTTGGCAGTGACGGTGCAGGCGATGGGCTTGTGGCCCTCCTGGCTGGAGAGCAGCGCCGCGCTCACGTTCATCACCTGGTTCAGGCTGGCCAGGGCTCGGTTCCTCTGGTCCACGGCCTTCTTCAGGAAGGACACTCTGCAAGGACAATGTGACAGCGCTGAAACAACGGGAGGGATGTCAGGATGAAGCTGTGCTGCCAAGTTGAGCTGCTCCTGGCATGACCCCACCACAGGAAACCCCCAGCTTCTCTGCCATGGCAACCACAGATCCACGATCTCATCAGAGCTGACCCTGTGGAGCGGCTCCAGACCTCAGGAATCCCCCTGTGGATGGAGGGGGGGCTCACCCACAGCCCCTCCCCACGCACAGCCAGCCATGGAGGATGGAGACATGTGCCTGCCCTGCCTGTTACAGCCGGCTTGGCACGCGTGGCAGGCGCCTGGCACCCTGCCTGTGCCACCTTCTGCTGCCATGGCTGCCGCTGCCAGCCCGCCCACAGCGCTGGGGGTGGCTGTGCCATGCGAGGGGGCTGCCCTCAAACACTGCTTTTATATTATCGAGGCTGGGGGGGGCTTCCCAGCCAGCAAAGGTAAATGCTGGAGCAGTTTTACAAGAGAAAAGCTCGAGGAGAGGTGGGGGTGTTCAGCCTGGAGAAAAGAAGGCTCCACAGAGACATTAGGGCCCCTTCCAGTGCATAAAAGGGCTCCAAGGGAGCTGGAGAAGTACTTTGGATAAAGGCCTGTAGTGAAGGATAAAGAGGAATGGCTTCCTGCTGCCAGAGGGCAGGCTTAGATGGAATATTGGGAAGGAATTGTTCCCTGGGAGGGTGGGAAGGCCCTGGCACAGGTTGCCCAGAACAGCTGTGGCTGCCCCTTTATCCTTGGAAGTGTTCCAGCCCAGTTTGGATGGGGCTTGGATCAACCTGGGACAGTGGAAGGTGTCCCTGCCCATGGCAGGGGGTAGAATGGGATGAGCTTTAATGTCTCTTACCCAAACCATTCTGTGGTTCCATAATTAACTACTGGCAATGACCTGCACAACCCCAGTGTGGTGCCACCTTTACCTCTCGGAGGTGTCCCCGATCCCCGAGAGCAGCTCCTTGATCCTGCGGCCGATCTCAGCAGGGGTCAGCTCCACGTCCGGCTCCTCGGGGCTGCACAGGCCACAGGACACCAGGCGGCCCTTGGCCGACAGGGCCAACAGCTCTGACTCCCCTGAGGGCACAGGCAGGGCAGGTCAGGGGCCAGGGAGGGAGCAGGGTGTGATGGAGACAGACACAGAACACCACAGCACACTCCACTCGCACACAGACCCCAAGAGGGGACACTGCCCCGTGCCTGCCACTCCCCAGCCAAGGCCAGCAGCACCCAGCTGTCACACAGGGGATCTGCTGGTGGCACACACAGCTCTGCAGGCAGCCAGCCCAGAGGCACATTGAACACTCTCTTTTTGGAAGGAGCCTCATCAGAGCTGGTTTGGGGTTTGGGGCTGCCCCATGCAGGAAGTCCATGGCTGTGAGGGCTGGCCAGTTCCTGCAGTGCAGAGGGACTGAGAACAGACATGGAAGAGCAGGAATCACAACGGACAGGAACAACTTACAAAACCCAGGATGAAAGACAAAGCCCCACCCAGCCCACCCAGAGCTGCAGAGGGAGGGGAGGTGGGACCCCACCCCGCTGCCCCCTGTACCTTCCGAGGCCCGAGAGGACAAGGAAAGAGCCACGACACTACAGATACTGAGGCTGGCCGGGGACAGCACGGGGGGCAGCACGCCAGTGCCACTCTCGGTGTCCTCGGGGTCCGAGGAGTCGCCCGCCCAGTCCAGGTCGACGGCGGAGATGTCCGAGTGGGTGCTGTAGTACATGCGGGAGCCGCTGCCGCAGGCCGCGCACAGGATGGGCCCTCGCAGGTAATACTCCCTGAGCTCCGGCACCGTGGCCTCCTCCCTCTGATCCGCCTTCACGGCCACCATCTTCCCGTAGTGGCCCACGGCCACCACGCAGTCACAGCCGGGCTCGCCCGCCGGCGCCTCCTCCTCGGCGCCGTCGTCGTCGTCGGCCGCGCGCCGCTCGGTGCGCAGCGCCCCGATGAACACGATGGGCTCCTCCAGGTGGTGCAGGATCTTCACGGGCGGCGCCGGCGTGGAAACGTCGCGGCAGCCGTCGCTGGTGGGCGAGGAGCTCAGGGCTTTGAGGGGCACGGAGCAGAGCTGCCCGTCCGGGAAACCACACAGGATCATGGGCGACTCCAGCATGGCGGCGTCGATGCCGAAGAGGAGGCTGAAGAGGGGCTCCTCCAGCACGAAGCCCCCCGAGCACCACAGCCCCTGCGTGCCGGGCGCGGCGGCGCAGCACAGCACGGGCAGGAAGCAGGAGGGGGGCGCCTCCCCCGTGTCCCCGGGCGGGCTCCCGGGGCAGAACTCCACCTGGCTGACCTGCCGGTACGGGGGCCCGTCCTGCTCCGGGCGCGGCAGCTCGTGCAGCCGCATCCACCACTTGCCCTCGTCCTGGGCCAGCGTGATGACGAAGGTGCTGAGCAGGGTGAACATGCTCAGGCTGGCATCGGGGAAGATGCAGGAGTCTGATTCCACCGGGAAGACGCCGGAAGGGCCGTTGCTTTCTTGGCCGTCGCCGTCCGTCTGCTCCATTAACCTTTGGGAAAGCAGGGGAGAGCTCTGAGCCAAGCCGTGGGGAGAAGCCAGCGTGTCCCTTGGCCGCCTCTTTGCCCGGCCCTGGGAAATGCACTCGTGCAGGAGAGCTTTTAGCACCGGCACAGAGGGATCCCAAGGCAGCAGGGCAGCCCCGGGAGCCCAGGCTCACCTGCTCTGCTGCTCCAGGGACACGCAGTAGATCCCGCTGTGGGCGCACAGGATGTAGAGCTGCCGGGGCTGGGGCAGCAGCTCCACGTGCCACACCTGCTCAGGACAGCGGTACACAGCCTGGCAGAGGGGACAGAACCAAATGTCACCTCCCACGGCACCCGCAGGGGCGGCAGGGACAACGTGGATCCCTGCAGAGGGGCATCCAAAGCCATTTGCAGGGACAAACAGATCCCTGGGCAGCACCCAGCTGGGTGTTCCTGGGCAGGGGGTGGGAGAGGGGCTGAGGCAGCCTGTCGTTCCCGCTCCCTGAGGGGAAGGAAAACAGGGAGCAGGGTACGTGCTCTACTTTGCCGAGCGGGAGAGCAGTGTGGGAGGCAGATCCCGCTCGTACAGCGGTGGATTTCTTAGAAATGATAATCAGAACAAATTAACAAAGGCAGCAGCGTGTCAGTCAGGGTGCTGTGACAGCAGGGACAGCCAGCAGGTCTGGGGGGAGAGGGGAGAGAAGCCCCTGTGCTGGGGGGAATGATCCAATGGCTGTCCCACAGGACTGGGAGAGGGGCCAGCTGGCAGCACCCCCAAACCCCAAAAAAAGGGTGCTGCTTGTAGGGTTTGTTTGCTGGATGCTGACAGAGGGAATGCAGGGAGTGGGGACACGAGTGAGGGGTGCCCCACGGGACACAGGGTGAGCCCCCCACCCCGCCAAGCCCCTCACCTTGAGCACTTTGCCCTCCTGGTCGTACACGTAGACGAACTCGGTGCCGTTGGAGAGGTAGATCTCGTTCTCGTGGCACAGCACCCGCGGCTTGCCCGCCACCAGCCCCCCCACCGGGCAGCAGAATCCCGCCAGGTAATCCACCCTGTGCCCCACCTGTGCCATGGTGCCGGCCTGGGGATGTGGGGAGGGGCAGGGGACAGAGGCTGTGAGGGGCTGAGCCTGGGGCTGTGGGCAGTGTGTGGTGACACAGCCCTGCAGACCCCCGTGCTCCTCTTGGAGCCCCCAGCTCCTCACAGCACGTCTGGACCTGCAGTCCCCCCATCCCTGAGCCCCACAGCCCCTTCCCCAGCCTGAAACGAGACCCTCAGGTCCAGCCTCACAAACAGCCCCTTCCCAAGCACCAACCTCAGCCCTGCCATTCCCACCTCCACAGCCCCCAGAGCCCCCCACATCACAGCTCTGGTACTCCACACCCTCCAGACCTACCAGAGGCCCCCCCACATCACAGCTCTTGTACCCCAGACCCTCCAGACCCCCCCCACATCACAGTTCTTGTACCCCAGACCCTCCAGACCCCCCCCACAGCACAGTTCTTGTACCCCAGACCCTCCAGACCCCCCCCACATCACAGTTCTTGTACCCCAGACCCTCCAGACCCCCCCACATTACAATCCATGTACCCCAGACTCTCCAGACCCACCCCAGAGCCCCCCACATCACAGCCCTTGTACCCCAAGCCCTGTCCCACAGCCCTCCTTCCCCGACCGAGACCCCCAGCCCCCCCAAACCCAGCTGCACTGTCAGCCCCTCACCCCACACCCACTCCCGCCCAGCCCACAGCCCCCCACTCCAATCCCCATCCTCCCCATCCCGCCCCCCCCAATTCCCTCCCGGAGGGGCCGCGGGTACCGGGCGGGGGGCGCGGGCGGCTCCGCTTTACGGCTGCGCGGCGGCCGCCGCAATGGGCGGGGGGGAGTTTACGGCAGGCCGTAAAGCGGCGCAGAGCGGGGGGGCGGCTCCCGGTGATCGGTACCGGGAGGGGAGGACCCCCCCCCAACCACCATGTGTGACCCCCAATCCCGGCACGGGGGAGAAACGGGCGAGGCGGTGCTGGCGACAGCGGCTTTATTGATAGAGAGAGAGGCCGGGTGCGATCCTCGAGGGGGGCAGCCCCTGACCCACGGGGATGGACCCCCAAAAGTCTGGTTGAGTCCCCCAAGTGATAACTCTGAACCCCCCAGATTCAAACTCCCCAAGTGACATCCCTACACCCCCCAGCCTGAGCCTCCTCAAGCTTTATCTCTGCCCCCCGTCTTTCCGAGGCGCCCCCAGGCCGGCTGAGCCCCCTCCCCGCTCACGGCGGGGTCCCGGCGCTCCTGCGGGGGCTCTGCGGGACCGGCCCCGCCGCGGAGCGGCTGCAGCGCCCCGGGCCCGCCTCAGCTGCTCCACGGAAGCTTCGAGGTGGGCGAAGCGATCCGAGAGCCGGCCCAGCTGCTCCTTCAGGCCGCGGAAATCCCGGTACAGCTCGTCCAGGGCTCCCGACAGCGCCGGGATCCTGCGGGCGCGGCGGCGTGAGGGCAGAGACCCCAAACATCCCCTCAGGGACCCCAAATAACCCCCGAGGGACCCCAAATAACCCCCGAGGGACCCCAAACATCCCCTCAGGGACCCCAAACATCCCCTCAGGGACCCCAAATAACCCCCGAGGGACCCCAATTATCCCCTCAGGGACCCCCAGCCCCTCACCGGCCGTAGTCGGGCAGCACGGTCTGGTGGTCCGACAGCAGCAGGTTCCGCAGCTGGGACGTGATGGCGAATTTCCAATTGTCCAGGACCAGCGTCAGGTTGGCGCAGCCCCTCGCCGAGGGTCTCTGGGCTGGAGGAGCCGGGCTGGGACCACGAGCAGCCCCCCAGGAGCAGGAGCCTCAGCCAGCCCCGCACCTGGGAGTCACCCAGCCCCGGACAGGAGCCGCCACCCGTTCAGCCCGGTGGGAAGGGGGTCCCGAGGGTCGGGAATTACCATCCGCTCCGTAGTCCCACGCTGCCGGCCGCCGGCCCGGCCTGGCCGCGCAGCCCAGAGCCGCGAGGAGCAGGAGGGGGAGCAGCCGGGCCATGTCCCCGTGTCCCCAAGGTGTGCTGTCCCCCAGGGCCGGGCTGGGCAGGTGCCACCTCCCCGCTCCCGCTGCCGCGGCCGCTCGCCGGGCTGCGCTCCCCGGCTCTGGCTGCCGCCGCTCCCGCTCCCCCTTTTCCAGCCTGGGGCTGGCACCGGGCCCGGCCGCACGCGGCTCCGGGGCTGATTGCAAACAGACCGCGGACAGAGCCCGGACACACAGTCCCGGCGGGAATGTGGAGCATCCCAGCCCTGGCTGGTCGCAGGTGACAAAGCGCAGGAGGCATGGTGATGTGTCCCCCCTGTTCCAGCCGGGAACACGGAGCATCCTGGTCCCATTCTGGCACGTGTGGCACCGTGCTGGGCTGCAGTGTCCCCCCATTCCCACTGGGAACACAGAGCATCCCAACCCCATCCTGGCCCAGTGCAGGAGGCACATGCTGGGCTGCAGCATCCCCCATTGCTGTTGGGAATATGGAACACCCCGGGACAGGTGACAGAGTGCAGGAGGCTCTGGTTTGAGGTGCTTTTATTCCACGTTATTTGCAGCCCCCGTGCCTGGGTCAGCCCAGCCCGGCCCGGGCGCTCCCAGCGCCGCATCCCCAAACCCCAGCACACCCAGGGGAAAAGCAGCCGCAGCCCAGAGCCGGGCCTTGGGATGAAGCCTTTGGAAAGCCCCAGCGAGGGGCGGGGGGTCCCTGCCCCACTGGGGTCTGGGCAGTGCTGTCCTGGAGCAGGACAGGCCCCCTGGACCCCTCCCTTGAGGGGACACAGAGCAGTGCTGGAACCGGTGCCCCCGGGATTGAACCAGAGCCCACCGAGCCAGGGCTGGGGAGCTCCAGGATGGGCCTGGGGGGCCAGAGGCCCTGTGAGAGGAGGGCTGAGCCCCTCCAGCATCCACCTGCCCCTCTCCCCTGCTCAGCAGCTCCCAGGGCAGCCCCAGCTGGGGGCTGTAGGAAGGCTGGGGGGAAGACCCCCGAGCCCCAGCTCCGGCCAGGACACGCTCCGGAGGGACGTGGGAAGGCACCAACTGGAGGACTTGGCTCCCAGGGCACGATGGAGGCGAGGTGGGTGCCCGAGTTACATGGCTGCCCTGCAACCCTTCCCTGGGAGCCCAACCGTGCACAGTGGGGGGACACGGCACCCGGAGGGGACACCCCTCCCTCAGCCCCTGCGGGGTGCCAGAGCTCACCAAGCAGTGCCAAGCCATGAGCTGGCATGTGCCCACCCCGTGCTCGGTGTCCAGGGGTGCCTGTCCTGCTCTGGGAACGTCACAGCCACCTGTCTGTGCTGCCGGGGCCGGTCAGTGCCAGAGCTGTTGGGATCCAGGCACTCGGGCAGGGAATGAGAGCAAAGCTGTGGGCAGGGAGATGCCAAAGCCTCCTCCTCCCCTTGGGTAGGAAGTGGGCACGGGTAGCTCCCTAAGCCCCCCGGCTCCCCCAGCGCAGGCTGGCAGCAGCTGAGGATGGTGGGGGGCCAGCCCACGCACGGGGCTGAGGAAAGCGTCGGTTGTCCGGGCTGGGAGCCCCCAAAAGGGAGCGAGGAGTAACCGGGGGGCTGGAGCCACCCGTGCCTGGCTCCACAGCCCGGGCTGGAAGCTGAAGGGAGGAGAGGGAAGGGACAGGCGCTGCCCGGGCGCTGCGGGCGGCTCCGGGCAGGGGCGGGGCTAGGAACGGGGCAGGCTGCACATCTCGCAGTGGTCCGTGCCCGGCTGGTTCATGAAGGTGCAGTGCTGGCACGGCCACATGGCCGCGGCCACGGCGTGCGACGAGCCCCCCATGGCGCCGTACTCCTGCAGCCCCGGCAGCGGGACACCCACCGTGCCTGCGGGAGAGAGCCCGGGCAGTGCTGCGATCCCTGCACACCCCGCCCTGCAGCCCCGGCACCGGGACACCCACCGTGCCTGCGGGAGAGCCCGGGCAGTGCTGCGATCCCTGCCCTGCAGCCCTGGCACCGGGACACCCACCGTGCCTGCGGGAGAGCCCGGGCAGTGCTGTGATCCCTGCACACCCCGCCCTGCAGCCCCGGCACCGGGACACCCACCGTGCCTGCGGGAGAGCCCGGGCAGTGCTGCGATCCCTGCCCTGCAGCCCTGGCACCGGGACACCCACCGTGCCTGCGGGAGAGCCCGGGCAGTGCTGTGATCCCTGCCCTGCAGCCCCCCCACCAGCCCTGCCCCACCCCTACAACTGCTCCACGACAGGCTGGATGGGCTTGGAGCAACCTGCTCTGCTGGAAGATGGCAGGGGATGGGATGAGCTTTAAGATCCCTTCCAACCCAAACTATATCCAGGATTCCATGACCAAGAACAGCTTCCACAGCACAAGCCTCCAGCAGTCTCTGGGGTAGCTTGGCAGTGGCTCCACAGAACCCCCAGCCAAACAGACAAGGGACCCCCTCCCTGAGGGACACCCTGCCCCAGGGACCCCCTTCTTACTGCAGAGCTGCTCAATGGTCGCCCACTGCTCTGATTTTTTCCAGGTCTGTGCAAGCTCCTCATTTTTGGTCCTCACAGCTTCCAGCAACAAGCTGATGCTGTCCTGGAAGTCACAGGTAGGAAATGAGCACTGGGGACCCCTCCAGTGCAAGGCAGAACCCTGCATCTGAGCTGTTCCCCCTTTCCCAACATCTTTGGGGTGCCCAGTTTATCCCTCTGCTCCCCAGCATCCAGACAGATCCCAGCACTCCAAAAGCTCCTTTCCTCTGCTTCCAGCAGCTATTCCCTACCCTGCAGGCCAGTCCCAACTCCCAGAGGTGCAATCCCTCCGTGCTGGAGCACTCCAGGCCCATCTCTGTTCCCACCCTGATCTCCAGCTGCCCACGGTCATCCCGGCTGCCTCGCACATGCGCAGCCTCTGGCCCAGCTGGATCTCCCCAGGAAACTCCAGCAGTGCCAGGGCAGCAGAGCTGCACAGCCAGGACCTCACTGGCCAGCCTCGAGTTCTGGGGGCTCTGATCTCCTTATTGTTCCCACCAAATTCCTGATTCTGAGATAATTTTTAAAACATTTCCAGCTCTGGGAGCTGCAGCCAAGTTGGCTCTGGGATTGTGTGGACAACCACCCCCCTCAGTGCTCCCAGCAGCTCAGGCGCTTTGTGTTTAGAGTTTAAAAAAGGTTTTGAAACTCTTTAAACCTTCTCCCAACAGCTTGGTTGGCAAGAGCCAGCACATAGCCATGCCCAGGGTCATGGGATGGCAGGAATGGTCACCTCCACCCACTTGAGGGACCCCTGGAGGGGCTGAGGGCCTGGGATGGGGGATGGTGTGGGACAGGACCCTCCCAGCCCCTTACGTACCCGCAGAGGCATGACCTCGTTTGTGACCAGGAAGAGGAGCAGATGGAAATCAGAAATGATGTCTAGGAAAATGGAGGAAGTATTTTGGGACAGGTACGTGGCCAAACTGTGGAAGTCCTGGGGAGAGGGGACAGTAATGAAGAGAAGTCAGTTCCTATTTGGATCCACTTGCAGATATTCCTGTCCCTCTGACTATTGTCTGCAACGTGCAGGGACATTCCCAAAATCAGATTCCTGCCTGGCTGACTGAATCCCAGCTAACAACTTCCAGGAAAAATGATCTCTGGACCCACAAGAGCTCCCCTTGAGCAAGCCCAGCACCCACAGAGATCTTAGATCCAAGAGGTGCTGAGGGGGAGCCAGGCAATGTTTGTTCCTACAGAAAAGAGAGAGGACAGAGCAGCCCCTTCCTCCCCATCCTCTGCCTTGACCTCTTGCAGGAACAGCCTAAAGATTCCACCCAGGAAGAGAAAGCAGCACTCTGGGAGCAGAACAGAGCCCAGTGTCAGCAGGTTTGTGCTGTCACCATGGGGCTGGAGCTGGCTGGCAGGCACAGGGAGCCCTGATCCCATGGTGGGCTCTGGAGGCCAGCAGCAGCCAGCACTCAGCATTGGCATGCAGACACTGCTCCGAGCAGGAAGGACCTTGGCAAGCTGAGCCAGGAAAGGGTGACTTGAGGGCAGCAAGGGGTGACTTGAGGGCACAGCTGTCCCTCTGCAGATGTCAGTGAGCACGAGGCAGGCAGAGCCCCTCCCTTTGGAACCTGGCTCTGTCAGGAATCGCCCCTCACCTGAGTTTCTCCCAGCACATCGCGGTTCTCGATGGGGAATGGATTTTGAGAAATAGAAAAAGTGTAGACTGGATCCTTGGGGAAAGTTGTAGTAATCTAAAAAAAAACATCCAAGGAAGGATGATCAGAGACCAGTGAGATATGGGAAGCAAGTCCAGCCACAGCCATGATCCCAGCTCAGCCAAACAGTGAGGGACACTGCAGGGATCTGATGGCTTTGAATTTAATTTACAGTGATACTCCACCACCACAGCCCTTGGCTCCCTTTCTAAAGAAGCTGGAGGGACATGATGGGTTTGCTCTTGACAGATGCCATGGAGAGCATCCCTCACTGCACAGGGCACTGAGATACAGCAATCCTGGCACAGCTTTGCCCTGTGCCAGGCAGCTGCTGCTGGAGGGAGGTCCTGGGGGGATCCTAATGCTTGTTCCACCCCTCTGTTTTGATCCCAGTGACACCCCAGGTGCAGGTGCCTTCACTCCTGCAGGAACTCTCTTGCTCTGGCACTGCCTGTGCCAGGGGCAGCCGGACCAGAGAGTCTGCTCCAGGTGGAGCTAATGGTTGTTGGCAGCACTTCCAACTCCTGCAGCATCATCTGGCATCCCAGTTATTTGCTTTCCTGCCTTCCACGCTGTAACTCTGTTTCCCAGCCCCAGGGCTGAACTGTGCCGTGCCTGGCAGCAACTCTGCTCCAGCCAAGCTGTGCCAGAGAGCAAATTCCCTCCTCCAAGAGAAGGCATTTCTGGACAACCTGCTGAGTCACTCAAAGGAGATGGAGCCCTAATTGCTGCTCTGGAGTTTCCTCATTAGGCAGTGCCCGGGACACGGGTCCATGGGGCTGCTGCTTCCCGGCCATGTGGCTCTGGGCCAGCTCAGAGCCCTGATAAGGCACCAGGCAGTGCTTTCCTGGAAAACAAATGTGTTCCCTGGCACCAGACTGACCCCACGGAGCAGGGCAGCCACCTCCCTGCTAGGAATGCCTGGCAGCAGCAGGCAGAGGAGGATAATCTGTCTCAGGGATCCCCTGCACTGGGAATTTCAGAGGTGGGTTAGGAGTTTGCTCCACTCTGACATCTCCTGCAGGGAATACTCACGTCGATGATGAGGTACTCGACCGGGAGCGGGCGAGCCAGCTGGGTGATCTCATTCCCAAACTTGTCTATGTCCTGAAAGAAAAAGAGTTGGATTATTCCTGAGCCTAGAAGTGGTGTGAAGCCCTAGGGATCCTGCCCTGGAGATATTTGTGCAGAATCCTGAGCTCTGGCAGATCACTGAGGGTGTGGAAAAGAATCTGGGTGGGTGGTGCAGGGCTGTCCTGCTGCTCCCTGGGGCTGGAGATCTCTGCAATTCCAGCATCTCTGCAATCAGGATCTCTGTTTTCTTGTGAGCCAGGAGAGTGTGGGGTCACATCCCACTAGAGAGAGGCATGGAATTATCCAAGGAGTGTACAGGTGGGATTCTACTCCACCCTTGTAGGTGGGTGCCTTCCAACTCCAGATATCCTACGATTCCATGATTTTAAATGTCATTTAGGCAGCAGCTCCATCTTAAAGAGAGGGACAGGCACCTCTTCCTTCTCAGCTGAGGAAAACCTGCCTTTCTGCAAGTCCAGGAGTGCCTCACCCAACCCTTCATCTGGGAATTGGGAACTTTCTCAGACCCAGACCCTTGGCACCAGCACATCCCACGGCGTAAACTTGTTTTGCTTTGCCAGACGAAGGGAACATAAAGTTTAATTAGGCAGACAAACGGCCGGCATATGTTCATTAATCATAACCTGACAATTAGACGTGATTGATGTCAAACACGCCGGGTTCAAACGCCGCTTCGGAAATAAATCCCGGAGAACTGACACTTTTCATTAAAGATTCCGTACCAGGGGGTTGTGTTTTCTCCTTAAATCATCACTTAACGTGGCATAAATCATTCATGGAGCCCCACATAAATCATACACCCGTGATTCCCAGTCAGGGACGTTGTGCTGGACGTTCTGTGGGCTCTGGGTGGTGGGAGCTGCATCTGGAGCTGTCACCCCTGAAGGTTTTGAGTCCTGCTCTCCCCGTGTGGGATGGGAGCAGCAATCCATGGGCTGAGCCAGGAGCACCATGCAGGGCTCTGCTGCCTCCAGGACTCCCTTCCCTTTCTCCCAGCCCTGTTTTCTCCTGGAGAACACCACTCCAGCATCACTCCCCCGCTCTCCCTGGTGTTTGCACAGCACAGCTATGTGCAGCAGCAGCCAGCACCATCCCTCTCTCCCAGTCAGACCTCACCCCAGCAGGCTCCAGCATGCTGCTCCCCTCCAGGCACAGCCCCCTTTCCTGACCCCCTCCCCAAGCACCCCCTGTCCCCAGGAACTGTTCCCTCTGTAAAAAAAATCTCCCTTCCAGTCTTTGAAGCTCCTTTGAAAGGCAATCCTGATAAGGATCTTTGCTCCTTGCACATGACAGGTTGTGGCCTCAGATCTCTCTGACTCTGACAGGAGCAGGAGGAGCTGTGGAGCCTTTTTTTGGGAGATCACAGGACCCCAGAGCCAACCTGCTTCTAGATCTCAGTGATACCACAAGAGGCAGGAATCAGATCCAATCAGCTTCCCAAACACAATCCTGCCCCTGCATGAAGGGACCTGCAACAATTCAGGCATAATTAGCCCATCTGGAATTCATTTTCCAATCTAATTAAGTTCTAATATGCAGAAACATTTTTCCAGCACCTGTTGGTTTTAATCTCCCCCTCTGGGGATTTCCATGTTAAATGCCTGCTTTTTCATGGCATGCTGCTGAGGCCTCCAAGACATCCAGAGACTAGAACCTCACTCCCCCCGAGCTGAGGACAGGACAGGACAGTCCCACCAACCCCAACATTCCTCTCCCATCACCACAATTATTTAATAACATTTTAAAGGCCTTAATGAACGTCAAGTTTGGATCCTTAACCTGAGCTTGGCATCACCAGGACCATCCTGTTATTGCTGCAGCCTGAGACCCCCAAAGCCCAGTGGCAGCAGCTCCAAAGGGAGGCCAGGAAGGGGTTAATGGAGCAATGAGCATTTGGCTTGCAGACAAAAATCCAGCAGCAAAGCCTGGAGGGTCTGGACAATGCATCATCCCAGTGGAGATTGCATCAAAACTGGGATTAGAGCTTTCAACCCACTGTTTGGAGGCAGGAGCTGCACGGGATGAGGGTGAACAGGGAAAAGGGTGGGAACACAGACACCTCAGCAGGGTGGAAGGAATTCTGGGGGGCCTCAGGATTATCCATGGAGGGTGAGGGGAGCACTGAGTGAGGAGCTGCCAGCCAGGAGGGATCCATGTCCCACGCTGTCACCGTCCCACGCCAGGACATCCCCCTCCCACGCCCCTTCCCGACCTGCTCCCTCTGCTGCAGGCACGGGGAGCTCTCAGCCATCTGTCCTTGCCATGTGTGGAGAAATCCCAGCTTTGCTCTTCCCTCTGCTGACTCCCAGGCACTTTCCCGGGCAGTCCTGCCCCTCTCAGGGGAGCGTGGCTGAGGAGCAGAAACCAAGAGACTTCTCCAAGAGCGAGTGACAGGTCAGGGAGAGTTGAAACCCTTCCCAGGAGACTCCTGCTGAGCTAATCCAGCATCCTCCTCCCTGCAGCAGCTGGGACATTTAAGGCTAAGGCGGCTCAGAGCTGGTGGGAGGGCAGCCAGGGAAGCCCTTCCCCGTCAGTGAGCACACCCTGCAGCCTGACTCTCCCTGGGAAGAGGATTCCCAATGCCATGCCTGCCTCAGAGGTCCTGCTGGGCTCTCATAAAAGCAGGGTCCTGGCTCAGGGCTGTCCCAGGGAGGGATGGGACACGTGGCACTGGTGCCAGGCCGGGGCTCAGCCACAGGAGACTTTGGAGCACGTGCAGGAGACTTGAGGGCAAAGGGCTCTTGCACAATGCTTGTAAAGGGCTTTTGTCTGACACCATCCCAAAGAAACTCTGGGGGAATGTTAAACCCTCCCAAAGAAACTCTGGAGGTACATTAAATCATCCTAAAGAAACTCTGGGGGGATGTTAAGGCAGCTGGAAAATGCAATTCACTGCAAAGATGACAATGACATCGTGTTTGCACTGAGCTGTCACAAGTACCTGTGATAAGAGACAAAGCCAGCCAACCCCCAAATCCAATTATCCAGGAGTTTTAAAGTGTCTGTAAAACATAAGGAATCTCTTCCCAGAGTTGATGAAGTTAATGGTGGAGCAGGTCAGCACTGGGCCAGTGGACTGGGAGGAGGTGACAGCAGGAACAGGGTGCAGCAGCCCCAGGGAGGGATCCCCTAGCTGCACTTGGAGAACTTCTTTTGTATTGAATATCAACCCAAGGTACATCCTCAGTGAAATCCAAATCAATCCAGCTGTTTTCTAAAACCAGATGGACAGAAGAGGCTGCTCAAGGACAGAAGACAGGATGGAGAATGGTGTGGAATATTCAGCTGGGCTCACCCTCATCCAGCTCAGAAACTGGATGAGGTGGCTGCTGCAACAGCATCATCTTCAGTCACAGGGTCTTTACCCCAACCTGTGTCTGTGTCTGCACATCATGGACTCCTTCCTGAGCTCTGTGTGCTGAGCTGGCCAAGCAGCACGTGCTGGTTATTCCCTGTTCCAGCTGGAAGCAGCACTGAGCCCTGATGCTTCCCAGACACCCCTGGAGGCTGGGAGGGATCCATTCCTCCCCCTGGCTAATCTTACCTGAGGAGGCACCTCAGAGCAAAGGAACTTGTTCCCACAGTCCCCAAACCCCTGGAGTTCCCCACTGGAGCAGAGCTCTCCCTTCCTGAGCCAACTCCACGGGGGTGGCTCCTCAGAGCAGCAGGCAAGGGGCCAACAAAAAGGGAATGGTAAAGAAATACAGAAACCACCCAGCTGCAGGAAAACCACAGGACAATGCCAGTGCCATCAGCTTCCCCATTTCCATGGAAGAAAAGCAGTTCCTTTTCCCATTCACAAGGCAGAGGTGAATCCACGGTGCTGCCCTCGGACAGATCTGAGTTCCATGGATCCTGCCTCACATCTGGCTGTTCTATAAATATATCCACACTCCACAAACATCAGCCTCCTGGTCCTCATCCAATTAGAATTAATTTGTAGAGCTCCTTTCATCCTAAAGGGCTTTTCAGATGCATACTTGGATATTGTATGGGAATGCACATGGGTTTTCCTCTGCACAGTCCCAGAGAAAACAGTAACTACTTCAAAGTGCAGCTTTCTCCCCAAAACTGGCTGGGAGGGTCAGCACAGAGAGGAACCCCACATCATAGACTGGGGGCAAAGGGAGAGCAAGGTACTGGACCCCAAAGATTCCACTCTGTGCCACCAGACTCCTGCTCCTCCTGGAGTTCACCAGGGCTCGGACACAGCTGTTGTCACCATCCCAGGATGAGGTAGTGTCTCTGATCTCAGGCCTTGCACATTTAAAGGGACCCTAAAGGTTTCTCAAGCCAGGAGTGACTAAGCTTTCCACAGATTTTTAAGAACATTTAAAAATAATTGAGGGATCTTAGAGCCAAATCTGTTGAAGGCTGAGGGAGAATCCCACCTGGCAGGGCCATCCTCAAGCACTCCATGGAAAGGGCAATTAGGGAGAGAAGCTCTAAAACATGAAATCAGCTGCAGCCCGACCCAGTGAATCAGTGGATGATGGAAATTTCCACAGAAGGCTGGAGCCATCCGTTCCCATTTTGTTTATCTCCCTGCTTCAGATTAGAGATGGGAGTGAAGCCCTTCTGGGAACACCCACCAGCTTCCTGCTGCTCCCAGCACCCCGGGTGGGCCACATGTGGGCCACAGGACCTCCTGCAGGGCTGCCCGAGTGTGGCACAGCCTGGGCTGCTCCAGAGCAGGATCAGGCCATGCCAGAGATGATCTCACCCTCCTCGCATTCAGGGCCAACCTTTGCACACCCAGCTCTGCTGGATTGTGATAGGCCCTGCCTTATCAGCTCTGAGGAGGAAGAGAGCAGGATTCCATCTGCTCTGCCTCTCCAGCACTGGATTTATTCCAGAGGTGTTCCTTGTTTCTAGGTAGGGTCAAGGCAAGCCAGCAGCCTGGTGCTAAGGGGTGGAAACCATGGAGACTCCCAGGGAAACCAGCAGGAACACTGGCCAGCTCTATTCCCATAGCTGGAGCACAATCCCCTCATTCCACTCCTCCTCCTCCCTTATCCCCTGCTCCTTAAAGGACAGTTATACCACAGGCAGCAGGAGCACACAGGACAGGAAGGAGATAACTAACAGGGTGATGGATGGCTAATTAGCCAGCAAGCAGTGCCATTAATTAACTCCTCTGTCCCTGCTCATGGGGCACCAGGAGCTCTGGCTGGAGCTGCAGCACTATCACCATCTGCAGGGAGCCTGATCCAGAGTTCCCAACTCGGCCCTGCAGGCACAGGAGGGGCTGAAGGGCTTCAGGAACAACTGGCAAGAGAATAATGACATTCCATCCATCACCAACAACCCCAAAGTGCAGCAGGCAGGGACAGCAGGGACACCTCATGTCCTTCCAAGACCCCTCCTGCAGAGCTGCCTCCAGCTCTGGGCTCTTCAGCACTGGAAGGACATGGACTGAGTCCAGAGGAGGGGGCACTCATCTGGAGGTATTTACTTGGAGAAGTCTCCAGGGAGATCTGAGAGTCCCTTCCAGTGCCTAAAGGAACTCCAAGAAATCTGTAGAGAGACTTTGGACAAGGCATGCAGTGACAGGACAAAGGGAATGGATTTCCACTGTCAGAGGCCAGGGTTAGATGGGATATTGGGGAGAAATTCTTCCCTGTGAGGGGGATGAGGCCCTGGCCCAGTTTACCCAGAGAACTGGCTGTTCCTGGATCTCTGGAAGTGTCCAAGATCAGGCTGAACAAACTTGGAGCAACCTGGGACAGTGAAAGGTGTCCCTGCCCGTGGCAGGGATAAAATGGGACGAACTTTAACCCCCGTCCCAACCCAAACCATCCCACGACTCCGTGAAATCAAATACTTTGGATGCACATTTTCCCTGCTGCTTTCAGCATCAGTGCTTGGGGCACAGCCAAGGGCCTGAGGCCTCACCTTGTAGAAGACATCAGGCACGTACTGCTCGCTGCTGGACTCCTTGGCATAGCCCAGCTCGGGCGCGTCGCGGCAGGGCAGCAGGCACTCGTCCCGCACCAGCGCCATGCACTGGTTCGACACCTGGTAACCCTCAAAGTGCACCTGGTTGTCAGGACCACCTGCAGGAGGACAGCATGGTTAAAGATCCCAGCATCACTGAGCTCCAAGGAGGCCATGGTGACACTATGGAAACTCCTGCAGCCATGGGTGCATTGTGACACTGCAGGGTCTTACAGAACCAAGGTGATCGTGTTGTACTACAGAACCTCGTGGGACAGAGGATCCATGGTGATACTGCAGAACTGAGAGTATGAAAGCTCAAAGTGCACCTGGTAGCCCTCAAAGTGCACCTTACCTTTATGTCAGGACCACCTGCAGGAGGACAGCATGGTTAAAGATCCCAGCATCACTGAGAATGGAAAAACCGATCCACACATTGTCACCCAGGACAATGCCTCCAGGGGTGGGGACTCCTCCTCACAACCTTTCCCATGAAGGAATTCTTCTGAAAATCCTGCACAGGGGTGACTTCCTTCAACAGAAACTGGAAGGCAGCACTAAGGTTGGACTCAATGATTTTGGAGCTCCTTCCCAACCTGAATAATTCCAAGACTCCACGAATAAACACAAAGCTACCAGTGATAAACACTGAGATGAAGCTGCTGCTGCATGCCAAGAATTCCCTCTAAACTCCACATTTTCATAGCCACACACACCTCCACAACTATCCCAAGAGCACAGAGCCCAGGGGACAGCAGGAATGCTCTGCCAGGAGCTCCAAGGAGGAAGAGCTGCCCTTTTGGGGGCTCTGACAGCATCACCCTCCACTGCCCTGCAGCAACCTCCTCCTTTTCCAAATAAAACTCAGGCATGCAGCTCCTGTGGCCCTGTTTCACTCCCAAGGATCCCTGAGCTGCACATCACCTGGTCTTGCCAGGCCTGAACAGAGTTTTCTCAGCCTGCACTGGATGCTTTGGTGGAAATCTGACATGGAAAGTGGGAATTAAGAGCCTGGCTCATGGAAGGATCACATGCTTTCATTTGGATAATGTAAGCAACATCAGGTCATGTGTCACTGGAATACAACTGCAAAGAGAGGAGGGAGGCAGATGGTAGGAAAACTTTACTATTTCCAAAGCCAGGAATTCAGGAGGGAATGGGAATTAATCCATGTGGAGGATTTGAAGGCAAAGTTGAGGCAAACTATCCAAATACATTTCTGCAGCACAAAAAGAGGGACTCAAGTGTTTAAATAGAACCTGCTGGGCTGACTGAACAGAGGAGAATGAAATCAGCTGGAACAGCAAAGAGGAAATATTCCTTTTCTAGCCTTTGATCTGTAACCTCAATCACTCACTGCTCCAGAACAAACACTCCTAGAAATTGAACAGAGACCAGGACAGGGGAAGGCCTGAATGCAGTGTGTTTGCTCAGTAAAACACCTTGTTTAAAAAAAATATATTAAATAAATAAATATATATAAAAAGAGAGATACAGATCTATATTTAATGAGAGATGGATGTGTTTAGCAGTCTGGAACATACAGGCACGGGCCTGTTAACTAAAAAAGAGCTTTTTCACTGAAAAAAAGGCCCTGGGAACCCTTACAAAGCCAGGATCAGGGCAGGCAATGTCCCATCCCACTTTCACTTTTCACTCTGGATGTTATTTGGAAGTCATGAGGGTTTTTTCATTGTGTTAAACAGAGCCAGAACCAGCCATTCTGCTCCAGGGAAGGTTTAAATGAAGACATGTGTCATCCCATGGAGAAGAACAGAGTGAACTGGGAACACTCCAGCCCTCCCAGTGTCCCCCCTCCCAGCCCAGCCCATCTACAGAGACTCCTGAAAACCAGAGGGTTTAACCAAAAGCACTTTGCAGGAGCTTCTGTTTTACTCAGCCAAAAAAAAAAATGTTTCCAAACACTTTTTTTTTTTTTTTTTCCCTGACAGATTTTTTTCCCTGTGAGGTTTCCCTGACAGTGACATGAGGGAGGTAAAGATCTCTCCTGAAGGAGGAACTAATCCATAAGTCTGGAGTGTTGTGGTTCTGCACTGCTGCTTCCAGGCAACAGAATTTGGAGCTTAAGGATTTGAAACAAAAAGTGAGCAACAGTTGTTGCCCTGGCTGCAGGCAGAGAGTGATTTCTGGGTCAGAAGAGGTGGGGCTGAACCTCAATTCTGTCTCTTCAAACTGTTGTAAAGTAAAAAACAGGCAAATAAATAATGAGTGAGTAATTGTAGAGAGAATAAAACAAAGAATGAGGAAGTATTTTAATTGATAGAGCAAACCCCTTGTTCAATAGGACAGATGAGGAGCAGGACATGTGATTTTTGGCATATTCCTCTACTAACAAGAGGTAATTCAGGTGAAGCCCAGAGGGCTGAGGCCAGTTTGTACCTGTAGCCACAACTGTGACAAACTTGGATCCAAAGTGCCCATCGGGAGAGAGGCGACAGATGTTGGGCTGCTGGTTCTGGAAGTTGCCAGCTGTGATGCACTCCTCTGCACTCAGGAAATACGTGTCCTGAGGGGACAGCAGGGACTCCAATCAGCCAAAGGACAAGGTGATGTAGCCCAGACCTATTTCCCTGGGTTGCAGCCAAGGAAAACGACCAACACCCCAGGAAAACAAGCTTTCCTGGAAAGCTGCTGCAGAGCCCAGGACAGGAATGTGACCTGTCAGCTCCCCAGCCCTGGGCTGCCTCAGCACTGTCCCACACCAGTCCCACCCACCTCTACACACCTTTTATTTATTTATTTATTTTTTTAAATCAAGTTTCACTTTCCAAATATGGATATCACTGGGTTTACAAGGACAGGAAGCTGAGGAGGTCGAAGTTTGAGCCACGTATGTGTCACAAAGCCCAGCCCATGGGAACATCCTCTGAGTCACTCTGCCTTGCTGGGTTTGTCCCTCACATTCCCCTCCACTCCCTGGAGTTTTCTTAGCCCTAAAAAGGGCAAGAACAGCTGGGGCTTTGGGAAGTGCCTCCCTGTGAGCAGGGTGAGGCTCTGGCACAGGGTGCCCAGAGAAGCTGTGGCTGCTCCTGGATCCCTGAAGTGTCCAAGGCCAGGATGGACACTGGGGCTTGGAGCACCCTGGGATAGTGGAAGTTATCCCTGCTCATGGCAGCACTGGATGAGCTTTAAGGTCTCTTCCCACCCAAATTATTCCCTGATTCCATGAGCACCATTCCCTCAAAGCAGGGGTGTGTGAAGGGCTCCAGCAGCTCTGCCTGCTTCCCAAACAGCTCAATCCAAACATTTCCAAGCTCCTTTTCCTTAAAAGTGCCTGGAAAACCCCATCTGCCAAGAATTCCAGTGCCACCTGCAGCCCTGGCTCAGCTCTCTGCCTGGCACAGGAGCTGGAATTCACTGGGAATTCACTGGGAATTCACTGGGTCACACCTGGATCTCACCTTGTTCCTGCTGTATCGAACGGTCCCTTTCCGTGTGTCTTCAGAGACCAGGTCAGTAAATATCCAGCCAACCTACAAAGGGGGATAGAGAGTTGATTTAAGGAAAAAAAAAGACCAAAAAAAAAAAAAAAAAGAAGAGGAAACCAGAAGAGCTCAGGCATTTTGTGCTCACAGGACACGATGTTCTTGGCTCCCCTCTGCCCTGTGCACACTGCCTGAGGGAATGGCTCTCCCAGCTGTGCTGGGTTCCCTGGAATCCCATTTCCAGGAGCAGCAGTGTGCCAGCTGGCCAGCCAGGGCACCTGCAGCATTAGCTTTCACTATGGAATATTTTTGCACAGAAAGATCTGGAGGCTGCAAGAGGCCTCTGTGCCACCACCTGCTCCCAGCCCCAGCATTCCCTACAGAGAGTTTGGAGCAGGATTCAGAGCCCACAGGTGACAGAGCAGCTCCTGCAGCTCCAGTCTGAACCTCTCACACAATCCCAGTTTGAACCTTGCACGCACTGGTTAACACAAAGCTGATACTGGAATGTGATTTATTCCAAACTGGAGTGGGCACTCACCCCAGACAGCACATTCCTGCTTTTTGTGGTACAAACACAGCTCAGTGAATCTTTTCACACACATGTGACATGTCCAAACACCTTGGGATCAACCCTTCCATGCAGGAGTGACACAGACACACACCTTGGGATGATCCCTCTCCACCCAGGTGCCAACCCCAGCTCCCACAGCATTAACCCTTCCAAGGCAGAACCCATCCCAACTCCCCCAGAGCCCAGGCCAACCAAACCCTGCACCCAGCACTTGGTGATGTGTTAAGTCCCATGGATTAAAAATATCTGATGGGAGAACATGGAAATAAATAACACACAGAGAAGTTTTGCTCCAGCCTCTGGCAAGGGATGGGATCTTATCTGGGAGAACAAAGCCCTCCCCAGATGTTTACAGTCTGCACTGAGCCTTCTCCCAGGCGGGTTTTCTCCAGCAAGTCAAATCTTGTTTTGTGTACATCCCATTCCTGGCATTCCCACCATTCCAACACTGCTCCCAAACTGGAACACATCAGCACAGGCTGGAGGGTTGTCAGGAAATCAGGGAATCCTGATGGGATTGCTGCAGGCTGGAGCTGAGGGGGACCTGCACCCCTAACCCCACACACCACTGACTCCCTGCAGCACCAAGGAGGGGAACACAACCCAAGGGCAGCCCCTGCTCCTGGAAACAGAGCACACAGGCAACTCCAGCTCCATCTGGGACAAATTAGCACTTGCCAGGGAGATGTTCCCAGGAATGGCTCCTGTTGGAGTGGGAAGAAAGGGAAGATGGAGTTTGTGCTGCTTTGCCCCTGCTACTGCAGCCACACAGCCCTGTGCTCAGGAAAATCCTCTGGATTGGGTTTCAGACCTAAAAATGTAACAGCTGCTGACACTTTAGCAAGATGTAGATAACCTAGAGGGTCTCAGATAACCCCATGGATCTGGAGAGAACTGCCCTGCCACACACAGACACATCCTGACCTTCCTCAGGCCGAGCTTTGCCGCGATCTCATCCACAACCTCGGCTTTGGGATCCTCCAGGATCTCCAGGCTGTTCTGGGTGCCAATCTGCAGCACAGAGACACTGGTTAGTGACACAGAACTGGGGGAAAACCAGCACAGCCACTGGGCAGTGAGGCAGAGCTGGGAGCAGAGCTGGGCTTCCCCTCGGGCATCACCACAGACTGGTGCCACCCCAGAGACCTCCCTGTGCCACTCTGCTCTCAAGCCACACTCCCATTTGCTCCTTTTCCACTGACAATCTGTTGGATTTTACTTGGCAGCCGTGCAGAAACCATGAGGAGGAAGGAAACACATGAGGAGCACTCAGCTGAGTGGTGCTGTGCCCCACCTAGTGGGGACTCTGCTGCTCCACACAAACCCATCCTCAGCCTCTCCATCATTTCCTCTTCAAATCATTTAGACTTCATTCTATCTAATTAAGCTGCTTCAATTTTCCCAGAGAGCTGGTAAGGAATTGAAGTAAGGGCTGCAACTGTTTTTTTCTTAGCACAGAATCTGCTGGAAAGCCAGGAATCAAGGAAAGATTAAAAGTGAAATTCACTGTTAAAGTCACCCTGGATTTAAACCATCCAAGGATAAAAAACAACAAAAATCAAAACTGGAGTTTAAAATTTTTTCTGTGGCTGCAATGGACGGTGATGTTAAGGACCTAAACCATGTCCTCTTTTCCTCAGGACAGTTTTCCTTGGGGAGCTGCAGCTGGAAATACCAAAGTAAGGAGGTGTTTGTGTGTTGCCCTGAGTGTCCCCTGGGGTGTGGGTCTCACCTGGGGGGGTTCATAGATGGCTGCCACCTCGGCCCGGATGCCCAGCGGGATGTCTTTGTGCTCCGTGTACCGGCCGTACAGGTAGCCCAGATGTTGGTTCCCTGTCTTCCTCCAGAAGTCTAGGAAGCGATCTGCAATTGTGTGGTTCTCAAACATGATGTTGTCAACATGCCTGTATTTCTGTTTGACAAAGTTCAAGTGTCAGGCCGTCCTCTGCTGGCTCTGCTCCCTTCCCAGGACACACACACCACCCTCCGGAGCTGGGTCCTGCACAGCAGGGCTGGGGGGGGCTGGGGGAGTCTGGGGGGTCCCTCCCTCCTCCCTCTGCTCAGCTCCCACCCCTCAGCACTGCTCCCTGCTCAGGCTGGAGTGTGGGATGTGCTGAGCACCCCCAGCACCTCCAGGGCTTCACTGGGACCATTGCCCCAAGAGCCTCAGCAGGGAAAAGGACACTGAAATTTAGCAGGAAACGAGCAGAACCTGAGTGGCTTCACTGGGACCATTGCCCCAAGAGCCTCAGCAGGGAAAAGGACACTGAAATTTAGGAGGAAACAAGCAGAACCTGAGTGGCTTCACTGGGACCTCCACCCCAAGAGTCTCAGCAGGGAAAAGGACACTGAAATTTAGCAGGAAACAAGCAGAACCTGAGTGGCCTTTTGGATGCCATGAGGAAAAGCAGCAGGAATAATCACCAGGGTTCACCACCAGTGCTGCCAGCTCAGTCCTCATGCTGAGAGGAAATTCTGACCCAGGACATTTTGGAGCCCATTTTACAAGGCCTGAAGTCCTGGACAGGATTGCCCTGAGAGCTGGAGGCTTTGTGCTCCTGGCTGGTGTTTTTGGAAGTCACCTTTCCCAAACTAAGAGCCAGGTCCCCTGGCAGGTGCCCCAGCCCCTCTCACCTGTCGGTTGAGGGTGATGGCGCTGGGCTGGCACTTGGTGCAGATCCCCTCGGGCCAGGGAGGGTGTCCCTTTCATGTGCACAAGGCTTCCTGGAAAGGGAGATTCCCTTCAAATGGAAGTCTCATGGACTTGAGCTGCATCTTCCAAAGGTTTTTGCAGATTTTAAAAGTCTCTATGGTATTCAGGAATAGCAGGGAGAAGATTACACCTCTGTGTAATTTATGTCCACCAAGTCTGAGAAACAGGCTTGGAGCTTGGTGTAATTGGGGAACTTTACTTCCATCAGGAGTGTTTCCTGGAAGGAATTACATTGCCACAGGAAAAGGAAATATAGAAATAAAATAGGGACATAAAATAAAAAAGACAGACTTAATTTTCCCTCCTGCCTTTTCCTTTAAACATCAACTTTTTAATGTGTTTTTTTCTCCTCCGTTTGCCATTCAAACCTCATGTCCAACACTGAGATCTGTCTGTACTTTCATTTGTGTTAAAAAAACCCAAAGCTCCAACCAGATTCCCTTAAACCCAGAGATTTCCTTACTTGTCTGCCCCTCCAGTCAGCTTCCTGATGTAGGCATGGAATGACATGTGCTTCACAGGAGGCTCCAGATGGTTCAAATAATCCTCATCGAAGGGCTGCCAAAAACACAGCACAGAGCAGAGCCAGGTCACACACCTGTCTGGTAACACCCTGATCCCTCAGCAAATGCATGTTCCACACTCAACCCTGCCAATGTGGAAGCAATCAAGGAAATTCAGGCTCATTTTCAAGGCAGCTACTACTGGGATGCAAACAGTGGAGCTTTGCAATGGGGAGTTTTATGGTGGCCTCCTGCTCTGGGAACAGATTGGCCTCACAAATCAGAATCTCAACAGCAAAAAGCTTTTTTATTTCAGTATCTAACAACAAGCAATGGGCCCAGCTGTTCCAGCATGGCCAAGGACTCTCAGAGCATTTCCAGCAGAGGGCAAGAGCCATCCTGGGACAGCCAGGATCCCCTCTGGAGGGGTGGCTGCTGCTTTGTGCCACAAGTTTGAGCCCAG
The DNA here is from genome assembly GCF_903797595.1 of Erithacus rubecula. Lineage (NCBI taxonomy): Eukaryota > Metazoa > Chordata > Aves > Passeriformes > Muscicapidae > Erithacus > Erithacus rubecula. The sequence continues at coordinate 10,751,212 of NC_136672.1, read as the reverse complement.
CATGTTTGGAGGGGTCACTAAAGCTGCTTCAGCCTGGAAAACCATGGGGTGGTTTGGGTTGGGAAGAGCATTAAAGCTCATCCCATTCCACCCCCTGCCATGGGCAGGGACACCTTCCACTGACTCAGGCTGGAACAACCTGGTCTGGGACATGTCCAGGGATGAGGCAGCCACAGCTTCTCTGATCACCCTGTGCCAGCACTGGGAAGTGCTGGGATCCAGGAGAGAGGGGACAACACAAGAAAATCCAGGAAAAATTGAAGACTGAGAGAGAATGCAGCTTTCCTGAAGCACTTTGTGTTAAACTCATTATTGCAGAAAAACCAGCTTTAACCAGGATCAACCCAGGGCCACAAAGCCTCAGTGATCCCAGAAGCAGCAGTGCATGGCAGGATTGCAGCCTGGAGCTGCCCCCTCCTGGCAGGCAGCATTCCTAGGAAAAGTGTTCATGCTGGGAGGAACTGGGGTGAGTCTGTAGCACCTTCCTGGGGCTCTTACCTCCAGTGGGACACAGTGCACACATTTGCCCAAGGGGCCGTGACGACACCTGGAGAGAGGGAGAGACAGAGCTGGGGTTAAATCTCATTTCACCTGGAAACTGAAGGAGGAAGAAATCCTACTTAACCATGGAAAAATCAACCTGTAAAAGTTTCTCTGGTGTACAAGATCTGCATGAGCTCTGAGCAATTCTCCACCCCCACGTGGCAGGGTGATTTTAACAAAAAGCCACCCAAAATATTCATCCTTTATCAGGCAGGGCAGGAACAGCCAGCAAAGTGTGTGTTTATCAGGCAGATAAAGTCCTGCTGGCTAGAGTTACAGAGGGGAAAACATCTCCTTTTGTGGTGATTGCTTTTAAAAAAACCAACAATAAAACATCCCCAGCAGCAGGTCAGTGCTGCTTTCCAAAGGAAGGGCCCAGGAGAGGAGAAGGGAGGTTGGGCTGTGGAAACAATGGAGTTTTTTTAAGGATGTTTTGTGGCAGATAATGTACAGAAAGGAAGTTAAATGCTGCTAAAACACTCAGCATCCTTCACTGGAGATTGATCCACACTGCCAAAGCCAGGAACCAGCCCAGACAACTCCTTTTATCCTCACAGCCTCCCCTGGGCCTTGGCTCCCTGCTAGGAACAGCTCCATCAATTCCTCTGAAAAACACGGGCAAGTTCAAGGCAACATTTTTGCCAAAGAGTGGTGGCTTTGCCTTTATTGCTCCAGTGATGTGACATCCCATCATTTATGGTCAGCTGGGAAGGTCAGGGAGGGTTTAACACAAATTTCCTCATTGCTGCAGCACTGAAGATAAACCACGTGGAGGAAAACCCCAAGGGGAAGGACAAATTATTCTGTTTTACCTCTAAAATTTCCCCTCCAGCCTCTTCAGGAGTTTTATTCTGGAGGGTTCCAGCCCCAAGGCCACAAGCAGTGCAGATATCAGACCCAACTGGATATTAAAACTGAGTAATAAAAGCCCCCACCCAGCAGAGGATGTTTCAGCAGCAGCAGAGCAGATTTTGGGTGGGTTTAACTTGTTGGTGTGTTATTTTTACACAAAGAGAAGCTGCTTTGTTTCCCTAAGCCTCTTGCATGGAAGAGCTTTGGGAAGTTGGACTTTGGTGCATTTTTGTGAGCAAAAGGGACTCCCTGGTTCCATGGAGAGGTCAGGCAGGCATGTGATGGAGGGAAGGCAGAGCAGGCAGAGACCCAAATCCCACTTCCAAACCTCTGCCACTGGATACCTCCCCTCCTTCCCTTCCATGTTTTCCTTTGTGAGCAGTGGCTGAATCTGAATGCACACAGTGCTCCTGCTTGGAACAGTAAATCCTGGAAAGGTTTGGGTTGGAGGGACCTTAAAGTTCATCCCATTCCACCCCCTGCCATGGCAGGGACATTTTCCACTATCCCAAGGTGCTCCCAGCCCCATCCAACCTGGTCTTGGGCACTTCCAGGGATCCAGGGGCAGCCACAGCTTCTCTGGGCACCCTGTGCCAGACACACTCACAGGTAAAATTTCTTCCCAGTATCCCATCTAACCCTGCCCAGGAAGAATGCAGAATGTTCATTCTCATCTAGAGAATTCCACATGCTTTAGAAGCACAAAAACCAACAGAACAATGGTTGCTCTGAGTGAAAACTGCCAAACCCCTGGGATTTGGGCATCTGCTTCCTCCCTGGGCTCACTGAACCTCCCAGGACAATGGCAGGGGCTGTTTTCCCTTGAGAATGTCCCCAGGGCTCTCAGGATGGAGCCAAAGGCCTTTCCCAGAGGATTTTCCTGATTGCTGGGCTGGACCATCCCAGTCCAGGCTGTGCTGAGCCCCAGAGCCCTGGGCAGGACCAGGCCCAGCCCCACTCACAGCTGCTGGTCTCGGTTCCGGTAAATCTTCCCATCCTGCTTGATCAGGTACTGGTCAATCTCATCCTCCACCACCTGGGGGGCCCCCCCCAGGCCGGGAATTTTGGGAGACAGAGGTGTCCATGGTCTCTGAGGAGGAGCCAGCTGGGCTGGAGGGATACAGGAACAGCATATCCCCGTGCCTGCAGGGTGGGAAACAGCACAGGGGTAGTGGGAGGTGTGGGACACAACTGCCATGGAATGTGGCACAGATTCCAACCACAGCAGCACAGGTGAGCTCTGTGAGCCACCTCTTCCTGCTTTTATTTGCATTAAATGCAAATCCTCCCATCAAGAGACAAAGCTGAGGGAAAAATATGGAGGAGGGAGTTGGGATGAAGGAGTGAAAACAAGGATGTGGGAGAGAAAGCTGGGATGAGGGAGGGAAAGCAGGGATGAAAGGGTGAAAACAGGGATACAGGAGGGCAAGTGGGGGGATAAGGCAGGGAAAGCTAGGACAAAGAGGTGCAAGCAGGGATTAGGGAAAGAAATCCAGGATGAAGCCACCCCACAGCACACACACCCCAAGGAGTGACCCAAGGGACAGCCACCACCTCTCCTGTATCACTGTGACCCCCAATTCCAGCACAGCCACCAAGACCTCCCTCCCCAATCCCAAAGTGGAATCTGGGCACTCCTGGGATGTGACTTTCTCCCAGCAGAGCCCCTCCTGGTGAGGACTCACTTGATCTTGAGCAGGTTGAGGGATTTGTTCTGTGCTGCCGTGATCTCCCCGGTCCTGTTGCGGTTGGTGTACACAGAAAAGCCATTATTCCTGAAGCCAAACTCCTTGGCCACCTGCAGCACAGGGACAAGGGACAAGCTGTCAGCCTCTTGCAGAGCCACAGCTAATCCCACAGAACTTCTCCTGCAGAAATTCAGCTCAATTCACCCCCATTCCTGAGCTGGGGATAGCAAGGGATGGAAACACCTGGAAAAACAAGCAATGGATTAAAGCAGGAGCTTAAACAACTTAACCAGAACTGTCTGTGCCTCACACAACACAAATGCAGAGTTTCAGCTGCAGCCAGGCAAGCACTGCATGACTGGAGGGAGAAACTTCTCCATTTTCCCAGTTTTCCTGCTCCAGCTGCACCAGCACACAGCACCAAATCATTCCCATCCTCCTGCCAGCAGAATTCCACAATTCCACTTTCAACTCTGTGCATCTTTTGCCCTCAGCTCCATTCCCACCTCCCAGCTGCTCCACTCTGCTTCTTCCTGCTGCTCTGTCTCATTTTGCCCCCTTTTCCCCTCTCTCCCATGAATTCTCTCCCTCAGCAGCCACCCCTCAGTCCCCAGGCAGGTTTTCCCAGCTCAGATTAAGTCTGGTTTACTTGGAATCACTCCAACACCTCTTCCCAGCAAAAATAATTTGCACATTTGGCCCCTTGAGAACTTCACCAGTTTCAAAGTGCTGTTGAAAGTTTGTCTGTTTGCCAGGTTGTGCCCTAAATTCTGAAGTGAAAGGCTTTTATTTTTATTAATAAAAACAATCCCTGTGGCTCTGGCCAGACTCAGGGGTGGGATCCTGCCCACAGGACAAATCTGATGAGCCATTCAGAGCTGTCACATGAGCACAGCCACAAAAAGCAGGTTTTTTCCTGTCAGCTTGGCTGTGATTGGCAGCACAGAGCAATCCCTGGGAATGGGACCCTTTCACAGGGATCAGCTCCTGCTCCTCAGGCCACAGAATTCCATTTTTGGGAGAAGACAAATCCCACAGCAGGTTGGAGCTAATTCCTGAGCACAGCCAGAGTAAATTTTTTTGGTGCTTTTCCATGGGATGTGCCACAGGAGACAGGGAAGATTCTCCAGCCCTTTATTCCCTGAGCACTTCTGGAGCAGATCCAGGTTAATTCCTGCTAAGGAAGCAGCAATCTGACACCTCTCTAACTCCAGCTGTCCCCCTCAACACCAAACCCACCCCTGGGTGAGCATTCCAGAGCTCAAATCCACAGCACAGCTAGGAGAGACCTGGATTTAGATAAAACACAGACCTCAGGTGGGAAAATTTGCCACTTTCCTCTTCCAAGCAAACCCTGCAGCAGGAAATAAACCCCAACATGTCTCTGCTCCAGCTCAGCCAGAGGACAGAGCCCTCCCCAGATGAACAGGCAATTCCAGGTGCTTTTGTCCTGGCAGGAAGTGTTTTCCAGCCTGACTGTTCCCTCAGGTAACCTGAGCCCTGGAAAGCAGCAGCTGGTTCTGCACAGGCTCCAGAGATCCTGGGAGCTGCTCAGAGGCTGCAGGGAGTGTCCCTGAGCCAGCCCTGAAAAACATCAGGATTTGTCCTGGCCAGGTGGGAATGCTGGCCTGTCTGGGCCACAGCTCCAGACCAAGCTGTGACTCACAAAGGGAAGGTTTCCACCTGCTCCCATTCCCTTCCCTTTGGGAACACATGTCATGGAGCAGAGAAGCCCCAGTGCCAGAGCTCCAGAGGGAAGCACAGGGAGAACTGCTCACTCCTGAAGAACACAGAGCAGCTGCAGCACAGCAGAGCCAAGAGCTCCCCCCTGGCACATTCCCCTCTCCAGGAATTCCTCCATCCCTCCCTTGCTCTCACCAAACCCAGACTGGAAACCACAGCACATCCAAATTATATTCCAAGCTCAAATCCAGCAGCTGAGCCAACCTAGGGCAGCAGGTTTGACCATCCCAGAGCTCCCCTGCTGATCCCCAACTGCCACTTCTTTGGGAGAACCCCAAAAAGTCCTTCCCAGGAAAGTTCTCACCCCAGGAAGCCCCAGCAGAGAAGCTGAGGGAGGTTTTTCTGTAAACTGGTTATTATCCCTTTGGAACAACACAAGCTGTACCAATCAAAGTGTGTTTTTCCACATGGAATGCTGCTCCTCACTGCTGCCAGGGGGGTTTAACACAGATCTCCCAGGGGACAGAGCCCTGCCCCCCCTGGGCAGGCACTGGGGGTCCTGAGGTACCTTCTTGAGGAACGTTCCCACCGTTTCTCTCTTGGTGGCTGTGATTCTCTTCACTCCCTCTGGAGACTGCACACGGATAATCTGGGAAAGAGGGAACACTGAGTCAGGGAGGGGGGACAGAGCCCACCCTGAGCCCCCAGCCTGATGTCCCCCCCTCCTCCCTCCTGTTTCCATCTTCCACAGGGCCTGGAAACAGCCAGGAGAGCAGCTGTGGGTGAGTCTGTGAGCTCTTGGCACGAGTTGGCTCCAAGAAAAACACCTGTGGCCAAAGCTCTGACCTCAGAGATGGAATCAGACCTTCAGGAGGGTGGATGAGACCCTTCCAAAGGGAGTTATTCACACAGACACCGGCCCAACTGGTGTTACTGGGCACTGCACTGGCCAGAGGGAGGGGGGGAGAGCCACAGGGCTCCAGCTGCTCCCGGGAAACCTGAGCTCGTGCCCGGGGGGAACGGGCGAGGGGAACGGGCAGAGAGGGGAAAATGTAAATATGGGTGTGCCCGGAGCGCTGAGAGGGACTGGAGCAGCTCTAAAGGGGACTCACAATGGCTCCGGTGTGACACGGGCACGGGGCAGGGGACACGGGACACGGACACGGGACACGGGCAGGGGACACGGGGACACGGGCAGGGGACACGGGGACACGGACAGGGGCACGGGGACACGGGCAGGGGCACGGGCAGGGGACACGGGGACACGGGCAGGGACACGGGCAGGGACACGGGCAGGGACACGGGCAGGGGACACGGGCAGGGGACACGGGGACACGGGCAGGGGCACGGGCAGGGGCAGGGACAGGGACACGGGCAGGGACAGCCGCCCCCTCCCCCCCCGGCAGGAGCCCCTTCCCACTCTCCCAACTTCCCTCCGGGAGCCCTTCCCCGCAGCGAGCGGCCCCTTCCCCTCCCGGCGCGATCCCCGCGGGGAAAACCACGGGGAACCGCTCCGGGAGCTGCCCGGCCCCGGTACCGCGTCCCGGCCCCACAGGAATCTGCTGCCTCATCGCCCCTCCCCCGGCCGCACTCACAATGGTCTCGGCCATGGCGCTGCCCGCGGGCCCGGGGCTCGCCGCGCCGCACGGACCCGGCCCGGTGCGGCCCGTCCCGCTCCGCTTCTCCCGGCCCTTCCCTTCCCTTCCCGGCCCGGCCCGGCCCGGCCCAGCCCGGCTCCGCCCGGCCCGGCCGCCGCCTCCCGGCACCGGCCCGCCCTCGCGCCCGCCCCGCCGGCCCCGCGCCCCGCGCTCGCGTTCCGCAGCATCAAGGTTCCTACTCCGGTGTCACAACCAAGTCGTCCCCCCGTGCTACCTCGGTGTTACCGGCATAATGGTCCCCCATGCTGCCTCGGTGTTGCAGATACAAGTGTCCCCACCTGCCGCAGAGCTCGCTGTTAGTTCCGCACGCAACCAGCCCCCCGCCCCTTCCCCGGTGAGCTTGGAGGGGCCCGCGGTGTTGGAGGGAGGGATCGGCTCCAGCTGATCGGATCCAGGGGGGGATCGGGGCCAGCTGTGGCCGTGGGTGGGTAGGGGATATCGTGCCCAGCTGTGGAGCGGCACACACAGCCTCATTTAAGCCCGCCCGTAGCCCCTCACATGATGGGAGTGTGACGGGTCCGGGCACGAGGTAACGGCGATGGCGCTGAGCAGAGTCCGTCTGTTCCAGCCCCGTGGGGAGGGCACCCGGCTGCTGCCCCAGGTAATCCCGGGGACCCCCACTCCTCTCCTACGGGACCCCTTACCCGTGTACCCCCCGCCCCTGGGTAGCTGTATCCCTGGGGGTCTTTATAGGGATGGATCTGGGGGTCCCTTAGGGTCAGAGGCTTTGGGGTGCAGATGCCCGCGATGTGCAGGGCTGGGTTTGGGGCTAAGCAAGGCTGTGTGTGGTGGCTCCAGGAGCCTGTGACAGTGTCCAGCTATGGGATGAGGTCCACGGACTGGAGGAATGTTTTGGGGGGCTGTGAGTGGCTTCTCTGTCCGTGCAGGCATCCAGGCTGGCGGAGCTGCCCTACTCCTCCTTTGATAATGATGAAGATGATGACACAGCTGAGCAGGACCCCGGGGTGTGGTACCCTGGCCCCCCCAAACTGAGCCCCTTCAGCCACTGTGTGCGCTACCTGGCCTTCCTCTGGAACCTGCTCTTCCTCCTGCTGGGGCTGCTGACCCTTGCTGTGGGGGTCTGGGGGCTGCTGGCCAAGAGCCCCCTGCCCGGGGGGGTGTCCCTGAGCTCGGACCCCATGCTGCTCTTCGTGCTGGCGGGGCTGGGGGCCAGCGCTGTATCCCTGGCTGGTTGCCTGGGTGCTTTCCGAGCCAGCCCCTGCCTGCTGCGCTTTTTCCTGGGTGCCGTGCTGGCTTTTGGGGGGCTGGAGGTGCTGGGGGGGCTCCTGCTGCTGCTGGCCCGGCGGCGGCTGCAGGACGTGCTGCAGGACCTGCTGCTGCTCTGCCTCCTGCGCTACCAGGAGGATCCTGACCTGCAGTTCCTGGTGGATGAGCTGCAGCGGAGCCTCCAGTGCTGCGGCCTCGAGTCCTACCACGACTGGGAGAGCAACCCGTGAGTTGGGGCCAGGGGGTGTGTTGGGGACCCCCATGCCCACCCCATGGGGCTGAAAATCTCTTTTGTGGGACCTCATCCACACCACGGGGCTGAAAAGTCTGTTTGGTGTAGGACACCATGCCCATCATGGGTTAGAAAACCTCTTTTGTGGGACCCTATTCCCACCACAGAGCTGAAGACCCCCTGTTCCTTGCGGGGTCTGCGCTGAGGATTCGTGTTTGGGGTGGTCCAGAAAAGAGAGGGATGAGCTGACACCCACAGATGGTGTCCAGCTCTGTGGGTGGGGTCGTGGATAAGCCCATCCCCACCCCCAAAGGCTCCTGACCCCACATCTCCGTGTCCATCCCGCAGGTACTTCAACTGCAGCGCCCCGGGCGCGCAGGCGTGCGGCGTCCCTGCCTCCTGCTGCCAGGACCCGCTGCAGAACGGCTCCGTGCCCAACATCCAGTGTGGCTTTGGGGTGCTGGGGCTGGGGGCAGCAGCAGCAGGGGCTGTGGTGCACACGGGGGGCTGTGGGGCCGCGCTGGGCGCGTGGCTGCGGGGCCAGGCTGGGGCCATCGCCGCTGCTGCCACCGTCCTGCTGCTGCTGGAGGCCGTGGGTGCTCTCATGGCACTGAGGGTGCTCAGGGATGTCACGGCTCTGAGGCTGTGGGAGTGAGGGCAGTGTGGGGAGTGGGATATGCGGAGGGTTGGTTTGGTCCCAAATCAACTTTGTCAAAATCCTGAACCCATCTGTGTTGTATCTGTGGGACCATCACTGCTGGCCCTGCTGCAATGTGCAGGGACACTGCAGCTGTCCTGGGGTGCTGGTCCAGCCCCAAATAAACCTTGTCAGAATCCTGACCCCATCTGTGTCCTGCCCATCCCACCCCAGGATGTGGGAGCCGCTTTCCCTCCTCCCCAGCCCACAACACTCACTCCTGAGCTCATTTGGGTTTAATGAGAATTTTTCCAAGCTGAGCCCCCCCAGCACAGGCAGGGGGGCCTTGACCTACACAGCACTACAGGGTGGGTGAGCCTGCCAAAATCCTAAATGATCCCATACTGAGCCAGCTCGTGCAGCTCCAGGTGGCTGAAGGCTTCCCAGGGACAGATGACAGTGATGTCTGAGGAGAGAGGGGACAGAGGTTGTGGCACTGTGACCCCCACAGCCCCTGCCCCCCCGCTGCCAAAGGGGTGGCATTCCCATACCTGTTCCCAGCCCCTCCATGCCTGGGATGTCGTCACCAAACCTGCAAGGAAAGAGGAATTGTCTGGCCTGACCCCAGGCAGGACCCCCCCCCCCAATCCCAGGGCCCTTCCCCACTCACCCCTGCACCCCCTTTTTGGGGGGTTTGCTCTTGAACTGCCTGGTCTGTCTCTGCTTGAACTTGGGGGGTCCCTTGCGGGGAGTGGCGGGACCCCCGGTGACCCTGGTGGCCGATTTCAGCTCCGGTTTGGGGGGCTCCAGGCTCATGGCTGTGGGGGGCTGCAGCCCCGGCTCACCGCAGTCCCTGCGGCTCCTACACCCTCTGCAGGGAAATAAAGGGGGGCACCAGCTTCTCCTCCCACCCCGTGCCCCCCCCGGGCCCTGCAGAGCCCCCTCCCCACAATGCTGGCTCAGCATTAATCCCCAAAGGCAGGGAAGGGAATCCCGGGGGCTCCAGGGCTGCTGCTGCTCCTTCCTCCCCTGTCCCACCCCACACAACCTGGGGACTCCCCAGGACACTGCCAGGACCCTCCCATGGCCCTCACAGGGCTGTGCCAGGGTTTTGGGGTACCCCAAGCTGGGAAGGGGGAGCAGAGGATGGCCCACAGCACCAGGAGTGGGAATTTTGTGGCAGAAGCCCAGCACAAGGGATTTGGGACCCTGGGAACAAGGACCCAACCCAGGGAACTGCTCCTGGATGATTCTGGGTGCAGGAAGAGCAGCAAAGCAACCCCACATCCCCTCCCAGCCCCGAATCCCTGACTCACAGTCCCACGATTCCAGAGCTGCTCCCTCTGTCCTGCAGCCCAGGGATGGTCTGGGGGGCTTTTCAGGGAGGGAGATTTATCCTACCCGGGGGTAATAGGATTATTGACCTCCCTTCTTTCCCCAGGGGTAATCCAGTGTCCTTCCCCTGCTCTGGGGAGGAGGAGGTGTCAGGATTAGCCCTGACTGGGCTGGGTGGGCAGTGGATCCCATTCCCACAGAGATTCCCCCAGTGTCCCCTGATCCCAAAGAGAGTGATGGGAGCCCCATTCCAGTCTCCATCCCAGCCTGGGTGGGGGTCCTGGTCCAGCAGCCCCTGCCCACACCTGGTGTCACTCCAAAGCTTCCCTAATCCAGCACTAAAGCAATTAAAAACAGACTAATCTCAGCACACTTTAATTGAACTTCAGCCCCTGCCACTAATTGCAATTAGTTGGGCTCTAACAAATAGGATTAAAGGGATCCAGGAGTGTTTTCCATGGAGAACCACCTACTTCCCTGGCAGAGAGCAGAGCCTGACTGTTAATTAGGGTTCATTAGTGAGTGACACTTGAGGGCTTGGTGGCTTCTTGAGGACCTTGTCCTGGGATGATGTGGGGGGTCTGTGTGAGTCTCAGTGGCTGTGAACCCCCCAGGATGGAGGGGGGGGGTTTGGGACAAATTTATGGGGATTTAAGATAGAGGCAGAAAAGGCACCTTGGAGAGGAGCCTGGCAGGATGTGACACCAGGGACAGGGACAATGTCCTTGACTTGAGGCTGCTGCTCCCCACGTGCTTGCTGCCACACGCTGCCTCCCCCAGCCCTCCCCCCTAAGAGGCTTTGTGGTGCCAGTGGGGAGGGGTCTGGCACTGCCCCCCAGCCCTCCCCATCACCAGGGCATGGCCAAGGTGCTGAAAATCCCCCCAAGGTGCTTAAATTCCAGCTGGGAGCACAGGAGGAGGAGGAGCCCCAGCCTGCCCTTGGCAGGGATTTGTCACGCTGGGGAGGACACAGCAGCCAGCTCTGGGAAATCCAGGGCTCAGCACAGGCCTGAGCCACCTCCTGTCCCCAAGGGCAGCTCCCTCTGAGACAGGAGGTGACCCGACCTCGCCTGACACCCCCGGGATCCCGTGCTCAGCACACAACAAGCACTATAAACAACCCAAGTCCGGATCCTGCCACCCCAGGGGTGTCTCCCATCGTTGTGGGAGGCTCATTCCTTCCTGGCACGCAGCCTGATCTCCATCCTGAGGATCATTTTGATGTTCTCATCCTGCACGTGCTGCTCCAGGGCCGCCAGTGCCCGGGCTCCGCCGTCCCGGTGCCGCTGCAGCAGCTCCTCCACGTAGGACACCCACACACAGCTGGGGCAGCCGGTCCCGCAGCAGTGGGTGGGCGGGGGGGGCACCGGGGGGGCTGCAGGAGGGTCCCCCCTGTCACCGGTAGGGATGACTGTCCCGCTGTCCCCTCCTGCAGTGTCCGAGGTGCCGCTGGACTTTGCTGCAGTGTCCGAATGCCCCCGGGGGCTGCAGGGGTTGGTGGGGTGGGGGAGTGGGACCCCTTCTCTGGGGCTGTTTGGGGGCTGCAGGGGAAGAGGAGATCCCGGTGCTGGTGCCAGTCTTGGGGGGCACTGCTGCACCCCCAATTCAGCCACAGGAACCCCTGTACCCCAATCCCCAGCACCCCAATTCAGCCACAGGAACCCCTGTACCCCAATCCCCAGCACCCCAATTCAGCCACAGGAACCCCAGTGTACCCCAATCCCACGAACCCCAACTCAGCCACAGGAACCCCAGTGTACCCCAATTCCAGCACCCCAATTCAGCCACAGGAACCCCAGTGTACCCCAATCCCACGAACCCCAACTCAGCCACAGGAACCCCAGTGTACCCCAATCCCCCTCCCAGCACCCCAATTCAGCCACAGGAACCCCTGTACCCCAATTCCAGCACCCCAACTCAGCCACAGGAACCCCAGTGTACCCCAATCCCAACACCCCCAACTCAGCCACAGGAACCCCAGTGTACCCCAATCCCAGCACCGCCATCTCCCCCTTCCAACACCCCCAATTCCTGCTCCGCACCCCTTGTACCCCCCTCACCCCATCCCCAACACACCCTTGTCCCCTCATCTCCCCCTCATCCCCCTTGTCCCAAACCCCCCATGACGCCACAGCTCCCCCTTGTCCCCCCGTCCTCGCTCAGATCTCACACGCAGCACCTCTTTGCCCCTCCCGTGTCCCCCCGTTGTCCCCCCGCTGTCCCGCTCACCCCCCGGCGCGCCCCCGCCAGCCCCCGCGCCCCCCGCAGCAGCATCCGGCCGCAGGCCTTGGCTCCGCCCTCGTTCTGAGTGACAGCTCTCCCAGCCAATGACAGCCCGCTGAACTCAGCAAGGCGGGAGTTGTGGGGGAGATCGGACCAATAAGCGGTAGGGGGCGTGGCCAAAAATCCGGAAGTGGCGGCGGAACGGCCACATGAGGAGTGGCGGAACCATGGCCCGGGGACCGGGACGGGGACAGGGACAGAAACCGGCCCGGGGACCGCGACAAAAACCGGGATCGGGACGGGGACAAGGACAGAGACCGGGATCGGGACCGAAACAGGGACAGAGACCAGGATCGGGACCGAAACAGGGTCGGGGACCGGGACCGGGACAGAAAGCGGGACCGGGACAGAAAGCGGGACGTGGACCGGCTGTCCCGCTGCGCATCAGGTCAGTGCCCGCTGGATCCAATCGGGATCGCTCCCTATTTATGAGCTGGACCCCCGCGGGGTGTCGGGGTCCCGTTCTCGGCATCTGCGTCCTGATCGGGACCGTGCCCGGTCCCGATGTCTGCCCGTGCTGACCCTGATGTCCCCCATGCCTCGGTCCCGGTGTCCAGCCATGCCTGAGTCTCAGTTTCCCACTGTGCTCAAATCCCAGCATCTTTTCGTACCTGGATCCCGGTGTCCCAGTGCCTGGATCCCGGTGTTCCATTGGCTGGATCCCGGTGCCTGGGTCCCGGTGTCCCATTGCCTGGGTCCCGGTGCCTGGGTCCCGGTGCCTGGGTCCCGGTGTCCCATTGCCTGGGTCCCGGTGCCTGGGTCCCGGTGCCTGGGTCCCGGTGCTTCCCCGGTGTCCTGTCACTGTTCTCGTTTTCCCCAGGAAGGAGAAGAAGGACAACATGAAGCCCAAACACCCTGAGGAGCAGGAGATCCCGTTCCGCCTGCGGGAGCTCATGCGGGGCCGCGAGGCCCTGAAGCGCCCAGACCCTGGCAGGAGGCAGGTGGCAGGTGGGACACACAGGTGGCCCGAGCAGGTGGCCACAGCCTGGCCCAGGAGCCCATGGCGTGCCTGGATCCTGCCATGGCACATCCTCCTCCCTCTGGGGATGTCCCTCCCATGCTCTGCCAGCTGGAGGGACCCCCGTGGTGTCACCCCTGCAGAAATGTCTCCTGTCTCTCCTAGAGAAGAAGCAGCAGCAGGAGTCCAAGGGCCTCAAGGCCTCGGGGGACAGGGCAGTGCCCAAGTTCCAGAGGGGCAAGGGGGAGTCGGAGCGTTCTTACATCTGCCGCATGGAGCAGGAGGTGCAGCGCCTCCTCTTCCTCACGGACAACCAGCTCCAGAGGGAGCCTGAGAAGGAGGCGACGGCTCCAGAGAAGTCCAAAAGGAAAAAAGAGTGAGAGCAAGGCCATGGGGGTGGATCTCTTGGAACAGAGCCACAAGCCTGCTTCACCCTCCTGGGGGGAAAGCTGTGGGATTTGGGGGGTGCCGTGGGGTAGGGACTCATTCCTTGCTCCCTGTCTGCTCCTGAGCCTCGCCTGTAATGTGGCTCTTCAGGTTTCAGAAAAGGAAGCTGGAAAAAGCACGGAATAAGAAGGAGGAGAAGAAGGAGGACATGCTGGAGAAGAGCCTGTTCCAAGGTGGGAATGGAGTAAGGGGGCTGAAGTGACCCCCAACCCGTGGGGAGGAGCTGGGCTGGGCACCCCGAGGGTCTTCCACTGACCCTGACTCTGGCTTCACTTGCAGACACGGTGCCATTCGGAGAGGTGGTGACACAGCCACCCACCATCACCTCACGGCCCAGGGGACAGGCTCCTGCCGAGCAGGTGAGCTCTGGGGACAATGCCACCCTCCCCTTGAGACAGTGGCAGTGGCCTCAGTGAGCCAGTGACAGCTCCTTGGAGTGCAGCCCGTGTCTCACCCTTCATCCCTGAGCTGCTCCATCTCTGCTGCAGGCTGGACGGAAGCAGCTCCTCCTGACGCCTCGCCTGGGCCGGGGCCGGGCGTCCCCCGTGCCCCCCGTGTCCCCCGTGCCCCCCGTGCCCCCCGTGGTGTCGATGGCTCGCCAGCGCATCCTGCAGGAGGAGCGGCTGCGCGTCATCCAGGCCTACAGGGAGCTCCAGAGGCGCAAACAGCTGCAGCGGGAGCGCGCCCGGGCCGGTCCTGGCTGAGGACTCGGCGCTTGGGGGACATTGCCCTGATGCTCTTGTGTCACTGCTGAGCCCTGGGGCTTCCCACGGCTCCTCACTCCACGGCTCAGCGCTGGAGTGGGGTCCCTGCGGTGCCACGGAGCTGCTCGGAGTAAAAAGTGCCAGTGGGAGCTGAGTGTGGGCGTGTCTGTGCTCCCAATTCCTTAGGGAATCCTTAGGGACACTGCTGTGCTGGCAGGTGGCAGCCCCAGGCACGTCACAGGCTGGCTCTGGCAGGGCTCTGGTGGGGGCAGGAGCCCCTCAGCCATGAGGAGACCCCAGTGCCTGGCCAGCCCAGCCCGCTGGGAGGACAGTGAGGCAGTGCTGGTGACATGGAGCGTGCCACAGGACTCACCTGCACGGTGTCACTTGCCTCTATTGTCACTGTTGGTGACCCTGCTTGAGCCCCAGGGCTGCAGCCACACACAGCCCTGCCCTTGGCATCACTGCTCGTGTCCCCGCCTGGCCCTGGTCACGGTGACCCCGGTGCCAGCTGTGCTGCCACCACTTCGGTGCCACCTGCCACCACCCTGCCATCCCCCCGGGCAGCCCCCGGCTCCGAGGAGGCTCCGGGGCTGCTCCGGGCTGGGCGCAGCCGTGTCTGCCTCACCTGGCCGGACAAAGGCGCCGCTGTTCCGCGGCCCCGGCGGCACAAAGCGTTCCCTGTTGGAGCGGGGCCGCCCCGCGCTGCGGCCGGCGCTGGCGGGGCCGGTGGGATCCCGCTCTTCCGGAGGGGCTGGGCACGGCCGCGGGGCCGCTCCGCTGTCCCCTGCACGCCGCGGTCTCTGCACCTCGTTTTTCGGGTGGCTTTGCTGTGCCCAGAGTGTCCCCAGGGAAGGTGGAGGTGCCTTTGGGGGATCACGCGCTGTGCCATGCGGTGCCCGCGGCCGCGGGGAGGGCGTGTTGTGGTGACAGTGGCCCGGGTGACACCGAGTGCCTGGTGCTGCTGGGCAATGTCCCCGCTGCCGCTCGGCACCAGGTAAACACAGGTGGCAGGTAAACACGGGTGACGCAGCACAGCCCGGGGGGCACGGCCGTATCCTGCTGCAAACACCCTCAGCCGTGTCCCCGGAGCCCTGGGCTTGTGCCAGCTGAAGGCACAGGCGGGGGGACAGGGTGAGTGCCACGCTCCCGCTGCGTGTCCCTTGTGCGGACACCCACCGGGCAGCCCCAGCGCCGCCATCCCGGCTCCAGCTCAAGGAGACCGGGTCACCCGCTGCCCCCACGGAGCCATTCCAGCCCTGAATAATTCATGGCGCTGCTGGCCGCAGGCTTCCTGCCCGGAGGAGGAGGAATGGCTGTGGAGGGGAAGGCAATCCGAGCGGGAAAACCACCACGACCTTGGCACGTCCTCCGTGCTGTGCCACCTCCTGCCCGGCACCATCTGCCCACGGGATCCCTGCCCAGGGATGGGGGGATGGGGGTGCTGAGGACCCTGCCCAGAGCCCCCCCAAATACTCCCTGTCACTCCCCTAAATGGGGGCACGAAGCAAAGCCCGTGGGAGCAGCTGGTGGGATTGTGGGCACCTGGGACCCCCATCACAGCCCACCTGTGACAGCATCGTAGGAAAAACCACCTTTATTGGGGTGACCTGAAAAAAAGGAAATTTGACAGAGAAAGCCACAAGGAGGGAGAGGGGCCCAGCTCCCTCCCCACTCCCTGCAGGGGTCCCCGAGCCCCGAGGGGGGAAGGCACCGAGAAGTTTGCCAGGGCTGTGGGGGGCTGGTCCCCAGCCCCAGCAAGGCACTGATCCCCTGGGTCCCCAGCAGACCCCCTGCCCAGAAATGGGGAAACAGGAACAGAAGGAGGCAGAGATGGGGACAGCTTCGTGTGCCCTTGTGCCCTGCAGTGGCCTGGGGCCAGCTCAGCTTGGGGTGCCCAAGGCTGGAGGGGGTCAATGTGGGGCCGGGGGCTCGGTGCTGAGGGTCCCAGGGGCTCCCCAGCTTTGCAGGGTCCACGGCCCGGGGAAGTTGGGGTGTCTGTGCATCACAAAGGCAGCGAGGCGACAACAG
The DNA here is from genome assembly GCF_903797595.1 of Erithacus rubecula. Classification (NCBI taxonomy): domain Eukaryota; kingdom Metazoa; phylum Chordata; class Aves; order Passeriformes; family Muscicapidae; genus Erithacus; species Erithacus rubecula. The sequence goes on along the minus strand of NC_136672.1, from coordinate 10,734,934 downwards.
GGGGTGTCCCCACAGGAGCCGGTCCTTGAGGCAGGGACGTGGGGGTCCATGGCCAGGTGGGATGGGAGGGTGGGAGCGCTGGCTCGGGGGCTGCATCCAGGAATGCCACGGGCAGGAACCAGCTCTGGCTGCCAGCCAGGGTGGGATTGACTCATCGGGGTGGGATGAGGCTCGGCGAGCCCTGGGGAGCGGGACGGAGGGGCCGCGGCCGTGCCGGGGCTGCGGGAGCCGCGTCAGGGGGGCGTCACCACCGGTTCCTGCTGTACGGGGACTGCACCTGCGGGCAGAGCAGGGTGGCACTGCGGTGACACTGCGGTGGCACCGGCACCACGGACATGTGACCCACCGGGGGGAGCTCTGGGTGCCGTTACCATGGCAGGGCAGGACTTTGCCCCTGCTGCAGCCACCGTTCACCCACCTGGCAGCTGCGGGTGTCCCTCGGGATGCTGCAGTGCCGGGACTGCGCCGCGAAGGCGTCCTCGGCTCGGAGTGTGGAGCTGGCACTGCCGGGCATGGGGCTGGTGGAGGCACGGGGCAGGATCACGTCGTAGGGACCTTCGTTCTGAGGGACAGACACGGGGGAGGAAGGTCACAGCACTGGGAACACCCCAGCCCCACGGGTGGAAGGCTTGGGAGGTCCCCACCCCATTACATCAGCCATTGGGGGTCACAGGAGGGGCCCCCACCCACACCCATGCCCGTCACTCCTGGCAGATGTGGCCAGCCCTGGTGTCACACTCACCGTCCCTTTATGCATCAGAGCCATCTCTGTGGGCTGGTAGACGCTGGTCAGCAGCTGTCCATTGTAGCCACTGTATGGGGAAATCGGCTTCTTGGCTGCTGAGACACAGGGACAGTCACCACGGAGCCACTGCCACCCCACTGGGGCTCCCTGTATCTTGTTAGCAGCTTTAACGAGCTGACTCAGCAGCTCTGTGCCTTTCCCGCAGGACACTCCTGTCCCCAGGGATGGCATCGCTGCTGCCTGCCCACGGCTTGTTATTGTAGGGTCTCTGGGGTGCAGGTGCTGCTCAGGGGGACCCTCCCTCCCCCGTGGGGTGCAGACACCTGGCGTGCCCGCCCACGATACCCACTGGGACTGTCACCACCCCGTGTTATTGCAGGGTCTCGTGGGCCTGGGGCGGAGGGGCAGGAGCCGCGGGCACCCCACGCCAGGCAGGGAGTTCCCTGCGGCTGCTGGGCTCAGCCCAAACTGGTACACCCAGCCCGCCCAGTTCTGGGGAGCCACAACAGCAGCAGGCGCCAGTGCCGGGCAGGTCACTGCCAGACGTCTCATCACCCCCCCCACTGCTGCCATCCCCCATGGGGACATCCCCCAGGGTCCCCAGGAGGACAGTGCCCGCTGGCAGACCCAGAGAGGGTCCCTGGTGAGCCCTGGTGCCTACCAAAGGATGGCTCATCCATGGAGAACGCCTTGTTCTCCACGAACATGCTCTGCGACTTCTGCTCCTTGAGGATGGTCTCGTAGCCCACCCCACGTGTGGGGTAGCCATCGTCCTCGAAGGCCTGCTCGGGGCTGTGCCGTGTCACATGTGTCACCTCGGGGATGACGTAGAGCAGCAGGAAGGTGGCGGCGTTACAGACCAGCGCGATGGCCAGTGCGGGGTCATCCCAGCCGGGCTTGTGGCCGGCGCGCTGGTTCCCGTACAAGTACATGATGGTCCACGCCAGCCAGATGGCCACGGACAGCCCGGTGGTGGCCAGGATGAAGGCGCCGTGCTTGCGCCAGCGGCCGTAGCGGCCGCAGAGGGTCGGGCAGGCCGTGCCAAAAGCCGCCACCAGCAGAGACATGACGTAGATGAGCGCCATGACGAAGTCAGCGTCCGCCAGCTGGCAGGGGTCTGCGGGGCCGCCCTCTCCCCGAGCCACCGTGATGATGAGCCACTCGGTGTTGATGATGACCTCGACCGAGGCGAGGGACAGGGCCACCGCCAGCGTCACCCAGCCCCGCGGCGCCCGGTTGCGCCGCGCCAGGAAGTTGAGAGCCACGGCGTGCGCCAGCAGGCAGGAGAAGCAGATGCCGAAGAGGACGCCGAAGAGGAAGCGGCGCGAGGTGCAGGTGGAGAAATCCGGCCCCACGATGAAATCGAAGGTCAGACAGAAGAGCCCGAAAGTGCCCACAAGGAAGAAAACCTGCGTGGCCACCAGGCTCTTCTTCTGGTGGTCCTGCACGAAGGGCAGGCTGGCCACCAGGACGATGGTGAGCACGAAGGTGGTCACCACACCGAGGCTGGCCACTGCTTCCACCCCGATGCCCCAGCCCGCAGAGAGGTCACAGAGGTTGTAGTAGAGGGAGGAGAGGTGGTGGCCGCAGCCCGGGGGTGGTGTGGGCTGTGCAGTGGCCGTGGGGAGCAGGGCCAGCAGCACGGCCGTGGTGCCCATCCTGCACCGTGGCATCCAGGGACCCTGTGGGACACAGCGGGGTCAGGGCACAGGCACTGGGGATGGGGGTCAGATCCCAGCTCGGAGCATCCCTGCCTGTGGTCCCCAGTATGCATCCCATGGTGAGCAGGGGGGTCCTGGGAAGCTCTGCCCTGCTGGACCAGCTGAGCTCATCCAACACGCCCAGGGAGCTGCAGATGGGACCAGGCAGCCACACGTCCCCATCTCGCCTGGAGGTTGGTGGCTGCTGAGGAGGGGCTCAGCCCCTCAGTGCCACACATGATCCCTCACAACATGGGAATTCTCTGGAGCTGTTCTGATTCCTTCCTCCAACCCCTGACAGCTTCCCAGGAACACCAAATGTTAGCCCAGACCAGATGGCAGAGGTGATACTGGGGCACAGGGCTGTCCCCTTGCCTTATCCCTCCGTGTCACCGCGTTCCCCTTTCCACTTCTCCCGTCCCACTTCCCTCTGGCTTTGGGCACCAGCCCAGTGCAGGTTGCATGTCCAGCCTGCTGGCACGTAGGCAGCTGCAGCCTGGCACGGCACAGCACAGCATGGCACAGGGTCCCAGTCCCTGTCCCCACTGTGTCCACCCCATTCCTGCTACCCCACGGTGGGCACGGGGAAGAGGAGGCAGCGAGGAAGCTGCAGCCTCGCTGCTGGGGGAGGAAATCAAGAGGACATGCCGGGGCCGGGAGCCTCGGTCCCCCGAGGGGCGCCTCAAACTGGGCACCCCCCAGGTCCGGGACGGGGACCCGCAGCACCGCGCTGGGACTGAGTCCCGGTGCCCGCGGCTTCCAGGAGTTCTGCCACCTCCGGTTCCCAACGTGTCCCCCAGCCCGGTTTCCCCCACACCTCCAGCCCGGTACCCCAGCATTTTTCCCCCGGTTTTCCCCGCGCTCCCCGCTGCTGCTCCCGCGCCCCCACTTCTGCTCCTCCCGCAACCCCTCCCGGTCCCTCGCATCGCCCGCCGGCTTCCCCCGCTCCCCCGGCCCGGTCCCGCCGCACTCCCGTCCCGCTTCCCCTGCCCCTCCCGCCGGTTTCCCCCCGCCCGCTCCTCCCGCACCCCTATCCCGCACCGTCCCGGTGTTTCCCGGCGCTCCTGCCCGGTCCTGGCCCCGAAACTCCGCCGGAGCCGCCCCCAGCCCTCCGGCCGGAGGAGCTGCGGGGGCGGACGGCTCTCGGTCCCGGTCCCGGTCTCTTCCCGTCGGCGCTGCCGGTGCCCCCCGGTCCCGTAGGACTCGTCCCCACCTCCCCCGCCTCGCTCACCGGCCGCAGCCCCCGGTGCCCGGCGCTCCGCTCCCCCCGTGCCGAGCCGAGCCGAGCCGAGCCAGCCCCGGTGCCGCCGCACCGTGCGCCTGCCTGGCCCGGCCCCTCCCCGAGGTGCGGCTCAGCCCCGGGAGCGCGACTGGGGCCGGCCGGGACCTGCCCCGCCGCACCGGGGCACGGAGGGGGCTGCTGGGGGAAAAGAGCCCGCACTGGGAGGGGAGGAAGAGGAGGGACCCCACCTGGCCATCGGTGTGATGAGTCTGGGGGTCTCAGCCCGGCCCTGCTGAGCGCTGCACATTAAGAAAGACCCTCAGGGGACAAGGGACGGAGCAGCGGGGTCTGTGTCACCCACAAGGGATCTTCCACCTCCGGTGGGCTCTGGGGTGGGAGCGGGAGTGGCGCTCCACAGGCGGCCCCACCGTGTAAGGATAACCGGCCTGGAGGGGCCTCCCGCAGGAATGTCAGCTGATGGATAAAGCCGGAGTCCTTGGCAAGGCAGCAGGACCCAGAAAACCTCAGAGAAACCCCAGAAAAGCCCTTTCTGCAGAGGGCCGGGGAGCAGGGCAGCCCCAGCTCGGGGCACTGGCAGGGTTTGGTGGTCCCTGTCCCGACGGGGGTGGCCGCGACCCTGGAGTTGGGATAGGCACCCCACAATCACCCCATTCATCGCTGGGGATGGGGAAAAGCCCTGGGACATTTGGGGCACCCCGGGGGCCCCGCCAGCCCTCGGAGAGGTTTCAGGCAGGCGCTGCTATTTCGGGAGGGTGAAGCAAGAGGGTGAAGGATGCAGAGGAAAGTTCAATGTGCCTCCGGCGGGGCCTGCCCCAATCCAGGCCGGGATGAAAACAATCCTGGGAGAAAGGGCAGCAGAGCCGCCAGCGGCAGGACCGGATCCCACCGGAACCGGCGGCGGCCGTGGCACAAGGAGCGGCGCCCGCCGGAGCCCCCGGGGACAGGACGGTGTGTCCAGGCTCAGCGCCACCGCCACCCTCCCGCCCTCTGCCTAAGGATCCTTTGGCTTCGGGATGCTTTTTGAGATTGGATCATCCCAGAGCAGGCGACGGGCTCTGCATCCCTCGTGCCTCAGTTTCCCCGGGGATTTGGAGCGCAGGCTCCAGGGCTGGGCAGCCGCGAAAGGCTCAGCCTTGGATAAGCGGTGCCGGGAGCGGAGGCCGCTTGTCCTGCCGCCCCCACACCGCAGCCCGGCCTCTCCACCGGCTGCTTCCTTCCGCCGGAGGCTTTCCCGGCTGCTGAGTCAGCACGAGACCCCCGTGACCCCCCGTGGGGCCACCGGCAGCCGTCCGTCCCGCCGAGGCTGCCCCGCCGCCGCGCAGCGTTCGCCTTTGTGTCCCCCACCGGCGGGTGATTTCCTCCTCCCCTTCCCACGGGATCCCCCCCATCCCCCCACGGCGGGTGATTTCAGCCCCCTTTCCCACGGAGACCCTCATGTTCCACCCCCTGTGCGCGTTTTCCCCTCCCTTTTCCCATAGGGACCCTGCCGGCGTTTCCAACCCCAATTGCTTGCTCCTGGCGTTTTCAAAAGTCCTACAGAAAGACCCCAACAGGCTGTGGGGTCACTGGGGGTGATGCCCACCATGTGTTGCCCTCGGTTTCCTATCGGGGCGGCGAATCCCTGGCCCTGACCTCTCGGCACGGGCAGAGCCCGATCCCAGCTCCCGGTGCTCTGGGTGGGCTTGGAACCGCCATCCCAGCGCTGGAACTGGGCAGAACTGGTCCTTCCAGCACAGAGGCCACAGTGAGGGGCTGCGATGTCGCTCAGCACCGGGACCTGGACCCTGGCCAGGCTCTATCCGAAAACATCAGCACGCCGGGCGCATTTTTTCCAGGCTTACCTTTCCTCGGGAGCCGCAGGGACGCGCGGCTGGCACGGCTGGCACGGCTGGCACGGTTGGCACGGCTGGCACGGTTGGCACGGTGGCACGGCTGGCTGAACCCCCGCTCCCCTCGGCAAGGCGAGAGCAGGACCCGGAGTCGGGGGTCCCTGCTGCCCTCCCAGAGCCTCCCTCCGCTCCGGCCGGGGCTCGGAGCCGTTCCCTCGCTCCGGCGGACGCCGTCAGCACATTTCCACCTCCTTTGCCAAGTAAATACGCACCGGTTGGCACAGGGGGGCCGCTGGCAATCGGGAGGGGGGGACGGTGGCAATCCCGGAGCTCCCGCCGAGGGTTCCCGAGGCAGCCGAGCCCCCCGCCCCGCGGCCCCTCAGCCCCTCAGCCCCTGCCCGCGGTCGGGTTAATAACTAATCCCTTCCCGGTTCTGCTCTCCTCACGTGCCAGAATTAATGGAGCGAGAACCTCCCAGGTACCTCTCGCGCCACCGGGTCGGGATTTAACCCTGTCCCCCGCGAGGGATCCGGCCTGGGATGAGGTGACATCCCCGGCGGGGTCTGTCCCCGCCGCACAATGACTCGGGTGCGGGGACAGGCTGGGTCTGTGAGTGGGTCAGCCCCACACCCTGGGGGCAAAGGCTGCGCCCCATCCGCACCTCAGTGCGGGCACAGCCAGGGCTCGGTGTGGGCGGGGGGGTCTGGTGGGACTTGGGGGTGTCTCTGTGCCCTGCCAGGAGCCAGCTGAGGTCCTGATCCCCCTGCACGGGGCACCCCCTGGGTCTGTCCTGTCCCCTCTCGCGAATCCGAGCGGAAAGGCCGGGCGGTTTTGGGGGATTACGCTAAGGACCTTACAGGGAATTAGGGTGGCGGCAAGGCTGGTTTGGGGTCTGGGGGTGCCAGCTCCCTGTCCCGGCTGTGCCAGCTCCTCGGTGTCCCATCCCTGCCCTCTGCTGGCAGCTGCGGACAGGCTGGCAGGGCACGGCCCCTCCTCCAGTGTCACACCAGTTCGGCGCTGGTGTAACTGGGAAGGCAGCACTGGGTACACCCGATGCACGGGGACATTGCCCGGGGCGCTACTGCCAGGGGGATTAATGGGTGAGGGCCAGGAGCTGTGATGCTACCACGCATCCAGACCCCACTGCTGGGGACAGCAGATCCTGTGGGTGCTCCCTCCAGCGCTCCCAGGCAGCAGGGCAGGGGCACCGGGGTGGGCAGGGCAGAGGGACCCTGTGCCAGAGGTGCTGGTGCTGGTACCTCCGTTCCAGCTGCCTGCAGGGAGCGGGAGCCAGGCAGAGTTTTGGTGTCAGCAGTTTATGGACTGGCACCCAGCGGGCACCACGTCCTTGTCAGGGCTCGCAGCAGCTCACTCGTGCCCTCCACCCCTCACCACGGGCAGCCCCTGGGCTCTGCAGGACCCTCGGTGCCACTGAGCGGGGGCATGTCCTGGATGAGTTCCAATGCTCAGCAAGGGGCTGAGCATGGGCAGGGCTGAGCTGCCCATCCCGGCGTCCTGCTGCCAGGCAGGCACCACAAAATATCCCCAAATGAATGTCTGGGCACAACCACCTCCTCCTGCCAGCACCGCCAGCATTAACCCTGGCTCTGTGGAGGGTGGGGTCTCCCCGGGTCCCGGTGCAGTGCGTGGGGCTGGGTGGGCACCAGGACTGGCACTGCCCTGCCTCAGAGCGTGGTGCTGCCCAGCAGCTTCAGCGGTTTCAGGGCTGGGGGTGGGAAGTGAGCACTGCCTCGGCGGGAGCCCTGCCGGGGCTGTCCCCGCAGCACCTCGCCCACCGTGCGGCGGAAGGTCTGGCTGACGAAGCAGTAGAGGAAGAAGTTGAAGGAGGTGTTGAGCATGGCCACCATGTTGGCGATGTCCAAAGCCAGGTGCACTCGCCAGTCCCTCCTGACCGAGGCCACATAGAGGTGGCACATCATGACGGCGGTGCGGGGAGCCCAGAGCACGACGAAGACGGTGGTGACGGCCAGCAGCAGCGCCGTGGTCTTGCCGCCCCCCGCGCGCCTCCGCCGCTTCAGCTTGCGGATGATGATGGAGTTGGTGGCCAGGAAGATGCTGCAGGGCAGGAAGTAGCTGGTGACGCAGTGCAGCCACTTGAGCGCCGTGTCCAGCGCCGTGGGGGGGTCGGCGTCACGCCACATGTCCAGCCACCAGTAGAAGGGGATGCCGGTGGCCAGCGCCACGGCGAAGACGGCGGCGATGATCCTGCGGGTGCGGCGCGGGTAGGACACGGCGCGGTAGCGCAGAGGGTGGCACAGCGCCACGTAGCGATCCACGGTCAGCAGCACCGTGACCCAGGTGGACGCGTGGTTGGCTGTGAACTCCAGCACGTTGACCGTGTGGATGAAGGCGCTGGGCACCGCCCGCGCCAGGATGGCCGTCTGCAGGATGAAGCCCACGAAGATGATGAAGACCTGGGTGAGGATGTCGGAGGTGGTCAGGGCCAGCAGGTACCAGTACGATGATTTCTTGGTCCTGGTGGCCAGGCGGGACAGGGCCACGGCAGTCAGGATGTTCACTGGAGGGAGGGCAGCGGTGGGTGGAGGTGAGAGCTGGAGGCTCACAGTCCCAACCCCGCAGTTTCTGGACCCTGGGGCTGCCCAGGCTCCAGCTGAGGGGAGCTATAAATATCTCAGTGCCGTGGGGATTTGCTGAGCTGATTAATCTCTTCCGTGTGCCAGCCCAAGCAATGCAAATACCATCTGTCCCCATGGCAGTGGCACCTGCACGGCCGGGCACCGGGGGCAGGTCTAAGGTTGGGGGAGAGCAGCTAAAGTCCCTCCAACCTGAAGACTTCTCTTTCCAGCCCCCAGCCCCCTCAGCCCCCTCACCTGGCAGCCCCAGCCCCAGAAGGACGCTGTAATACACGATGGGGACGATGCCAACCAGGCAGGGTGACCGCTCCAGCTCTGGCTCTGGCTCTGACCATGCCCACGACACCGCCGTGCTGTTGGGCACTGGGACGGCCATCTTCCACCATGGATCGTCTGTGAGGAGAGACAGAGAGCAGCAAGGGCTCCTGATGGCACCTGGGCATCATGTCCCAGCAGCCAGAGCTGCTCCTTCTTTATCCCTAAGCCCCGATTTTGCAGAAAACCGGATTAAAACACCATGTTCTTGGGCAGCTGCCAGCAGAGGGAGGCTCTGGCCCCCAGCCCGGGCTGGGTGCCACCAGACGGCTCCCAGTGGTTGCAGAGAAGACCCAGAGGTGCCGATGGGAGGTCCCCAGTGATGCCGAATGTGGGGTGGCCATCTCCAGGCTGCCAGCTGGGTCCTTTTGCAGCTCCTCAGGCTGAGGCAGCGGAGCTGGAGGAGCCCGGCAGCGGCCCTGCCCACGGCCCTGCCCGCATCCCCGCCCGAATCCGGATCCGCATCCGCATCCCTATCTGTACCCCGATCCCTGCCCTATCCCTGCCCTATCCCTGCCCTATCCCTGCCCAATCTCTGCCCAATCCCTGCCCTATGTTTGCCTCATATCTGCCACATCCCTGCCCGATCCCTGCCCTATCCCTGCCCCATATCTGGCCCATCGCTGCCCCATCCTTGTCCTATCTCTGCCCCATCCCTCTGCCCGCTCCCCACGCCCGGATCGTGCCCACGCTGCCCTCGCCCATTCACAAATTAGGGGGCTCCACCCCCTCCCGAGCTCTGCGCCCCTATTGGCTCAGAGGGGCCAGGCCGCCCCCAATCGGAGAGGGGTTCCCCGGGAGTGGTGAGGTCAGAGCTGAGCTCTGCATTATGATTGGTCAGAATCCCCCCAAATTTGCATCCCCTGGTGGTCCGCCAACCCCGGTCCCAGTGCCAGGGAACGGTGCGGGATAATGGGAGGTCCTGGGATCGGGGGTTATGGGGGACAGGGGGTCCTGGGATCGGGGGTTATGGGGGGCAGGAGATCCTGAGATTAAGGGTCATGGGGTACGGGGGGTCCTGGGATCGGGGGTTGTGGGATGAAAAGGGGGGTTCTGAGCTCAGGGTGGGGGCACGGGCACCACGCTGCTCCCAGTCTGACCCTGGCTCCAAGGACACCCCAAATTTCCCCTGTCCCAGGCACCGCAGACACTCGACGTCTTCGGGGCCGGGGTTGGAGGGGCGGTCAGGTCTCTCTCCCGTTCCGGGACCCCCAGTGATGGATCTGCTCCCCCAGAAGTGCCCGAGGTGTGTGTGGGATCCTGGGGGATCCCACCCCCCCGACCCTGGAACACCCGGCCGGGACTAAAGCAAGATCGCAGCCCGAGGGAAAAGGAGCGGGAGGTGGGATGGGGGAGCAGAGGGGTGCCAATTAACTGCAAATTAGCTCCGGCTCATCAGCAGGAGGTCCCATCCATCCACGGCCCCCGCGGAACTGGGGCATCGATCGGCTGCAGCCGCTGCGCTAGCGCCTTAACCCTTTCCCAGCCCGATCCCCTTTGTGCTGCTGCGGGGGGGGGGGGCGGGTTCGCTCTGGACCCCGCTCTGCTCCCCCTGCCCGGGGTCCCGCTCCCCAAAGCCTGCGAGACAGGGACTGTCACCTGGGTGGCCCCAGTGCCACCCGGCGGGCGTGCAGTGCCACCTTCCCCGCGCTTGGTGCTTCCCACGAACGTACCGCTGTCCGTGTCCCCGGCAGTGTCCCCGTGCTCTCCGGGCTCCGTGTCCCTGCCGGTGTCCCTGTCCCCGCCGGCGCCCGCAGCATGGCACAGCCTCCCGGGGAGTGGGACACGGGGCGGAGGGAGAGCGCCGTGGGCAGAGCCACGGGCAGAGCCGCGGGCTGGGCTGGCTGGGCACCGGCACGTCACCGGCCCTTGGCTCCCGCGGGGGCCAGGGAAGGGGTCACCGGGGAGCTCCGAGGGACCGCGACAGAGCAGGAGGAAATGGTGGTCCGCGGGAAAGTGGGCAGCTGGGTCTGCGGGCACCTCTGAGGAGCGGGTCTGCGCACATGAGTGTGAATCCTGCTGGGCTCTGTCCTGGCACTGCCAGGACACCATTCCCGTGCCTCAGTTTCCCCAGCAGCACAGGGAAGGGGCTGCTGTCCCCTGCCGGTCCCTGGGTCCAGCTCCGTCTCTCCGGTGCCCCCCAGCCTGCGGGGCGATGCCCTGGCACTGCTGCCTGGCACAGGTCGCCATGGTGAGCCAGCCCTGCCCCGCCTCAGCCGCAATCTCCGGGCCGGCACAGCTGCTCCCGCACCTCACCGCGGGCTGGGGATGTCACCGTTCCCCGGTGACCTCCAGAACAAACCCCATGATCCCCCGTGTCCCCCCACGGTCACCTCACCGCCGTGAGCAGCCGATGTCCCCGCGGGGACGCGGGGGTCCCCGGGCTGTGGCTGCCGCCCGGGCTGGCACGGTGCCGGGCACACGCTCCCGCAAGCTGTTGTTTATCGGGCCGGTGGTGAAATGAGGCGTCGGAGGACGCGCTGAGCCGTGAACCGGCTGTGCCGTGGCGGGGGCCCTGTCCCCCGGGCTCGCACAGTGCAAGGACACTCGCTCGGGCTGGGAGCTCTGCTGGCACCGCGATTTTGGGGATCGCCTGCTCAGTAGGGGCGCAGGGCTTGAGCATCGCCCACCTGCCCGTCCCTGCAAGGGGCCAGGGAGCCCCAGCTGCGCGGCACGGGGGTGATCGGTGGCTTGTCCTCAGTTTCCGCGCCCATGGGTCAGGGACAGATGGTGATCCCACACCCTCGGCAGCTGCAGCAACATCTGCCCACGCCCAACATCTGGAAGCAGTGTCTAAGCCTCTACCCAAGCTGCTGTGAGGGGGACGGGGCTCCTCGGCAGTGGGTAAGGGGCTGCTGTGCCCCTGCGAGCTGTGCTGCCTCCTCTGAGGGATGTGTCCCCGCCGCCTGCTGTCCTGGGTCCCCACCCCATGGTGTCACCGGGGCCACAGCCGAAGTGGGGCTGGCACCACTCGGCTGACACTCTGCTCACCCAGCACCACCCCAGCCCGTGCCGCTGCGGCTTTGGCGGGGGTCCCAGCCCCACGATGAAGCCCCCCAAGAGGTGTCGGGGCGGGAGGGGAGGCCGCCCAGGGCGCACGGGCGGCCTCTTGGCTGCAAAGGCTGGGAAAAGGGCAGGCAGTTCCTGCCGGCAGCGCGGATGCCATGGTGATGGGCTGCTGCCGGCATGAATACCCATGAGCCGGGGGGAGCGGGAGGCCACCGAGCTGTGCCCTGAATGCAAAGACCCCGGCACAAAGGACCGCGGCCGCGCAGACCCCGGCGCGGCGGTGCCAGCACAAGGTGCCGCACGGCGACTGTGGCGACCCGCCGCAGCACCCCGGGGTGCGGGGCTGGGGCTGGGGGTCAGGGTGGGATGCAGGGAGGCTGGAAGCCGTTCCCGTGGCAACACCCGGTCCCAGTTTCCACCAATCGATGCGGCGGCGCGGGCCCGCGGGCCGGGAGGGCGCGTGGCCTACATAAGCCCCGGGCTCGCAGCGTGCGCCGCACCCGGCAGATGCGCCTGCGACGCCATGGCCAGGCTGACGGGCTCCCGGCCCGCGGCCACCCGCCGCTGGGGCTGTGCCGCTGCCTTCCTCCTCCTCCTCCTCACCGTGCAAGCCGGTAAGGGTGGCCGTGGAGGGGGGAGGCGCCAAGGGTCGGTGGGCAGCGCTGCCCTCGCCGGGTGCCGGGGCGCGGCTCGGCGGCTGATGGAGAGCAGAGCGCGTTTCTGCTGCTGCCGTCGGGGGGCCGGGAGGGGATAAAGTGGCTCCTGGGTGTGCTGCACTCTCTGTGCTCGCTGGTGCTCCGGGAAGGGCTCGGTGCCGCGGGCAGAGTCCAGCACTGAGGGGTACAGGGCGCCTGCTCCCCTTCCCCATCCCCGCTCAGCCGGATTTAAGCCGGAGCTGGGAAGGGTAATCCGTCAGCAAGACGGGATTTGAGAGGCAAGATGGATTTGGGACAGACGGGGCCAAATTCCTCCTGGGGGAAGGATGCTCTGAGGATTCGGTGGGAGTGGTGTCAGGAGGGAGAAAGGAGAGGAAGAAAGGATGTCATGCCCACAGGAGCGTGGAGCCCCCTGTTCCACATTCCCAGATCCCTCTCCAATTCCTGTTGGGATCCCAGCACGGACCTGCAGTGACATCAGGGCAGTCGGTGTCCCCAGGCTGCTCGGGACCCCGTTCCTGGGTGTGGGGCAGAGCCTGCCTGGCTCCCCACACCCACGGGTTCTCTGTGCCCCCATGTACCCATGAGGGATCAGGGCAATGCCCGGGGCTCACTCTGCCCGCAGCGGGGACGGGATCAGGCCAGGCAGACCGGGCTGAGGGCCAGCGCCGCCGGCACCCGGCCATTTCCCAGCACACCCCTGCCTGGGACATGGTGGTCTCAGCCCTTCTGCTGCAGAAAGGCAGTTTATTGGCTCTCGGGGACACAAATGTCCTCATGTTCTTTGTTCCCTCACACCCCCTTGGCACCAGCAGCCCTTTGGCACTGGGGGAGCTGAGGCAGGAGGTGCACAACCCCCCAGTAACCCCATCCCACCTCAGTGCCTGGGACTGGGGTGAGCTCTGGGACGCTCCCATCTCCCTGCAGCCCAAAAAGCCGATTTTAGCGGAGATTCCACGGCGGCCACCATCAACCACTCGCTGACGCTGCTGCAGCGGCTGCAGGAGCTGCTGCAGAACGGCAATGGCAGCGACTCGGTGCTGCGGGTGCGCTCGGCCGCCTCCGACGAGCCCAAGGTGTTCCACACGCACCAGCTGCTGCTGAGCCTCCAGAGCGAGGTCTTCGAGAGCCTCCTGCACAACCAGAGCGTCGTGACCCTGTACGAGCCGCCCGAGACCGCAGCGCTCTTCGAGAAGTTCATCAGGTGTGTGGGGACCCCGAGGGATGGGAGGTCAGGAGGGTGCGGCTCTCCTGGGAAACCACGGGGAACTCCACGAGGTGGGGATGCCCAGAGGGATGCAGCCAAGGAAGGGGGTTGTTCCTTTGGGGATGTACATTTTTGGAGGGATGTACATTTTGGGAGGAAAGCAGCTTAGCAGCTCAGGAGGGAAGATTCTTCCCTGGCGACCACAGAGATCCTGTGGGGTTGGTGTACCTGGAGGGATGCAGCCAAGGAAAGTGGATGCTCCACTTCAGGGGATGCAGGCAGGGAAGGAGGATCCTCCCTTGGTGACCATGGAGATCACATGGGATGGGGACACCCAGAGGGAAGCATCCAAACAGGGGGGATGCTTCCCTGGGAACCCCATGGGGTGGGAATACTCAGAGGAAAGCAGCCCAGGGCAGAAGCTGCTCCCTGGGGAACTGAGCTGCCAGGGATGGCCGTCCCCAGCGTCACCACCCCACGCTCCACCCCAGGTACCTGTACTGCGGGGGGGTCTCCATCCTGCTGCACCAGGCCATCCCCATGCACCAGCTGGCCAGCAAGTACCGGGTCTGGGGGCTGCAGCGCGGCGTGGCCGAGTACATGAGGACCCACCTGGCCAGCGAGTCGAGCCAGGGCCACGTGGTGGGCTGGTACCACTACGCCGTGCGCGTCGGGGACGCGGCGCTGCAGGAGAGCTGCCTGCAGTTCCTGGCCTGGAACCTGTCCGCGGTGCTGGGCAGCGCCGAGTGGGGCTCGGTGAGCGTGGAGCTGCTGCTGCTGCTGCTGGAGCGCTCCGACCTGGTGCTGCACAGCGAGCTGGAGCTCTACGCCGCCGTGGAGAGCTGGCTGAGCCGCCGGCAGCCCGAGGCGCCCGTGGCCGAGCGGGTGCTGCGCGCCATCCGCTACCCCATGATCGCGCCCAGCCAGCTGTTCCGGCTGCAGGCGCAGTCGGCGGTGCTGGCGCGGCACCGCGCCGCCGTGCAGGACCTGCTCTTCCAGGCTTTCCAGTTCCACGCCGCCTCCCCGCTGCACTTCGCCAAGTACTTCGACGTCAACTGCAGCATGTTCCTGCCCCGCAACTACCTCGCGCCCAGCTGGGGCTCCCAGTGGGTCATCACCAACCCGGCGCGGGACGACCGCAGCACCAGCTTCCAGACCCAGCTGGGGCCCAGCAGCCACGACGCCGGCAAGAGGGTGACCTGGAACGCGCTGTTCTCGCCGCGCTGGCTGCCCGTCAGCCTGCGCCCCGTCTACTCGGACTCGGTGGCGGGCGCCATCCCGCCCGTGCGCATCGAGGACGGGCGCCCGCGCCTCGTCATCACCCCGGCCATGAGCAGCCCCGACTTTGCTGGAGTCACCTTCCAGAAAACGGTGCTGGTGGGTGTGAGGCAGCAGGGCCGTGTGCTGGTCAAGCACGCCTACAGCTTCCACCAGAGCTCGGACGAGGCGGCCGATTTCCTGCTGCACGCCGACCTGCAGAAACGCACCTCCGAGTACCTCATCGACAACTCCCTGCACCTCCACATCATCATCAAGCCTGTCTACCACTCCCTCATCAAGGTGAAGAAGTAGCGAGGCATAGCTGGGTCCTGCCATGCCGGCCCCAGCGCCATGGGGGAAGGTTTGGTCCTGTAGGTAGATGGGGGTCCCCTCGCTGGGGGCTCCGGGACTGTGCTCTGCACTGCCCACCCCTCCCTGAGTGTTCCCCTGCCACGTCCCGTCCCCAACGCTGTCCCTGGGGATGGAGGATTGTGGGAGCACCCCAGGCAGTGAAATGTGCAGCCCACGGGCACATCACAGACCCCAACAGGAGTGGGGAGGGGGAGAGGGACAGCCCATCCTTCCCGTGAGGCAGCCCTGGGGTCCCTCTGTGTGGGCAGCTGGGTCTGGCTCAGGAGCAAACGGAGCTGCTCAGTCTGGGGGTGAGGGGTCCATCAGCCTCCCCCAGTGGAGGAGGGGTGGGGGCACCATCCCCACTGGCGGTGGCAGCTGCCCCATCCCTGTCCAGGTACCCCCACCCTTTCCTAATAAAGCAGAAAACGAGTGTGGGATGTGTGAGGAATCTTTGGGGTGACGCCTCTCCCCAGCTCAGCTCCTTCTGATGGAACTCCTGGGAAAGAAAACACCCATCTAGGCATGGCTGCATTTCCCTGTAGGGATGTGGGTCCCTGCTCGGGATGGGAAGAGCTGGCACAGGCACTCAGGAGAATCACAGATGGGATCCCAGTGCCTGGGGAAGGGACACAGCAGCACCCCCAGGGCACTGAGGGTTGGGGCTGTGGGGGTGATGGCCCCTGAACCCTGTCCTGGCATCCCTCACTCACTGGGGGCTCAGCCCCGAGCAGAGCCTGGGGAAGGCTCCTGCTGGGAGCTCCCCCTCAGCCCATAGAGCCACCTATGTGATGTCCCCATGGCTGTGACAGTGCTGCTGGCAGCTCGTTAATGATTAATTAAGGGGGGGTGAGGAGTCAGGGTGGCTGCCGGTTCTACCAGCAGGGCTGTGTTTACCCAGCATTGATAACCCAGCCTGGGGGCTGCTCCTGTGAGGACACAGAGCTCTCCAGCTGTGAACAGCCCACAGGGGACTGGGGCCCCCCTGCTGCCACCCTGCTCCATGGGCTGGGGACACTGAGAAACACCCTGTGCTGCTGTGGGTGCTTGGCTGTGCTCAGCCACTGGCTTTGAGTGTCCTGGCTCAAGGAAAGGACAGGAGGAGCAGGAGGACTTGACTTTCCCACCCTCTGCTCGACCCTGCTGTGACAAGAGAGGAAATGTGACGTGGAAAGCACTGGTTTATTCACACCAAAGAAAATCCGGATGCAAAGGCCAGGGAGCAGCTGTGGGGTCAGGGAGCTGTGCAGGTTGGCATTCCAGGAGGGCAGAGAGCCAGGAGAGCTGCCTGGCTTGGGGACAGTGGCCTCATCCCTGCAGCAGCTCTGGCACGGAGGGGAAAGGAAGGTGCAGCTGGAGCACACTGACCTTGGCATCCTCCTACTCTTCCTCCTGCTTTTCCTGCTCTGCAGCTGCCTCGCCCTCTTCGCCCTCTTCACCCTGAAAGACAGAGGTTCACCCTGTCCTCTGCCCTTGGTGGGGTCCCTGCCATGGTGGCCAGACTGTCCTGTCCCCATTACCTCTCCGGGGTCTTCCATGCCCCTCCTGCGCTTCTCTGCCTTGATGTGGGCGAGGAAATCAGCCTTGGACTGCTTGAACAGCTGGTGGGGATCCTCCTGCTGCTCTGGCTGGGCCCGTGCCCGCTCCTGCTCCCGCACCAGCCGCTCCCGGTACTTGTCCTGCAGGACCTTCTCCCGCCTCGCCTCCCGCTCGAACATCTGGGGGCACATGTGGGGCTGAGGGGGCTGGGGGGGGCACAGGAGACTGTGTGGGGCTGGGGTGGCACCTGGCACATACTGAGGAGGACAGGGTCTTCTCGTTCTTGCGGAGGGTGCAGAACCCTGAGGAGATCTCCAGCAGGAACACGGTGCCCATCCTGGTGCTACAGCCGAGGACGCGCCCGTTGTCCTGTGAGCACAGGCTGAGCAGGGGCTCGATGGACACCTGGGGACAGGGCACAGCTCAGGGTGACACTCGGCCCTGGGGTGATGCTGGGGTCCCAGGGGTGCTGGGGACCCACCTTGATGCTGAGGGCAGGTTCCTTCTGGTGGTAGAGGAAGTCCCAGATGTCCACGGTGCCATCAGACTTGGAAGTGAAGAACACGGCCGGCTTTATGGGGCTCCAGCATGTGTCCAGCAGGTAGGGAGTGTGGTACCTTCCAGCAGAGTCACCCCTGAGCCACACTGGCACTGCTGGCACTCGGCCACCAGCTCATCCCAGCACTCAGACGCCACTGCCACCCTCCCTCAGCACGCTCTGCTGCCCTGGGGAGGATTTCTGGCTGATTAAACACCTACTTGGTCTCCATAATTGATGATGAATCCATGAGCTCCTCTGTCCAGATCCGAGCAGTCCAGTCACCCACTGACAGGAAGACTTTGGGGAAGAAGGGGTTCCTGGTGACTCTGTAGACAGCTCCAATGTGGCTCCTGAAGACGTAGGCGATCTTCTCGGGCGGCGTCTTGGCGTCGCGATTGCAGGAGATGACGATGCCCTGCTCTGTGCCCACCAGGAACTTGGTGGGCTGGGGGTGGGAGCAGGAGGGTGCAGCTGTCAGCAGGATGGAGACCCCATGGTGTGGGGGGCAGCAGGGGATCCTGCTGCAGCCAGCACCACTGCAGGGTTTAGGGACTGGAATGCCCTGTGTTTTTGGAACACGACCGTTCTTCTGAGGGCATCTGTGCCCACAGGGGTGACAATGTGCCTGGCTGGGCTCCCCCTCCTGCCCAGGTCGGGGTGTGTGAGAGGGACACTCACCATGGTGGGTGCAAAGTCCAGGGAGATGGCACCCAGAGCATTCTTCAGCTGGTCTTGCCGGGAGATGTCCAGGATCAGCCTCTCGCTGGGCTGTGACATCTTGCGGATGTCCCACCACAGGACCTGAGGGGACGAGGTGTGGCAGGAGCTCTGGGGGCTGCTCCAGCACAATCAGAGGTGCTGGCAGCCCTGGGAAACCTGGTTTTTGTGCTGCTGAGGGGCAGAGCAGGCACAGGAAGCTGTTTGAGCACCCCTCAGGAGCCCCTCCCCAGCTCCAGCCCCTCACCTGCCCGTCGGTGGAGCCTGAGAAGCACTCGGTGCCTGTTCGGGAGGGCAGCCAGCTTGCACCATACACGGGGTCCCTGTGGCTGAACTCCACAGGGGTCATTTCCACGGGCAGCCCCCCTTTCCTGGTGTCCCAATACACTGGGAAGGAAGAGAAAAGCCCTTGCCCAGCTCCTTTCATTGTCATGTTTCCAAGCTGGAACAGGGAGAAAACTTCACCCAGTGCTTTCCAGAGATAATCCAGGGTGATGGGAGAGGTGGGAGCACAGCACCCATGCTGCTCATCCCCTGTATCCATCCATCCATCCATCCATCCATCCATCCATCCATCCATCCATCCATCCATCCATCCCTCCATCCATCCATCCATCCATCCATCATCCATCCATCATCCATCCATCCATCCATCCATCCATCCATCCATCCATCCATCCATCCATCCATCCCTCCATCCATCCATCCATCCATCTGCTGTGAAGGGCTCCTTGGCACGGTGTCCTGCCCTCTTTGGGTGAGCTCAGCTGAGCACACACCTGCCCACAGGACAATCCCAGGGCTTCTCCTGTGCTCCCAGCTCTGATCCTGGCAGTGCAGCAGTGCTGGAGCAGAATGAACCCCCCTCACCTATCTGCCCATTGTAGCAGCCTCCCAGCACGTGATGCCAGTCCTTGGAATTGTACTCCAGGGTCACCACAGGGGACGAGGGTTTGAGGGTCATCTCTGGGCTGTAGGGTTTTTCTGCCAAGGATGGATGAGTGAAGAGCAAAGGGTAAAGGGCAGCCCCCCAAAAGCAGCCCCCAGCCCATCCTGCTGCCCCCAGCCCATTCCCTGACACAGCTGTGCAGGATGAGGTGCCCATGTCACTGGGAGCTGGCCTGGTGACAGACTCCCAGTACAAAAATCTCTTGCATTCCCACTCCAGTTCTTTGTCCTTCTCATCCCAAAATACATCAGCTATGAGCCAGGCTTGGACAAGTCTCAGCCTGGGCTCCTGCTGCCTCTTTGTTCCTTCATTGCCAACTGAACCACACCAACACAAGTCTCATCCAAGGCTCCAGGCTCTGCTGCCTGTCACAGCTCTGGAGCCATGGAATGGGATTTTAGTGTTCATTTCCCACCCTCCAGCTCCCATTTCTCCCTGTTTCTGCACTGCTGTGTGGGCAAAGCAGGAGGCTGCCCCAGCCACCCTCCCTGGGGTGCTGCAAGGTCTGAGACACAAAGTGCTTCCCTCATTGCCTGGTGACATTGTCCTTGGCCTTACCCAGATCCCAGATGTAGGAATCAATGCACATGTCCTTCCTGATGCTGTCCTGGAATTCCATGGTGCAGTAAGCCACAGCCACTGACTTGTTGCCATCAGGGTGCCAGGAGAGGCGTGTGGCCATCCTCTTGGGCTGGTTGGGGTCCCTTTGGGGTGACACATCAACCAAGACAGCTCAGTTTGCAAATCCCTGGGATGGACATCTCGCAGAGGGAATTGTGGGGATCACAAGGAAATCAATCTGCAGCTCTTGAGCCTTGAGTGCAGGAAATGATTCTCCTGGGGGGTTGGGTGGGGGGAGAAGAGTCGATGACTTCATAGTCTTTCCAGTCATACCTTTCTAAAAATCCATTTATCTTACTGGATCTGACTCCTAAACACCCCTGATGTGGAAATTAACCTTTTAGGCACCAAAAGTAAAAAGGAAAATCCAAAAGCACCATCAGGAGATGCTCAGAGCCGAGTCTGTCCCTGGTTCCCATCCCCAAATCACCTGGGCAGGGCAGGGGGCAGGGATGGAGTGGTGGAGCAGGGAGGGTTCACACACAAACTGGACCATCCCAAACCCACTGGAATTCAGCTCCTGAAGTTTTCCCAGTTTCTATGAAGGTGGTTTGACCCTGCTGTGGCTTTGGTGAGCCCCCCATAGCTGTGCTACCTGAGGACATTGATGGTTTTGTATGAGGGAGGCTCATCCTCCTCATCTTCCTCCTCTTCCTCCTCAAAATACTCCTCGTAGATGTCGATGGTGTTGTTCTGCCTGATGTAGTGCTCCATCACCTGCAGGGACAGCATGGCTGTGTGTCTGGGGGGCTCTGGGGGGCTCTGGGGGGATCAGGGGGGATCAGGGCAGGGTCTTACAGAGCCAAGGCGCTGGATAGTCTTGGTGTACACCTCTTCCCTCTCCACCTCCTCACGGTAGCGGGTGGTCAGCTCCGAATTCTTGGGGTCCACGTGCTTGGGCCACCCACCCTCCAGATGGTTCACACCCTGGATGGACACCTGCACCCGATCCGTGTTCACCTGGCCACGGGGACAGCGGGGGGGGGGGGTGAGACCCCATCCCAAAAGCTGCTGACACACCTCGTCCCCTGGGGCTGGCTCGCAGCCTGTACCTCGTGCAGGGCCATGACGGGACCCTCCTGCACTGCAAAGTCCACGGGGTCCTGGGGGATGAAGTGGGCGGCCAGGCTGGGCTCGGGCGGGATGTCGGCCGTCACCTCGGCCACCAAGGCCGAGAAGTGGCAGGGCCGGCCGAACTCGCAGCGCCTCCGCGAGTACTCGTACCTGATCTCCATGGTGGGAGGGGAACGGGCTGGGGCCTCAAAGGGAACCCCAAAAAGGAGTGGGGGGCCTCAGGGATGGAGAGCTACAGAGCGGATGGAGGGTCCTGGGGAAGATTAACCCCTGGTCTCGGGGAGGAAGGATCTCAAAAGAGAGGGGGAGCCTCTGAGAGAACCCCAAAAGAGAGTGGGGGGTTTCAGGCATGGAGAGATGGTGCTGGAAGGGAGTGGGGATCTCAGGGAGATCTGAGGAGGAGTGAGGGTTTCAGGGATGAAGGGCCCCAAAAAGGAATGGGAGCCTCAGGGAGACCCAAATGTGAACAGAGACCTGGAGAGGGAGGAGGCTGAAAGAGACCGAGAACCTCAGGGACCCCAAAAGGGAATGGGGATCCTCTAGAACCCAGAAAGGGGGAACCTTTAGACGCTTTAGAAGACAGTCCGGGCCTTGGGAATGCCCCAAAAGGGAACAAAAACCTCAGGAAGCCCCAGAAGGTCCCAAAAAGAACCAGAACCTCGGCAAACCCCAAATGTGAGAAGGGATCCTGCGGAGGGAGGACCCTGAGAGAGCCTCAAAAGGCAGCGGGAGCTTGAGGGAGCCCCAGAAGGGAGCTGAGGCGCAGGGAGCGTGCGATGAAGCCCTGAGGGTGGGGAGGGACCCCGCGGAGGCCCCGGGAGCCCGGCGGGGCCCGGTCCCGTCCCGGCCCCGGTGAGGCCTGACCGGACGCGTCGCCGTTGCCAGGCAACGGCCCCGTCACGTGACACGGACGCCGCCGTCACGTGTCACCGCCCTCCCCGTAATGGCGGCGCGCGTGGCGTCACGTGGCGGCCGCCATGTTGGGAAGGTCAACACAAAGGGCCCCCCCAAGCCCCCCAAAAAAACCCGCACGGGAGAGATTCGTTTAGTCCAAGTGTTTATTATCTTTCCCCAAAAGGGCACATACAAATCCAGCCGGACTCCAGCTCCCAGCCAGAGCCCTTCGGTTAGTTCACATGCGGTTACAACAGCTCTTCTACCAGTACCGTTACATGGAAACGTTAAAAGCCAAATAAAAATTAAAAAAAAAAAAAATTCCCTCGGGATTTTCCCCAAAGGGAGGGATGCTAGTCATCGGGAATATGAAGGAGACAGGGGATGTCCTGGCCCAGTGCCCTGTGGGGTGGGGTCCATTGCTCTGAGGGAAGGGGCCTTTTTGGGGATCCCTGTGCCAAAGGGGCCCAAAGGGCCAAGTTCAGCTCGTCCTGCCCAGCCTGGAATTGCTGCGGTGCCTCCCGGGGTGGCAGGTCCATGTTGTCCCTTCCCAGGGATGCCCCAGGAGTTCCCGTCCCTCTCCCAGGGGATTTGTGACCACTCCAGGGCTGCCCCAGCCCACACCTACCCTGGGGAGCCAAAAAGAGCCTAAACTCACCCCAAAATCCCTGGGGCAGCAAAGCAAAACCAGCGAGGCCAAAAACCATCCGTAATTCCTCAGCCTGGGAACGCAGTGGCTGGGGGGCAGCGAGGGGGGACGGGGGGCTGGGACAGCAGGGAGGGGGCTCAGGAAGGGATTGGGATCACTAGTGGTTGGTGCTGCATTGCTCCAGGAGCCCCTGCCCGAACCTGGCCGGGGGTTTGTGCTCCACAACATTCCCAGGAGACAGCAGAGACCCCTCTGCGCTCCCGGGAGTCCGTAAGGCAGCAGGGTTTGGGTCTGGGGGGGCTCCCGAGGGGAGTGGGGTGCTGGGGGGGCTCCAGGCTCATCCTCCAGCCCCTGCTGTGGCTCCTACTGTGTGTTCTCTCTCCAGGCTCTTTGGTTTTCCGAGCGGGATCTCCTCCTAAGCTGGGAAGTCGCCGCGGCTCCGGACGTGCTCATCGGTGACCGCCAGGTACGTGGCTCTCATACTCGGGGAGTACTGGGGGGGCACAGGGGGTCAGCACCCCAAAACACCCCAGCCAGCCCCTGTGCACCCCCATGGATCCTTCCTGTGAGGGTTAATCCCAAATTAACCTGCCGGCTGGGTGTGGAAAGGGTCAGACCCTGCTCTCAGCCTCTCTGAGCCCTTCCAGCTGTGCTTCATCCCTTCCCAGGCTCATCCTCCTCCTCCCCAGCTTCAGCCCAGCAGTGAATTGATCCCAAATCTGCCTGTGGGGTGTGTCTGTGGGATACCAGAGAGCACAAGCCTCCAGTCCCCCCCCAGGATCACATTCCTCCAGGATTTCACAGCAGGGAGGATCATCCTGGCCAGGCATTAAGGGAGATTATTCCGAGTTTGTTATTCTGGACTCGGAAAGTCTTTCCTCAGGGATCTGAATCCTGGGTAAATGAGACTATTCAGGACTGGGAGAAGCGCTGCAATTAATCCCCCCTCTCATGTCCCCCCCCGGGAGGAGCTGCTAGGTCTGTGAGATGAGATCCAAGCTTCCACCTGATGGAAAAAATCATCCTGGAGGAGAGGGAGACAGTATTCCTGCCATGGCAGCACTCCTGACTGGGAGGGGTTCCACTGCTCCAGGGATGGAGACAGGGACCAGCACCCCAACATGCAGAAAATCCTCCTGGAACTAGCTGGGCACAAAATGTCCCTTTGTCCCCCCTCCCTGAGCTCTCTGCATCCCAAAAGCCAAGCAGGAAAAGGGGATGGAGGAAGGTGTGGAAGGGTGAGGAGGAGGGGAGAGAACCTGGCTGCTGCCCCGGGTTAAGGAGGGAGAAGGAAGTGGCTGAACTTACTCTTGATGGGCAACTTAGCTCCAAAATAATGGATGCAAAAAATTAAAAGAAATCACAAAAAAAAAAAAAAAAAAAAAAAGAAAAAAAGAAGAAAAAAAAAAAAAAAAAGACAAGGAATAAAAAATAAAGCAGCAATACCAGACAGGGCAGGATTAAACGAGCAGGGAAATGGGAACGTGAAGGGAGAGACTGCGAGGAGTGTCCTCTGAGAGCCAGGATGGAGAGGAAACACAGGGAGGGGAGGGAGGGGACGGTTATTTTGGTGTCCCCCAGCACGTGGCTGGGTTAGAACCAGGCAGGGGGGCCAGGATCTCCTGTCCCACCCCAGCCAGCGGAGTGACCCCAGGCGACCCCCCGGGGGCGTCACAAGGAGTCACCCTCAGCCAGCAGCGTACCGTGGGGGGCGGGGAGCCTCTGCCGATGAGGGGCACGTTCTCATAGCGGGGGTTCCCTCCGAAGAGCACAGCCTGGTTCCTGGGGGCACAGCGAGACCCCGTCACCCCCGGCCAGCACGGCCGCTGCCGCGGGGGGGCCGGGGGCTCACATGTACTCGGAGACGGGGGCGTTGGACACGGTCTGCGCCGGGGGCTGCAGGCTGCTCTGGCTGCCCAGGCTGCTGCTGTAGCTGCAGAAGCTGCGCAGCTGCCCCCGCGGCGGGCGGTGCGCCGCCATGCGCCGCGCCTGCGGGTTGAAGGGATCCTCCTCGTCCATGTCGTCGTAGTCTCGCTCCCTGCGGGGGCACAGCTGGCTGCCACTCGCGCTCTGGGTGCCCAAAGTGGGGGAAAAAGGGGGTTTAGGGGCACACCCACCGCCCTGCCAGCTGCCTCCAGGCGCGTGGGGCGGCGCAGATCACCGTGGAGAAGGCGGCGGCCGCCAGCAGGGAGAAGAGCCCCAGGTAGAGCAGCCCCTCCACGCCGTCGTAGCAAATCCCAATGAGGCCATCCAGGTAATCCTGGGGGGACACAGGCAGGACAGCGCTGCTGGCACCCCAGGGGGACCCCCAGAGCTGGTCCCCAGCCAGCCCCACCCTCACCTTGTGCAGCCCCCGGCAGTCCAGCAGGGCTGTGAGCTGGTGCAGGCTGGTCTCTGAGGAGTTGAGGAGCTGCTGGACGCCCAGCAGGTCTTTCTGTAGGGAAAAAGGGGGTCAGGCAGCTCTGGGGAGCAGAAGGAGGGATGGGGATGCCCTGCTCCCCCCTCCTGTACCTCAGCTGTTGGGAAGAGGGGCAGTGCATACTGGATGAGCCCCTGGATCTGGATCTGCATGGTGGTCAGCGAGCGCTGGAACACGGTGAGAGCCTGCAGGGGGGAGTGGGGAGCAGTCACAGACCCCTCCCCATCCCCAGGCAGCACCAAGGGGGGTGCCCACACCCCCTGTACCTGCTGGAAGGGGCTGCTCAGGCTCTGGTCACAGTACAGATAATAATGAACCACCTCTGCAGAGAGAATGGGAACATCAGCACCCCAGGGCACAGGGAGCTGTGAGGGGAAACCAGAACTCCAGGTGGGTTTCGGGGTCCTGCTCACACTCCCCTACCAGCCAGCTCTCACCTGTGCTGATCTCATCATCTGTCTGATTCATGATAAACTTGTCTGGGGCCACACAGAAGTCACTGGTGCCCTGTGGGGACAGAGGGATGTCACTGGTGCCCCAGGCAGCCCTTCCCTCCCCTCCTGCCCCACTCACCACCGCAGCTGCCGTGTCCACGGCCATGGAGGCCCAGCTGAGGACCAGCATGAGCAGCCCACAGCACAGCATCCTGCAGGGAGAGCACGAGTGGGGAGCATGGCTGGGGGTCCCCAGGAGCCCCCCCAGACCACCCCCAGGGTACTCACATGACCAGGAGGCAGCGGGAGTGCTTGGCCAGCCCCAGGCAGGCCAGCAGGCAGACGGTGAGGACGAGGATGAAGAAGAGCAGGTAAGCCAACCACCTGTGTGCAGAGGAAGGCTCTGTCACACACAGCCACCTCCCCAGCCCGCAGGGACACGCCCTGGAATGCCACAGCTCACCGGTAATACTCGACATAGGCCACCTGTCCCGACAGCTCGGTGAGATCAGCACTGACACCCCGCCAGGCTGGCAGCCCCTGCAGCTGCAGGGCAATGCTGCTGGCCAGCTGCTGCGTGAACTTGAGGGTCTGCACGTAATCCCCCCGCGAGGCCAGGAGCTCGTTCAGCCGGGCCAGGTGCTGCTCCAGCTCTCCCTGCATCTGCAGCGTGGTGCTGGCGACCTGCAGCCACAGGGATGGTCAGTTCTGGGATGGTCAGTCCCCCCAGGATGGTCAGTCTTGGGATGGTCAGTCCCCTGGGAGGATCATTCCCCTGGGATGGTCAGTCCTGGGATGGTCAGTCCCCCACCAGCCTGGCAAAGCCATGTGCCCCATCCCTGGAATGCTCCTCCTCCAGGAGATCAGCTCCACCCCAACCCAAGCTGTTCCCAAGCTGGATCCATCCCTCAGAACAGCCCTGCCATGGCCCTGCTGGGCCACAAAGATCCCATTCTGTGGGGTGACGTCACCCTCCGGTGCTGGGCACGGCACAGACACCCCGGGGGCTCGTGTCTCTCCCTGGTGCTCGAACCAAACCCAGAGCAGGGGACTGATGCACCCTGGGGGCCCTACCAGGGAGTCAATGCCAGTGAGGGTCTGGTTGGCGTGGTCCAGGGCATAGAGCAGCTGGAAAATCCCATCGTTGGTCTCGCTGTTCCCATAGAAGCCGACACCGACGGCAGCGCTGTGGGCAGAGAGGGGACCCCGGTGAGAGGGGAGGGACAGGCTCACCCCGTGACCCTGGCTGGACAGGGGACACTCCCTTGAGCCCACCAACAGAGACAGCACCACGATGGGAACCTGCTCCTGCTGGTGCCAGGCGCTTGGGGACAGCCAGGGCTACTCCTGGGCACGGTGGGATGGAAGCTCCTCCTGCCAAAGCCTGAGAGATTGAGGGCGGAGGGGCTGGGCCAAGCAGATTAGGGGAATCCGCTGGAAGCGCCGCGGCTGCCGATTGAAGCCTGGGCTCCAGCCCCTGTGGAAAGCTCCCTGCAGCTGCTGCAGAGCTCCCCACGGGGCTGGCATGGAGCTCAGGGCTGGCTCTGAGGTGCCCATGGCTGTGTTCTGCCCGGACACATGCCCACAATGTGGTCAGTGCACACCGTGCTCGCCAAACCCCGGTACAACCGACAGACACCGGTCTGCTAACGGCCACCAATAGCCCTTGGATGGCCACCCACAGGCTGATGGGGGGGTTCAAAGCCCCCGGGGGCTGCACAGCTGCCCCCTGCCGTGGTGGGGGAGCTCTGTGAGCTCATTAAGCCGTTTCCCCGTCTCCCTGTTTCCCCGCTCCCAAGCAGCCATCTCGCTCCGCCCCGGCAGAGCAGCCCCTTTGTCTGGAGCCAGGGTCGTGGCCAGGCAGCCAAAGAGGCCCGTGGCCCACCCTGCTCCCCCCCAGGCCCGCAATGCCGGGAACACTCGGGATGGCTGCCCTGGGGGTCCTCCCAGCCGTGGCTACCCCAAACCAAGGTGGGCTTGGAAACGCCCCCAGGGCAGTGCAGGGTGAGGAAGCGTCCCCTTGTCTAATTGTTGTGGTTTCAATTAAGGTCGGGCACAAGGGAGCTGCCAGCTGGGTCACGCTGCTGCCTGCCATCTGCTCTGGGCTGGGATTAGCGAGCGGCCACGCTCCCGCCCGGGATTAGCCGGGAAGGGAAGGCGGCACGGCCGTGATGGGGACGGGGACAGGGACAGGGACAGGGACGGGGCTGGCCCGCAGCTGGTCCCTGGGGCTGCCCCAGCAGCTGCGCGGGAGGAGGCAGGGATGGAGCGCATTTAATTGCACAGATCTAATTAAAGTGACTCGTCGCTGGAGCGCAGAGTCCCCTCGGTGACAGGGGGACAGCGCCGGGTCCCTGTCCCCGTGCTCACCAGCAGATGAGCCCGGCGGTGACGGCCATCCAGGTGACACAACACGAGTGGGGCCGCTTGGACTCGGGATCCTGGTCCCTCTTGCAGCAACAAAAGCAGATCAAGTACACGAGGAGGAAGAGGAGGTTGAGGCCGAGGCACACGGCGGCCACCAAGCCCAGGAAAAGCAGCGACTGGAAGGAGAGAGGGGACAGTCAGCAGCCGTGCCCGTGACCCGCTGGTGCGCCCGGGATGCGGCCGCGTTCCGCGCCCCACGGGACTATCACGTGCGGAAGAGGAAGTGTCCCTGTCCCCATCCCCGTCCCCATTCCCACGCGGGGCCCCCAAACCGCGCTGGCCGAGCCGGGGGTGGCCCCTCGCCGGGATGTCGGAGCAGCGGAACCGCGGCGCCGTCCCCCCTCCCCACTCGGGGATCACGGCGGGTCGCGCCCCGGGATGCGGGGGGACACCGCGGCGGGTCCGGAGCGCGGGGCAGGGACTCGGGAGAAGCAAAGGCAGCGGCGAGGCCGGGAGGGGAGCGGCGGGGCCGGGGGTGCCGGTGCCGGCTGGCCCGGGGAGGGGGGGCCGGGCGATGAAAGGCGCTTTGTGCGCCGTGAGATCAGAGCTGGCTGCGGGCGCTGCCGGGGAGCGGCGCGGGGGGCGCGGGGCGAGCGGGACCCGGCGCGGGGAGGGCGGGGGGGCGCGGGGGGCCCGGGCCGGTACCTGCTGGTAGTCGGGGTCCTGCGGGCGGAAGGTGCTGGGCACGGGCTGCAGGTGCGGGCCGCGGTGCGGGAGCCCGTGCAGCCACGCCGCCCACCAGGGCGCCAGGTAATCGGCGCGGGCGGGCCCCATGGCGGGCAGGGGTCGCCGCGCTGCCGGGCGGGGGGCGGCGGTGCCGCCACGCCGCGGGCTCTGCCCGCCCGCCCCGGACACGCCCCGGGACCAACCCACCGGTACCGGCCCCCGGCCCGCCCCGCGCTCCGCCCCCGGCAGCGCCCGCCGGGATGGGGACGGGGAACGGCGAGAAGCGCAGCGCTGCCCGCGGGGATGGAGCGCGGCGTCAGCGGGACTGCGCTCCCCAAACCTCGGGATACAGGAACACTGCACCCCAAACAGCAACACCGCACCCCAAACCTCGGGATACAGGAACACTGTACCCCAAACCCCTGATACAGGGACACTGCACCCCAAACAGCAACACTGCACCCCAAACCTCCTGATACAGGGACACTGCACCCCAAACCCCTGATACAGGGACACTGCACCCCAAACAGCAACACCGCACCCCAAACCTCCTGATACAGGAACACTGCACCCCAAACCTCCTGATACAGCAACACTGCACCCCAAACCTCCTGATACAGGAACACTGCACCCCAAACCTCCTGATACAGGAACAACGCACCCCAAACCTCCTGATACAGGGACACTGCACCCCAAACCTCGGGATACAGGAACACTGCACCCCAAACCTCGGGATACAGGAACACCGCACCCCAAACCTCCTGCTGCAGGGGCACTGCATCCCGAATTTCCTCCTAGAGGGAAACACTCCCTGTCATCCCCTACTATCAAGGCCACCGTGTTAAGGACACGCTCGTAGCCCTGAGTGCAAGCCCCAGGTGCTGTCCCCAGCTGTCACCCCAGGGACAGCCATGAACAAGGGGGGAGCTCCAGGCCCGGTGACTCCTCTGTGCCCAGATACCAGAACCAGCCCTTGGGCCCCTCCTCTGGGAGCAACACAAGCCCCAGGACCCCCAGAGGGGCTCTGAGACCCCCAGAGCGGCTACAGAGCCTGGAACAGCAAATTGTGAAACACCAAACGTGACACCAGGAACGGTTTTTTATTTATTTTAACAAACACAGAGAACCCAACAGGTACCCAGCTGATCCCAGCTCATTTCAGCTCCTTCACAGCCAGACCTGGAGAGGAGAAAGAGAACATGGATTGGGGGGCTCAGGGATGGAAGGGGTGCCTGGAACACCAAGCACTGACCCAGGGAACTCTGCAGGGACCCTTCCACAGGGAGGGGGCTCCCACAGCCCCCCTCAATCCCAAGGAGATTCCCTGGATACCTGGGGGCAGGGACTGCTTCAGCTTCTCAGCCTTCTCCTTGTCAGTGATGACCAAGGTGTAGAGGTACCTGCTGCAGCGCACCTTGAACTTCACATTGTCCTTGTTCTTCTTGATCTTGACGGCTGTGGGGTGGAGGGGACAGCAGGGACACCCCAATGTCATCCCTGGGGAACACAACCCACTCCCTTCCCCGTGCAGAGCACTCCAGCTCCATCCAGAGTGAAAAAAGCTCCTTGAGGGCTCTGTCAGTGCTCAGCTCTCCCTTCTCGCCCACACCAAAACATTCCCGAGGGATCCTGTGACAGCCTGATCCAAACAAGAGGGAGAAGAGGCAAAACTCTTCCCGTGTTGTTGAACAGTGAGACAAGGCAGTGCTTTGTCTCAATTACCCTCACTTTGTGGTGACAACAAAAATCTCCCGTTGAGGATGATGAATCACCCGTCAGGACAGAGCTGCCAGCCTTCAGCACGGCGTCTCCCAGAGCAGGGAGAGATTTGGGAATGGTTTCAGTGAGCTGCACCATCCCCTGGCAGATCCCGGACCCCCAAGAGCCCCTCTGCCCGCAGGAGTGACCGGGGTCACGGAGCCACGGCCACCCCAGGCCACCCTGAGTGTCCCCAGGGACCCCCACTCACACTTGGCGTCCTTCCGCCGCGCCGTCAGCAGGAAATCCTTGATCTCCTCGATCTTGCGAGGCTGCAGAGCCAAACACAAACCGTGGGACCTTGGGGGGACCCCAAAACCCACCCAGCCCCCCCCCCGGGCCTGGGCAGGGACGCTCTGCAGCGTTTCCAGGGCTCCCAAACTCATTCCCCAGCTGCTGCTCTGCCCGTCGACCCCCCATTCTGCACCCCCAAAACCTGGCAAACCAGGGACCCCCAAAACCGCCCCTCCTCACCCCCAGGGACCCCCAAAACCGCCCCTCCCTCACCTCCAGGGACCCCCAAAACCGCCCCTTCCTCATCCCAGGGACCCCCAAAACCGCCCCTGCCTCATCCCAGGGACCCCCAAAACCGCCCCTTCTCACCCCCAGGGACCCCCAAAACCGCCCCTCCTCACCCCTAGGGACCCCCAAAACAGCCCCTCCTCACCCCAGGGACCCCCAAAACCGCCCCTCCTCACCCCAGGGACCCCCAAAACCGCCCCTCCCTCACCTGCAGGGACCCCCAAAACCGCCCCTCCCTCACCTGCAGGGACCCCCAAAACAGCCCCTCCTCACCCCACGGACCCCCAAAACCGCCCCCTCCTCACCCCCAGGGACCCCCAAAACCGCCCCTCCTCACCTGCAGGGACCCCCAAAACCGCCCCTCCCTCACCCCCAGGGACCCCCACGCTCCCCTCCCTCAGCCCCGGGACCCCCCGCAGCCCCCCGGCCTCTCACCATGGCTCCAGCCGGGATTCGACAGCTCCAACCTGCGGCACAAAACGGGACAAGATGGTGTCAGCGCAGCGCAGCCCCCCGCCCATGGCGCCCCCCGGCCGCCATCGCCTCCCCCCGTTCCGTCCCGGTGCCTCCCGGTGCCGCGAGGCCGCGGATGGCGGCGGATCCCCCCAGCCTCCCCCCCGGCTCCTCCCCGCCATCACCGCTCACCCGCAGCCGCTGCGCACCGAGCGGAAATGAGCGCGGCACTTCCGCCTCCGGCCGGTTATTTCCTACGGCGCGGGCGGTGGACAAAACTGTGCGGATGGCGGAGGTGGCGGCGGGAGCTGCCCTGAGCTGATGGCGGCTCAGCCCCCGGGCGAGCGGGGATGCTGCGGGGCGAATTTTGGCCACCTCCGGCCTCCCACAGCCAGCCGAGCACGGGGAGCACGGAGGGCAGGGCGGTTTGCCGAGCCTCAGTATCTCTCGGCGGGATGATCCGTCTAAAACCCCGTCTCAGCCCTGCTCGGGGGAGATGCTGGGCTCGATATCCCGGGCAGGGCTGTCATGGATGGGTTCTGCCACAAGAGAGAGCTTCAACCCCGCTGAAAACCCCAAAACCCTGCGAACCACCCCAAAAACGCCGGGCGGAATCCTTGGGGATGGCTGGCGGGGATGCGACATCCTGTCGCTGTCCCCATCCCCATCCTAAGTGGGGCTGGACCGGTTTTTGGGGATGCTCCTAAGGGGCGCTGGATGGGGTCACAATCCCCCCAGTAGCTCCCAGTATCACCCCAAGCCCAGTTACTGGGGTGAACCCGCAGCTGCCAGCCCGGGGCTCCCACCCAGGAGATGATTTTTGGGGTGGGACTCTTCTCCCTCGCCACCAAACGAGCTTTTTAATTGTTTGATTTACTTATCTCCTCTCTGATGGGCTGATCTACTCCGCTGCCTTTTAATTGCTCCCAAACTCGAGCGGTTTTTCATGTTTTAAGAAATGCTGAATGGTGTAATTAAACCCCTGGCAGCGTAAATCAGCGGCGCGGGAGGACGACAGCCCCGAATTAAAGCTTTTGGCATAACAATAAAACTAAATCGGCATGAAAAGTGCCCGTTTTGGCACCAGCGCTGAATGCTGATGCCGAGGGGGGCTGGGGCACCGTCCAGGCACCCCAAAATCCCCGGGTTTTTGTGGGATCATGGAATGATTTGGGATCGGAGGGACATTAAGGCTCACCCTGCTCCACATCCCTGGAAGTGTCCAAGGCCTGGTTGGGTGTTTTGGAGCAGCCTGGGGTAGTGCAAGGTGGCAGGGATGGGATGGGGTGAGTTTAGGGTCTATTCCCATCCCATGCCTTCATTTGTGTCATTAATGAAGATATGAAATAACCCTGGTCCCTGTAAGGACCCTGAGCCACTGACCACGACCCTCCGGAATTCCAACCAATTCCTTCTCCATCCACAATCCACCCATTTGTCTCCCAAAAAGCAATTTGGGAGCGGGGTGTGGGGCAGGGGCTGCCTGTCCCCCCCTCCCCTGCACCCCGGAGCAGCGGCATTCCCACCCTTCCCAGGGAAAGGAATCACTTCTCCTTTATTAACAATATTTAAAGCCGAGTGGGTGCCTAAATCAACAAAAATAATTCATGAGAGTCATTAGCTCCTCAAAGTCAGGCTCTTTTTACGACCGGCTTTAAATTAGAAAAAGAGAAATTAAAAAAAAAAAAATTAAAAAATCCCAACCCCAAACCCCACCACGTTCGGAATCTGCAGCTTTTCCAAGACATCAAATGCGTTTCCTGCCGGCTCCCCCCGGCCCGGCTCCGCCGCCGGAGGAAATTCAATTAACGGCCTTAATTCACCCTCCGACTGCAGCCTTAGATTAAAAAATCCTTCGGATTCTGCTCGGGAAGAGCCGAGAAAGGATCGGGGGAGGTTGAACCTCGTGGTTTGGGGGTGCTGTGAAGCCCCTTAGTGTGGGGTTTGGGGGACAGGGCAGTGAGGACCCTCCCCGCCCTTCCTCCTCCTCCTCTTCCTCAGCATCTCCAAAGCCTCCGGGAGCTGCGAGTCCATGGAGGAAAAACGAGATTCCAAACTCATCCCAACCCATCCCATCTTCCAATCTCCGGGGCGAGGGGGGCGGCGGGGAATAATTAAAAAAATAAAAAAAAACAGAACCAAAAACCAAGCTCGGGGTGCCACCTCCAGGGATGGACACTCCAAACCTCCCTGGGCAATAGCGGACAACCCTTCCAGGAAAGAATCCCCAAAAATTCTTCCCAACACGTGTCCCCAGAGCGCAGCGTGTCCTCGCACGGCTCCAGGGTGGTGGCACCGGTTTTTTCTGTCAGCCCCCGTGTCCCTCGGAACCGCGGCTGTGCCGGGAAGCGGAGGGAGCTGCCGGAGGGAGCAGGAGGCACGGCAGGACACGTTCGCCGGAGATTCGGGACACAAACTGCAGCAGGAATTGATTTCTCCCCCAGTTTAGCGGAATTTCTCCCCCAATGCAGAGGAGAAAGGTGGATTGCCCTCTCCGCCGCGTGCTGGCGGCATTTATCACTACCAGGGACAGGAATCTGTCCCCAGTCTCTCTGTATTTCCTTCTTCTTTCCCCTTTCGCTCTCATTTTCTCGGGGCTGCCGATCAATCCGCTCCTGACGCAGCTCCCCCGGCCTCATCCATCAGCACCGAGCGCCCGCAGCTTCACGGGCAATTTGGGGCCCAAACCAGCACATTTGGAGCCTCTGTCGTATTTTCTCCATCTCTTCCCCTTTTGTTCCGTGTTTGTGGAGGACAAAGGCAGGCGCTGGGTGAGGGGGGAACAGGCAGAAGAGGCAGAGCTGAATCCCAAGAAACAAAGCGCCTGTTTTCATGGAAATGCCCCGGAAAGGAGGCAGCAAATTTGGGGAAGGGGGAACACGGGGCTGGGGAAATGTCTGGGAGGGAATTGAGTTCAATGTTGGCGTCGTGGTGTGGCCAGAGCAGGGAAAAGAAGGATAACTGGGCTGGAAGTTTTCCTGCAGGCATCGGGCACTGTTTATCTGGAAAACAGATATATTTTTTAATTAGGGATGGGTTGGGCCGGGTCCTGCCCGGGCAGAGCATCCAGGCAGGAGCCAGGAGCAGCATCCGGGCGGGGAGAGGCTCCTGCTTTGCCTCCAGCTTCTCACAGCCCCCAAAACATTTGGAGAGGGATCTGTCCTGGCTGGGGACACAGTCCTGGCTGGGGACACAGTCCTGGCATGTGAGGTGCTGTGTCCTGTCCCCGTGTGCCCCTCACTTGTCCCCCTGATGTCCCAATATCACCGATAGATGATGACATCTGACACGTCCAGGACCTGATGGGATGCAGGGACACCGCCACCCATGGGTGCTGAAGGAGGGGGTGCAGTCCCAGATGGGCACAGAGCAGAGCCCCGGTGGGTGCTGGCACCGGGGGACACAGCGGGCAGAGTGTGACACGGATGGGTGACATCCATGGTGGCACTGCCAGGTGAGGTACAGAGCTGCTCCCTGTCACCCCTCTCGGCTCCCGCCGAATTTGGTGTCATCCTGCAGAGGAAGATTATGGTAATTTTCCTCCCCCCTCACGCATAATTTTCCGACCGGGCTGCAGCGGCGGCTGTGGGAGAGGCTGGGTGATGGGAATGTCATCTGCGATTCCATTATCTCCTCCTGCCTCCCTGCTTTCTTTTCCTTGTGAAACCTTCATCAAAATCTGTCGATCTAATTAGGACAATTACAGCGCGAGGACAGCTGAAACACGCCCAGAGCCGCAGCGGCGAGAGGGGGCACTGGGGTTTGGGGGGAGGGGGCTTTGAGGGCTTTTTTGGGGTTACTTTGGCTCTGCAGGGGGATGGATGGGATCGGAGGGTCCCAGCGCCATGTGCTGCTTCTCAGCGTTGGTTTTTGGGGCACACGGCCCCAAGAGGATGCAAGTGACCTCAGAGGTGTCCTCATGGCTGTGTCCTGCCGGGGGACACGTGTTGGTGACATCTCTGTGTCCCACCTCTCAGCAGCTTTAGGAGCTCTCAGCACCTCTCCGGGGGCAGCTGCCACCGCTGCCCGTGGCACACGTTGTCGCCCATCCCCGGGGGTCTCGGCGAGGTGTCCCCGCGCGCTGCAGCTCCCGGATCCTCATTGTTATTCCACGGGCGCGCGGTGGCAGCTGGCGGGATGGGAGCGGAGTGACAGCGGTGACAGGTAACGCCAGCCGGCGAGCTGGCAGCCAGGCCACAGCTCCGCTGGCTCGGGATCCGTGTATCCACCCCGTGCGAGGAGTGGGAGAGCCCCGGGGATGGATGTGGGGGCTCCAGGATGGGTGGGAGCTGCTCACCCCGCGGGGCTGGGGATGCTCCACCAGCCAGGGGCACAGCGAGGACAGAGCTCCAGATCCGTGTCCCCAGGGTGGAATTAGCCAGGGGAGGATGGGGACAGCCCCGGGGGTGTGTGTCCCAGGATCCAGGCCCCTGAGCTCCGCCGTGGGTGCAGCGATGTCGCCCTGGGGATGCTCCACCAGCCACGGGGACGGCGGCGGCGAGGGCACAGCTCCACCGGGAGCCAGATCCGTGTCCCCGCGCTGGGAGGTGCCATCAGAGGACAGGGACAGCCCCCGGGGATGCGCCAGGCCCCCGAGCTCTGCTGTGGGTGCTCACCCCGAGGCGCTGGGGATGCTCCGAGCGCGGATTTGGGGAGCAGCCCCTTGTGCCACACCAAGACGGGGACAAAAAGCCAGGCAGGGACATTCTGTGACCCTGCACCCATCCCGGGGGGGCTGAGCGGGAGGGACACGGCGGGCAGAGCCGGCTGCACGGGCAATTAAGGGAAGTGCCAATTGTCAGCGCCGGTGATTAACGCTGCTCCAAATCCGCATGAATATTAACGGCCGACACGGCCCAGGCTCCCGCGCCATGAATTCTGGATGAATCTTAAGATAAATCGTTTGGATAACTTAGCGGCAGCTGTACTCCCTCGCCACCCACTGCCTCCCAAAATCAGCTCACGTCAGGAGAGAGAGGAGCCAGCACGGAGCAGGGATCGCCGCCGGGAATCGCTGCTCGGGGCTGGAGCGCTGGGGCAGGAGCGGGGGAGCGCGGGGTGCCCGGGGCTCCCCAGAGGCGAAGGCAAAGGCTCCGCGGCTCTGGCGCCTTCCCAGGAACTGGTGACAAATCCTGTCACTCGCCGCGCTGGTGTTGTCTTGGCAGGGAGATATTTGCTTTGCCTCGGGGGCTCCTTCCCCGAGGGGCGGCATTTGTCACCGGCGTTACGGATGCAGCGCGTCCCCTCTCCCGACGCCACATCCCCATCAGCAGGAGCACATCCCGCTGCTCCAGCCCTGCCTTGAGCATTTTCGGGAGCAGAGATCCATCCTCCCTGCGGGCCCTGCCCGGCCCCGGCCCCGCTTCCCATTGGCATTCCGGGCCAAACGCAGCGGAGCCGCCGCCGCCGCCGCGTCCTCGGGGGCCGGGGCCTTGATTGCATCCTTGTGCTTCCATAAATCAGCCCGGGGCGCCTGGCAGCGCGAGGGGGATGGCAATGTCACAGGCGGGGGACGAGCACGGCCGTGTCACTGGGGTGGGACACAGGGATCAGGATCATTCTGTCACTGGGATGGGATACAGGGATCCCTGTCACTGGGATGGGATACAGGGATCACTCTGTCCTTGGGATGGGATGCTGGGATCACTCTGTCACTGGGATGGGATGCTGGGATCACTCTGTCCCTCAGATGGGATGCAGACCAGCAAGCCAGGAGCTTTCCCAGGAAGAGAACAGCTTTTCCCATCCAGCACCTACAGCCTGGGGCACCTCCGTGTCCTGTGGTGTCCGGGGATGGGGCTGGAGCTGCGACATGACTCGACGCCCTCTGGATCTCCAGGTTTGGGCAGCCTCAAGAGGTTTCTCTTAGGAGGGATCTGCTGCCTCCTCCTCTTCCTCCCACTCCCCTCTCCCATCCGTGGCTCTGCAGAATCCCATCCCAGCCCCTGGGTGACCTGCCGTGGCACCGTGCCCGTGGAAAGCTGCAAACCCGACCCTCAGCTGCCAAAACCCCGTCAGAAAAATCAGGAAATCAGGTGCAAATGGCAAGAGGAGATTAACGGGAGAGGAGCGATTGAATCAGGGGCCATTAACAGATTAAATCATTACACGGAATCAGATCAGCGCACAAATAATATGAATAATAAACGTGGCTCAGGGGCAGCAGCTCCTGCTTCCAATTTATCTCAAGCAGAAGGCGAGGGCTGGTGACTGCCACCACCCACGTGCTCCAGGGACAGAGGACATGGAACAGCTCTGAGGCTGGGGACAATGACACCAGATGTGCCAGTGTGACCCTGCCTCTTCCTGCGGGTCCTTTTGGGGGCTCACCTCAGTGAGGTCTTGCAGCCTCCACAGCCCTGCGGGGACCACCCAGAGCTCTCTCCTCATCCTCTTTCCTTCTCCTCCAATTCTCCTTCCCGACTGTATTTCCTTCCCTGCCCAGGCTCCCCTCTGGAGAGGAGGAGCAGCCACGTCCCTGCTCTGCTCCA
Source organism: Erithacus rubecula (assembly GCF_903797595.1). Taxonomy (NCBI): domain Eukaryota; kingdom Metazoa; phylum Chordata; class Aves; order Passeriformes; family Muscicapidae; genus Erithacus; species Erithacus rubecula. The sequence goes on along the minus strand of NC_136672.1, from coordinate 10,697,850 downwards.
AAAGGTTCAAAGGCAGTGCACACACGTCAATAAGAGGCTCCAAACAATGGGAAAATGTCTTTTCTCCCCAACTTAATTTCATTCCTGTCACCAAAAACCCCAAGGAGCTGGAAACGAGCCTGAGCAGCCTCTGCACGGGCACGGGGAGGGGCTGGAGTCCTCCCTCGGCCGCCACAGGGTTAATTCACATCTCAGCACCGTCACTTCTATTCTGCTGGCAAATCCTTTCTTCCCTAAATTCCTGCTTGCCCAGGAAGGCTGGAGAAAGTCTGAGCTGCTGTGACAACACCTGGGAACAAGTATTATTATGTGGTGTGACAAGGTTTGATGAATTCCTGTGTGCCTGGGGGAAGGGACTAAGTAGGTGAATGAAGTGCGAATATTCTCCGTGACAATCAATACCCTCGATTGAGCCGTCTCCGCAGATGTGACATTCGGATTTCACTTCCTCAGACGGACTAACTGGATTGATGTCCTCGGAAAGCAGAAACAGCAGGGGGTGAAGGGCTGGAAGTGGCTGGCACGGGGTGGGCACAGGGTTGGGGTCATTGGTTGGGGTTAGGGAGATGGACTGGTGGATTTGGGGTCATTGGTTGGGGTTAGGGAGATGGGCTGGTGGATTTGGGGTCATTGGTTGGGGTTAGGGAGATGGGCTGGTGGATTTGGGGTCATTGGTTGGGGTTAGGGAGATGGGCTGGTGGATTTGGGGTGATGGGTTTGGACTGATGGAGATGGGCTGGTGGATTTGGGGTGATGGGCTTGGGGGTGATTGACTGGGAATATGGAACTGGGGTGATGGTTTGGGATGAAGAATTGGAGTCAGGGCTATGGAATGGGGGTGATGGGTTGGAATGAATTATTGGGGTCCTGTGTTGGGTTTACAGAGCTGGGGTGACACATCTGTGTTGGGGTGAAGGGGATTTGGGAGCGATGGGTTAGATGATGGTTTGGGGTGAATGATTGGGGTCATGAGTTGGGGTGATGGATCTCGGATGTGTTGGGGTGAAGGGATTTGGGAGCTGTGGTTGGGATGATGGTTTGGGGTGATGATCTGGGGTAGTGCAGCTGATCCCACAACCCTTGCAGGGACTGAGTGAGGTCACCTTTCCAGGTTGAGGGCAGTGCCTGGGCCACATCCCAAAATTGCAGCTGCTGAAATGCAGAGAGGAAACCGCAGCAGGAACACCCCCAAACCCCATCCTGCCGCGTGGGAACCACCAGATCCCACCCTCCACCTCCGCTCATCCCCCAGCCCCACCCAGGAGCCCTGGCTGTCCCTCAGTCCCCCTGCGGGGTCCCCACCCCTTCATCCCGCCCCCAAACCCGCGGCTCCGGGATTCCCGTCACATCCCGGAGCTGCTGCCTCATGCCCGGCACGGCCATTTGTTTGTGCTGGTTTCAGGCAGACTGATGGTTTTAATGGCACATAATCATTTTTCAGGAGTCATTTGATGCCACTAATCATGGCTGTGATCCGGCACGCCGGGATGTGTAATGACAACGCTGAACAGGAAAAATGGCACTCGGATCCTCTGCTCTTCCCGCTCTAATCTATATTTTACCACATCTTTCTACCTAATGATACTTAGAACTGTTAATAAATGACTACTTAGCCACTTTTTTTCCTTTTTTTTTTTTTTTTTTTTTTTTTTTGGTGGCAGTGGGCAATAAAATAATTCCGGATTAAAATATCAGAATGGGCAAAGGAAATAGGGGGTCGAGTGTTTGCCTGGTCATTGGAGGGAGTTCATGTGGTGGGAAGTTTGGAGAGGCTTTCGCTGCTCAGAACTTTATGGCCTCTGGGTTAAAATAACAACTGTTGAAAAAGAAAATAAAAAAAGGTAAAATAAACCATTTTTTAATGAAATTTCCTCACTGCAGGAAGAGGATCCTCCTGGCGAGGTGCCCAACATCTTCAGGATGAATTATAGTGTCATTCCTCACACTCCAACTCGTTTCATTGCAAAATTAAAGAGAATCTGGCTTGGTTTTTTTAAATATAATTTTCTTAACATGTTGTATTTCCTGAGCTACTAAAAGCCACGAATCACAGACAGGGAATGAACTTGAATGGAACACTGAGAGTTTCCCTTCCCTTCCCTTCCCTTCCCTTCCCTTCCCTTCCCTTCCCTTCCCTTCCCTTCCCTTCCCTTCCCTTCCCTTCCCTTCCCTTCCCTTCCCTTCCCTTCCCTTCCCTTCCCTTCCCTTCCCTTCCCTTCCCTTCCCTTCCCTTCCCTTCCCTTCCCTTCCCTTCCCTTCCCTTCCCTTCCCTTCCCTTCCCTTCCCTTCCCTTCCCTTCCCTTCCCTTCCCTTCCCTTCCCTTCCCTTCCCTTCCCTTCCCTTCCCTTCCCTTCCCATCCCATCCCATCCCATCTTGGAGTTTTCTCTTTTTTATTCCTCCTATTTTTCTTCCTCCTTTCCCTCTTTTCCCCCCCATCCTTTTCCACTCTTCTTCCCTTCCTTTCCCTCTCTCTTCCCCCTCCTCTTCCTCTTTTTTCCCCTCCCTCCCTCCTCGAGAGCAGCAAATCACTCTGATGGTGGCAGGAGCCAGGTCCTTCACCACTGCATGGAGTAACCCGGTCCCTCTATCCATCATCCTTAAGTGATTAGAATGTAATTACTCATGGATTCCTCCCTCATTAGTCACATCCCCCAGCGCTCAGGATCAGGATTCCCCCGGGATGAGGATTCCCTGGGATGAGGATTCCCCACCTGGATGCTCAGGGAGGTCCCAGGCAAAGCCCAGCCTTGGGGCTCATCCATCCTGGTGATCCCAGATCCCTTCTGGCACAGGTTGGACGGGGATTGGAGCACCCTGGGGTGGTGGGAGATGTCCCAGCCCATGGCAGGAGGTGGAACGGGATGAACTTTAAAGCCTCTCCCAACCCAAACCATCCCATGATTGTGGGATTCCAGGATCACTCGTCCTGCTTGTGTGGTTCTGCATGGAAGTCACCGAGGAGGAGGAGCACAGACACACACAGGGGGATGGGATTGTTCCCAGCATTGTCCCAGGGTTGTTCCCAGGATTATCCCAGGATTGTGCCAGGTTGTCCCCTGATTGTCCCGGGATTGTCCCAAGATTGTTCCCTGATTGTCCCAGGTTGTCCCCTGATTGTTCCCAGGATTGTTCCCTGATTGTCCCAGGTTGTCCCCTGATTGTTCCCAGGATTGTCCTAAGATTGCCCCAGGATTGTTCCCAGGATTGACCCAAGATTGTCCCAGGATTGCCTCCTGATTGTTCCCAGGATTATCCCAGGGTTGTCCCCTGATTGTCCCCTGATTGTCCAGGACTGTCCCAGGATTGTTTCCTGATTGTTCCCAAGATTGTCCCCTGATTGTCCCAGGATTGTTTCCTGATTGTTCCCAGGATTATCCCAGGGTTGTCCCCTGATTGTCCCCTGATTGTCCAGGGCTGTCCCCAGAGCCCGGTGCCCGCAGCCCGCCCAGCCCCGCCGCCTCCCGGCTGTCGGCTCAGGAATATCCCGATGGATCCGGGGGAGCCGGGGCTGTTCGGCCGGGCTCTCGGCCACGGAGCCGCCTCCATCAGCTTCACCATCTGCTCCGAAACGTGCGGGGACAAAGCCAGTGTCACTCGTGCTCATCCTCCAGCAGGGTGGCACCTGGTTTAATGTCCCTTGAAGAGCTGGCACGTGGCTTTGTGTCCCCTGCACCCCATCCTTCCCCTGCGCCCTTTGGGGACGTGTCACTGTCCCCACTGCTGGCAGCATCGGGCTCTGCTGGAAAACATATTCATAATTATTTAAAAAGAAAGCATAGAATATTTCCAGCTCTTTTGTGTGGGGGGTTTTGTGTTATTTTTTAAAAAACTCTGTTTGGAGCAGGTTTCCCTCCTCTGGGAAGGTGGAAAAAGTTGTCCCCGTCAGGGGGATGGGGACAGGGACGTGTAGGACCCCATCAGTGACTGGAGACAAGGAGGTTGGAGGGTGACAGTAACTCCAGCCCTAATAAATCACGGTGACACCATTACATGGGGCCATGTCACATCTCAGCAGCCACCTAATTAAAAACTGGAATAAAACAGGGCAAGAAAATAACTTCATTTGGGTGTCTCTGCGTTGCTCATCCAGGGACAGTTGTCTGTCGGGGAGAGGGTTTGTTTGATCCTAATTAGGCTCCAAATTGGAACAGGGTGGGGACAGGTCCTGTCCTGGTGACTTGGGACACTGACCCCTCAGAGGGGGCTGCTGCTCCCCGGGGTATTTTTTTTTTCTATTAATTCTTTTATTTTTTATCCAACTTTCAAACTGGACCTGAAGTGGCTTTTATGGCCCTGCCAGGACCTTGGGATGTCACTAGCAGGTTTTTGGGTAGTGGGATGCTCACAGCTCTGGATGAACTGGGTGGAGCTGGCACAGGACTTGGGAACTTCATGGGACAGGGCTCAGGATCTGGGTTAAAACACAAATTCCTGCCCGGCTTTGCTGTTTCTCATCCCGACTTGTTCGACAATTTCCCAGTGAGAGGAAAAATTTCCATAATAGGTCCCTGGGGAATGGCTGGAACAGGAACCCAAACATCCCTGATCAGCCCCTTCTGCCCCAATTATCTCCTGCTTTACTTCTCCCAGGGAAAATTAAACCATCAATGGCATCGGGGAGCTCCAGTGCCCTTCCCCCTCCCTGGATCACCCCAGGAATTTTTCATAATTGTCCGGGAAGGGGAGTGAGCTCAAGGGGAAATGTGGGATCTGTCTCTGCAGGAGCAGGGAAGGGAAGTGCCAGCCTCTCTCCAGTGAGGAGAACACAAACCCTTTCATGTGGCGCTGTGGAAAGCGAATGAAATTCCCAGGATTATTCCAGGGAGACGATCCCTCCCTGCCCTCCCAATCCCCGTTTTGTGATAAAAGCTTTGGGGTGGCTTTGGAGAGGAGAATTCCGGGGATGTGGGCACAGCTGCTGGCTGCTGCCGATGGATGGGGAATTCCTGGCGTGTCCCCACTTGTCACAGCATCTCCTGGCATGACACAGCATTTCCCAGCATCTCTGGGCATCTCCTGGCACATCCCAGCACATCCAACATCTCATGTCCCACATGTCCCAGATTCCCCCAGCACGTCCCAGGGGTCCAGGGTGATTCCCACATCCCAGCAGGTCCCAGGGTTCCCCCAAACGTCCTTTTCCAGTGGTTTCGTTTGGTGGCTCCTTTTGGGATGGCACCGGCAGCATTCCGAGCGCTCGGTGCCATCCTCAGCCCCTGTGGCCACGGCTGCTGATCCCAACCAGCAGCTCCGGAAAATCCCCAGGAATTGTCCTCAGAGTTGGGTGATTTTCTGCAGGTTTGGAGCAGAGCCACGAGCCTGGGATCGGAGGCGCTCGAGTGAGTGATTTTCCGTGCAGATCATTCCCTAATTAAACCACATCCTGATTGGCTGCGTGCGAGCCCGGAGCGCCGGGAAGGCGGCAGCTTCCCGGGATTTGGGATGCGCCCCCGCCAGCCCCACACCGGCCCCTGCCAAGCCTGGAGCTGCTCCAGGCTCACCCATGGAAAACCAGAATCCAGCTGCCACGGCCGTGAGAGGAAGAGGCAGGGATGAAGCAGAGCCAGCCCCGATCCTTCCACAGCTGGAAAATCCCCTCGAGTTTCCATCTTTCCCATTAAAAGCAGTCTCTTCCTGCAGGAGCATCATCGGCGATGTGGATCCACCCTGGAAATGGGTTCAGGAACAGGGAAGAGTCCATCCCAGAGAGTGGAGGAGCTTTATGAGCCTTGCTCCTTCCTGGGAGGTGAAGGCAGCCAGCTCCAGGTGTCCCCATCCCTGTCCCACCCCAAAATCCTTGGAATTTCAGACCCCCAGAGCAGTCTCAGCCGTGCCATGCTGGAGGTGCCACCGAGCCACTCCATCTGTCCGTGGTGATGTCCCCAAGGGGTGGGGACGGGGGTCAGGGCAGGGACACGGTGTCCCTGGGCTCAGGGAGCCGCTGGCGCAGAGCACGGGGGAAGGGGCTGCACGGGAGGAGTATTTTTAGCTTTCTCATTAACCAAGTCCTTTCAAATTAGCCTTCCATTAACCTCAAAGCGCAATGAAAGCGCTGCAAAGCGAGTGTGGGATTTTTTCCGCTTCCCTTTCAGGGCTTAAGGCTCCTGCAGAATATCAAGGTTTTCCTGATTAGCGTCGCATCTGCCTTGAAGCTCTAATGAAGGGAAGTTGTGTCAGGGGCAACTTTTGGGCAGAGCTGGGCTGGTGGCGGTGGGGTTGAGCCCTGCAGCCCTGCCAGCCCTTCCCGCGAGGATCCATCGGGATCCTCCAGGCTTTGGCACCTCCTTGCCCATCCTGGAGGTCAGGGAGATCCATGAAATGAGGGAGAATCATCAAAACGGGGGCTGAAATCTGCCCAGTTGGCACCAGCTCTTCCCACTGGGATTTTCCGTGGGTTTTGGGGGTGTGTGTGGCTGGTTTGGGGCTGAACATTCATCCAGGGGATGGAGGCTGTGAGAGCTGTTTGGAAACCCCTCTGGCTCCATTTCTGGTGTTCTCCAGTGTGTTCTGAGGTGGGATTGGATAGAGATGAGGGGAGGGAGGTGGATGGAGATGCGATGAAGATGAGGAGATGGAGGAAGGAAGGAGTCAGAGGGATGGAGCAGAGCCCAGGACAGGATCGGTTCCAGCTGCAGCAGCTCCTGGTCTGTTCCCTGCCATATCTGAGGCTGCTCCGAGCTCAGGGGACCCTCCCCAGCCCCGAGCCCACCTGGAGCCAGAGCAGGACCCCACAGCTCTGGGATGTTCCTTTCCAGCCCTTTGGGATCCCCCAAATCCTCCCTGTCCCCAGCCCTGGGGGACCCAGCACATCCTGAGCGGCCGCGTGTGCAGCGCTCACACACCCAGGGCTGATTTCCATTAAGTGGAAAGCAGAAATAAGGGGAACATCAAAGGGAAATTGGAAAGACAGAAGGAAAAAAAATAAAAACCCAGAAAAAAACCGGGGCGGAGGAACGGGAGACGGAGGAGAAGAAAGGGAAGGAGCTGCTCCGCGCCGGCGCCCGTCCTGCAAATTGGAAGAGCTGCTCGGAGGTGTCCACAGGCGACCCTGCCAAATCAATTGATTTCATCTCTGGGCACTGAGGCCTTTTTTTATTTCACACCAATTTTCACGGGCAGCGTCGGATAAAAATGGCAGAGACGCCGGGAAGGGGGAGTGGCGGGGAGGGGGGGACAGGAGGGACCCGCTGATGACAAAAAGAGCTGAAGGGAGGGAAATTCTGCTGCCAGGACCTGCCTGGGGATGGTCCCCTGCTGTCCCCCGCTGCCCAGCACATCTCCAGCCCTTCCCCACCTCCCCCTGGGGACCCGCTGGGCCTTCACATCCCCCTCCCCAGCTGGGACACGGGAATGAGGGCGAAGCCCCGAATCCCGGCAGTTTTCCCGAGGTGTGGTGCGAGCATCCCTGCTCCTCTCTCCCCCGCACGCAGCCGGAGACTCAGGCAGAGAAAAATACCCGCTGACATCAAGGTTATGTAGTCCTGGGCTGACAAGATGGATTATCTCCCGCAATCCATCATTTCCCTGGCTCCTATTGCAGTTTTCCTTTTGCTCTTTCTCTTCCCCCCCACCTTTTTTTTTTTTCCTTTCCTCTCCCTTTATATTTTTTTATAAGCAGAAAACGTTTTTAGCAACCATAATAGCCACGGCTGGAGGCAGAAATGGGAATCCATCATTTATTTGGCGGGGTTGGATAATAAGTAAGCTCAGGCCTAAATCCCATGACCTTGAGAATTAAATAATAACAATAATAACACTAATGAAATCCCACGGAACTTCCCACTCACAGCAACCCCTCTCCTGCCTTGGCAGGTGGAAAAGGGCTTGGGATTATTTTTCCAGTAATGAGGGTTGTGAGAGCTCCCATGGAAACGCTGAGATGAAGGGATGGGGGCTTTGTCCTCCCCCCCTGCCCTTCCCCTGTCCCCTCGGGTGGCACTGCCAGCAGCGGGGAGGTTCCGGGCCGTGGGGATGGGGGCAGTGAGACATTTCCCTCTGCAAGTGCTTGGTTTTGACATTTCCCAAAGAAAATTCCCCGGCTCCTTGTGGCACGCTGGCATTTCGCTTTGAAATCAGGACCTCCAACCCTGTGACAAAAAAAAAAACGGAGACTGGGAATCAAAATATTTCCCTGCCTTCCACTTCCAATTCCGTTTTTCCTCCCCTGTCCCCAAGGACTGGGCACCACCGGGCAGGGCAGACCCCAAGAATTGGACTCGCTGTTCGCAGCCTTTTGGCACCTTCAGGGAACAGCGGGGCCAGAGCCAGAGCGGGCAGCGTGGAAAATGGAGAGGGAAAGTCAACAAGGCTTAAAGATGGGAATAATTCCCTCAGCGCCACTCTGTGCAGCTCTGGTGGAGCGCAGGGGTTGGTGGCAGGGGTGGCACATCCCCCCCAGGCCGTCCTGGTGCCTCGCGGGGCAGGAAGATGGGAAGGGGAGGGAAATTTCTTTTTATTTTTATTTAAATTTTTCCAGCACTGCCCAGATCCCAGCTCGGAGCAGGAGCACTGAGGAGGGGCTGGGATGGGGACAGGAGCACGAGTGGCACAAGGGTGGCGAGGGGGTGGCAGTGGCAGGGTGTGATTGTGCCCTGGCCACATCCGGATGAGCTCCAGGGAACTTCTACGGAGGAAAACGTGAATTTCGGGAATGCGGGGGTTTTCCTTCCTGCAGCAGGAGCAGTGATGGAGCACAGCCGCTGCCGGGGGGTTTATTCCATTATTCCTCAGAGTGTTCAGAGTGTCACACCAGGCCTGTGTCCCCCCAGGCTTGTCGGGGACCCTCGGCATTCAGGGATCCGCAGCTGCTGCCAGGGGTGGCTGAACCCGCTCTGTCCCCGCGGCTCCTGCACTAAAAATGGATCAGATGTGCGAAATTAAACAAACCTTTGCACAGCTGAGCGGGGCTCTGCGGAGCTCTGCAATGGATGTGAACCCTCAGACTTTGGGGGCTGTGGGAGGACGCGCACCCCACTTTGGGGCTGAACATCCCCAGTTTGGGGCTCAGCATCCCGTCCTGGTTTGGAGAGGGACTCAGAGCCCTGTAGCAGCCCCAGCAGAGCCCCCAAAGGATTCCTCCAGATCCAGAGGCAGATTCCTGGAGCAGGGGATCTGAGATTTGCGTGCCCGTGGGGAGCGAAGTGACTCGCTGCAGGTTTTGGGGTGCTGGGGTGCCCGGCAGAGCCTCGAACGCTCCCCATCAATAATCCCCAGCTCCGGAGCACTGTCGGGGGCTGCAGTTACAGCGAGCCCCGGGGCTGGAGGCACCGCCTCGCTCGGCTGGGCCCGCCGAGCCCCGGTGTCACCCGGTGTCGCCCGGAGCGGGGACAGGAGCGCACGCACCCGGCCTCTGCGGGGACCTCGGCTTAATTAATCTTCTGTCGAGCAGAGAAGTGGGAATGGTCCCGGAGGAAGCCGGGGAGATGATTGTGCTGGAGTGAGACAAAAGAGAACAGTTAGACTGTGACAGCTGATATTAAAATGACTACAACTCACTTCACCCCCCCAGTCAATGCATTATATTCCTTATAAATAATGGGATACTCCAGGTTAACTGTCTGTTGCCGCATTCCAATTGTTGATATTTAATTAGCTCTAAAATTAAAGTGTTCTTTTATTGCCCTGTCGTTAAGGCTGCCTTATTTCTAATTGATTGAGATTAAAGTGCCTCCTCTCTTTCCCTCGGGGGCGCGGCGCTGGGGGCAGGTGCGGTGACAGCGTGTGACACCGGGAGGTGACAGCAGCAGAGCCCAGGGACACGTCCCCAGGGAGGGAGGGGGACACTCTTGTCCCCAGCCCCTTCCGTGGGGACTTGGGGACATTCCCAGGGCTGGATTCTGCCCCTGCAGATCCCAATTCTCACTGGGATAATCCCAAATTAACCAGCATCCCTTTAGCCCTGGCTCCTGGTGTAAATCCATCCTGAGAGTGGACCAGGGATCTTCCACACCTCACCCTCATTTCTTTAATTGAAAATCACCCCAAAAACTAATCCTGGAGCAATCCAAGGAGGAATGAGGCACCAGAGCCGCAGCCTGCTCTGCCGGGCAGTGCCCAGGTGCCCAGGCAGGAATTCCCATCTGATCACCCTGGGATGAAATTTCAGAGCCCGAACTGGGCACCAGGCGCTGCTACCAAACCTCACCAGCTCCCTCTGAGCCCAAACTTCCCTTTAAAACCCTGATGCATAATTTAACTGGAGTTATTTCAAGCAGGAATGGAGGAAACCCTCGCTCCCACGGGCTGGGAGGACGTTTCCTGCTCCCCAGAACCCCAAATTCCCCTCCGGAGCGGGGACCGCTTGTTGCTGGATCACGGCTAAGGGAGGTGAGGGATTTTTGGCAGGGCCGTGCTCCAAACTCAAGGAAAAAGCAGAGCAATGCTGCCTGCCGGTGCTCCTGGTCCCTCTCCCGCCTCATCCCGGTGCGGGGACCGCGGGATGAGGAATTTCTCGGTGCCTCTTTCATGTCAGAGCAGCGCCGGAGCGCTTGGGAGAGTTAATAATAGAATAGCAGCGGATTAAACAATGAATAATGGAGGAGGGTAATAGAGAGAATAAATAATATATTTACAGACTTGCAGTCCTGCTCCCCGGCGCGGGGCTGGCAGCGATGTCCCCGTGGCACAGCAGGTGCCACGTCGGGGCTCGGCGCAGTTTGGCAAAGCCAAACTTTGCCGGAGGGTGCCAGTCCCCACGCTGGGTGACACGGGCACGTAAGAGGGCAGCGGCTCCCAAAGTGATGCTCCCGACCGGCGCTTGCAGGCAGAAATCCTCTCGCTGAGCCGTCTTTTCATGCTCCCTGGCTCCTGACGAGCTCGATCTTGCTTGGCTGTAATCCCCAAACGCTTTCACGGGGGTTTGTTTTCCAAGCAAAGCACGCAGCGACAAGGACGGCTGCTCCTCGTCCTGAGCGGCTGGCAGGGGCACAGCGGGGTGGCACGGGGGTCCCTGGGCTGGCAGAGGGCTGGGGCAGGTGTGGGGTGCCAGGGGATGGCGATTGCCGGGATCTGCTCCTGGCTCCGCTCCCCAGCTGCTCCTGTGTGCCGGCCACCAGCTGCCGCTGCTTGTGGCCCTCGCTGTGGCCCAGGGCTGCTGTGGGGGGCTCTAATGAGCAGCCGGGGCTGTGCCGGGGGCTGGGGTCCCCCGGAGCAGCCCCGGTGAGGGTCGCGGTCCCCGCGCGGGGCGCAGGTGGCAGGCGGCGGCGGGACGGGGATGATGGATGGGGCTCGGCCGGTGGCAGCGCCGGTGACACCGAGGGCTCCGGCTGATTTATGGCTCGCCGCGGTGGGCCTGGAGCTCGGGAGGCTGAAAGGGAGACAGAGGGAACGAGAGATTTTCTCGGGAGAGGGGGCGACTGCAGGGAGCCACACGCGCTGCGCTGGGCACCCCAAAATATCGGCGGGACCCCTTGTGCCCAGGGCTGAAATCACTCTGAGTCCGGGGTCTGGCTTTGCCCACCAAATACCCCCGGGCTGGGCTCTGCCTGCCCTCAGCCCATCCTGTGTGTCCCCGCGTGTCCCTCCCCGGCTCCGTGTCATTAATTCACCTGTCACAGGCTAACGTGGAGTCGAGATAATATTGATGTGGCCATTAGAGCGCGGGGACAACAAGGCACCCGAGTGGGATCGTCCCCACCCCTCCTCCGGGTGCCACAGGCGTGTCCTCCCCTCGTCACCTCCCGGGACAGGTGTCCCCATCTCCCACCCACCTCTGCCGCCGGTCTCGGTACCTGCGAGAGGAGGAAAAAACACTGGGAGCCCTTAAAATAACACCCAACTGTTTAAGGATGTGAGATCCGTACTAAATCTCAGGGAAAAGGAGCAATTATCCTGTCAGAGAAGGTGATATAATTTTGGAGAGCTGGTTCCGCAGCTGTAATTTTTTTTCCCCAACCGTTTCTCCCCCAGAGGGATTTAGTGGCCAATTATCCATCAGGGAGCGGGAGGGTGCTGGTGCCAGCTCCGGGTGCCATGTGCCATGTCCTGTGTGCCATGTGTGCCATGTGTGCCATGTCCTGTGTGCCATGTGCTGCTCTGGAGACGCTGCTCAGTGCCAGGGAGCAGCGTGCTGGCACTGCTGTGCCTGCTGGCATTGCTTTGGGGACTGGTCCTGCTGTGGGTGCTGGCACTGGTTTGGGCACTCCCACTGGTTCTGTCACTGGTGTGGGTACTGTTTTGGCACTGGCACTGGTTCTGGCACTGCTGTGGGTGCTGGTTTGGCACTGGTGGGCACTGGTTCTGGCTGTGGGTGCAGGTTTGGCACTGTCCCTGGCTCTGGCAGTGCTGTGGGTGCTGGTTTGGCACTGGTTCGGCGCTGTCCCGGTTCTGGCACTGCTGTGGTTGCTGGTTTGGCACTGGTTTGGCACTGGTTCGGCACTGTCCCGGTTCTGGCACTGCTGTAGTTACTGGTTTGGCACTGGTTCGGCACTGTTTCGGGGCTGTCCCGGTTCTGGCACTGCTGTAGTTGCTGGTTTGGCACTGGTTCGGCACTGGTTTGGCACTGGTTCGGCACTGTCCCGGTTCTGGCACTGCTGTAGTTACTGGTTTGGCACTGGTTCGGCACTGGTTTGGCACTGGTTCGGCACTGGTTCGGCACTGGTTCGGCGCTGTCCCGGTTCTGGCACTGCTCTGGTGCCGGCTCTGGCACGGGCAGGGTCAGGAGGGCGAGCGCTCCCGCCCGTTGCGCTGCTGGGGAAGGTAATTAAGTGCGAAGTTGTCATTATTTTAATGAAGTGCCAGCGCTGGAGTTTATAATTGCTAATGAGCCCGAATAATAATTAGCAGGGTTTTAATGAGGGCGATGATCACTGGGAGGGAGAGAGCGGCCGCGCTTTGGCCTCGTTCCCTGCCGCGCCCCTGAGCCGTGTCCAGCCGCCGGGTCACCCCTCCCCAGCGCTGGCCGCGGCTCTGTCACCTCGGGGCCACCCCTCAGGGCACGGCCACCAGGTCACGGTGCCACGCTGGGGGTCACAGCCCCAGGAAGTGCTGAGGGAATCCGTGGATGTCTCTGCACGGTCTGGTGTCACTCGGGAGGACGGGGACACCTCCAGGATGAGTCTGTGTGTCCCCACAGGCCTGGCACATGTCCCCACGCCATGAGCAGATGTGGCACGTGTGGCTCTCCAGGACTCCTGTCCTTCTGCAGGGACACTGGGGTGAGGTCTGTGAGATTTGAGTGCAAAGGGGACGTGGAGGTTTGGCCACACAACCCAGGGGACACCTGGGTGCTGTGTGACCCCAAAGTGTGGCTGCAGGTGCTCCAAACTCATCCAGTCCTGAGTATGGGATCAGGGGGCAAAAATTAGCCAACTAATTAGGCAATTGCAGATGATTATCGTTAATTAGAGAGAGAGTTGTGTGAGGACGGGGATGAGGAGGTTGCCGGGGAGATGCTGAGCTGGTTATCCCAAATGTGGAGTCTGGGATTGCCGAGCCTCCGACCACCAGGGCTCCCGCCGAGCACCTGATCCTCGCTTTGGAAAATCTCTAATTGCAGCAGAAACCTTGAGAGCCGCCGATGATTTGCATCCACAAGCTCATAAAGCAGCAAGCAAATTTGGGAGACGGCTGTGATGTTGCTTCAAAGAAAATTAAAAAGAAAAAAAAATAGAGGAAAAAAGAGCAGGGATGGAAACGCATAAAGGTGCAGCTCCACGGGCAGCTCCATGCTCCGTGTTTTTTATGGAGATAAATAATTGAGGTGTGCTAGGGGACCTCCAGCACCCCCAGCACGGTGCCAGTGGTGCTGTTTGCTCTGGATGCTGCTGGATTCCCAGGAAAAGTGCCCGGGATGGGCCCTGGGTAGGGTTTGGTGGTGGAGGATGTCCCCATGTTCCTCAGCCCCACAGCTGCCATCGCCCCCGGCAAACGGTGTCACTACGTCGTGGATGTCACCCCTGCTCCACCTCGCAGAGTGGGAGGAACCCGCCCCAGCTCCAGACAGCCCCATTAACCCAGCGCACGCTGTTATTTCTCAAAGGTGTAATTAATTTTAATTGTCAATTACTCCGTGACAATGTGGGATCGGCACAACCCCGCCCATCCCCTGCAGGAGGGAGCGGATCCAGCGCCGGGACCCGCCCGTGCCCCCAGTCCCTGATCCCCCAAGAAGCAGGAGCTGCGGCTCTTCACGCTGCTCTGCCTTTTGCTTCCTCACAAGAGCTGAAATCTGACCTTTTCTAATATACAGGCTGCGATTCCGGAGCCGGGAGCTGCTCTGGGAGGGAAAGGTGGGAGAGTGAGATGGAAATGGGGGAAGCATCGGAATCTCCAGGCAGATGGGTGGTGTTGAGGTGCCCACCAAGGTCTGGGATGTTCAGGGAGCATCGGGGGAATTCAGGAGCTTGTCCTGGTGCCCGTGGGATGAAGGACAAGAGGCAGAGATGGAAAAGTGCCCGTTTGAAAATCAATGGAAGTGTCACGCGCTGGGAGCGGGGCTGTGCCTGGAAATTGCAGCCGTGCGCGGCGCCGTCGCCGAGGCCCCGATAATTGTGCTTTTCTTCTCTTCCTTTCTTTCCCTTTCTCCCGCTGCGCTGCAATAATTGGGAGCTGTCGCCCGGCTCATCCGCTCGGCTCCGGGCGGCAGCGCTGCAATTATCCAGCGGCTCTGGAACGACGCCTTCAATAGCCAGACACACGGCACACGCTGCCCCAGAGCCACCCCTGTCCCCTCTGTCCCTATGCCCATCCCCAGGGCAACCATCCTCATCCTCACTGCCATCCCATCCCAAACCCATTCTCATCCCCACAATCTCTTCACCCCACCTCCATTTCCTTTCCCTGTTCCCTTCCCCATCACCATCTCATCTTGGTGCCAATCCCATCACCACCTCATCCTAACCTTATCCCAATCCATCCCCACCCCGTCCCATTCCCATCTCCATCTCCATCCCATTCCCATTCCAGTTCCCATTCCCATCCCAGGACATGCTGGGGTGAATCCCAGCTCCTGGCTGCACTCCTGAGGCCACAGGTCCCATCCTGACCTACTTTTCCCGAACAAATCCCTCTCTGTCAGCGTTCCAGAGCCAGCTCCTGCCTGGGAGCCCCGTGTGGGGCCGTGACTCCCGGGGAGCTTCCTGACAAACGCTCACAATCACTTAATTATGGGAGAAATCAGAAAGGTGTCAGTCCCGCAGGCAGGAATTCCCCGGGAGCAGGAGCTGCGCTGCCGTGGCCGCGGGCACTCCCCGTGCATGGAATTAACTGGGAAAAGCCCTCCCCACAACGAGTTTGTGCATTATTGATGAGCCTCTCAGGGCAGCCGCGACTTGTGAGCTCTCCAGCCTCGCTTTTCCACTGGATTCCTCCCTTGGATTGGAGGGATCCATGGTGGGATGGAGGAGAGATGCCTTTCCGTGGTGGAATGCAGAGAGCAGCCGGATCTCCGGCCTGCAGGGCGGGTCCCCAAGCTGTGGGCATGGGGACAGGGGTGGCCTCCCAATGACACCCCCGTCCCCAAAGCCCTTGGCTCGGCTGTGCTCCCACACAGCCCCAGAGCCGAGGGATCTGCGTTCCCCGAAGGATTTCCTTAATTAGGAGACTTGAAAACGCCGCACCCACTTCAAAGCTCTGCCCACCCCCTGTCAGGGCGCTGTGGGGACACCGTGGTGGCACCAGCACCGCGCTGAGTGGGGCACAGGGACCCTGTCCCCACCCCCAGGGTGGGGCTGAGCTGTGAGAAGGGGCTGGAGCTGGATTCATTTCCCTCTTGAGGTTGGTGCTGAGCAGATTAGAACTTCGGTGTGGGTTTGGGATCCTCCTCAGAGGGGAACGTGCTGTCACCTTCCACCTCATGCCTCATGTCAGCGTCCTCCCAGGCACCTCTGGAAGGGTTTAATTTGATCCTGGGGCTCTCCATGGGGTCGGGGCTGGATGTAATGGCCATATCTGTGCCAGGTCTGTGCCAAATCTGTGCCATGGCCACCCTACCTGTGCCATAGCCACCCTACCTGTGCCAGAGCCACCCTACCTGTGCCAGAGCCATCCTACCTGTGCCAGAGTCACCCTACCTGTGCCATAGCCACCCTGCCTGTGCCAGAGCCACCCTACCTGTGCCAGAGCCATCCTACCTGTGCCATAGCCACCCTACCTGTGCCAGAGCCACCCTGCCTGTGCCATAGCCCCCCTACCTGTGCCAGAACCACCCTACCTGTGCCAGAACCACCCTACCTGTGCCATAGCCACCCTGCCTGTGCCATAGCCACCCTACCTGTGCCATAGCCACTCTACCTGTGCCATAGCCACTCTACCTGTGCCATATCCACCCTGCCTGTGCCATAGCCACTCTACCTGTGCCAGAGTCACCCTACCTGTGCCATAGCCCCCTTACCTGTGCCAGAACCACCCTACCTGTGCCCAGGTGCCGTCCCCACCCCCCTGAGGCAGCAGCACGTAGGCACAGGCGCATTCCCACGGCGAGGAATTGATCCCCGCTGTTCCGTTTATGAGGTGTCGTAATCCCACGGAATCGTCTCCGTAATATCCCAAACGAAATCATTCATTCTTGCCAAAAATCCAATAAAGAGCTCAGGCCTCTTCCTTAGGCAGATAAAGCCCAGATTAACGGGGCTGCAGAGATCAAAAAAAAAAAAAAAAAAAAAAAAAGGAAAAAAGAAAGAAACAAGAAGGAAACTCTGGGAAAATCAGTGCGGGATGGAGAGGAGACTCCTGCCACCTTCTCCTTTCCCAAGGCTGCTGCAGCTCAGGGTTTTATTACAAAAAGCCACCTAAGTATTACAGACTAATCCCTAAATCCCAGCCTAGTAAAATATGGAATGGATTTTGTAAATTGTGCCCTTTACAAAGCTGATTGAACTTTTTTTTTCTCTTTTCTTCTCATTCCCCCTCCTCTCCCAGGGGAATATTTTTTACTTCTTGGGGACCATGATGGCTTTTGGTGTCCATGTCCTGGCTCTGCTCCTTCTTCATCCTGATCCACTTGGTCCCAGTTTGGAGCTGCTGGGTGGTGGCAGCAATGTGATAGTGAACCTGGATTATGGTGGGGATGATCCATTGGGATGGGATGGAGATGAGGATGGGATGGAATAGGATGGGAAAAGAGGTGTGAAAAGACATGGGGAAGAGAAAAGGGAAAGGGAAGGGGATGGGGAACAGCACGAGAGAATGGGGATGGCAATGGAGATAAGGATGGGAAAAGGAGAAGGGATTTGGAATCCTGGGTCTGGATCTATTCATGACCTGTGTTGAGAGTTTCTCTGTTCCCATCCCATCCCCTCTGCTCGGCTGCACCGAGGCAGGAATGCAGCTGGGAGCACCAAGCCCTGAGGAAAGGCCCTCCTCCCCTCCTTGGTTTGATTTTAGGGCTTTCTGCCTTCCCTGGAGCTCCCCGAGAGGAGAGGTGGGGGACACAGTGGGGGTTTGGTGTCCCCTGGGGGCTGCCGGCTGCTGGACTGGACAAGGACAGCGGGGCTGGAGCGGGGACCGGGGGAGGTGCTGGGGTCGCACGGGGACCGGGGGAGGTGCTGGGGTCACACGGGGACCGGAGGAGGTGCTGGGGTCTCACGGGGACCGGGGGAGGTGCTGGGGTCTCACGGGGACCGGGGGAGGTGCTGGGGTCGCACGGGGACCGGGGGAGGTGCGGGGGTCGCACGGGGACCGGGGGAGGTGCTGGGGTCGCACGGGGACCGCGCTGTCCTTGGCTCCTCCTCCGCGGAGCCTTGGCTGCCTGTCCAGGCCGTAAATCCGCCTGTGAACCGCGGTGGGCCAGTCTGTCACCTCTGCACGGCTGTGACCGCAGTGTCCCCAGCCACACAGCGCCTGGCCGGGCGCCCTCGGGCTCCTCAGGGTGCTGGGATGCCCTTGGGACTGTGGAACCTGGAACTGGGATGCCCTTGGGGTGAGCCCAGCATCACAGACCCTGTTTGTGCACGGGATGGGGATAAATTTGGGAACTGCTTTCCTTCCTCCAACATGATTTCCTGCTTCATTTTTTTTTCCTTTAATATTAAAGCAAGATGTTGCTGGAAAACTCCCCTTCTCCCTTCCCTGTTTTTCCATCGAATTATTTTGCAGAGGAACATCTGGCCGCAGCTCACAAATGGGCTCCTCCCGCCCGTGGTGGCGGCGGTGCCGGGGCAGCTGGCAAATGCCACCTGCCACCACAGTGCCCGCGGGGTGACACAGGGGGCAGCAGGGCTGGGGACCCGTCAGCCCCGTGTTCCACGTAGCAATCGGGGAGCAGGGGAGAGGAGAAACATCTGCCACGTCTTTCATTTGACTCCGTTCCACCCCGAGCTGCTGTTTGCTTTGGTGTGGGGGTAACGCGGATGCTGACGGAGACCTGGGATCACATCCCAGCTCTGAGCTGCAGCTGGAGCCAGGCCGGGATCCCAGCGTGGGCTCAGAGATTTGGGAACCTTTGGGGGCTGATTGTGCATCGAACTTTCTCCCCCCCCAGGCTGAGCTGAGCTCTCAGTGCTTCTCGCCGAGGGGCAGCCGCAGTTTTCCCCAAAACCAAACGGCACAACCGGGAGCCATCCATCCCTGCCTTCCCTGCCACAGCCCATCCCGGCGATGCAGCACCGGAATTACCGCTCGGAGCCCGTGCTGGAGGATGTTAGGTGGTAACCATGGCAACGGCCAGGTTTCTCTTTCCTTGCCCTTGCCAATCACCTTGAGATGCCACCGCGTCCTGCCACCAGCCGGGCACCTCATGTCGCCGCACGCAGCGCTCCCCGAGCTGTCCTGGTGTGCGTGGCAGCAGGACACGGTGCTGGGGATCCCCACCGTGCTCCAAGGGCTGGATCCCGGCACCCACAGCACCCCTGGCTGTGGAGGTGGGAGGAGGAGGGACCCGCGCCCGTCCCGCCGCCGTGTCCCCGCGCTGGCAGCGTCCCTTCCCCTCGGAAGGAGCCCGGCCAGGCGCTCCGAGCAACATCTGCAAGTGCTTATCCCCACAGCCGGCCTGGCCCTTCCCGAAATAGCTCTCCGGGATGCCTGCCCATGCCAGCACTGATGTAATTTGCTTTTATTTCCCTCCCGTCTGCTCCTTCCCCGCCGAGCCGCGGTTCCTGTCAGGCACGCTCCGCGCCGGGGGCTCTGCTGCCGCAAGCCCGGCACAGCCGGGACACGCCTGGAAGATGCTCCCGGTGCCATGGAGGGGCTGGAGGGGGGGTCCCGGTGCTCCAGTGGATGTGATGCCATCGGAGGCTCCTCATTTTTCTCACCAGAGCTGGGAAGAGCCTTATTTCTCTAGTGCGTGGGTGAAATTAGGGAAATCCGGGCTGTCAGTGTGGGTTGGTGTCAATAGGGAGGGGTTTGGGGACAGCAGGCCCCGACGAGATATTCCCCTGATGTTCCCACACCTCCAGCTGTGCCTCCGCTGCTCCAGGAACCCTGCAGAAGAATCATTCCCTGCTTTACATCTCTGGGACTGGGATGGGCACCCCGGCCGTGGGCAGCATCCCAGGGCTGGAGATGCCTTTGCTCCGTGGCTCCCGGCCCCTCTCCATGAGCGGGGGTTTAACTTGGCCACTTCCCTGCAAGCAGAGACAGCCGGGCGCTGCTCCAGAGTGCAGCCGGCCAGCTGGCCGCCTCCCCTCGCCTGGCTCGGCACTGCTGGCTCCGGCTCCGGCACAGACCTCGGGAGCGACGTGTCCGTGCAGCTCCCTCCATCCCATCCCATCCCATCCCATCCCATCCCATCCCATCCCATCCCATCCCATCCCATCCCATCCCATCCCATCCCATCCCATCCCATCCCATCCCATCCCATCCCATCCCATCCCATCCCATCCCACCCTGGGGTCCAGCCTCTCCCTTTCACCAGACTCATGGAGGAACAGGAATCCCAGGCAAAAATCCACGGAGGAAATGAGAAAATTCTGTGTCCCCAGGTCCCCTCGGGGGATGTGTCCTTGTCCCCTCGGCTCCCCCTCCTGTCCCCGCTGCCACCGCGCCGCTCTGAGGCTGCGTCCCCCATCCTCCCCCCCTGCAGGAACACATGGAACTGCGTCCTCAAATAATTGCTTCATTACGGGCTAATTACTGCAATTAGCTGAGCTCCTGCGAGGCTTGGCTTGTCCCTCCAGCCCCCGGCCCGTGGAGGTGGCACCAGGCATGGCACGGAGGGACCTGTGGGTGCTCCACCTGCATCAGGGGGTTCCAGCCTGGCACCCTCGGGGGGTGTCAGTGCCCTGGCGACTCTGTGGCTCTGCTGAGCAGGAGCAATTCCAGGCTCACCTTTAATCCCTCCCCTGAACCTTCTGGACACACCAGAGATGGGGACAGAGGCAGCTCCAGCTCTGGGCACTGCTGGGGTGGTTCTTGCACCACTCAGCTCTGCCACCACACAAAGCCACAGCAGGAGATGGGGAGCAGCGGGCACAGAGCTGATTGTCCCCCAAAACGGGGAAGGTGTGACAAGCAGGATGCACAGAGCCCTCATCCTCCGCTGTGACCCTGGTGTTGTCACCGCTCTGGTGGCACTGGGAGCCCTGGGAGTGCCAGCACAGCCGTGCCCCGTGCCAGCAGTTGTGCTCAGCTCTGCTGCCATTGTCACGGCTGCGCTTATGAATAAATGAAGTGCGAGCAAAGCGTCTGCCTAATGGCACGCTGACAAATGTGCACCAAAACCGGAGGGAAAAGGGAACGATTTGAGGAATTCAATTATTTAGCAGAAGCTTGTTACTGCCATTGCACCGGGGACCCTCCTCCAGCACGGCCCCAGCTCTGGCAGGGGGTGGCAGGGAGTGTCCTGGGGTTTTCTGGGGGTTTTGGGGGCCACACAGGATGGAGCTGGTGGCAGTGGGAGGGATTCATTGGCACCTCGGGAGGTGCAGATGGAGTCAAAGCCTCTTGTGTCAGCCTGATTCCTGAGGCTGGGCATGGCACAGGGTCACATCCTGCTCGGTCAGAGCCTCGTGGATCCAGCCCTGGTGATGCCACAATCTAATGTCACATGAGAGAGGGACTCACAGAGAGGGACTGGCACTTAAAATGGATTTAAATCACTCCCACTGTCCCCAGTGCCCGGGGATGTGTGTCCCCACAGCCTGGCCATGGTCACGTCAGCGTGGCTCAGGGGACAAGGGGCACCAGCTGCCTGTCCCTGCTGCCTCGAGCTGGGGGTTTGGAAGGTCCGTTCCTCCCTTTTGAGGTCAGGGGCACCTCGAGCTGCGTCCTGCACGGCAGCCAGCGCTCCCTCCCCGCGGCTGTGGGGCTGTGCCATGTCCTTGTCCGCGGGTGCCAGGAGCTGAGGCCAGCACGGATCAGCGCCCGTGTCCCTCCCCAGGCAGGCGGCAGTGACGGATCCTGGCAGAGGATGTGGGTGTGGATGTGGGCAGGCTGGGGGGCAGCTCCCCGTGCACGCCCCGCCGCTGCCTGGGGACAGCTGGCTCCGAGCTCCATATGCTGGAGGAGAGGAGCTTTATCCAAAATGGATGAAGTACCCCCATACCTCAGAAATGGGGTCACAACCAGGGACCCTCCTCCATCCCCTCTCTCCCAAGCCACCCCCATCCCCGTGCCCTGCCTCTCACCTCCCCGAGCCCGACAAATGATTTACAGGCAGATGATGTACGACTTGCTTGCTCATCTAAGTTTTCCTTTAAATGAGGTTTTTTTTTTGGAACAGCCTCACAAATCGATCTCCTGTCACCCATCCTCTGCTCCTGCCGTGGGTAACGGCAGGGAAATGGATCCCTGGGTCCTTGGGGGGGCTGGGGGCTCTTCCATGGTGTGTCCAGAGCCTCTCCCTGCACGTGTGCCGGGGCTTGTGGCACACGTGGCTGCACATCAGGATTTCGGAGTGTGCACCCTGGCTCGGGCTGTATATCTGGGTGTGCAGAGCTTTATGACAACCAAAATGGAAAAGACAATTGGATGTCAAAACCTATCCCAGGAACCCATTTATACCCACTGACTTTTATGGGATTCCCACTGATTGATTCGAGCACCATAAAACTCCCCACAGCAGCTTCCAGCCTGGGTTCTGAGGGGATGGGATCGACTCCTCTGCCTCTATCCAGCATTCCTGGGGGTGCAGCTGCTTCCCAGCTCCTCCTGGGGGAAATTCCAGGCCAGGGATGCAGCCACCTTGCCATCCATCCCTCTGCTGGAGCATCAGGCAGGATGGGGCTGGAGGCCATGGCTGAATCCTGCACATTTTCCTCAAGAAAACCCCTCTTAAGCCTCAGTTTTACATTCCCAGTGGCTTTTTCTCCCTGCAGAGGTGAACTTCACACTCCATTGACAGTCTCCAAGTGACAGCCCTCAGTGCCACCAAGGCAGGAGCTGGGATTGTCCCCAGTGGGACCATCCATCACCCTGCTCGGGTGCCACGTGGCACTGGCACTGCCCTCGTGTGCCATGGGCAGTTGGTGGCTCCAGGAAGACACAATTCATCACCCCCAAAGCCCAGAGAGGCTCTGGAATCCTCCAGAGAATGGGATGGGGGCTCTGCTTATATAAATCCTTAATAGAATATCCCAAACTCCTTTTTTTTCCCGTTATTCCCCCAAATCCTGAGCAGACTGCAGAAATGAAGCACTTCTGGATAGAAAGGAGTGGAATATTTCCAGTTGGAAGGGGCTTACACAGATCACCTCCCCAAAGTCCCCCAAACTGGCCTAAGCAGAGGATGTCCAGGGAACCTGTGCCAAGCAAGGCCTTCCCTGAGCTCCCAAAAATAAAACATTTCCATGTCAGAAAACTTTAAAAAAGGAAATGGGAACCATAATGGAAAAGATGAGGAATAAGGAGAATAAATTCGACTGTTAATAGAGGAAAAGCAGTGAGAGGATGGTTCTGGTGGGGGAAGGATGGGGAGATGTCCCCAGGGAGGGCGCAGCAGGGGGCTGGAGCAGGTCACCAGTGTCACCAGTGCCACCAGCAGCGGGCACAGAGCTCAGCACAGCCCCAGGGTGTCCTGGAGGAGGAGATGGGGAGCCCTTCCCCAGCCCCCAGAGCTCCTGGCACGGGTGGGAGCGGCTCAGCCGCCCTGCAGCGCTCTCCTTCCCATGGCTGAGCACGCTGACCTTTCCTGGCTGTGCTGGGAGCTGGGGGGAGGCAGCAGCCCCAGCCCCTTCCCCCTCCCCAGCCCCCCTCCCCAGCACCTCCTCACTTGGGCACAATCAGGACACGGAGTCACAGCGTCCCCAGCGTGTGCCTGGGACAGCACCCAGTGATGCTGGCAGCTGGGGGTGACAGGAAGGGTCTGGCCCCCCAAATCCCTGCAGGGGATGGGGGCACTGCCAGGACTTCCAGAATTTGGGTTGGGAAGGTACAGTACAGGTTGCTGGCACAAATCCAGGGAGGGGGTGAGGGGGTGCTCGGTGTGGGGCGCAGCTCTGGCAGTGCCATTGTGACACTGCTGCCTTTTGTGTCACCTCAATACAGGATGTGACCAAAATTATGGATTCTATCACCAGCTGTTAAACCAGGCAGGGCAGTGATTCCTGATCTCTGTATTCTCTGCTAATGGGCCATCTTTAAACCAGCTGGGCAATCATCTTTATCTCTCCCATGACCCACCCTTCATCCAGGAGGTATCACCTGTTAATGGGCCATTGTTTTAAACTGGGTGTGGCAGCGATTCTTATCCCTGTGGGAGATATCTCCTGTTAATGGGCCATTGTTTTAAACTGGGTGTGGCAGTGACCCTGATCTCCTGGCACACATTCTCTGCTAATGGGCCATCTTTAAACCAGCTGGGCAATCATCTTTATCTTTCCACAGCCCATCCTCCCTCCAGGAGATATCTCCTGTTCATGGCCAGTGAGTCCCAAGGCATGACTGATAAAATTTCATCATCCCACTGGGAGATGCTCCAACCAGGGGAGGAGCCAAGCCTTTCCTACCCAGATAAAAACTGAGATTTTGGACACCAAGGTACCTTCTTTCCACTGGATTCCAGAGGAAACCAGACCCTTCCACATCATCCCTGGACCTTCAGAGGAAACTGCACCTTCTCCAGGAGCACTGCTCCAGCTGAACCACATCTGCCACTGCAGGAGGATGCAGCACCATGGAATGGGACAGTGCCACCACCCTGACTGACTGACGGGTGTCAGCTTGGATTCTGACTCTGGCAGGGTTTGGGATTGTTCTTTGCACTACTTTATTTCTATTTAAATTTTCCTAGTAAAGAACTGTTATTCCTAATTCCCATATCTTTGCCTGAGAGCCCCTTAATTTCAAATTTATAATTTGGAGGGAGGGGGTTTACATTCTCCATTTCAAAGAGAAACTCCTGCCTTTACTGGCAGACACCTGTCTTTTCAAACCTAGACACCATTGTGTCACCATTGTGTCACTTGCACTGCCATGACACTGTGGTTGTGCCACCATTGCATTGCCATTGTGTCACCATTGTATCACCATTGCCTTGCTGTATCATCCCTCGAGCACCATCAGCACACGATCCTCCCTCTCCCCCCTCTCTCACTCTTCCACCCTTCCCACATCCCCCTCTACCCAGACCACCCCAGTTTGTCCCAGTGTCCCCCACCCCGAGGTCACCTCCTGCTGCCTTTTCCCTGCTCAGAAATCCCTGTGGGGTCCCTGTGGGGCTGCCCCACCCTGATCCCAAGCTCAGGAACCGAGGGCAGCCCTGAGCAGGGCTGAGCTCCCAGCACAGCGTGTCCTGGGAAGGACAGGACACTGCTCCCTGCTCCCCACCCCTCAGATAACAGCTCTGCTCCTGGAATCAAGGATTTCGGAACCTGCTGTGCCTGTGTGGATAGAAACTCATTTGTTTAATAGGCAGCAGTTTGGCTTTGTCATGTTCATTTAGTTTTTAATGACGCACAGTTGTGCCAATATTGATTTTAGCTTATAGGGACTCAAAAAATTTACTATCTGGAATTATCTGAAATGTAGCTGTTTTATCCAGTAGGCAGCAGGATGGATCTTTCCCAGCCTGTCTCCCAGCACCAACCAGTTGGGAAGGGCTCTGTGTCACCCCTGTCCTCACCTCACCCGTGGTACAGCCAGGCTGGACCTCATCCAGGGAAACTGAGGCACCAGCGTGGTTCCCCCTGGTCTTTCCTGCCAGGTTGTGCTGAGGATCTGCTCCAGCTGTGGGTTTTTTCCCCCTGTATCCCACAGGGATGTTTGTTGAATGAAGGAATGTGCTGGGACAGCAGTGCCAGGGCTCTGCCCCTTCACCCCCCACCCAAAACCCTCATCCTTTGCTGATGGTTAATGAGTTGACAGCTCTCAGGGTGACAAGAGGCAGCAAATCCCATCCGTGGCCCCTTGGAAGCAGAATTCCTCAGTGGGAGCCAGCCAAAATCCATTTCCTGAGCGTCTCCACACTCCCTGGGGTAACAGGGGTCGATGTTCAGGGTGTGGTGACCCCAGGAACACCCGGAGCCCCCGGGGGGAGCTGGAACAGCAAATCTAGCAGGATGGGTGGGCTCTGCACGGGGAGGGGGCTGGGCAGGGACCCTCCCCTCCTGCCCCCGGTGCCCCCACAGCCCGATCCCAACCCAATTATGGGATAATTCACTTTGAGGTTTGGCTGCTGCTGACGGGATTGATTGAGGAGCTGGTAATTACATCTCCCTAAAAGGCCCCTGGGGATTTGTGGGAACACAAGTGGGGAAGGGAAAGGCTGATTTTTACGGGGGGATAGATTTGGGGAGCCTGCCAGAGCCACGTGTCCCCCTCAGCATGTCCTCACTTGTGCCTCTCCCCTGCCAGGCAGGGATCTCTCACCGCAGCCTGAGCTCGCTGCCATCCATTATGCAGCTCTGTAAATATATTATTTACAATTTCCCCGATTTTCACTCATTATTTATCACTGCAGGCAGGGCTGGAGCCCCCAGCCAGGATCCTGTCCCACTGTCAAGGACAGGGCTCCCCCCTTCCCTCAGCAGCAGAGCAGGGAGTTGGGAATCCATGAGCTGGGGGCTCCAGGTACCCCCTGAGCACACCTGGAGGGGTTGCAGCTGCAGGTGAGTTAAACCTCCTGCCCCAATGCAGAGCAGAGCTGGGATGGGGGCTCTGAGCAGCTGCTTTGGGATGCCCACCCTGTGCCAGGCAGGGAAATGCTGAGTTGGCCCTTTCCAGGGGGGATGAGCCATGAGTGGCGCCCACTGAGGACTGGCAAGGTGGGTTTTGGGCTCTGGTGCTTTTGTAGGGTTCTTCTGGCAGAAACCCCAAATTATGGGGTGTGAGGAGTGCCCAGGGCTGCTGTGGGCACCCACAGATCTGATGGCAAGGTCAGGGGTGCTGGGAGAGTGAGAGCACAGTTGACACATCCTAAAAAGTGACCTGGTGTCCCCCCCAAGTAGTTTGGTGTCTGGATTGCCAACAAAACCCCACTTCTCTGAGCTTTGGATGTGGGAATCAGGGATGGGGTTACTCCAGATGCTCTGCCTGGGGGGAGTGGGTTTGGGGGGGCTCAGGCACCCCCAGCCTGGTCCTGGCTGCTGTGGGGGGGGGTCAGCAGTGAGTGCCTGGAGAAGCTCAGCTTCTGGAAACGTGATTGAGTGAGAGTCTTGGATGCAGCCCCCAGCAAACCTGGCTGGTCCCCAGCTGCTCTTCCCGAGGAACGCTCCGAAGGTGGCCTTTAAATGTTAAGAAATCATGTTAAAATGAGCCAGAGCCTTAGTTTAAATTTTTAATCTCCTGATTTAAAAACTCAGCCCCGAGGTCTGGGCTGTTGGTGGGGGCTGGTGCTGCTGAGTGATGTCTCTGTGCTGGTGGTCCTGGGGTGTGGGGTCAGCTCTGAAACTGGGGGCTGCACCTTTGCCCTCCTGCTACTGAGTGGAGCCAGCTTTTCCCATGGCTCATCCTCTCTCGACTCTTTCCAGCCTGTAGGGAAAGGAAAACTTGGCTTTGCAGGGCAGTGGAGGAGCAGTTTGTGTGGCTGGGGCTGGTCCTGGCTCCATGGCTGCACTATTAGAAATGCTTCTTCCCCCAATACCTGCAGCCCCAAAGATGCTCTGGAGGAGGATTCACCAACGTGAGCCCCTGGTGAAGGTCTGGAGCAGCAGGAATGGTGTTTGCCCCACCCTCAGCCCCTCTCACACAGGGTCCAGGTGGAGCCCCCACATCCTGCCTGGAATGGGGGGGAGAGGGGAAGGTGAGGGGCTGTCCTGGGATGCTCAATTGGAGGGGCTACAGAACAGGAGAAAGAATTGAATGCCTGGGGTGGTTTTCGAGGCCATGGTGGTGCTGTGTGTGCCAAACCCTCGTGTTTGAAGGAGAACCAGGTGTGGTTTGGCTCAGTGGGGGTCCCATGGTCCCACACCCACCCTGGAGGGCTGGGACCCTGTTGCAGTGCTTTGTGGATGACTTGGGCCCATCTGATGGGTGCAGAGGTGCAGCAGAGCAGTGGCAGCCATGGAAAGGTCTCCCTGCAGAGTCTCTGGCCCTTTGTGGCTCTCTGAGGAGAGATCCAGATCCTGCTGAGAGTGCTGCCCCCAGTGCTGCTGCTGCTGCTCTGCTCTCTGCCAGCTCACAGCCCCCCCAGCACCCAGCACGGGCTTGCTGGGGGCTTGAACCAAGATCTTAATTGGGCTGAGATGCCCCAAACAGCTGATGCTGGGAGGCAGCCCCGGGCTGGGAAGAGGAGCAGCCCCGGCAGCAAGGAGAGGGAGAGCTCCTGCTGCTGCTCCTGCCCTCGGTGTTTTTGTAACTCGTGAAAGATTTAAGATGTTTCTGCTCTGTGCCAGTTCGGAGGCTCCTTGCACAGCACCCCAGGGCAGCTTGGAGCCCTGTTTGATGCCCTTCAAGGAGAGGCAGCTGCAGCCCTGCCAAAAATGGGGCGTTTGCCTGTGTGTGGCCTTCCAGGGCCAGGGAGGGCTCTCGGGGCTCAGGGGATGAGGTGGCTGTGACTCATCCCAAGCTCTGGGGAGAAAGGACCTGTCCTAAGCCCAGGTTTGAAGAGAGCAGTTAAAATGATTGCAGAGGCTGCTCTGGCCTGCAGCGCTCCCTTGGATTGACTCTTCCAGCAGAGCTGGAGAAAAAAAGCCTCTTTCAATCTTAATTACAAAAGGAAAAAAGGTGTTAGGGAGAATTGCTGCAGCCAGAGTTATCCTCCCTGTTAGAAACGTGCAAGTCTGGATCGTTCTGGCTGCTCCTGCTGCCTGTGGGAGCTTGTTACCCTGCTGGCCGTGAGGCTGCCGAGCCTCCCGGATCCAATTTCTCTTCCCTGTGCCGGTGCTGACAGCCCGAGCTCACATCCATCTCCTCTGCCCTTTGATAGCCGAGAAGGACTGAGCTCCCGGAGCCTCTCACTCACAGGCAGCGCTTCCGACCTCTCCTCGCGCTTCCCAGAGCAGGGATGCTGCTCCCTGCTCCAGGAACGGCGATGCTGCTGGGAGTCAGCGCCTCCTCTGAGAAAGACGAGCGATGCTGAGGACAGCTGAAGCTCTTGCCTGTTGTCCTGCAGCCTCTGGATAATGCTGATGGTCCCCAAAGCTCCCGACAACCCAGCAAAGACTTTTACATTTCAAACAAAGCCTTGATCTTTTTTTGGAACTTGCCTTGGTTTCAGACATGAGTTTTTAATTCAAGCCCAGCGCCGTATTTTGGGTTTGACTTTGATGCGCCCTCTTCAAGCAGGAGGCAAAATAACAGCGTTCACATCCGCAAATAGCCCCGGGGCGGGTTCCTGCTGCCCGCGGCCCCGGCCGCAGCTCGGGGATGCGCAGCTCCCGTGCAGGGCTCAGCGATTGAGAGAGGAGCTCAAAACCCCTTTTAGAGGAGTCTTGGAGAGGCAGGAGCAGGGTGATGGGGCTCACGGTGGTCTGTAGGGATGCGCTGTCGCGATTCCTGGTGTAATTAGAAGCGCTGCTGCCCCAAATTGTTGGCTAAGTTGGGATTCTCAGTGATGTTGGCAGAGGAGGGGGCCAAAACCCATTGGGGGAGAGGGAGAAATGCTCTGTGTGGGGCAGGGTGAGGCAGCAGCGGGGGGGGGACACAGCCTCCCCGCCGGGCACCCCCTGGAATGTCCTCAGGGCAGGAGTGAGTGGCAATACCCTCTCTGCTCCCGGGGATGCGTTCCTGGAGCCAGGTGTGGTGTTACCTGCTGGAACTTGCTCCTGCTTGCAGGGATTTGGGCAGAGGAGAGCTGGCACAGGGACTGTGAGGAGGGGGGATGTGCTCTGGGGTGAACTCTGCCGTGAGATCCAGACTCAATCAGTCTGGGTGACCGTGGGGAAGCAGGTACCTGTGCAAGTGGGTAATAAACTACTCACAGCTCGGCAAGATTAATGGCAATAACCGTAAATCAGTGCCGGCACCAGGGTCAGACCTGGATTTATGGCCCTGGAGACAGGAATTCCTGTTCTTCATGGAACAAAGCCCTGGTCCTGCAGGGGCCTGGGAGCGTGCTGAGTGTTTTTGTGGCTGCAGCACGTGTGTAGGTGCCTGGGGAACGGGACTGAACCCCCGACGGGGGCTGAGCTCAGCCCTGGCAGGGCAGCTTCTCCTTGCTTGTTGCAGCCAGCAGCGGGAAACACCTCCCTGAGGGGTGAGCCAGGATTGCTGCCTCCCACAGCACATTGATCCCGTCATCTCGGTTGAGAATGCCAGCCACGGAGCTGATTAATGCCGGGGTGGGCAAGAGCTGGGTTATTGTTCAGCCTCTCCTCAAGAGGTCGATGGGAAATTTGGCAGTAGCTCTCCAAATACACAACGTGCACACAGGCGTTGTCCCCCCAAGGACTGTGCAGGATTTACACGTGAGTGTTACATTGCAGTGGAAATGCACACCGGGCCCGGGCGTTGTCACACGATTGTCACACGCGGTGGTGTCAATGCCTGTGGGAGAGTGTTCCCCCCGTCCTGCCCTGGTGTGACCCGGCAGTGCTGGGGCTGCCTCCAGGCTAATCTGCTCCTGCTTTCGTTTCACCCTGATCCTCGCAGGTCCCTTGGCTCAGAGGTGGCGTGTGTGTGCTCAGAAGGCTGATCCAGAATTCCGGATGGATATTTCCTCCTGTGCAGATGGTGCAGGTCCTTGGGTGTTAATGCTCGGTAGCAGCCGTGACTGAGCTGCTTTCCCCCACCTAATGCAAGGCACTGTGCTAGCAGAAAGCACAGACATCTTTGAAGGATGTGTGATCCTGTTGGGAGCTCTGGGCTTGAGGAATTGCTTGATCAGGCCTGATGAAGTGATGTGCTGACAGAGAGGTGCTGCTAGGTCATCTGTGGGGTTAAAGGTTCTGCTAGGTTTTTTGGGTGTTTTTCTTGTTTTTTTTTTTGAGAACCCTAAAACGTTTGCTTTGGTAATCCTGTGTCATTGAGTTCTGCCGTGGAGCTGCCTGGGGGATGCGCTGTGTCCCCTTCGCAGGGGTCGAGTGCTGATGCTCCGAGCGCTATCGGAGGGACTGGGGCAGCGAGGGGTGGCAGCTGCAGACAGAATCCGCTGTCTCCACAGCGGGGACACCAGGAGCCGGGGGGGGGGACCCGCCCGTTCCGCACGAACCGGGGGCGGCCGGTGGGGACGCGCCCGCTCCCTCCGCGGCCGCTGGGTAGCGCTCGGGGCCGCGCCGTCTCCCCGCCTCCCCGGCTCGGGCTGCCCCCGGCTCCGCCGCCGCTCACTCCGCCGCCGCACAGCGCAGGAGGAGCAGCAGCAGCGCCCGGAGCTCCGAGAGGGGTCGGCGCGGCGCCGCCAGCCCGCCCGCCGCGCAGCGCCGGCGGCTCCGAGCGGGACCCCGCGCCGCCGCCCGCCGCCGCCGCACTTTCCCCCGTTCCCCGCTGGGGACGAGCCCTCTCGCTGTCTCCCGGAGCCGCCTAGGAGGGGATGTCCCTAGGCAAGAGCTGAGCCCTGGGGAGGGGCCGCCCCCCGCCCCCAAACTTTTCGCTCGGCCCCCATGGAGCCCGGGCGGGCAGGAGGGGCCGGGGGCGCGGCGCCCTGCGCTTCCCGTCCCCTTCCCTGACGCGGGGCGCAGCGCTCGGGGAGGGGCTCGGCTGCCGGCTCCGCTCCGGATTTGGTGGTCCCGGCTCCGCACGTCCCTGGGGAAGCTGCCGATGGTGGGGAGCTGCCTGCGGACCGCCCCCAGCCCCACGAGGAGCCCTTCACCCCGGCGCCTTCGCCTCCCCCCGAGCGGCGCTGCTGCGGGGATCCCTGCGCCGGAGCCGCCCGGATTATAAAGTCGGGGAAGTTGTCCCCCCGCAACCCCCCCCAGCTTGTCTCGGCAGAGCCATGGCCCGGCTCCGGAGCTGGGGGCTGCTTTGCTTCGCCGTGCTCGCCCTGCCCGGCCCCCCGGGAGCCGGCGCCCAAGGTAAGGGGATGCTGGGGGCGGTGGGAAATGGACCAGGAGAGATGGGGGGGTTCCCGCGCTGCACCCCTCAACCGAGCCTATTGCTACCCCGGGCTGGGAGATCGGTGTGCCAGCCGCGGGGTGGGAGCGAGGCGGCTCCGGAGCTTCTACCGAGGGAAAAGCAGCATCCGTGATATTCGCAAAACCTCCCCGGAGCCAGGACTCAGGGCCCGCCGGTGCTGGGCGCAGCGCGGTATCCGTGGTGGTTCAGGGGGATGAGCAGCACGGCTCTGCTCTGCCTCCCCCTTCCCCAAAACTGCCCTCAGGCTGGCGATGGGGGAAACGTGTTGCTCTGAGCATGAGGTAGAGTCTGTGCTGAGCCACCTTCGGGAGGGTGAGCAACCCCCACGGATAAGCGTCACCCGTTCCCCCCACCCTCCACGGGTACCCCCGTTGTACCACAAAACCCGGGGTGCGAGTTTGGGGGAGCAGCTCATACCCTGATGTTGGTCCCAGCCGCTGGTACGAACTGCCAGGGGCTGGTGGGGGGGACCTGCATCCCCGAGCCCCTCTGGTGCCTGGGGCTCCCACTGCACCCCAATAACCCTTGGGGGCTGCAGGGCTGCTGGGCAGCGTGAGCCCCTCTCTGCTCCTCGTCCTTTGGGCTCTGGCACAGCACAGGCTGCTTTTAACTGCTCCGTTATCCCACAGGGATATAAAAACACTTTGTGGCCCTTTGGGGTGCAGCTGGGGTTCAGAGGGGCCCTGTGGTTCCCTTCCTGGCCTTGAGGGTCCCTGCGGGCCCAGAGAGGAGGCTCCCGGCTGGCAGGGCTGCAGCGTGGCTGCCTCTGTCCCTGCGCTTGGACTGAGCAGATCCAGACTGGAAATGGGGGGGCACAGCTGAGCGCAGAGCCGGGGGTCCTCACCCACGACATTTCTTGCCCTTGTTTGTGGCAGCAAGCGGAGCCAGAAGTCCCTGTGCGCTCCCGTGCTCCCGCTCCCCCTGAGCCTCCCCCAGCACCGCTATAATTTCTCAGTAATTAAGTTCAGAACATAACATCTAAAGCGGCAGTATATTATCCGGGCAGGCCCTGTGTGGGGAGCTCTGAAGGTCTCTTTGATTGATTCACTCCCTTGCCGAGTTTCTCTTCTCCTGGCTGGCGTCTCCGGCTGGCGGGTCCCCTGTGATCCGTTTGTTCCCTGCCTGCGGGACGCGCTCCCAATCTCCTTCCATTGATCCGTGGGGCTCCCGCTGTGGGGTGGGCGATGTGGGGCTGCCTGTGCCCCAGCGCTCTGGAGGGGTGGGGAAGGGGCTTCTCTCCGCTCTCCCGGCGCAGGAGCCGAGCTTTGCAGCTCTCTGCGGCGAGTGTCACATCCTGGCGGGCGCTGTGTGACATTGCTCGGTGCCCGGCCCCGGCGTGGCAGCGGCCACGGGCGAGCCGGACGTGCTGGAGGGATCATTCCCAAAGCCCGGCACGTGCCGCGGGTGGCGCTGGGGACGCGCCAGCAGGGTCACCTCCCGGCTGCCGTGCCCGTGGGGTGCCGGGGCTCTGCGCTGCATCCCGCCGGCGCGGACAGGGAGCGGGATGGTGGAGCTGGGAGCAGCCCCGCACGGGGGTCCGGGCTCGGTGTGTCCCCACTGCGGCGGGGCAGGCAGAGCTGGCAGTGCAGGGGCAGCAGCGCTTTGTGCCAGGGCTATTGATTCTGGCAGCCGAAGGAAAACGGGATCAATCGGGGAGGAAAGGGAAGGAGGAGGCGACGGCCGAGACCTCCCCGTCCGGGGCGCAGGGGCTGCCCGGCCACGGGGTGAGGCCCTTTCATACCTGTGGTTGGTAAGAAAAACGGCCCCTTGCTGCCCTGGAGAGAGAGGATGGAAGTTTAATTACAGCCCGTCTGTGCTGTGTAATTATTAATTACCCGTGGCAAAAAATAACTTATTGATTAGGGGCCTGGCGCTAATTACCGGGAGCCCAATGCGGAGCCGGGGGAAGGCTCAGCCGGCAGCGCTGCCCGGGTGGGAGATGTCGCAGTGCGACCTGGGGGCTGTGCCAGGGCTGGGGGCACCCCACCACCAAAGGCCCCAAGGCAATAAAGGGCTCCCCAAGAGGTGGGGGGAGTCTGGGGGTCCCCTCCTGCTCACTCTGTGGATTTTCTGACACCCAGCGACTCAGTTTCCCCACATCCAGTGCTGGGGGCACAGCCCGGGACCCCCCGTGTTGGCACAGCACCTCTAATGGGATTGAAGAGGCCACGGCCATTCCCAGGAGGGATTTGGGCAGCTTAAGGTTCCAGACGGGATTTGGGGCAGGGGCCTGCCGTGGGCAGCTTCCACCAAAGAGGCTTATTAGAGATGGCAGCAGGGGAGTTCAGAGTCTCCTGTCCCCATGCGTGGGGCCTGGGCACGTCTGCACACACTGGGCTGGGTGGGAGGGGGGCAAGGACAAGCCCCTGCTCTTCCTGGGGATGTGATGGTGCCAGGCTCACGCCAGGGCTTTGGTGATGGAGCTGCTGGTTCCTCTGTTCCATCAGAGCAGGAGGGGGTGGCCCCGGCTCTGCTGTCCCTGCCAGCGCTGCCACATTCGCTGGTGGCCTCGTGCAAGGCTCGGGCTCAGGAAGGAGAGTGGCTTTTAGGGGAGAGGAAGGGAAGATTAAAATTTGATGCTGCTTGGGAAGCCATTAGTGCCTGGGCACAGCGATGATGAAATTTTGATGACCTGATAACCATAAGGGAGGGGGTTATGGTCCGGTCCCAGGCAGGCTGTGACACTGTGCTGTCACTGTGCTGGTCCCCAAAGGTTTGGGGTGCCAGCTGAGGAGGAGAACGGGCAGGAGGCCAGGAATGGGAGCTCGGACCCATCTCCAGCTGCTGGCACTGCTGGGCAGGGAGAGTGGCAGTGGCTGAGCAGCTCCTGCCCCGCTGCCATCCGGGGACCAGGGTGAGTGACAACGTCAAGTGCTGCTCGTCCCTCAGTGACGGGGCCGGGGCTGCGGTGGCATTTCCGCCCAGCAGGAGCTCCAGGAGAGCGGGAAGGAGGGAGCAGGCGGATGCTTGGCTGCTTGAGAACCTGGGAAAACGCTGATAATTAAACGGGGAGGAGGGAAGAGGCTGGCGGGTACTGTGACAAGGGGTGACCCTGCCTCTGCCACTCCACGAGCCGTGTCCTTGTCCCCAGCCCGTGCCTGTGGCTGCTTCCTGCCTGGGGATGAGCTCCAGCCACACACACATTACTGTAGGCCCTGCACAAACTGGTTTGGGGTGTGCTGGGTGCAGCAGCAGCACGAGCAGTGCCTGGGGTGAAATGGCCCCGTGGGGCAGAACCCGCTGGGTGCTGGCTGGGTGGGTGGGTGCCCTCCCCTCTGAGCCCTCATTATCTGCCCCAAGCTCATTAACGAGTGGCTGGCGTGTGGCTGGGTGAGAAAGGGCCGGGGAGAAATCTGCTGCTGTCAGTGGTGATGTGATTGTGCTAACGAGGGGCGAGCTGAGCCCCCGCCGTGCCCCTGGACCTGCCAGGGCTGGTGGCTCTGGCGCTCCACCGGTGCCCCCTGGCACTGGGCCTTGGACTGGGATCCTGCAGCCCTGGGGAGCTGGGGGGGCTCAGGGTGCTGGGCGCTGGGGTGTCCTGGGAGCTCTCTGCTGGTGCAGTGGAGCGTGGCATGGAGCTGCTGGGAGGGACACGGGGCCAGGATCACTCAGATGTGGTGGTGATGCCAAGAACCACCCTCATCCTCATGAGTTGGGGTTCCCCCATCCACGGAGGTGGATCCAGCCTCAGGATGTGCTCCTATCACTCTGCCTGGCCAGCAGGCAGGAATGTGCTGGCAGCAGCTCCCTGTGCTGGCCATGCTTGGCATCCCTCACACTCCCTTGGCATCCCTCACATCCCCTTTACATCCCTCACACCCCCTTGGCATCCCTCACACCCCACTTATTCTGGAGCTGCCACCGGCATGGGCAGTGCCCTCAGCACCCTCTGTGGGTTTGGGGATCGGCTCTTGGGGGTTCATTTCCCACCCCTGCTCCCAGATTTACACCCTGCACCCCTGTCCCAGTGCTGCCTCACCTTCCAGCCCCTCTCCCCAGCCTGACTCCCAGCACCTGCCTGTGCCCCGGTCAGGCAGTGGCCCCCTTGGTGGCCCCCGCCCACCCTCCTCTCGCCCCCAGCCCCGGGGGTGCAGGAATGCTTGCCTGGAAAAGCCATGCCGGGCTCGGGTTGCCTGGGAACTGGGAAACCTGATCCCTGGGAACGGGGGCCGAGGGCAGGGGACATTCACGGGCTGCAGCTGGTCCCCGGCCCCCTTTGTCTCTCTGCTCTGATGGGGCCCCCAGGAATGGCGATTTGGGGCGTGGGGGCTCCCGGCTCGAGCAGGGGAGCCCTGGGGACACCGACTGGATGCTCTGGGGTGTCACCTTCCCAGGTGGGTCAGTGTCACCACCAAGGGCAGGTTGGACAGGGCTTGGAGGAGCCTGGTCTGTGGAAAATATCCCTGCCCATGGCAGG
This sequence comes from Erithacus rubecula, assembly GCF_903797595.1. Classification (NCBI taxonomy): domain Eukaryota; kingdom Metazoa; phylum Chordata; class Aves; order Passeriformes; family Muscicapidae; genus Erithacus; species Erithacus rubecula. The sequence continues at coordinate 10,662,172 of NC_136672.1, read as the reverse complement.
GGTGGGACAAGCTGAGCCTTAAGCCCCTTCCAACCCAAACCATCCCATGACTCTCCGAGGGCCCCGGGATCAGCTGCTGCTGCGTGCCAGCAGCTGGGCATCCCGGCTGGCCACAGGGATGGCACGGTGGCCATTCCAGGAATGCTGAACTCCCCTGTGCTGCCTCTCTCCCTCCCTGCCAGCCGTCACTATCCCCACCACCCACCCTCACACGTGTCAGCTCCTGAGCACGCCGGGAGCTTCCCTGCAGCCTGGGTAGTGTGGGGAAACTGAGGCACGGGCAGGGAGAGACGGTGGGAAGGGGACAGTGGTGGTGTCCTGCTGCCTGGTGGCCCTGGGGACAGCAGGAAGGGGACAGTGGTGGTGTCCTGCTGCCTGGTGGCCCTGGGGACAGCGGGAAGGGGACCCAGGCACACCTGAGCAGCCTCTTTGGCTCCCATCCCTCTCTCCCTGCCCGTGCAGAAGCCCCGGGTGTGGGGAAGCCTGGATGGGTTTGACCATTAGCAGAAGAAGCCTCTGAGCTAATTTTAGCCCTGTTAGCTAATTGCTTTCTGCACTGCTGGGTGAGCCCACAACGTGCGAGTCCTCAGCTGTAACCTTGAGCCCTCCCGGCTCCCGGCACGGCGGCACCGAGAGCAGGGCAGGGAGAGGGGTGGGGATTCGTCTGTGGGATCGTTGGGCCCTGGAGGGGTTTCTCTGGAACATTGGGGTGTACAAAGCTGGGAGGGGCTGGGGTGTCCTGCTGCCCGTGGGTGTCCCTTGTGCCTTGTGCGAGGCTGGGGACACACAGCCTGTTCCTGGCTGCAGGGATGGAGTTCTTCCCGGGATGGCCGGGTCCTGTCCCTCTGCCCCCTACCCCCAGCCATCCCAGCTCATTGACTGCAATCTGTGGCACTGGCTGGGCAGTGCCGGGGCTTTATGGGGATATTTCTGTTCCTTCCAGGAGCCCGTGTCCCCCTGTAGGGAGCAATGGAGCGCTGGGTGCTGCCCCCATGGGTCTCTGCAGCGTGGGATGCTCGGTGCTTCCCCTCCTCCTCCTCCTTGCCTGGGTTTATCAGGGGTCAGGCTCGGAGCTCGGAGCTCGGTGACAGAGCATCCCCAGTCCATGACGGACTGGTTGGGGATGGAGCAGGATGCGGCCAGCGTGGGGCCGGGATGGATGGATGGATGGATGGATGGATGGATGGATGGATGGATGGATGGATGGATGGATGGAGGGGGCTGGGACCGGCGGACACAATAGCTCTGGTTTCAGCACCCCGCCTCCTGCATGCCTGAAAAACAGCTGATGGCCGTGACGGGGGATGAAATGGGATTAGCTGCTGCTTCCAAAGGGAGCGCGTCCTGCCGACCGGACAATGCGCCCGCTGTGCCACAGCCCTGCCCACAGGGGCTCGGCGCTGTCCCCTGTCCCCGAGGGGACCTGCCACCCTCCCACTGGGTGCTGCACAGACTCCCGGGGGTGCTGGAGGCCCCGGGATGGCTCGGGAGCCGCTTCCAGCACCGAGCACCTCCCGGGTGAGCTGTTGGGGTGAGAGATGCTCGGAGCTGTCCCACCCCACCGAGTGCCCGCAGGGAAAGGGAGAAGCGATCCTCGTGGCACGAAGGGGCTTGGCAGGGTGGGCACCTCTGCTCTGCCCCCCCGGCCGGTGCCGGGGCGCGGGGGGGACCCGCGGGGTGTCCCGGAGCGGGAGCGGCCCCAGCTGCGGCGCTGCCGGGGCGTGCGGTGCCGTGCTCGCTGGAGTGAGCTGATGTTTATTTTGATAATGAGTTCTCAATGCATTCGTAAACTAATAAAATCAACTCATTAGGGTGGGATGTTTCATTCCGAGCTCTGCCGCCCTTGGGAGAGCCCCTCCCCGCCGGCTGAGCACCTGGAAGCGCTCGGCACCCGGCCCCGGCGGGGAGGAAGAGGATGGGTGCCTTCATCGCCTCCTTGCCCGCGTTCTCCTCGCTGCCAGGGCGGGCACAGGGGCTGTGCAGGGCACGGAGCTGCCGCAGCCTTTCCCCCGGGGCGCCGGGGGAGTCTCGCTCGCTTGGCTTCTCCCCATAAGCTTCACGTCAGGCTGGAATCGCTGGCGCGGCGTTGGCTGAAAAAGCCCCTCTGGCTGGGAGAGCCACAAGTGTGTGAATAAATGCGATGACCAGAGTTTGCTGCGCTGCCCTGGAAATTCAGGGCTGTCTAGGGGGGGAATGCCAGGCTGCCTGTTCCTCCCCCACCCGCGAACGGGGGGGAAAAGCTTTGGAAAAAAAAAAGCTTTTCCAAGGAAAACTCATGCTCGCTGTCATGCTACAGCTATTTCTGTTTCAAGTGAGCAATGCAATGACTAATTAATACTTGGGAAAAAGGATGTCTGGGCAACACCCCAGTCGATGGGCGAGTGCCCGGTGCCCGCTGGCTCGGGGCCGTGCCGCGGGGAGGGAGACTTCGGCCACCAGCGCCTTCATCCCGCCTGGCACGGGCAGGGTGGGAGCTGGAAGAGCATTTTCCATCCCGCGGGGCTGGCGACTCGATTGCGTCAGTGCCCTGGGAAGGGCTGAGCGGGGTTTTTCATGTGGTTTCTCTCTTCTTGTTTTTCTTCCCCCGCCGTTTTCTCGGTTGGGAAACGCCGCCCGGTTTGGGATTCTCGGGGCGAGCCTGGGAAGCGGCTGGTGGGGGTTTGTCCGTCTGCTGAGCATCCTGTGGGGCCGGGGGAGGTGGGACACGGGTGCCCCGGGCAGCTGGGACATCTCGGGGACATCTCAGGTGCTGTCGTGGCTCCCGAAGGGCGGGCCCGTGGTGGCTTTGCTTTCCCACCCCTTTATGGCCGCTGTGACCCCAGGAGTTTCCACAGTGGTGTCCTTCCAGGAATTCCTCGAGGATACACTCAGCGCGTTCCGTGGGGCCAAACCCAGCCCTGAGTGCTCTGCTCCAGGCTAGAGTGTCACTCAAGGTGGGTGACAGGGGACAGAGTCCGGGTTCTTGGGACCTCCACCTCGCTTGGAAGCTGTGTGTGGAGCCTGTTCCTGCCAAATCCACGTGGGGAAACTCCGGGCTCGGCTGGGAAAGGCTGAAGTTCGGGGCAGGGGATGCACTTTGACCCCTCTCCTTCCCGGGGAGTGTCCGGCTGCTGGGGGGTCTGGAGGTGATGCCCATCGATCATTCCCTTCCTCAGTGTTTTGGAGCCTGTCCCAGGAAGATCAGCAGCAGGATCCGGCCCCTCTAATAGCGTTGAGTCACTCTCCGGGTGTCCGTGACTCACAGCAGTGACCCAGATACGGCGGAGCTGCGTAATCGCGGCTTCGGAGGATTTCTGCCGTCGGAAGGAGTTTGCTGGGGAAGGAGTTTTGTCCAAAGCCTGGAGCTCGTTAAACATCCCCAGGGCTGTGTCCTGCGGGGGGACAGGCTGAGCAGGACGATATCTGTGCGTGCCACCCTGCAGGGCAGCCCTGGGGGTGTCCTCTGAGAGTGTCCCCTGGGCTGGGGGGCTCCTGTCCCTTGTCCCCCCAGGATCATCCCTTTGCTCCAGGTCCCTTCCAGCTCCTGGCAGTTCGGGTTTGGAGCTCCGTGTCCTGGGGCCGGGGTTGGGATGGGGCTCTGGGCTCTGGCCGTGGGGCTGCTCGGAGCACAAAGCTCTTCTTGTCGCCCCCCGGGCTCGGGGCTGGGCACGCACAACGCTCCCGTGTGTGTGTGACTGTTTGGGGTTTCCCGGCAGGGAAATGTTGGTTTTTCCAGCGGCAGGGATGGGCAGGCACACAGCCCCGCTCTGTTCCCAGCCCTGGGGCTGAATAAATCCCTGTTTCCCGGCCAGGGCTGGTGTTTGGCCGCTGGCTCTGGGTGCATTTCAAGCCTTACCTTACCCACGTTGTCAGCGGGGTGTGTCCCCAGAGCCACAGAGATGGGGACCGAGGCCTATCCTGGGCTGTGGACCACGAGGGGACAATACTGGCACAGCCCTGGCTCTGCTGCAGCGGGCACTGGAGGGTCTGTCACAGGTTTGGGACCCCCAATGGCTGGGGACATGGGCTGGGAGCTGCTGAGGAGGAGGCTGCAGGGGAAGGTGGCTTCATCCCCAGCACTTCTGCTGACAGAATGGAGATGCTGAGCCTTTTTCCAGCACCCCTCACCCTGGGGGAGCCAGGCTTCCCCCTCCCCACGTCCCCCATCCCTGGAGGGCTCACCCGGGTGTGGTGAGGCTGCCCATGGCCCGCTGAGCCCGCCAAGAGCCCCGGCTGTGGAAGAGGAGCTTGTTACAGAGCCATCCTGCTTTTAATTAACAAATTAAAATCCTAGTTAACAATCCAGCCCCAGGGCTGTTGGAGGCTGGGAGAAGCTGGAGCGTTTGTTATGGAAACAGCAGTTAATTAACAAATAAATAAATAAGTATGGGCCTGGAGACAGATGTGGGAGGAGGAAGGGGAGATGGCAGCGTGGTCCCACCGGCCTGGCCTGGCGGGATGCAGGGAGGGAGGAGGACATCCATCCATCCATCCATCCATCCATCCATCCATCCATCCATCCATCCATCCATCCATCCATCCATCCATCCATCCCTCTGTTTGTCCTGGGGGCTGCCCTGGTCTGGGTGGGCATTTCCAGCTCCATTCAGAGCCACTGAGTGCAGGGGGCAGGTGCTGGCAGTGCCAGCCAGGACAGATCTGGCCACATTCCATGCCAGGGCCACCTTGGCTGGGCTTGGGGCTCCTGGTTTCTGCCTGGGCTTTTCAGCAATCACCACCCCCCACCCAGGGCTTCTACCCCCACCCTGGGACCAGGAAGCACCAGGACAGATCTCCAGCAGAGATGGATGAGGTGTGACACCAGCAAAAGTGCTGTGCAGCCTGCAGGTGACACCAGTGTCGTGCTGGGGACAGCAGGAGGAGGGGGCAGCACTCAGGGGGCAGCACTTGGGGGCTGCTCCTGCATCCCTGTGCAGGAACTGCCCTGGTCCCCACTGGTGTCACCTTTGCTGTGGGACAGGGCTGTGTGGGGGATCTGGGGGGTGCTGGGTGCTGCCAGGGAGGGGGTGCTGAGGCTGTGGCCGTGCCCTGCAGTGGTCAGCTTGGATTAGCCACAGGGATGTCACTGAGAGCCCCGAGCGTGGCTGCTGCCAGCAGGGATTATCACCAGGGGCTGCTGAGGGAGCCCTGCAGGGTTTGGGGTCACTGTGCTGCTCCCTGAGGCGCTGTGGGGTCACCTGGGGGTCTCAGTGCCACAGGCAGGGCTGGCTGTGGGGTGTGACAGTGTCACAGGGCTGGCTGTGGGGTGTGACAGTGTCACAGGGGTGGCTCTGGGGTGTCACCCAGTGCCTGTGTGAGGATGGGGGTGGCTGAGGGGGTCACTGTGGGGACATGACCCCTCTGCCAGCCCACATCAGGGCCTTGCAGGATTTCTGTGGGGTGAGGAGGGGGCAGAGCCCACGCCCCTCCTGCAGCTTCACCTTTCCAGAGGCTTAAGGGAAGGGAATCAGTTTAAGCTGCAGCTCTGCAAATCCTGCGGCGCCGCACGGGCAGGAGCCGAGCTCTGCTGAGCAGCTCCAGGTTGGCATCTCCCTCAGCCTCCCCCTTAATCCAGTTACCACACCTCTGCAATCGGCTTACAGCATGTAGGGAACCCCGAATCCCCCCCAGGGAGGCACAGGGAGCAGGGCAGCAGTGCCAGAGCCCTGGTCTGTGCCACGGGCACACGTCCTTCCACCCTTTATGGGAGGTGTCCCCACTCCCCAGAGCGCCCCATCACCCAAAAAGCTTTTTCTCCATGTCAGGGAGTTGCTAAAGCAGCTGCACAGGTATCAGGGGTTGGATGGAGATGAGCTGCCCATCTCCAGCTGGGCAGGAGCTGTGACCTGAGCCCAGGGGACAGCGTGCCCATGGCCAGCAGCCCCCTCGTGCCACCTGTGCCCCTTCCCCAGGGCAGAGCAGCAGTTCCCAGAGCTGTGAGCAGCCCAGCCAGGCTGGATGTGCTGGTGGCACTCGGCTGGAGGGCACTGGGTGCCAGCCCCTGGAGCCTCCCAGCTCTTCCCTCGCCAGGGCACAGCCCCTGGCACGGCTCTGGGCTCTGCTGCTGGAGGGATGTGGCTGCTGTGAGATGCTCCTGCAGCCCTGAGCACCCCCGGGCAGCGATTCCCTGCTCCACAGGGTGGTTTTATCCCTGCGATCCCGGTGGGATTGGAGCTGTGCAGGCTGCTCTGCCTCGGCTGAAAACCCCCTTAGCTCCTTTTTGGGGGCTCCCACTGCAGCCCCCGGTGTCTCCTGGGCCGTGGTGCTGTGGGAGGGTCCCCCGTGCCTGTCTCAGCCCACCAGGAGGGCAGGGCCAAGAAGGAAAACCATGTCCATCCCTGTTTTCTGCACGGCAAAGGAGAGGGCTGGAATGAGCAGCCCCAGAAGCTGCAGGACACCGTGTCCATGTCCCCCTCTGTCCCCACTGGGGGAATTCTGTGGGGTCGGGAGAAGGAAAACCAGGTGGGATGAGGATGGGGACTGGAGGGATGGTGATTTCTGATATTCTGCACAAACTGGAGCACTGCGAGCTCACCCCTGCAAGGACTGAACCCCCAAAATCTGCCCCGTGACCCCTCTGCCTTCCCACACCCCCATCTCCATCAGGAGCGCTTCCCACCGCTGCTCTCAGTGCCTCGGAGCACCGAACCCTCCCTAAATAATTCAGGCAGGCGAGTGCGGCCCGCGGGGGCTGCGGATAAACGCGGTAAATGGCTGCGAAATGCAGCGCGTCCTTTGGGAGCCACCTGCGCTCCGGGTGGCCGCGCCCCTCCCTCCCTCCTGGCCCAGGTGGCGACTCGGGGCTCGCACGGGCACCGGGAAGGAGGGGATGGAGCCGAGCTGCCGAGGCCACTGGAGCATTGGGAATTGCATTTCACGGCCGGCCGGGCTGGGATATCAACCCGGCCCCGTGCGCCGGGCGCTTGGAGAGGAGATAAGATTTGATTAAGAAGGCTGCTATTAATTTATGGCAAGTACACTCACGGCAGTGGAGAGGTTGCTTTTAATTAATAGCCAGAAGGAGAGTTTTAAAGCTCTTGGTCTCAGTGGGGGGAGAAGGGAGGGAGGGGAAAGCAGGGAAGGAAGGGAACAAAGTAAGTTGGGAGGATTAATGGTCACATCTGCAATTATAAGTCTTTTTCTTAGTAAAAAGGACAAAAAAAACCACATCAAAAGGCACGGCGAGGTTGGGGGTGTGCGGGGCAGCCGGGCTGGTCCCTGGCCATGAGGTGGGTGGGCTGTGTCACTGCTCCTTGTGGTGAGTGGGGGTGGCCCGTGGCACCAGCCCAGCCTGGGGGGACAGCGGGGGACAGCAGGGGACAGCCGAGTGTCCCCGTGGCTGCTGCAGGGCCAGCTCTGCTGGGATCACGTCTGAGGGCCGATGCTGGGATGGATCTCATGGGAGAAATGATTTATTGTGAGGGTGGGCAGCCCTGGCACAGGTGTCCAGAGCAGCTGTGGCTGCCCCTGGATCCCTGGGAGTGTCCCAAGGCCAGGCTGAACCAGGCTGGGACATTGGAAGTGTCCCTGCCCACGGCAGGGGTGGCACTGGATGGATACTGAGGACCTCAACAACCCAACCCACTTTGGAATTCGGTGATTTTGGCCGTGGTGATGACGGCATGAGGAGGATGGAGCCGTCCTGCCCCGCTGCCACCCCATGGGATCCCCTCAGAGCTGCGGGGTGTGGCTCAGGCTGCTCTGCACCTGCCCAGGTGTTGGGAGAAGGGCGAGCAGGGCACAGCCAAGGTTCCCAAACCACACTGGCTCATTCTTGGCTTCATCCTTGGCACTCCCAGCCGGAGCCTCGTCCCCCTGGTCCCCCCCTGGCAGCACCGTAGCTCTCTGCAGCTCCCCAGGTGCCGGCAGCGCTCGGCATTTCAATTCCGTGTTTGCTTTTTATTAAGGGGATGGAGCCGTGGCTCAGGAATACTAATGGCTCTGTCAGCAACAGAAAGAGCCGCTAATCCCCCTGCACCTGCCCCCGCCCCCGGCGACCCCGGGAGGGGACACGGGAGGGGACACGGGAGCACCGGGGGCGCGGCAGTGGCTCCGTGCCCTTGGGGACATCGAAGCCACCTGGTGGCTTTAGCAACATCCTCTGATAAATTGATGCTTCCCCACCTCACCTGGCATCCAGCAAGCCGGGAACGGCGCTTAGCCAAGGGGTGGCTGCTCGCTTGTCCCCAGGGCCACCATGGTGATGAATCCCCTGAGGCCACCTCTGCTTACCCCCAGCTGTGACTCAGGGCGCTTGGGGACATTCTGGTCCCCCACGGGTGCTGTTTTTGGGGGCTGTGGGTGACGTTCCCCCCTCCCCAGCTCCCCCAGATGCGGCGGCGCCGGGGAAGCGCGAGGCGAATATGTTCCACAAATGAATAATAAAAACAAAGGAAAATTACCCTCTTATTGAAACTCGTTTTATGAATAAAACAATTATTCTGGTAATTGAAAAAATGTGTCGTTAAATTAAATGCAGTGGTTCCTATTAAAATTTTAGTGGATTTCTTCTTCTCCTCTGTTTCTTTTCCCCCCTTTTTCCTTGCCTCCCTCCCTCCTGCCTCCGCTGGCGGCTAAAGGCTGGTAATTATAGCAGAGGGTTTCGCTTTCTCTTTATTGTTTTTTAATCTCTTCGTGCTGCGGTGCCAGCGAGAGTCTGATGCCGAGGAGATTTAGCTCCATCTCCCCGTGCTGGGGAGGGGGGTCGGGGTGGGAGCTGCCAGGTGGCCGTGCCACCACTCCTGGAGGGTTGGCATCCTCCTTCCCGGGCTGCCATCCTCCTTTTTGGGTGGTGATGTGGCAGAAAGGATGGGGGGAGCCCTGGGAGGCTGTGGGGGGATCAAGGACGTGGCTCTGTCCCCTCTCTGTGGTCCAGGTGGGGTGTGGGCAGTGCAACGGGCACTTCCCAGCACTGGCCACATCCTGGTGGGATCTAAGAAGGGTTGTTGAGAAGGAGGAAGAGGATGGAGTTGTTTTCCCTGAGGCAGGTGCAGGTCCCTGTTGGGAACCTGGAGCCTGCAGGTGAAGCTGGGCTGGGCTCAGGACATCCCCCAGGTTCCATTGGGTGTTGGATCCATGGGGATTCCTGATGCATCCTGCTGAATCCTGGCAGGAATGGGCTGTCACCTTCCAGCGGGTGAGCTGGGCAGGGGATGGATGTCACTGCTGCCCACAAGGGGCACTGGGGGTGGCACTGTTGAACACAAACATGGATGGGGAATGCGTTGTTTCCCTGGCAGGAGGGGACCCGGGGGTCCCACGAGCCCCTGGAGCTCCGGGGGTGGCACCTGTGGACTTGGCTCTACTGCCCAGTCTTGCCTCAGAGGGGGAAGGGAAAAGGAGGGAGCTGCATCCCCCATCCCCAGCACCCCCCTGCCCGCAGCTGCCAGGCAGACCCGAGCCCTTGGCAGCCATGCCAGGATTCCTCCAGACTTAAAACTCCCCGTCCCTTCCCATCAAGAGGGATTTGAGGCTGGGAGAGGGGAGCTTAGTTCCCATTAGGGCCGGGAATTAGGATCCATTAGGGCTCTTTGGGGAGCCCTGCCCTACATCCGCGCCCGCTCGGGCTCTAATGCCCCTGATGTAACTAAAGTGCAGGGGCCAAGATTGTCATCCCATTAGGCAGGATTAGTGCTGTGCCAGGGCCTGGCATTAGATTGTCATCGGCAGGGGAGGGGGAGGGCCGGGACTGTCCCTGTCCCTGTCCCCAGCCCTTGGAATCCCATCCATCCCCCTCTACAGCTCAGCACTGAGGGGGACACAGGGGCTTGGTGGCACCTTTCAGTGTGGAGGGGACACTGCTGGCACGGGATGGGGTGGCAGGGGGTGGCACAGGAGCTCCTCAGTGTCCCGTGCCACCGGCAGATGTGCAGATGTTCCCGGAGCCGCCCCTCGCTGCCGCCTGTGTTCGGAAAGTGATGAATTTCTGCACCAACTAATTAGCCTCTAATTAGCAAGTGGAGTGTAAACAGTCACAACAGATGGGGGAGAGGCAGAATGAGCAGTAATGACCCTTTGTTTGAGGGGGGGGAACGTGGCTGTCACCCACTGGGAACCCCCCCTGGGCCCAGGGCTGGGGCAATGGCAGCTCCCATCGGTGCTGGCTCTGTGGTGACATGGTGACAGCTCCATGGACCCTGTGGTGCCAGGGCCTGTCAGGGGTGCTGGGAGAGTGCAGCTGTCCCCAGGGAGCAGAGGAGAGGGAAACTGAGGCTGGGGGGCTGCAGGAGTGGCTGGGGGTGAGGGGGACAGCGCTGCTCAGCATTGGGGGTCCCCACTCTCCTCCCCTCCAAGAGCTGGTGTGGGCACCCCCTGGGAACACCAGAACACCAGGTCTTGTCCCTGGAGGCCTCTCTGGACATCTCAGAGCCACATTCCCCTCCCTGATCCCTCCTCTCCTCCAGCCACCCCTGCCCTGGGTTGGGCTCCTCGGAGGGGCTCCCAGGAGGATGAGGAGGATTCCACTCGAGCTCAGTGCCACCTTCACCCCTCACAGGGGACCCCAGCACCCCCTCCCCGCTGTGCCCTGCCGTGTCTGGGGTGGGTTTGCCTTTCTGGGGGCGGCTGCCGTGACCTTGGCGGGTGGATCCCCTCGGAACGATCCGCGATCCGCGCGGAATTCGGAGCCGCCTCTCCTCCCTGCGCCGTTTTTCACCCCTTAATGCAGAACAGATGGCTCGGGCGCTTCAAAGCGTGATGAGCCTTAGCTGCTTAAAATCAAATTAGGATGGATGCAAACGGCGGGCGGGCCCAGGGGAGGGTGTGCCCGCAGCACCCTGCTTCCCAAACGCTTCCAAAACTCTTCCCCAACTCCTCCCAAGCGCCTCCAGGACACCTCCCAGGTGCTGGGCATGCCAGGTCTCAGTCCCACTGTGCCATTGCACCCCATCAGCTCAGCGTGGTGGTGCTGAGGGGTCAGCATTCCCTGGGGGTCAGCATTCCCTGGATATCAGCATTCCCGGGGGGTCAGCATTCCCTGGGGATCAGCATTCCCGGGGGTCAGCATTCCCTGGATATCAGCATTCCCGGGGGGTCAGCATTCCCTGGATATCAGCATTCCCTGGGGGTCAGCCCCAGGGTTGTGCCGTGTTTGGATCCCCTGCAGCTCCTTCGTACCCACTGGACCCCGCTCTGGTGCATGGCTCGTTTGGTGTGTGGATGCAGAGCTGCCATCTGCCTGTGCCACGTCCCCATCTGGGCCCTGCCCTAATCCCAAAGTCCCCAGGGTGGCGTGGGCGAAGCCCCGGCCTTGCAGTTCAAGCTCTGCCGTGGTGGGGACACGTGTGGCCACTGCCATGCACAGGTGACACAGATCCTGCACTGGGGTGTTCCTGTGAGCCCTGTGGCTCCTTGTCCCCTCTCCTGGGGCACCCTGAGGGCTGCAGGGCTGCTCCCCAGGCCATGGGTTGGGCTGTGCCAAACCCCACAAGCTGCCAGTGGGCACCACCCTGCCCCTGTGCCACCCGGGACATGCTGGGCTGCCATGCCCTGATGCCCCGATGCCCAGATCCATCCTGGATCTGAGGCAGGATGAGGGAGAGCTGCCCCTTCCAGCCACCGCTGAAGGTCAGAGAGGAAAATTAAATTAACGAGCCACAAGCTGCTGCCTCCCTTCCTAATGACTCGCCTGGCACCCAGCAGCACCGTGCCCTCCCCTTTGCCTCGTATAAATCCACTGGGCATTTCCATGTGGGCGTGCAGGAGCCAGGACCAAGCAGAGGGACCCCCAGTGCAGCTCTGGGGGTGTCTCAGAGTTCCCACAAGCCCCTGTCCCTCCCCCAGGGTGGTGGGCACTTCCTCAGTGCTGCTCACAGCACAGGGATCCACGGCAGGAATTCAGCTCGAGCAGACAAGAAAGCAAAGCCCTACCCCAAAGAAAAAACCCAGAGCTGTGATTGAACGTGCACTTGAAAGCTGCTGGGGAATATGAATGTGCCTTTGAAGTAAAAGGGCTTCCATTTGTTAAGCAGAAAATGGAGCTGTGTGGTTCGATTTATAGTTTTACTTAGCAAATAAGACAGGAGAGGAGTAAGTGGTTCTGCCTCGCTCCGCTCGCAGCCCCTCCGCCCCTTCACCCCCCGAGTTAAAAGCTCGGAGATGCTACAAAGGGAGTCGGGAATAAAGCAAAGAAGCAGCTTAGATAAACCTGCAGTGGGCTGATCCCTTGTGGATGGGCTGCTGGAACGGCTCAGGGAGGGACAGGGGACAGGGGAGGGGGCTGGGTGGCCTGGCTGGGGCAGAGGAGGGGGCTGCGATGCCAATGGGATACTTTGGGTTAGAAGGGACATTAGAGATAATTTTTTTCCATGCTGCCTTTCCAGGAGCAGTGCTGAGTGTCCCGTGGGGCTGGCAGGATGTGGGGCCCTGATCCCTCTCCTCCCTCTCTCCACAGATGATGTCTCCCCGTACTTCAAGACAGAGCCAGTGCGGAGCCAGGTGCACCTGGAGGGGAACAGGCTGGTGCTGACCTGCATGGCCGAGGGCAGCTGGCCCCTCGAGTTCAAGTGGCTGCACAACAGCCAGGAGCTCACCAAGTTCTCCCTGGAGTACAGGTGAGTGTGGAAAAGGCAGTCAGCCATCATCAGGGACTGCCCAGGGAGGTTTGGAGACCCCATCTGTCCTGGTGTGAAGGACAGGTGTCTGCCAATAAAGAGAAATGGAGAATGTAAACCCACTCCCTCCAAATTACTATAATTTTGAAATTAAGGGGCTCTCAGGCAAAGATATGGGAATTAGGAATAACAGTTCTTCACTAGGAAAATTAAAATAGAAATGCAGTATTACAAAGAACAATCCCAAACCCTGCCAGAGTCAGAATCCAAGCTGACACAGTCAGTCAGTCAGGGTGGTGGCACTGTCCCATTCCATGGTGGCTGCATCCTCCTGCAGTGGCAGATGTGGTTCAGCTGGAGCAGTGCTCCTGGAGAAGGTGCAGTTTCCTCTGAAGGTCCAGGGATGATGTGGAAAGGTCTGGTTTGCCTCTGGAATCCAGTGGAAAGAAGGTTCCTTGTTGTTCAAATCTCAGTTTTTATCTGGGTAGGAAAGGCTTGGCTCCTCCCCTGGCTGGAGCATCTCCCAGTGGGATGTTGGAATTTTATCAGTCATGCACTGGGACTCACTGGCCATGAACAGGAGATATCTCCTGGAGGGAGGATGGGCTGTGGGAAGATAAAGATGATTGCCCAGCTGGTTTAAAGATGGCCCATTAGCAGAGAATGTGTGCCAGGAGATCAGGGTCACTGCCACACCCAGTTTAAAACAATGTCTCATTAACAGGAGATATCTCCCACAGGGATAAGAATCGCTGCCACACCCAGTTTTAAACAATGGCCCATTAACAGGTGATACCTCCTGGATGAAGGGTGTGTCATGGGACAGATAAAGATGATTGCCCAGCTGGTTTAAAGATGGCCCATTAGCAGATAGTATGTGCCAGGAGATCAGGGTCACTGCCCCACCCGGTTTTAACAGATTGTGACAGAATTCACATTTCTGGTCACATCACCCCAACACACCATCCCCGAGGTGCTCAAGGGGACAAGACAGGGATTTGCCTCAATGACCTTGGAGGTGTTTCCAACCTCAGTGACTCGTGGATTCTGAGTTTTCCAAGGCAAATCCTGCCTGTCATGCCGGTCCCTGGCAGGTGCCAGTGCCGGGGCTGCCATCCTGGGAGGCAGCAGCTCTTGGCAGCCCGGGAGCTGCCGGCTCTGTTTGCAGAGCAAACGGGGAGTTTAAGCAGGTCAACATTGGGGAGGAGGTGTTTGCACAAGCGGATTAACACCTCAACTCTGGGCTGTGCATCACAGATCCCCGTGGCTCCCTGGGAGCAGCCAGGGCTGTGTGAGTGCCCAGCCCCGTGTGCCAGCTGCTCCTGGCCCCTTGGAGACGGCCTTTAAATCAAGGCGGGCACCTCTTCTGTCTCCTCTGAGTGTGTGTGTGTCATCCTCTCTGTTTTAATCAATAATTCAGGTCGAGACAAGCCGTTCCCCCTTCCCAGGCATCGAATCCAAAGGCTTGGTGTTGCTGTAGCAACGCGGGGCTGCTCCGGGATGCCGGGAGTGCGGGGAGAGTGGCTGGGTGACGTGGTGTGCCTGCTGGGATCCTCGGGGATCCTGGCCACTGTCCCCTCCTCAGCCGTGGTGGCTGCAGCTCTGCAATGCCCTAAGTGCCATCTGGGGGCCCGCAGGGACACCCTTGTCCCTTGTTGTGTGGAATTCACAGACCTGTTGAGCCCCACAATTCCCACAGCTCACTCCTGCCAGGAGTGCAGTTCTTTGCCAGGCAGGAGAAAGGAGTCAGGACCCTCATCCCGTGCCCTGCTCTGCCCTGGGAGTGGGTTGGGGTGCCTGGGGGTCACCTCCAAACCCAGAATGGGGATTCTGGCTCTTTTTCCTGAGTTTCTTCTGGGTTTGAAACGTGCCTCAGTTGACCCTTCAGTAGGAAAGGGTCCAGCAGTGATGTCTGTGCTCTGGGATGCTCCACATCCCTGCATCCCTGCATCCCTGCTCCACACTGACTCCCCTCCCCCAGAGCCCTCAGCCCCCAGCTCCAGCATCCAGGCAGAAAGGATTAAAGGAAAGAAGCGAGAAACCAAACAAACAAACACGTGGGGACAAACCCAAACAAACCCAGCGCAGCCAATGGAGCAGAGAAGCCACGGTGCAAGTCCCTGCTGGGCTCCCCCCGACGCTGCCAGCATCCCTTGGCTCTGCCCCGTGGGGATTTCGAGTGTGGAGATGAGGGTTTAGCTGTCTTGCCTGGCACTGGAGGCTGCTGGTGAGAAGGCGAAGGACCAAAATTAGTTATGATGGGCAGAAATTGAATTTTAATAGAGCTGTCGGTGGCGCGGAGCCAGCCCGCTCAGGCAGTGGGAAGGTTGTAATTAAAAGTTAACGAGTTTAGAAACAGAGTAATCCTTGGAGAGGGGAGGACTGGCGCTGGTGGCCACGGAGGCTCGGGGGTGTTGTTGGCCATGTGGGGCTGGTGAAGGGTTTGGGGTGCACCAGCCCCTCCCAGCTCGGTCTGGGGACAGGAGGACATTCCCAGAGCCTGGCAGTGCCCACCAGGGAGGATTTGGAGGGGACCGTGTGCTGTGGGGGGCTGTGCCCAGGGACTGGCTGGCCTTGGTGCCATCCCCTCATCATTCCCAGCCAGGCTTGGTGGCATCACGGTTCCCAGCCAGGTTTGGTGGCTTCACCTCGTGGTTTCCAGCCAGGGCTGTGTCTCTCAGCATCCCACCCTCATCATCCTCGCATCCTCTCCCAAGCAGGGCATCCCCCCTCCCAGCGCTGCAGTGGCCCCAGTGCATCCCCCCGTTCTGGGGGCCGTGGGCAGGGGCTCGCTGTCCCCCGGCCCCGCTCGGAGGAGCTCCCGCCGTGTTTCCAGGGAAGGAGCCGCGCTCCCAGTTTGGCAGCGTTTCCATGGCGACCGCCCTTCTCCTTCCCGCAGCGGATCCGCCGCCACCGGAGCCGCTCTGGGCGCTCGGTGGCCACCGGGCTGGGTCTGGCCCCGGCCCCGGTGCCTCGGGAGCATCCCTGGGGAGCACGGCGGGATCCCTTGGCTCTGTGAGCATTTGGAGCCATCCTCCCTGAGGAGCATCCCAGGGGATTGGGTGTGATGAGGGGCTCCAGAGGAACTGGGGACCAGCCTGGGGCTGTGTGATTGTGGAGTCATCCCCTCCCCGAGCCATCCCTGGGGGCTGTGGGGATTGGGGACTGATCATGGATCCATCCCCGGGAGCATCCCTGGGGATGGGAGCATCCCAGCTTGGTTCTACAGAACTGTCTTTGCTCAGGAGGGTCCCAGGGGATCGAGCAGGATGAGGGAACCCCGAGGGACTGAGCAGCAGCCTGGCTCTGTGTGTGTGTGTGGAGACATCCTCCCTTGGGAGCATCCCTGGGGAGTTCAGGGATCAGCCTGGCTCTGTGTGTGCCCACGGACCTGGGAGCCCAGGAACATCCCTGTGGATGGGATGGGATCAGGGGTGGGATGGGATCAGGGACCACCTGCCTTCCCCTCCCCTCACTCCCCCCATTCCCTGCTGCTGCCATGGGCTGCAGGATGCTGTTTTCCCATGGGATCCCTGCTGTGACACCCCTCTGATGCCCACTGAGGTGCCAGCAGCCCTCTCAGGTGCCCTGGCCCTGCTGTCCAGCTCTGTTTTTCCCCCAGGATGTCTCCAGTGCTGGGCTCTCCATGAGCTCTCTGGAGCTGCTCGTGTGAGGAATCATAACATGCAAATCAGGCAGCTTGATGTCTTTAATGAAATCCTCGGAAGGAAAGCGCTTCTCTGGTGAATTGGGGATATTTATTTCTCATACAAGAAATTTAACATGCAGATTAGTTGGGTCTGGTAATTTATCACATGAGATTGTCCTATTAAGGGCTGCATCGAGTCCTGCTGCCTTTGGAAATTACCTTACACATAGATTACCTCTGGACAGACTCCCATCCGTAGGGATGCATCTTCCAGCTCCTAAATCAGCCCTCGTGCCTCTCCTCATGGCCTGCACAGCTGCTGCAGGAGCACAGCAGCTACTGGAGGATTCCCTGCCTCCTCTCAAGAGCCCAGATCTCCTTTGCTGGAGCTTGGAAAAGTTTAATTCCATCTCCAACTCCAGCTGGCTTTGCCCCAGCTCCTGCCAGCCAAGCAGGGCTGGCACAGCTGAGCCTCCCCGTGCCACCCCATGCCAGCCCTGGGGGGGGTTTCCAGCACGTGGTGCCTCTGATCCATCTCCATCTCCTTCCCACTGAGATTTGGGGCTGTTTTAACCCCCCACTCCTCACTGGGCTATTTTGGGGACACAACTGGCTGCACACACACAACCCTGACGTGCCCTTGTGGCCTGGTGAGGATCCCAAATGTTTGATACCCAGAGTTTGTCACCAAATCATCTAAAATACGGAGCCAGGAGCCTCTGGAAATCCCAGACCTGGGGCAAACAGGATGGATCACCCCTGGATTCCTGCTGGAATCTCAGGATATGCTCTCACTGGGCTCAGGTGGGCCCAGCTCTTTGCCAGCCCAGATGTGAAGCCCCGCCCTCTGCCTTGGGGAGCTAATTACTATGCAATGAGGTAATTAATGGGAACTGAAGAACATTGGAAGCGTTGGTTGGGAGCCCAGCAGGGCTTTCCTGGCTCTTGTGGCACTAGCCTGGCCTGTGTCACCTCTGGCATCACACAGGTGGCAAAGCCCCAGGAGTGCTGGTGAGGAGCAGGGGCAGCATGGGCTGGCTTTTCCTGGGAATTCTTGTGCTGGGGACACTCCTGCCTGTCTCTGTGCCTTGCTTGGAATTCTGGGGACACTTGAATGTTGGCATGAGGAGCTGTGGGCACTGGGCAGTGGTGCCAGAGAAGCAGAGCAGTGTCAGGGATGGCAGGGAGGGAATTTCCATGCTGGGATCTTATTGGGGCTCAGGAGAGGGGTGGAGAGGACAGGGAGCTGTCGGAGCAGGAGATGCCACCGGAGCTGGGAGGTGGCCAAGCTCGTGGTTAGCAATGCACCAAAACCCTCCGGATGCCACAACACGGATGGAGGCTCCCTCCATCCCTGCTCGGCAGGAAGGAGGCTGATTAATACACGGGCATTAATTATTAAATGGCTCATTGTTCTGGCAGGGCCAATTGAGGCAGCGATTTACGGGGCTGCCGGCGCCCGCCCAATTCCCACGGCCGAGGGAAAACACTCCGGGCAGGAGGAGAGGCAGCAGCCACGTGGATGCAACCAGAGCCCGTTCCAATCGCTAATTGGGATCCAATAGCTCTGTTAAGGGGAGTTGATGGAGCTCCAGGGGGGTGCTCAGCTCCTCATCGAGCGCTGGCCCGGCACAGGGGCCGGGACACGGCTCGGATGCTTCGAGTCGTTAAACCTCTGCTAAGTGTGTTTTAATGCTCACTTGACATTTCATTATCCCACAGTAACTATTCAAACACACGTCCCCTCCAGAATTAATTAGTCGTTATACAGGGTATTAATCAAAGGGGACTGTGCCAGTGTGCTTCCATCCCAAATCCGATCCAGCTGTTGCTGTTACTGGGCGGCATTGGAAGAACCTCAGAGATTTCTGCGTTCTCCTGGCTTTCAATTTGATGGATCAAATCCTTTGGCTGCTGCTTTTCCCGGCCCTTCTCCACCCCCTCAATCTAAGAATAATTCGGCAGCGTCAGCCCCACGCTCCTCAGCAACCCTACAATAACAGCAGCAGCCGGGGCTGGGGCACGGAGAACACGGTTGTGTCGGGTTGATGTGGCCAGAAACGTGCCAGGGTGGCACGGGGAGGATCTGGGCACGCTGTGGGATCAGGGATGGACGGACGGACGGACGGGTTGGCATTCCCAGCATGCAGCCATCCATCTGTCAGACCGATCCGGTGCCACAGCTGCTGCTGCAAACCCGCCGGTGCCCCGGCGCGGGGCTCCTGCCCGCCGAGCCCCCTCCTGACCCCGGGGCTGAGCGGGACGCAGCCGCTTCCTGCCGGAGCACTGGGGTCAGTGCTCGCTCTGGAAGGGCTTTTCCCCACGGACGATGCCCTGTCAGCCTCCATCTTCACAGAGAAGCCAAACAAACCCCTGGAACAGCGGAGTCAGCAGCGAGGGCTGCGCCGGGAGCCGGGCCAGCTTCGCCCCGGTCCCGGCTGGAGCGGGGGCGGATGGACAGAGCCACCGGGAGCTGCTCCCTGCATGGAACAACAGCCCTGGAACTCTTGGCCATGAAGCTGTGGCACAAACTGGGGGTGGGAGAAATGTGGGGTGACATCCACCCCTCCTGCCTGCAGCACATCCCCTGTGAGGGGGTGACAGGAGGGTGACATTGGGGGTGAAATCAATTCCCGTCCCCTCCTAGCCAGGCGTGATGGGGGAAGGAAATTGAATCCGAGCGGTCTTGGATAAAAGCCTCGGTGAAGGCGCGCGGGAGAGAACAAAGTCTGTGCTGGTTTGGTTGATGACTGCGGGCTGGGCTGCGCCGGGAATTGATTTCCTTTCTCCGGGCTATTTTCAGCCGCTGAGGTGTGTGTGGAAGTGCTGCTGCTTCAATAATTCCTCCAGCTCCCGTGTGTGGGGACCAGGTCCCCCTAATTGGATCTGTGGGGCTGGGGGACAAGGCTCCCTGTGCCCGTGGAGGTGTCCTGCCTGTGGGGACACGCTGAAGGTGCTCCTGTGACCCGGCTTGTGTCCCTTGGGCTGTGCCAGAGCTGGTGGCTTTGCATTGTCCCCGTGCTGGAATGAGGGTGGAGGGGACACGGATCTCTTTGGGGACACGGATCTGTTGGGGACACACGTGTCCCTCTGCTGCTGTCCATCCACCCATCCGTCCATGGGCGTGCGTGTGTTCGGGAGTCACGGTGTGATTTATTAACGAGGACACCGCAAGGAGAGCGGGCCCATTATTCCTGGCGTCTGCAGCCGCTCCTGACAGCTCCGTGGAATTGAAATATCTTATTTAAGGCCTCTGGGGAGCTTTTTTAAATATCAGCCGTGACACTCAAGGACTCGTTCCCAAAGGGCACCCTCGCTCCTCCCGCGGGGACGGGTGACCCCCGCACGCCGCGTGGGTGGGCGGCTGGCGGGGTGGCACCGTGGCTTTGGTGCCAGTCCCGCCGTGCTCTGCCCATCCCCGCGGTGCCAGCAGGGCACCTCTATGTCCCCTGTCACCCTTTGCCATGCGGGGAGGGGCCCCGCTGCGCTCCCGACGCAGGGAACGCGCTCCTCAGGTCTTATGAAAGTTTAATTTACACTCAGTTCTAAGAAGAACAAACAAAGCTCTGCCGAAAGAGCCCGCGGCGGGTTTTAACGCAAGATTAGATTTTTGGGCAAGGAGGGCTGAGCTTGCTTTATTTATTCCCTCTCTGCTTTATCTCGCAGCGCCTGCCCGGCCCCCCGAACCTCCTTCGTCTGTTTTGGGGGGATGAAACAGGAGCTCCAGGGCTGGGGAATGCCCGGGGGGGTCTGGTGGCAGCAGAGTCCGGCTTGGGGTCCTCGGCCATGCTCGGGGGGTGCTCGAGGGGAGATGTGGTGATTTCCTTTATCTCCCCAGCGGCTGCTGGCACTGATAAGAGCAGGCGTGGGGGTGATAAGGGGGTTCAGCCGGGATTGATCGGACTTGGGCACTCTCAGGTCCAGGCTGAGCGACACCAGCAGACCTCAGTGTCACTGCTGGGGCTGGGACAGGGCTCAGGGCTGCGGGTCCCAGGTCCCAGCTCGTTGGCCATGAGTCACACCCAGCTCCTGCACCGGGAGGTGACAGTCATAGGAAACACCTCCAGGGTGGGTGGCCTCGACTCCCTGTGTGACACTGAGCGTGTGCAGGACCTGCAGCCTCTCGGAGGGGCTGTGACAGTGGCACGGATGTCCCCTCACTGCCGATGCCCCTCCCGCAGGTACATGATCACCTCGCTGGACCGCACCCACGCCGGCTTCTACCGCTGCATCGTCCGCAACCGCATGGGAGCCCTGCTGCAGCGCCAGACCGAGGTGCAGGTGGCCTGTAAGTGACCGTCCTGCTCCCTGGGGACAGCACGGGGACACGCAGCTCCTGGCGTGGTGTGGCAGCTCTGGTGTTGGTGCCACTTGTGGCCAGGACGTGCGGGCCTGGGGTGTCCCTGGGTAAGGCTGGCAGGGACATTGGAGCATCTCTGGGGTGACACTGGCAGGGATGTGCTGAGATCTAAGGAGGAGATGACAGTGCTGAGGCCTGGGATGGTGGCTCTGTCCCCTGAAGGGATCTGCCCCTCTCTGTCCCCCCCTTGCCTCTGGGATACTCCCAATCCCATCCCCTTAAACACCTCCTGAGGAGTGGTGACAAATCAGGAGGATAATGAGAAATTAATAAGGCAGCTGTGCTAACAACTAATGATAATGGCAAAGTCGTTAAAAAAGGATTCTTTACATGTTTTTAATTACAGCAATTAAGGAAGTCAATAAAAATCCTCTGTCCCACCCCCCCTCCTGTATGCCCCCCCAGCTTCCCTCAGTCTCCCACAGCTGCTGTGTTCTTCCAGCCTGGGAATGGCAGGGTGGGATGGGGACAGCTGTGCCACCCTTGGAGTCAGGGTCATGCTGGGAATGTCCTGGCACCGGGACATGGGACAGAGAACAGAGAGAAGCTGGGAAGCCCCTGGGCCCTTCCTGCTGTGGTGGGGACACTCAGACAGGGGTCCCTGACCCAGCACAAGGCTGAGGGGGCTCCAACTGGAATGATGGATCAGCAGCAGCAGCCGGTGGCATCTGAGCCACCCACACGCTGAGCCAGGCGAGGAGGGGATCAGGAGCAGCCCCTCTGCATCACCCACCCCCCAAACCCCATCGCGGGTCCCTGGGCGCACCCCCAGCCCCTGGCACGGCTCTGTGCCCTGCTCTGCAGACATGGGCAGCTTCGAGGACGGCGAGGCGCAGCAGAGCGTGTCGCACGGGGAGGCGGCCGTGATCCCCGCGCCGCGCATCGCCAGCTTCCCGCGGCCGCAGGTCACCTGGTTCCGCGACGGACGGAAAATCTCCCCCAGCAGCCGCATGTGAGCCCCCCCCCGATCCCTCTGAATCCCCCTGGAACCCCCTGGAGCCACCCAGCATCCCCCATTTCCCGCTGTCCCCACACTAAGGATGTTTAACCAACATCTCGAGCGCATCGTGCTCAAACCCGGGGATGCACTGGGTGACTAATGGTTCTGTTTGTCACCAGAGAAAGGGATTTCCTGACCAAAAAATGAAAACAAGGCGGGGCAGAGGGTGGGATAGAGCCAAGCACGGCACACACCCATGTGCCAGGTGTCCCCACGGAGCTGTGGCAGATCCCGGTGCTGCCGGAGCCCTGGCAGCCACAGCCGGCAGGAATTGAATTTGTAACCCCCATTATGCAGGAATTGAACTGGTCTCCTTTCGATTTGCAAAGCGGGATTGAGGAGATAAAACTTCTTTATCTCATATTTAATGGTAAAAAAAAAACATATTCCCCACAGCATTTTATGTTTCCAGCAGATTAGATTGTTCCATTAAATAAAAAAAAATGAAAAAAAAAAATAGGAGAAATCCTAGAAATCTGCACCATGGGCTCTGCTTGGACTGAGGGGTGCAGGGCTTGGTGCCCCCATCCTGGGATGAGGTTGGGGGTCCCATGTGGGTGCCCCCAGGCGGGTGAGGGTGCTGGGTGGGGAGTGAGGGTCCCAGCTCGGTGGGTTGACGCCTCCCTCTGCTCCCCCAGAGCCATCACGCTGGAGAACACCCTGGTCATCCTGTCCACGGTGGCGCCGGACGCGGGGCGTTACTACGTGCAGGCGGTGAATGACAAGAACGGGGACAACAAGACGAGCCAGCCCATCACCCTGACCGTGGCCAGTGAGTGTGGGGGTGCACTGGCCCCCTCCCCCCATCCCCTGCCTCGCCCCCAAGTTTAATTTGCAGTAAATCTCTTCCAAGGCTCTGGCTTCTGCTGACTTAACAGTTCAGCTGCCTCAGAATTTATTTAGGTGCTCGTGGCTGTGCTGCAGGCGCTGTCACAGGCAGAGCTGCTGCTCCTGCATCCGGGATGGGCTGTGGGATGAGTGTCCCCATGGACACCCTCCTCTGTCCCTGTCCCCCTGCCAGTTCCTGGTGCTCTGGAGCAGCCCCTGCTTGGGGGCCACCTCTGTGTCTTCATCCCTCCAGAACCTTTGAGGGAGAGCTCAAAGGACTTCCAAGGGTCCCCCAGCCCATCAGGGTGGTGACAGCCCATCCCATGGGACATGCCCTGAAGTGCCAGCAGTCCTGTCACACTCTCCCCCATCCCCCCTCCTGCTGCTCTGCGGGGTTAAGGCAGGTTATCCCTGGCTGTGTCTGCCTGTCTCCCGTCCCCATTAATCTGTTTTCCCGTCCCTCGGCGTCCTGGAGCGCCATAAACATCCCGGAGCTCCTGGTTATGGATTCAGCTCTATCAGCAGCTTTCGAGCCCATCGCGTTTTTACAGCGCCTACATGAGGGTTTTTTATTGTTGCCATCATTTTGCTTTATGGACTCCCTGCTCCCTCCTCCCTGCTGCCACCAGGCGTGCCAGGGCTCCCATGGGAGCACACAGCTTAGGGAAGGCACCCTGATGCCACCAGGATGGCATCAGGTCCCTGTCACCTTTGTCTCCTCCACGCCATCAGGGATTTGGGTGCCCTCTCTGGGTGGGCAGGGGGTGCTCATGGTTGTCCCTCTGGCCTCCTTCTCCCCAGACGTGGGTGGCCCAGCTGATCCCATCGCACCCACCATCATTGTCCCACCCAGGAACACCAGCGTGGTGGCCGGCACCTCGGAGGTGACCATGGAGTGTGTGGCCAACGCCAGGTGAGCACGAGGTGGGGACTGGGATGGGGAATCTGCCTGTTGGCATTGCCCAGGGCCGGGTGCCCCTAATCTGTTCCCAGCACACTCCTGGAGCCTGTGGGATGGAGGGAGATCCTTCCCACCTGAGCCCTGCAGGATGGAAGGAGGTGGGATCCTCCAGGGAAGCTCTTGACATGCTTCTGGCCCCCCCAGGCCACTAATCAAGCTGCACATCATCTGGAAGAAGGACGGGACACCCGTATCCAGCGGGATCAGCGACTACAGCCGCCGGCTGACCATCCTGCACCCCACTCTGAGCGACAGCGGCTTCTACGAGTGCGAGGCTGTGCTGCGCAGCAGCAGCGTCCCCGCCGTGACTGCCGGCGCCTACCTGTCTGTGCTGGGTGAGCCCCTGCCCTCGGGCACTCCCTGCCCGTGCTGGGTGAGCCCCTGTCCGTGCTGGGTGAGCCCCTGTCCATGCTGGGTGAGCTCCTGCCCTGGGGCACTCCCTGCCCGTGCTGGGTTGAGCTCCTGCTCACAAGCAGCCCAGACCACGCGTGCCATGATCTCAGCCCCAGTGCTGGGATGGGAGGGGACAGGAGGGACACTGGCCGCCCCAAGGACCCTGGGGAAAGGCTCCGTCCCCGTTCCTATTTCCCGGTTCCCTCGGCAGAGCCCCCGCAGTTCGTCAGGGAGCCGGAGAGACACATCACGGCCGAGATGGAGAAGGTGGTGGCCATTCCCTGCCAAGCCAAGGGTGAGCTGCTCCCCAGCACCCTCCCCGTGCTGCCAGCACCCCGTGCCTGACGTGGCTGTGCCGTGCAGGTGTCCCCCCTCCCGAGATGGCCTGGTACAAGGACGCTGCCCTCCTGCCCCTGGAGAAGCTGTCGCGTTTCCAGCTGCTGGAGGACGGCAGCCTGCAGATCAGCGGGCTGCTCCCTGACGACACCGGCATGTTCCAGTGCTTCGCCCGCAACGCGGCCGGCGAGGTGCAGACCACCACGTACCTGGCCGTGACCAGTAGGTGCCAGCCCCCCTCAGCCCTGGCTGGGTTGGATGGGCACAGGGAGGGAATTCAGGGGGGGCTGTGCACCTCTGTGCCCCACAGGCATCGCCCCCAACATCACGCGGGGTCCCCAGGACAGCACGGTGATCGATGGCATGGCCGTGATCCTCAACTGCGAGACCTCGGGGGCGCCGCGCCCGGCCATCACCTGGCAGAAAGGTACAAGCCTGTCCCCTGAGCTTTGCCGTGTGGCTCGGTGGCCACCACACCGTGGCCGTGGCACTGACGGGGCTCTGCTGTCCCAGGGGAGCGGGTGCTGGCCAGCGGCTCAGTGCAGCTGCCGCGGTTCACCCTGCTGGAGTCGGGCAGTCTCCTGGTGAGCCCCGCGCACCTGCCCGACGCCGGCACCTACACCTGCCTGGCCACCAACTCCCGCGGCGTGGACGAGGCCTCTGCGGACCTGGTGGTCTGGGGTAAGGGACTCTGCGGGGCGTGTCACCCGCAGATGGGAGGGAGGGACCTGGGGTGGAGCTCTCCGGGATGGGTGCTGCGTTTTGTGGGTGCAAACGGGGGCTGTCCCTGCCGGTGCCACCCCCGCAGTGCCCGTGGCTCCTTGTGTGTCCCCTCGCAGCAAGGACACGGATCACGGACCCACCACAGGACCAGAGTGTCATCAAGGGCACCAAGGCTGTGATGAGCTGTGGGGTCACCCATGACCCCAGCGTGGACGTCAGGTCAGTGGCGGGGTTGGGGAGCCCATACACCCCCAGATGGCCGACCTGGCTGCTGTCACCGCTGTCCTGGGGAGGGAGATGAGGGTCCTCCTCCCCAGCCCCGCGCTGGCGGTCCTGCAGTGCCACCTGCTGCCCTGGTCCCCTCTGCTCGCTGGGGAGCTGCGGGGCACCGGCACAGCTGGCTCCCCCTGGCACAGGTACGTCTGGGAGAAGGACGGGGCGCCGCTGGGCCCCGAGAGCGGCCCCCGGGTGCGCCTGGACGAGTTGGGCACCCTGCACATCTCCCAGACCTGGTCGGGTGACATCGGCACCTACACCTGCAAGGTGATCTCGGCCGGGGGCAACGACTCGCGCAGCGCCCACCTCCGTGTCCGGTGAGACCCCCCTCATCCCCCGCTGGGGCTGTGCCCCCTCCTCCTCCCTTCCCTCCCTAACCCCCCTGTCCAGGCAGCTCCCCCACGCCCCCGAGAGCCCCGTGGCCGCCCTGAGCCCGCAGGAGAAACGAGCCATCAACCTGACCTGGGCCAAACCCTTCGATGGCAACAGCCCCCTGCTCCGCTACGTCGTGGAGGTCTCCGAGAACAGTAAGGGGCTGCTCCACCCCCCGGCACCGCTGGGGACCCCTCCCACTGTCACCCTGGTGCAGGGGATGCTGTGGGGAGTTTGGGGGCTCATCAGCTGGGCAGGGGACTCCAGTGTGGTGCAGGTCAGGTCCCCACCCTGCTGCCCCCTCTTCCTCCAGATGCACCCTGGACTGTGCTGCTGGCCAGCGTGGACCCCGAGGTGACATCGGTGACAGTGCGGGGCTTGGTCCCCGCCCGCTCCTACCAGTTCCGCCTGTGTGCCGTGAACGACGTGGGCAGGGGGCAGTTCAGCAAGGACACGGAGAGGTCAGTCCCGGCCGGGGGTCCTGGGGGGGTGCTGAGCCCGGGTGCTCACCCTACCCTGTCCCTGCAGGGTGTCCCTGCCCGAGGAGCCGCCCTCTGCGCCCCCCCAGAACGTCATCGCCAGTGGCCGCACCAACCAGTCCATCATGATCCAGTGGCAGCCGCCCCCCGAGAGCCACCAGAACGGCGTCCTCAAGGGCTACATCATCCGGTGGGTGCCAGCAGGGGTGCCCAAGGCTCCCAAACCTGGTGTTGCTGGGGACAGTGGCAGCTCTGATGGCTCCTGGTCCCCAGGTACTGCCTGGCAGGGCTGCCCGTGGGCTACCAGTTCAAGAACATCACCAACGCCGAGGTGAACAACCTCCTCCTGGAGGATCTCATCATCTGGACCAACTATGAGATCGAGGTGGCTGCCTACAACAGCGCCGGCCTGGGGGTCTACAGCATGAAGGTGACAGAGTGGACCCTGCAGGGAGGTAGGCAGGAGTGGGCAGGGTCAGCCCCAGAGCACCTGGTGGTGCCGTTGGGGTGGTGGGATGGGAGGCAGGAGGGTGGGTGTGGAGGTCCTGGGGGGGATTGGGATGTGCTGGTGTCACTATCCCCCAACCCAAGTGTGAGTTGTGATGGTTCATTCGACCCCTGGGTGCAAAAGACAAAAAGCAAAAGACTCAGGTTTTATTCAGCAGAAAGCAGCAATGCAGTTTATTGTGTGTAAACAATTCAGTTTTGTGATAGAAGAGAGAGAGAAAGGATGGCATGTAGCTACCAACAGATGGGACACATCCTTGTGTCGTTCAGTGATGGACGCATCTTCCATCCATTGGGGAGAAAGAGATCTCAGAGTCTCTTTAGAAAAGTCACTTTTTATAGTCCTTTTCCAAAGTGAGTGGCCTCTGGCCAAAAGGTGGGGAGATTTATGGACTCTTGTGTGTGGAGATCATTGCTCCAAGGAACAGGAGCAGGAACAGGGCACTATAAACAGCACCCTGCTCATGCCATGGCAGCACCAGGCACAGCTACAGACACCCTGGGCCAGCACCCACCTGGGCCAGGCCAGAGCTCAGCTCCAGAGCCAGTGGTGGGTCCAGGGTCTCAGTCTCTGCTGATGGTCGTGAGGCAGAGACACTTGAGACAGACTCTTACAGCTGGGCAGGGGTGGGGTGGGGTTGGCACCCAGCTGGTGGAGGGAGCCTCGTGGAGCTGTGGCTGTGAGCTGTCCCTTCATCCTGGCAGTGCCCACGGTGCCTCCAGGGAATGTGCAGGCTGAGGCCATCAACTCCACCACCATCCGCTTCACCTGGAACCCCCCCAGCCCCCAGTTCATCAACGGCATCAACCAGGGCTACAAGGTGAGCGTGATTCCCAAAAACTGAACAACTTGTGGCAAAAACTTCACAAACTGTCTTGGCTCCTCCTCGCCGAAATCCCGGATTTCAATTGGATCTGTCCCAGCTGTTAAAATAATATTTACTGTTATTTAACACTTGCATGGGCTCGAAGTCTCCCATGCTCTGTAATTAATTCCAAATTGCAATTAATTCAAATTTGCACTAATGAAATTGAATTAAAACATTAAACTTGTGTCTTAATCCAATCGAAAGAAGTTCGGCAATTTAATTGCCGCTGGATGAGATAACCAGCGTGAGCGGGATATTTAACATTCTTATTAAATGCCACTTAGTATTTTTGATTAGTGTTTTTAGGGCCTAATTAGTGTTTAATTAAGTTGCTAGGGGCTATCTTGCACAACACCAATTAAATGCCCAGCCATCCCTCCTGGATGTGGGCAAGGGGGATCCCGTGCTGTTATCGATGGATGGCACAGCGCTGGCATCGGGTGCTCCCTGCACCGTTAATTGATCATTAATCAATGCTGAATTAATAAGAGGAGGCCGGAGATGGATATCTAAACATGTAAACCATCAAATAAAGTAAAGAGAAAGAAAGGGCTCACCCTCAGCTGTTGCTGCCTTTGATGTTCGGAGTCCTGCAATTGTTGTTTCAGCAGAGCCATTCCATGTAATTCTGCAGTCACATCAGATGTCTGCTGGGATTAAACAGGAAAATAATTTTTTGTCTTGCACTCCTCATTAGCTCTTTTGCATTTTTAAATTTATTTCTCTAAGGTTCCCAGAAATTGGAAAAATTACCACCTTGGGAGAAAAAAACCTGTATGAGTTTACAGCTTTGAAATGGAAACAAAAGCACAAGAAAACCCCACTTGCAATAATAAAAAATCTCTACTAAAACTTGGTAGAAAATAGAAATACCTCATTAATATCACGAAAGCTCAGAGAATTTCAGTGAATGACACTGCAGTTCCCTTTTCCCTCAGCTGATCGCGTGGGAGCCGGAGCACGAGGACGAGCCCACGGTGGTGACGGTGCGGCCCAACTTCCAGGACAGCGTGCACGTGGGTTACCTGGCGGGGCTGCGCAAATTCACCGAGTACTTCACCTCGGTGCTGTGCTTCACCACGCCCGGGGACGGCCCCCGCAGCCCCCCGCAGCTGCTGCGCACCCACGAGGACGGTACGGGGAGATTCCGACCCTGCCCGCCCGAGGGCAGCCCCCTCCTCGCTTGGGTGCTGAGTTTGGGTGTTTTTGGGCAGTGCCTGGCCCCGTGGGGCACCTCAGCTTCAGTGACATCCTGGATACGTCCCTGAAGGTCAGCTGGCAGGAGCCGCTGGAGAAGAACGGGATCCTGACGGGTACTGGCTCTGTCGTGGCTCCTTTTCCCACCTTACAGCATTTCCCTCTTTTCCTGTCCCATTCCTGCTCTGCAGCATCTCCCATTGCCACCCCACAGCATCTCTCCTGTGTCCCATTGCCACCCCACAGCATCACTCGTGTCCTCTTACCACCCCGCAGCATCTTTCCCTTTTCCTGTCCCATTGCCACCCCACAGCATCTCCCCTGTGTCCCATTGCCACCCCACAGCATCACTTGTGTCCTTCTCCTTCCAGAGCATTTCCCCTTTGTCATGTCCCATTCCCACCCCACAGCATCTCTCCTGTGTCCCATTGCCACCCCACAGCATCACTTGTGTCCTTCTCCTTCCAGAGCATCTCCCCTTTGTCCTGTCCTCTTTCCACCCTACAGCATCTCCATTTTCCTGTCCCATTCCCACTCTGCAGCATCTCCCACCTGTCCCTGCTCTGCGGGGCGCAGGGGTGGCACAGGGGTGGCACAGGGGTGGCACAGGGCTGCATTCCAGGGTACAGGATCTCCTGGGAGGAGTACAACCGCACCAACACGCGGGTGACACACTACCTGCCCAACGTCACCCTGGAGTACCGCGTCACCGGCCTCACCGCGCTCACCACCTACACCATCGAGGTGGCTGCCATGACCTCCAAGGGACAGGGACAGCTGTCCTCCTCCACCATCTCCTCAGGGGTCCCCCCAGGTGAGCACAGTGCTGTTAAGTGCTGGGGGGCTGTGCTGGGGGCAAGCAGCCGGTGCCACCCACCCTGCCATGTCCCCACAGAGCTCCCCGGTGCCCCCACCAACCTGGGCATCTCCAACATCGGCCCCCGCTCTGTCACCATCCAGTTCCGCCCGGGTTATGATGGCAAAACCTCCATCTCCCGCTGGCAGGTGGAGGCACAGGTACAGGGTGGCTCAGGAATGGGGGGCAGGGGGTGTTTGGGGGCAGCTCACCCCACTCACCCCACTGCCACCCCATAGGTGGGACAGAATGGCGAGGCTGGGCAGTGGGGGCTCGTGCACCAGCTGGCCAACGAGCCCGACACCCGCTCCATGGAGGTGCCCAACCTGAAACCCTACACCTACTACAGGCGAGTGCCAGGGCAGTGCCACCCCTGGGGGAGCAGAGCCCTCTTGTCCCCTTCATTGTCCTCCCCAGGGACTGGAGCCCTCTTGTCCCCCTCTGTGTCCCCTCTCATTGTCCTCCCCAGGGGACTGGAGCCCTCTTGTCCCCCACCGTGACCCCCCTCTCCTCTCTCAGTTTCCGCATGAGGCAGGTGAACATCGTGGGCACCAGCCCCCCCAGCCTGCCCTCCCGGAGGATCCAGACCCTCCAAGCCCCCCCGGACATGGCCCCTGCCAATGTCACCCTGAGGACGGCCAGCGAGACCAGCCTGTGGCTGCGCTGGATGGTGAGGAGGGGCTGTGGGTCTGTGCCTGCGTGGGCTGAGGGGGCTGTGGGACATCAGAGTGACAGTGCCCGTCCCTGGCAGCCGCTCCTGGAGCAGGAGTACAACGGGAGCCCCGACTCGGTGGGGTACAGGCTCCGGTACGCGCGGGCGGACGGGCGGGGGCAGCCGGCGCTGCGCGTGATCCGCGACCGCGTGGAGCGGGAATTCACCATCGAGGACCTGGAGGAGTGGACGGAGTACCGGGTGCAGGTCCAGGCCTTCAACGCCATCGGCTCCGGGCCCTGGAGCCCTGCCGTGCTGGGACGCACCCGGGAGTCAGGTATTGCTGCCCACCCCCCGCTGGGCACCCACCTGGGCCAATCCAGCCGCTGACCCTCTCCGTTGCCCCCCGCAGTCCCCTCCTCTGGCCCCAGCAATGTGTCGGCAGTGGCCAGCTCCTCCAGCAGCCTGGTGGTCCGATGGGGTGACATTCCCGAGGCTGACTGCAACGGGCTCATCCTGGGCTACAAGGTGAGCTCGTTCCCATGCCCTGCCCCTGAGGGGGCTCACCCTGCGGGCTCTGGGGTCCCCGGCTGTGCCAGCACCCCCAGCCTGGCCCGGCTGTGTCACACGGGCTGTGCTGCAGGTGCTGTACAAGGAGAAGGGCTCAGAGGCGCGTGCCCAGTTCTGGCTGGCGGAGGGCAATGCCTCCCGCAGTGCCCAGCTCAGCGGGCTGGCCAAGTACACCCTGTACGAGATCCGGGTGCTGGCCTTCACCAGGATCGGCGATGGAGTCCCCAGCCGGCCGCCTGTGCTCGAGAGGACGCTGGATGACGGTGGGTGACAGCACCTGGGGTCCCTGGGTGCCTAATCCCACCCTATCCCTGTTCCCTGTTCTCCCCGAACAGAACATTTAGGGTTCTCATTCCCAGGGAATGGGGTCTGGCACTTTTCCCCACTTTCCAGTGACTCCAATCTCTCCCTGCAGTGCCTGGGCCGCCCGTGGGGCTCCTCTTTCCTGAAGTGAGAACCACCCTGGTGCGGCTCATCTGGCAGCCCCCAGCAGCCCCCAATGGCATCATCCTGGGTAGGTGGGAGCATCCCGGGCTGGGGTGCTCTGCAGAGGGATGCAGAGCTCCTGTGAGAGCAGGGATTGGCTTGGAGAGGCAGGGAGCAGCTCCCTGGGATCACCTGAGCATCAGGGGTGAATAGATTAAAGTATATTAAGCCACTTACACATAAAATAGAAGTAAGTTTTAGTAAGAGCTGTAGTGTTTTTAGTGAGTAAAAAGTCTAAATTCCACAGTAGTAACTTAATTTCTAGTAAACGTTGAAACACACTGATATCTTCTGCAAGAGGCTCCAAGCCCACCGTTGTAGACAAAACTTAAACATAATAAAGCTGTAGTAAGAACATTGCTTACATTTTTTAGATAAAACAAGATAAGTCTTATATGCAACTTTTACATGACCTAGCATGCTAAAAAATTAGAATTCTAATAGGTTAAAAATTCGTAACCTCACAGTTCCCTGCTTGGTCCCGGGCTGGCTGTGAGCTGCCCCGTGCCCAGCTTGGGATGGAGGGGTGGCACCGGGCTGGTGTCCCCTCCCCAGCCTCACACCCGCTCCCTCCCCGCAGCCTACCAGGTCAGCCACCGCCTCAACACCTCGGCGGTGGCCGCGGCCGCCGTGGAGGTGCTGGAGGCCAGCGCCCGGCAGTTCACGGCCACCGGCCTGCAGCCCGAGGCCACCTACCTGTTCCGTGTCACCGCGCAGACCCGCAAGGGCTGGGGCGAGGCGGCCGAAGCGCTGGTGGTCACCACCGAGAAGAGAGGTAACCACGGGGGGGCGCGGCCGGGGCGAGGGGCTGGCGGCGCCCCCGCAGTGCTGCCAGCCCCTCGCCTCCCCCAGCCCGGCCGCAGCCCCCCGGGAAGCCGCTGGCGCAGCAGGAGGAGGTGCGGGCGCGGAGCGTGCTGCTGTCCTGGGAGCCGGGCAGCGACGGGCTGTCCCCCGTGCGCTACTACACCGTGCAGAGCCGCCAGCTGCCCGACGGGGACTGGGCTCTGCACTCCGCCCCCGTCAGCCACAACGCCACCGCCTTCGTGGTGGACAGGTGAGGGTGATGATGGTGCTAAGGGTGGTTTCGCCGTGCCTCAGTTTCCCGTGACAAGGTTGGGAAGCGGTGGCTCCGTGGGAGGGAGGGTGGCTGGGGCTGACTGCCCTATCCCCATCCTGCTCTGCTCTCTGCAGGCTGAAACCCTTCACTTCCTACAAGTTCCGTGTGAAGGCGACCAACGACATCGGGGACAGCGAGTACAGCGAGGAGTCGGAGTCGCTCACCACCCTGCAGGCGGGTCAGCACCTCCTGGGGCGGGGACAGCGGGAATTCCTGCTTTGCCCTGGGCATCTCCGGAGCCTCACCACGCTTTTCTCCCCCACAGCTCCCGAGGAGGCTCCCACTATCCTCTCCATCACCCCCCACACCACCACATCGGTGCTTATCCGCTGGCAGGTACCGTCCCCTCTATCCTGCCCTGGGAGGTGGCACTGAGGTGTCCCAGGTGGCACCTGAGGGTGCCAGGGAGCCCTGGATCGGAGCAGCCTCTGACTGCCTTCCCTCCTTCCCTCCCTCCCCTTGCAGCCGCCGGCTGAGGACAAGATCAACGGGATCCTGCTGGGGTTTCGGCTGCGCTACCGGGAGCTGGTGTACGACAGCCTGCGGGGCTTTGCCCTGCGCGGCATCGGCCACCCCGGCTGGGCTGAGCTCACCCGTGAGTGCCACCGCCCCACCGACCCTGGGGACAGGGCTGGGGTGACCTGGGGGTGGCAGGTGGGGGTCTGAGCAGTGCAGCATCCCTTGCTCCACAGCATCTCCCGGGTACCAGGGTCAGGCCGTGCTCCCTGGAGCTGTCCCCAGTTCCCTTCTGCCACCAGGGCTGTGGTCCCTGACACTCTTGTGTTGTCACTGGCTCTGTCCCACAGTGTCCCTGTAGCTGAGGTGCTCACAAATCTGGGTATCTGCAGGTAACACGGGCTGTGTGACATCCTGCTGTGTGTCCAGATGTCCCCAGTCCTGCAGGGGTCACATTCATTCTGGGAATAGCAGGGACACAAGTGACAAAGGCAGAGCCCAAGACAAGACCTGACCCTCTTCTCTGTGGAGATCCCAATGCACAAACCTGGCCTGTGCCCCTCAGAGGATGGGGCTGGAGGATGAAAAAGCTTCTTGGTGCTGTGGCAGCCCCATTGGGGGTGCCAGGGCCCTTTCAGGGGAGCCGTGGGGGCTGTGTTGGGGTGGGGGCTCAGAGGCAGGAGCCCTGCACTAACCCTCTCTGCTCTCTGCCCAGCCGTTTATGCTGTGCACAACCTCAGCGAGGTGTCCCTCACCCAGTACGAGCTGGACAGTAAGTGACCACCCTCTGTGTGCCCCACCTCCCTCTGTGTGCCCCACCTCCCTCTGTGTGCCCCACCTCCCTCTGTGTCCCCCACCTCCCTCTGTGTGTCCCCCACTGCCACCCCTGTGTGTCCCTGCACTGCAGGACGAGCTGGAGCCCCTCTGTCTATCCCCTCTAGCTGCTCCTTGGGGTCACCCCTTTCTTCCCCAACACGGGGGGCTCTGCCAGGTGCCCCGGGGGTGGCGGGGCTGCCCCATCACGGGCAGGGCCCCACTCCCCTTTGTCCCCAGACCTGAGCAAACACCGGCGCTACGAGATCCGGATGAGTGTCTACAACGCCGTGGGCGAGGGACCCCCCAGTCCCCCCCAGGAGGTGTTTGTGGGGGAAGCAGGTGAGTCCTGGCACTGGTTGGGGGCAGCAGGAGGGGGGGACTGTCCTGGACCCCCCCATGGCCCAGACAGAGCAGTGACACTGTCCCCTCCCTCGGCGCAGTGCCCACCGCAGCGCCCCAGAATGTGGCTGTGCAGGCGGCCACGGCCACCCAGCTGGATGTCACCTGGGAGCCACCGCCCGTCGAGAGCCAGAACGGGGACATTCAGGGCTACAAGGTACCCGCTGGCACCCGCGGGGACAGGGGGGCTCTGGGGAGGCGCTGAACCCCCCGGTGGCACGGAGTGGGTGGCACTGGGGGTGCTGTGCGTGCTTTCGGGGCTCTGGGAACATGCTGGGGTCCCGAGGAGGCGCCGGGTGTCCCTGTCGGGTGTCCCGGTGCCGAGCGGCGGCGGAGCAGCAGATGGCGCCGTCGGCCCTGGAATGCGGCCGGGATGTGTCGGGATGCACCGGGATAGAGCCGGGATGTACCGGGGTGCTCCGGGATTGCAGCTCGGAGGCACCGGAATAGAGCCGGGATGTGTCGGGGTAGAGCCGGGATGTACCGGGATAGAGCCGGGATGAGCTGGGATGTGTCGGGATGGAACTGGAATGTGTCGGGGTGTGTTGGGATGCACCGGAATGGGGCTGGAATATGTCGGGATGCCCCGGAATGCAGCCGGGAGGAGCCGGGATAGAGCTGGGACATGTCGGGATGTACCAAGAAGCCTCGGGATGCAGCTGGGATGTGTCGGGGTGTGTCGGGATGCCCCGGGAGCCACCAGGCTGGGGCAGGGGGCTCAGGAGCCTGGGCAGGGAGGCTTTGAGCACAGCCAAGGGCTCAGGGAAGCCGAGCCGGGTTGGATCCTGCTCACCCCGCAGATCCATTTCTGGGAGGAGCGGCGGCAGAACGAGAGCGCGCGGGTCAAAACCCTTTTCCTGCCCGAGACCGGGGTGAAGCTGAAGAACCTGACGGGCTACACCTCCTACTGGGTCAGCGTGGCCGCCTTCAACGCCGCCGGGGACGGGCCCCGCAGCGCCCCCGTGAAGGCACGGACACAGCAGGCAGGTGGGGCCCGTGGCACGGCTCCCCCAGCAGCTCCGTGGGGAGGGGTCTCCAGCTCCAGGGGTTCGTCCTCATCCTGCAATCCCGAGCAGAGCATCCCTGGGCTCAGCCCAAAGGGTTTGTGGGGTGGGGGGCACACGGAGGTGGGTGTTTAAGCTGAGCCTGAGGAGGATGAAGGTGTTGGGAGGAGAGACCAGGGATGTTTAATGTTTAGTGTTTAAGCTGAGGTTTGAGGAGGATCAATATGTTGGGAGGAGAGACAAGGAGCAGGAAACTCATTTCCCCCTCATGGAACCTTTGCTGCAGCAGGGATGGGGCCTGGGGGGGGTGTGAGATGATGATCAGCGTTAGAGCAGAGGCAGGGGCAGGTGTGGCTCACGCTGGGGGTGTCCCCTGGAGCGCTGAGCTGGCCCTGCCCCCCTGTGCCCCCGCAGCCCCCAGCGCTCCGGGCTCCATCCGCTTCAGCGAGCTGACCACCACCTCGGTCAACGTGTCCTGGGAGCCGCCGGCGCTGCCCAACGGTGTCCTGGAGGGCTACAGGCTGGTCTACGAGCCCTGCACGCCCGTGGATGGTGAGGGCGGGACCGGGGGCAGCGCGGGGCGCCCGGCGGGACCCGGCTCAGCCTCTGTCCCCGCAGGCGTCAGCAAGATCGTGACGGTGGATGTGAAGGGCAGCAGCCCGCTGTGGATGAAGGTCAAGGACCTGGCTGAGGGTGTCACGTACCGCTTCCGAATCCGGGCCAAAACCTTCGCCTACGGGCCGGACGTTGAGGCCAACATCACCACGGGGCCCGGGGAAGGTGCGGGGGACACGTGGGTGTCACAATCTGCTCAGCCCCTGCGGGGGTCGTGATGGTTTGTTTGACCCCAGGGTGCAAAAGACAAAAAAGCAAGAGATTCAGGTTTTATTCAGCAGAAAGCAGCAATGCAGTTTATTGTGTGGAAGCAATTCAGTTTTGTGATAGAAAAGAGAGAGAGAGAGAGGGAGGATGGGATGTAGGTACCAACAGATGGGACACATCCTTGTGTCGTCCGATGATGGACGCATCTTCAATCCATTGGGGAGAAAGATCTGAGAGTCTCTTTAGAGAAGTCACTTTTTATAGTCCTTTTCCAAAGTGAGTGGCCTCTGGCCAAAAGGTGGGGAGATTTATGGACTCTTGTGTGTGGAGATCATTGCTCCAAGGAACAGGAGCAGGAACAGGGCGCTATAACCAGCACCCTGCTCATGCCATGGCAGCACCAGGCACAGCTACAGACAGTCCTGGGCCAGCACCAGGCACAGCTACAGACACCCTGGGCCAGCACCCACCTGGGCCAGGCCAGAGCTCAGCTCCAGAGCCAGTGGTGGGTCTAGAGTCTCAGTCTCTGCTGATGGTCATGAGACAGAGACACTTCAGACTGACTCTTACAGTGGGGGACACACGGGGTGAGGGAGGAGAGGGGGTGGGGGCTGGCACAGCTCTGTGCTGTTTGTGCCCCCTGTGCCTGGTTTGTGGCCTCCAGCTGTGCTCTGGTCCCCAGGTGCCCCTGGCCCCCCAGGAGAGCCCTTCATCTCCCGCTATGGCTCAGCCATCACCATCCACTGGTCCAGTGGGGACCCCGGGCAAGGGCCCATCACCAGATACGTCATCGAGGCGCGGCCCTCAGGTACCACAGCTGCTCTCCATCCCCACAGCACCTGGGGAAACTGAGGCAGGGGGTGCTGACCTGGGTGGGGCGTTAGGAGCCAGTGTCTGGGACGTTCTGCTTGTGCTGATCCATGAGTGGGGCTGATGGAAAGGGAGGGACATCCCAGCCCTGTTGTCTCTTCCAGATGAGGGGCTCTGGGACATCCTCATCAAAGACATCCCCAAGGAGGTGACCTCCTACACCTTCAGCATGGACATCCTCAAGCAGGGGGTCAGCTACGACTTCCGTGTCATTGCTGTGAACGACTATGGCTACGGGACCCCCAGCACCCCTTCCCCCTCCGTGTCAGGTGTGTTCCTGGGGGATTCTGGACCCCTGTGCCAGAGGGAGGGTCCTGGTGCTGCTCTGTGGCCATCACTGAACCCCACTCCTGCAGAGTCCCAAATCCCATTGCCAGCGTCCTGTTTCTAAACCCTCCCCCAGCCCTCTGCCTTTCCTATGGACTCAGGCCTCACAAAGCTCCCCAAGTGACCTCAGTCTGCTTGTCCCCTGTCTCTGTTTCCCCTTCTGATCCTCCCTGCTGTGCCCCAGCCCAGAAAACCAACCCCTTCTACGAGGAGTGGTGGTTCCTGGTGGTCATTGCCCTGGTGGGGCTCATCTTCATCCTCCTCCTCGTTTTCGTGCTCATCATCCGTGGGCAGAGCAAGAAATACTCCAAGAAATCAGACTCAGGTGATTGGGGGAGTGTGGTGGGTGGTGACAGGACCCTCCTACTCCCGTGGGAGCCTCCTGGGGGGTCTCTCCCTGCTTTTGGGGTCTGGGTGGTGGGGTGGGAGCCTCCCATCCTGCCCGCCTTGGGAACAACTCCTCCAGACCCCAGTGCCACCCCATAACGATGCTGTGGCTTCCTGGAGAGCATTGATGAAATAAAGGGTTTGTCCCACAGGCAGCTGCGGGGGCAGGGCAGCCCCGGGGGCTCGCAGAGGTCACCGGGATTAGCCAAACACGGCTCTGTTTTCTTAGCTCTGTCAAGGGCTCAAATTGTGGGGAAAATCCAGAGCTCCTCGTTAAACAAACAGCCCGGAGTGGGGAGCTGGGGGCACTGGGGCAGGGGGCTGGGCAGGGCTGGCACCTCCCGGCTGTCCCCAGGCTGTGGTGGCTCTGGAACCAGCACAGTCCCCACCCTGGGGACACCCCCAGCCCCCTGTGCTGCCCGGGGAGGGGCTGGGGGAGGCTGAGCATCCCATCCCGCAGGGAACAGCTCCAAGGCGGCCGCCCTGAGCCACGGGGAGATGGTGAGCCTGGATGAGGGCAGCTTCCCCGCCCTGGAGCTCAACAACCGCCGCCTCTCCGTCAAGAATTCCTTCTGCAGGAAGAATGGCATCTACACTCGGTAGGGACCCCCTGATATAGCCCCCTCCCCGGGCAGGGGGAGCTTTTTTGGTCACTGTGTCCATCCCTGCTCTGTCATGGGGTGGGGAGGGCTTGGATCCCACGGGGGTGACCCGGGAAGTCGCTGACAGTGGGGTCAGGGTTCCTGGGATGGGGTTGGCACGGCTGAGGGGTGTTCCCTGGGGCTGTCCCCAAGCGGCCCAGCCCCGAGCAGAGGGGACACACGCTGAGCACCCCCTTGTCTGTCCTCCAGGTCCCCACCTCGGCCCAGCCCCGGCAGCCTGCACTACTCGGACGAGGACGTGACCAAGTACAACGACCTGATCCCCGCCGAGAGCAGCAGCCTGACCGAGAAACCCTCCGAGGTCTCTGACTCCCAGGTGAGCCCCGGGGCTGCACGGGGACCCGGGCTGGGGTTGGGGGGTGCCAGAGCCCTCCCTGAGCATCCATCAGCCCGTTCCTCTGCTCGCCACCAGGCGGGTCCCGGTGCGCTTTGGGATCCGCGCCGCTGCTCCTGCCCCATCCCGCTCCGCAGCATCGCTGTCGTCGGGGTGAAGCTGCCACAGCCCCCGGCCCGTGTGCTGGGGTTGTGACACCAAGGGGGCTCCCAGGGCTGCTGGGGACAGCCCGGGGGCTGGGGGCTGTCCCGCTGCCCGGTCGCCGGTGGCAACATTCACAGCTCTGCCAACCCCACCAAATGCCACCTTTGTCTTGTCCTGTGGCCGGGCAGCAGCGTGGAGCCCCAGAGATCATCACCCCCAGGATGGGTCCTGAGGAGCTGGCACCCAGGGAAAGCTCCTGTGGCTCCCTAGAGCTGTCCCCGAGCAGGAGGGGACCGTGCCCACGATGCCCCCCCGTCGCTGCCCGCACCGGCTGTTCCCTTGGCAGATGCCGGCTCCTCTCGCTGCGGCCCGAGCGGGGCTCGAGTGGCTTTTGAGGAGCTGTGAAGAGCTGCGGGAGCTGGCGCTGGCGCGGGGCAGTTCCCACCGCCCTCAATGGGCCCTTTGTGCGCCGCCGGAGAAGCTGAATCCAATTACCGGCAGAGCCCAAAAACACCCTCCGCGCCAGCCCGGGGGCAGCGCGGCCTCGGCAGCGCTCGGGAACCTTTTGTATGAGGTTTTGTTTTGTTTTAGCAAGAGGCAGAAACCCCCCAGTGATGCTGCAGCCGTCCCAGCCTTTAAATACTTTGGGGATGCGCTCTCCAGCATTCCCAAAAGAGCTCTGGGGAAGCACCGGGAAGGCGCTGGAAATCACAGAATCGTTTAGGCTGGAAAAGAGCACTGAGATCACCGAGTCCCCAGCCCAGAGCTCTGAGTCCAGGACTCCTCCAGGGATGGGCTCTCCAGACCCCCCTCCACTGCCCGGCCTATTTTTCCGTGTGGAAATCCCTCCCGATGTCTCCAACTCCCCTGGTACAGCTCGGGGCCGTTCCCTCTCGGCGCATTTCTGGGAGCAGAGCCCGACCCTGTTGAATTTCGGGGCTGTCGGGTGATGTCCCCACCTCACCACGTCCCCCCCTCCTGTTTTTCAGGGCAGTGACAGCGAGTACGAGGTGGACCCCGGGCACCAGAAGGCGCATTCCTTTGTCAACCACTACATCAGCGACCCCACCTACTACAACTCGTGGCGGCGGCAGCAGAAGGGCATCTCCCGGGCACAGGCGTACAGCTACACCGAGAGCGATTCGGGCGAGCCCGACCACACTCCCCTCTCCAACAGCACCTCCACGCAGCAGGGCAGCCTGTTCCGCCCCAAAGCCAGCAGGACTCCCACCCCCCAGACCCCCGGCAACGCCCCCAGCAGCCAGCCCGGGACCCTGTACCGCCCACCCAGCAGCCTGGCCCCCGGCTCCAGAGCTCCCATCGCTGGCTTTTCCTCTTTCGTTTGATATTTAAACAGAAGGAAAAAAAAGAAAACCCGACAAAACACAACAGGAAAAGGGGGGAAAATAGGAAAAAAAAAAAAGAAAAAAAGAAAAAAAAAGAAAAGCCCCAAGAAATTCAAGAGAAAAGGAAAAAGCAGCAAGGAGGAAGGGGAGCAGCCCCAGGCTCCAGGGGTTTTCTGCTTTCTCAGCAGGACCAGATCTGGATGCTGGGGAGCAAACCCAGGTCCCCTCCTTGGCCAAGGTGTCCCAGACTCCTCAGGCCGGGGGTTTGGGGTGCACCAACATCGCCCTTGGCACCCCTCAGGGCTGCCCTGGAGCTGCTGCTGGACTCCAGAGGGTGCTGGGGGCTGGGCCAGGGGCTCCTGCCGTGCCAAACCCCGGCCCCTCCACTCGTGGCTCCCCCAGGACGTGGGGACAAGGGTGACACAGCGACCCCCCCAGCTGCAGAGGGAGAGAGGAGCTCTGCTGATCTCAAAACCTCTGAACTTGAACCCCACAGCCTTTGGGGAGGATCCCAGGGGACAATTCATTGCTGCCCTCCTTTGTGCCTGGCCCAGCACAGCCCCCCAGGAGAGCCCAGGACTGGAACCCCCCAGGAGAGCCCAGTGGGTGCACGTGGTGCTCAATCCCCCCGATTCTGCACCTCAGGGGCTCTGGTGAGGACTCAGATGGAGCAATTGGAGCCTCCCCTTGGCATTTCTGGTGGTTTGGGGATCTTCACTGGGGTGCTGTGCACAGGCCCGAGGGTGTTTGGGGGTGTTGGTGTCTGGGGGGTCCGTGGCCATTTTGGGGGTGTCTGCACAACACAGCCCCTGCAGTGCCTATGGGTGAGCCAGCAGCAGCCCAGCAGGGCCGTGGCACCCGGCCTGAGCCCAGGGAGATGCCAATAAACAGCC
The DNA here is from genome assembly GCF_903797595.1 of Erithacus rubecula. NCBI lineage: Eukaryota > Metazoa > Chordata > Aves > Passeriformes > Muscicapidae > Erithacus > Erithacus rubecula. The sequence continues at coordinate 10,621,551 of NC_136672.1, read as the reverse complement.
TGAGGACAAGTGTGTCCCCTCTCTGTCACCTTGCTCTGCCAGAACAAGGGCCAGTGCCACGTGTCCGTGTGTCCTGCTGCCCCTCTGGGCTCATGGCAGCACCAGGGAAGGAGCTGGGTGAGGGGTGTGAGCAGAGCTGGATGGAGGCCAGAAGGGTGCAGGGGGCTGTGGTGGTTCTGTCCTGCATGTTCCCATCGCAGTGGGGTCTGGAGCTGCTGGGGAATGGGGTGATGGGACAGGACAGGACAGGACACCCTCCTGGCACTGGGCATGTCTCCTGGGCTGGTTCACAGCTGCCCTTCAGGCCTGGCAGGAAAATCCAGGTGATGTGTTCAGGTTTCATCACCTGTCACCAGCTGGGGCTGGGGAGGGCTCAGCAAAACACCAGGGGCTGCCAGGACTGTGGGGTCTGCAGGGTCCCTGTCACAGCACCCCTGGAAGCCACACCCCAGGCCAGGGGCTGCCAGGGGAGCGTTGTGCAGGTGCTGCATTTGGGGACCACTCACCCAGTGCTGCAGCTCCCCCTTGGACTGGGAGGGTTGGGCTGCACTGGTGGCCTTGCTGCTGAGCCACAGTCACCCTCTGTCCCCTCACAGTGTCCCCAGAGCAGCTGGCATTGTTGGTGGGTGACTCCTCTGACCTACCTGGGCAGTGCAGCACCCAGGGGTGCCATCCCCTCCTGGGGAGCCCCCACACCCCATTGGTGGGGACAGTGACAAAGGACAGAGGGGGTTCTGCACCTGGCTGAACAAACCCTGCTCCTGCTGTGCAGCCCAGCTCCAGCCCCAGGTGTCCTGGCTTTTCCAAGAGGGACTTTCCTCCCACGGGGGCTGGGACAGGACGGCCAGAGACGTGGGGCAGAGCAGGTCTGGGGAGTGGAGCAGCACAGGGGAGTTCCCAGTGTGAGGAATGCTCCTTGTGCAAGGGATGCCAGCTGTGCAAGGGACATTCCCTGTGCCAGACACGCTGCTGCTATCGGGGCTGATCCCTGGGTGAGGGCTGGGCCCTCCTGTCAGCAGCTCCCCAGACACATCTCCCACCCTGGGAACGGGGTGCAGGCTCTGGATCCCATCCATGAAGGATTTGTGTGTTCTCCCCAGCACTGGGACAAAGCAGAGCCCAGACCCTGCTCACCTGGCCTGACCCAGCCCGTCCCTGGCTGCCAGGAGGAGCCGGAGGCTGCAGCCACACCTGCGGCAGGTTCGGCACTGGCGCCGTGCCGGGAGGTGACGCTGTGGCTGGAGCCCCGTGGCAGCGCTGGTGGCAAAGGTGGGAGGAGCCCTGGGAGCCCTCGGAGGAGCCCTGGGAGCCCGTGGAGGAGCCCTGAGAGCCCTCGGAGGAGCCCTGGGAGCCCGTGGAGGAGCCCTGGGAGCCCTCGGAGGAGCCCTGGGAGCCCTTGGAGGAGCCCTGGGAGCCCTCGGAGGAGCCCTGGGAGCCCGTGGAGGAGCCCTGGGAGCCCTTGGAGGAGCCCTGGGAGCCCGTGGAGGAGCCCTGAGAGCCCTCGGAGGAGCCCTGGGAGCCCTTGAAGGAGCCCTGGGAGCCCTCGGAGGAGCCCTGGGAGCCCTCGGAGGAGCTCGGGGAGCCCTCGGAGGAGCCCTGAGAGCCCTCGGAGGAGCCCTGGGAGCCCTCGGAGGAGCTCGGGGAGCCCTCGGAGGAGCCCTGGGAGCCCTTGGAGGAGCCCTGGGAGCCCTTGGAGGAGTCCTGGCAGCCCTTGGAGGAGCCCTGGGAGCCCGTGGTTTCCCACAGCTGAAGGATGCAGCGCCTGAGGAAGTGGGGAGATCCCAATCTCACTGGGGACATCCCACATCCCAGCACGGCAGAGGGTTGTGCCCCTGCTCCCAGGGATGCTGTGCAGGGCACAGGGCTCACTTTGGACACAGCAGGGATAGGGAGAGCTCTTGCTCAGCTGTGCTGCCTCAGTTTCCCCATGGAACAGAATGAGTGGAGCCAGCCGGGCTCGCAGGGAAGCCACTTCTCTCCCACCTCCACTTTCAACCAGCAATTTCCCAAATTCCCTCACCATCATCCCTCTCCAGACAGGTGAGGGCTGCCCATTCCCATTCCCATTCCCATTCCCATTCCCATTCCCATTCCCATTCCCATTCCCATTCCCATTCCCATTCCCATTCTCACTCTCCCGTCCCCGTTCCCGTCCCCGTTCCCGTCCCCGTCCCCGTCCCCGTCCCCGTCCCCGTCCCCGTTCCCGTCCCCGTCCCCGTCCCCGTCCCCGTTCCCCCTCCTCTCCAGGCTGCTCTGTGCTGCAGTCAGTCAGGGTGAGCTGTCAGCACCAATCACTCCCCGAGGACCAAATCGGCCTTGACGTTTCTCCCAGGCGCTGCTGCCCGGCTCGAGGTTTTCCCAGGGGCAGAGCAGCGCTCGCTGTCAGGGCTGGGGGAGACAAAGGGGGGCGCAGGGAGATGAGGCACCCCCAGATGTCGGTGGGTGGATGGGGCAGCTCCTTGCTCCAGGTGTGATGGGGAGATGCTGGTGTGCCAAAAATGAGGGTTGTGACCGATAAAGCTGGGCTGAAATCCGTGATTTGTTTGAATTTATTTATTTTAGAGGCAGCCTCGCAATCTGGGCTCTCCCTGTCCTCCAGATATCTCCGGTTCCCTGCCAGCTCCAGGGACAGAGCCAAGTGTGTCACGTCCCCACCTTTCCCTTGCCTTGGGGACAGGGACAGCTCCTCCTGCCACGCCGGGGGCCAGACGGGACTCGGCGCATCCTCAGAGCCCCGGAGCCCCGGGCGCTGCTCCGTGCCGGGGGTGGCAGGAGAGGAGAGCGGCGGGGAGCGCGGACCCGGGTCTGTCCCACGCCGGGGGTACCCGGGGCACCCCCCTGGAGGGGTCCCTGTGCCAGGGCAGGGGCTTTCCTACAGCAGCCACGCTCCAGGTGGGATCATGGAATTGCAGTATGGTTTGGGCTGGAAGGGAACTTGAACATGATCCAATTCTAGGCTGGAAAGGCAGGTGGGAGAGGCTGCAGCCCGTCCAGGCGATGATTTCCTGGGGGGCAGCGCGTTGGGGTGCCTATTCTCTGGCACTGCTGGCCAGGAGAAGGTTCCAGCTGGGAAAGGTGAGAGGCTGCACGGAAAACCTGCCGGCTTGTCCCGGTGCCCACCAGGCCGAGGTGGGGGCGGGCAGAGCATCCAGCCGGGATTCTCTGGGTAACTGCTCCGCCCCGGGTGAACGCTGTGGGGAAGGGGCTGGACCCCCGGCTGTGCCTGGGGGGCTCTGGGGAGGTTTCTGGCAGCAGCCAGCGCTGGGGCTGGAGGGATTTGGGGGGGTTGTGGGGACAGTGCTTTGTTCTGGCACCCTGGGGTGTCCGGCCAGTGATCCCCAGCACTCAGGGAGAGCTCCCCGCTGGCTCGGCAGCGTCGGCAAGACAAAGCTGGCAGGCGCTGGCAGCAGGAGGAGGGGATGGGGCTGCCGGGAACTCGGGCGCTTCTCCCTGCCCTGCTTTTCAAAGTGCTTTTCAAGCCTTTTTCTTTTCTTTTTTTTTTTTTTTCTTCTCTGCTTTCAAAAGCTGCTGAGAAGCAGCAAAAGGAGCCGGCGGTGGCTGAGGAAGGGCGGGAGCGATCCGTGCTCCAGAGCCGCCCAGCACCCCGAGCTCTCCTCCCCAGGGCCGGCTGCAGCCGCGGGGCTCCGCGGCGGGGAGGGAAGGGAAGGGAAGGGGAGGGAAGGGAAGGGGAGGGGGCCCGTCTCTCCCAGGCAGTTTTTCAAGTTGAGTGGGTGCCTGCTCTTCCCAGCCAGAGCCAGGCCAGCCTGCGGGATCCTTCCCGGCGGCTCCCACCAGCCGGGTGATGTTAATCCCTCCCGACTGCGCTGTCTCAGCCATCTCCACGCTCCCGTGACAGCGTCAGGTGAGGCGAGCAGCGCTGCGCTGTCCCACCAGCCTTCCAGTACATGTTCTGTCTCCACGTGAGTGGGTCGAGAAGCCGCTGGGGGCTGGGTCAAACCCTCCTCCTCTTCCTCAGCTCCCAAAAAAAACCACTGTTGCATCCAGAGGTGGCCCCCTCCTCAACTGTGGGCCCGGGGCTTTGCCTCTGGCCTCAGTTTCTCTGTATGGAGAGCAAGGAAAATAAAATTTACCAATAAAATGGGCTATGAAAACGGCACGCGACGAAGCAGCACAGCCCAGGATGGAGACACAGGCATGAGCGGGATGGTGCTGGACACGGGGGCTGGGGGCAGAGGCTGTGCCTGGGTGCCAATCCCAGCATCTCCGCAGTGCCAGCTCCGAGGTGACACCACCGCCCTTCCGATGGAGGGAAGCGTCAGCCCAGAGGAGCCGTGGCAGTGCCCGGTGCTGCCCACCCAGCGCTGGCACAACCGGCCCCGACCGGGGACTGGAGCTCCTTGCACCGCAGGAACCTCCGCACCTCACAGCACCCGAGATTCCAAAAACGGCGTGGCCAGAGCATCCCATCACCCACTCGCCGCCCCCCTTCCTCCCTCCACGGAGACGCCAGATTCCCCGGAATAGCCAAGAAACGCTGCATTAGGCACGTTGGGGATAATCTCGGCTCTCCCGCCCCTTTTCTCCCACAAAGATCTTGTCTTAATCCCCTCGAGCGAGCAGCGGGCTGTGCAGCCCCGCACTCTCCCTTTCAGCGCGGTGTCAGTGGGGCTGACAAGGGGGGGCCGCGGAATCCATCCCTGCGAGCCTGGGGTGACAGCGGACCCCCTGCCATGGTGTGCCGGCCACCGCCCACCCAACCCCGCCGCGGCTGGAGAGACCCCAAAAAGGATCGAGCAGTGGGGCTGGCTGGGGACAGGGATGTGGATGCAGCCCCGTGGATGTCCCCGTCACGGGTGGAACGGAACATCGCCGCTGCCCTGCGGCTGAAGCCGCCTTCTCCTGGCATCTCAGCGCGGTTCTTAATTCCCTTTAATTAATTCGAGTCGGTCACCCAGCACCACCTCAACCCCGCCGCTCCGCCGGAGGTGCGGCCAGCCCCGTGCTCTGCCTGCGGGGATCCCACTCGGGGATCGCACCCGGGGATCCCGGCGGGAAGGGACCCGTGAGCCGCCACCCCCGCCCACCCCCGCGTCCCCCCGGGAGATGCCGAGCCCCCACTCTTGTCCCTGACACTTCATCCTGACCCCTCTCCTGACCCCACTCGTGTCCCCCCCTCCCGCCGGACTCCCCGGGCGGGGCCAGGGGTTCCGCCCCCCCTCCCCACTCGGGTTTGAATGGAGGGCGTGGGACCGCCCCGTGACGTGGGGCTGTGCCATTGGCCCGGGCGGGGCGATGATGTCATCGCCGCGGGGGGGGCGCTCCGTTCCGGCGCGGCGCGGCCATGGACCGGCGGCGGCGGCGGGGCCCGGGCGAGCAGGTACGGGAGGGGGGGACACCGGGAGCTCCGGGGCTCGCGGCGGCCCGGCGGACTCGGCCCCGCTTGGCCCGGTCCGGCCCGGCTGGTTCCGGCTCGTGCGGGGATCCCACCGCGCTCAGCTCCGCTATTGTCCGGCGGGCGGGCGGGGTCCCGGCGCTGCCGCGCTCCGGTACCGGGCAGAGGGGCGGCCGGGGGAGCCCCCGCCTCATTCTCCGGGGCCGGTGCGCGGCGCGGGTGGGCGAAGGGGTTAACAGGATGCGGAGCGCTGTTTGCCCAGCGCGGGGCACCGGGCCGGCTCACCGCACCCCGCCCCGGCCGCGATCGCCGCCCGTTCGCCACCGGGGGTGGCGGTGCCGGAGCGGGCGGGGGTCGCGGGCGGGGGTCGCGGGCGGGGGTCGCGGCCGGGGCGGTGGCTGTCCCCGGCCCGTGTCGGGAAGGTTGATCCTCGCCGCGCTGGAGCGGCTCCAGCGGCACCCCGGGGCTGGGCGCCGCCGGCTGCTGAGTCAGAGCCGCCCGAATTCCCCGTCCCGCTCATCCCGGGGTCCCGGCCGAGCGCAGCCTGCCCTCCGCCCTGCTGCCCGGCCCTGGGCGGCACACACCGCTGCCAGGGGTGCCCAGGAGAGAGGGAGTGCCCGGCTGTGCCAGGCTGGGCACGGGGCTGGCTCCAGACCCGCTCCGGTGCCCGCAGAGCTGCGGGTCGGTGGGCAGCGAGCGCTGGCGGGGCGCTGGACTCGCCCCACGCCGCCCCGGTTTGACCCCGGCGGCAGCAGCAGCAGCAGCAGCGTGGAGTATGGATGTTTCCAAGCGCCGAATCTATGGATCAGGGAAGCTGTTCCAAAGGGAGTTGGGATCTATAGAGCAGGAGAACTGTTCTAAAGGGATCGTTAATGGGCTGTGAGGGGAAACTGAGGCACAGCGTGCGATCTCTGCAGCCAGGACGGTGCTCTCTCCCCTGCCGGGCACGCAGTAAACAAATCTGTTTTGGACTCAGCTCCCTCGGAAACAGTGGAGCGATTCCAGCTGAGGTTTAGCACCGAGGAGGCTCAGCCTGTTTGGGTCAGGGGGTGCAGAGCGAGCCTGGCCTGAACCCCGATCCCCTCCCCGCTCCCTCCCCGGCCCCCAGCGCCAGCTCCCGGCGTTGTGCTGACCGTGCCGCTCGCTGCCTTTGTTCGCTGGGTTTTGTCCTGAGCACAAACAGCCGCCCAGGGCCCCCGAGCTGCGGGCTCCGGGCCCCCGGCAGGTAGGGAGCCGCGCTGTGGGATGTCTGCCTGCTTTACTTCCCGTCCACCCCAGCGAAACCGCAGGAATTCGGAGCCCGGCGCAGGTCGGGAGGTCTGTTGAGCCCCGGTATCCTGTGGAAGCCCGGCCAGCCCCTGTTGTGAGGCAGAGCCAGCGAGGAGATAACCTTTCCCCCCGGAAAAGTCCCCTCCTGGCCCTGCAGAGCCGCGGGCTGGTTCGTGGCCCCAGAGCTGGAGGATTTATGGCCCTGTGCGTGTTCTGGCGTGTCCTGCCAATAGTTCCTTGCTGAACTCTGGCTACCTCCTGGCTGTTGGCAGTCCCTCGGGGAGCTCTTCTCTGCTTTTGGCACTGGCGCCGAGTTCCCAGCCTGGTGCTGCTCCGTGTGCCCAGAGCCCTGGTGAGAGCCAAGCTTCTCCTCCCTCCCCGAGTGCCATCTCTCCATCCCCTGATCTCGCTGGCAGTGGCTTTTCCACTTCCCGAGGCCGCTCCGTGCATCCCACGGTCGCGATGCCAGGGACAGGAGCGGACCTGTCACCGCGGTCACTGGGGCGCCGGGGCTGCCAGCACCGCCTGCCCCCAGGCCCTGGGAAGAGCCCGACCGAGGGTGTGACAGCGGCTGGGTCCCCTCCCGGGCCGGCCGTGCAGGGTGTGATCCGTGCCCTGTCTCCAGCTGCTGTCTGCCCGGCTCCAACATCAAAGGATCAAAGGATCCCCGAGGAGCAGCGCACCCCAAAGTGGGGCTGAGAGCAGGTGGGGTGGCCTCTCTGTCCCGTGTGTGGCTTCTCCCTGGCCCTGGGCAGTGTGGGGGACCGGACCGGTCCAGCACAGCCCCTGCCCAGCGCCCGGCAGGGCGGGGAGAGCATCCTCTGATCTCGGGGTGCTGCCTGGGGGGCCCTGCACGGAGAAGCCGGGGAGCTCGTTTGGAGCTCGTTTGGAGCCGGCTGGGCCGGCCAGGATGCTTTCCCAGGTTGGCTTTCCCAGCCTGTGAACGGGAAGAGCTGGGGGCAGGATGCATGGGAATGTGGCTGGACTTGGCGTTTCTCCTTCACTGGCCTCCTTCTTTGAGCCACTTTCACTCTGGTCCCCACGGGTGACTGATGCTGAGTGGGATGGGATGGAGAGAATGGAGGAGGGGTCTCGTGGGAAACCTGCACCATCAGGGCACGTGGGCCTGGCCAGGGCTGTCCCAGTTCTGTGCTGGCTGCGCTGTCCTACAAGCAGATATTCATTTACAGGGACAATTGTGTCCCTGGGCACCTCAGGTTCTCACTCCTCAGAGCCCACCGGGCTCAGAGGGCAGGTGGGAAGCAGCACAGGGCTGTCAGTACAAGTTGTCCCTCTTGTCCTCGACCTGGGTGTGCAGGTCCTGCCCCCTCCCCTTGCCCCAAAGCCCTGCTGGGGCTTGGCTCTGTTCTGGGATGGGCAGAGCTGCCAGGTGCCTGTGAAGTCTCTCGGGTTACCGGCAACTTCCCCTGGTAGGTGGCTGGAAAGGCAGCGCCAGCGATGCCTCCCTGGCCTGGTTTCCTTTGTGAAAGCGGGAATGTCACAGGATCTGCTGTCCCCGAGCGAGAGGAAGAGAAAAGCGCTCTGTGTCCGGGTCCCCGGGGCCGCGCTGTGCAGTGTCCATCTGTGCTGCCATCGCCTCCCGGGGCGAGCTGCGAGCCAAACACCGAGGGGCGGGACCAGATTTTGGCTGCTGGGAAGGGGCTGGAGCGTTCAGGGGAGGGGGCACGGTGCTGCCTTGGAGGCTGTGACGGTGATGGAGCGCTGCTGGCCCGGCCGGTCCCGCTCCAACCTCCCGGTGGCCCCTTTGCCGCGCTTGCAAAGTATCTCACAAATGCTGAACTTGGCCCCGAAATCTAAATACAAGGGAGGGACAGTCCCCAGATGGCCTAAATCAGCAGCACGGTTGCCTGGCCCAGCTGGGGAGCTCCCCGGGAGTGTTTGTTTTATGGAAAACCAAAGGCTGCAGGAATGCTGGCCTGGAAGGAGACCTTGGAAGGGGAAGGAGTTCGTGCCATGCACACGCGCCCGGCCGGGCTGCGGGAGATCCCGGAGAGGGAGCGGGGTCCAGAGAGCTGCTCCTCTCTTGGGAGGGGCTGAGAGGGGCAGGAATTCCCCCTGCTCCTGGTTGTGACTCCTTGGTGGCTTCCCCCAGCTGCTGGGGATGGACTGGGGGCTCCCCAGCCGGTCCCCCATGTGCCATCATCCCCCTGGGTGGCCCTGGGGACTCAGGCTGGTGGGATCCTGCACAGGGCTGAACAGGGAGTGTGGCCATGTGCCACCAGTGTCACTCCTGCCCTGGCCAGGCCCATCCGGGAGCCGTGCACGGGAGGGTTGGGCTGGACTTTGTCCCAGCGTGGGGCCAGAGTTCATCCTGCCTGGTCGCAGCCTGCCCGAGCCTCTGGGGTGTCACAGCGTGGCTGTGGGGAGGGATGGGCTCTGGAGGTGTCCCCATCGCTGCCCTCGGGCTGTGGGGCCGGGTGGGCACCGGGGGAGGGGGGGGACGCGGCCCCCGCCCCAGGCTCGCTGCGAGGACACACGTCCGTCCTGCCCGTCCCTTCCCCGTGCGTGTCACGGGGCGCGGTGTCGCCGGCGGTGCCCGCAGGGAGGAAGAGGCGGCCACGAGCCCTTCCTCCCCTCTGCCTCTCCCGGGACCACCTGGGGCTGCCTGGCGCCGCGGGATGCGGGGACACCGCCGCTGTCCCTGTCCCCTCCTGCCTGGCGCTGGGTCGGACAGCTCGGCTGGTGGCCCCGAGGTGGCCGAGGGAAGGAGCATCGTGCCCGTGGCCATTGCGGTCGGACCGAGCCCACGTCACTTGTGTCACTTCTGAGTCACAGCGGTGACCATGAGACAGTTCCACATGGGCTCAGCTCCGGGGAGCAGCACGGAGGGTTTTGGGGGGGCTCCAGAGCAGCAGCAGAGCTGTGTCCCCACGTCCCCATCCTGCCAAGCATGAAGGGGTCCCCATTCTGGTCCCCCCGTCCCCCTGCTCGGCTGGCGGTGCCTCCCGGGGGCTCTACGCCCTCCTCACACACTTCCTGCCGTCTGTTTCCAATTCCTCCTGGCGTCTGCTCCTCCCTGCTTTCTTCCAATTAGAAAAAAAAAGAAAAAAAAAATCTCAGGCATCTTCTCAGCGTGCAGCTCGCAGAGGCTGGAGCTGCCGTGTCCCGCTCAGGAGGGCTGGGGCTGCACCAGGAGGGGACAGAGGGTGCCAGCGGTGCCCATTCATGTGGGGCACAAAATCAGGGATCATCCTGAGGGATTTCTGTGCCCAGAGATTTCTCTCTGCTCCGGGGATGGGTCTGGGGGTGTGGGGAGCTCAGGCTGAGGATGTGTCCTGTGTGAAATGGAGCCAATTCCTGAGAGATCCAAGCAGCTGGTGGGCACGGGGGTCACATTTTGCAGCTTGGTGGGATGAAATTTGGCATCCCGGGAAAAGGAGCCTCCTTTGGTCTTTTGCTTTGTCCATGCCGAATCCCCTCCATCTCTGACCTAGAGCTAACCAGAAGGAAGGTCAGAGCGTGGGGGGATCTCATCACCCACCCCCACCCTCAAAGCCTGACCATGTCCCTCCCTCCTGTCCCCAGGAGTGACCCACCCGTGACGCCGCTGGGATCCCGGCTGTGGATCCCCAGCCGCGAGCAGCAGCCCCAGGCCCCAGGACCAGCCTCCCCTGCTCGCCACCAGCCATGCCCATCCTCAAGCAGCTCGTGTCCAACTCGGCGCACTCCAAGCGCCGCTCCCGCGCCGACCTGACGGCCGAGATGATCAGCGCCCCGCTGGGCGATTTCCGCCACACCATGCACGTGGGGCGCGCCGGGGACGCCTTTGGGGACACCTCCTTCCTCACCAGCAAGGCCGGGGAGCCGGTGCCGGAGGCGGGAGAGGAGCTGGGAGCCTCCAAGCCCGGCCTGCTGTCCCGCCGCTTCCGCAGCAGCAAGCGCTCGCAGTCGGTGACGCGCGGCGACCGGCGCGACATGCTGGGCTCGCTGCGCGACTCGGCGCTCTTCGTCAAGAACGCCGTGTCCCTGCCCCAGCTCAACGAGAAGGACGTGGACAGGAGCGCGGGGCAGCTGCCCAAGAGCCTCTCCTCCAGCCCTGTGAAGAAGCTGCCCGAGGAGATGAGCCCCGAGGAGCAGCAGCGCCCCAACGGGGCGGCCGCGGGGCCGCTGAGCCCCGGCTTGGACGAGCGCGACTTCGGGGACATCACGGAGCTGCCCGTGCTGCTGGCCAAGGGCGGGCCGGGCCTGAAGCACGCCGAGTCCATCATGTCCTTCCACATCGACCTGGGGCCCTCCATGCTCGGGGACGTGCTGAGCATCATGGATAAGGAGCAGTGGGAGCAGGAGGAAGATGCCGAGGCGGAGGAGAGCCGCGTGGAGGAGGAGGAGGAGGAGGAGGAGGAGGAAGGCGAGCCTGCCCCGCCCGGCTCCCCGCTGGTGGCCGTGGTGGCCCGGCCGAGCCAGAGCCGCAGCCCCAGGGACAGCAGCCCGGTGTCCAGCTGCACCGAGGGGCGCAGCCCTGTCCCCAGGCCACCGAGCCAGCGGGGAGGGACCCCCAAACGCCCCGACAAGGAGTTCTCGTTCGCCGACGAAGATGATGACGAGATCCGGGTATAAGGGCGGGCGCCGCCCGAGGGTGTGGGTGTCACCGCCTGGACAAGGGCTGAGCACCCCAACTGGTGGCACTGGGGGAGACTGGACCCCTCTCCCGCCTCGTTCCCTCTCTGTGCTGCTGCAGGACAGTGCTCTGCTCCCGGGGCCGGGGGCGTTGCTGATGTTTGCAGCCCCCAGAGAGCTCAGCACTTCCCGGGAGGGGGAAGCAGACTCAGTTTTGGTTCTTTCTGCTGGACTTTGGATATTAGCTCCTTTCTCCTGCCCCCCTGCCCGTGTAGAGCGATTTAGGATCCATCAAGATGAGCCTTTGGAGTTTTAGCCCCTTTAGTAATATATATATATTTTCCACCGTACAGTTTTTACTGTTTTCTGATTTGTACTTACCTTTCTCTACTCTCTTTTGGTTTTAACCAAGGGCAAGATTTTCCCATGAGGAAGAACTTGGCTCTGGAGCTCAGAGGTGGCCTGGGACTATGGGCAGCTCCAGCTTCCTGGGTTTCTTGGGGACTTTCTGCAGACCAAGAGCCTTTCTGTGCTGTGGCAGGTGCTCACTCCCCATCCCTTGGATGGATGGATGGATGGATGGATGGATGGATGGATGGATGGATGGATGGATGGATGGATCCATCCCAGATTCCTGACCCTCCAACCAGCCTGGGGGTCACAGGGATGCCGATGGAAATGTGGGTCTGTCCCCTGTGGGAGGAGCACCAGGAAGCTGCTGGAGCCAGGGAATTCTGGTGTTCTGGTGGGGCTGGGCAGTGCTGGGAGCAGGCAGCTGGAACAGGAGTTTTATACTGTGTATGTACAAATGCAAGGAATAAAAGGAAATGGTAGTGACTGCAGTGGCCTGAGTTCCTGAGGGGTGTCCCTGTGCTGTCCCAGCCCAGCCTGTCCTGCTGCCATCCCTGGCTGTGTGCTGGCTGCACTCTGGGCACCTGCCCTGGCCCAGCTTTCTGTGCCTGAGGAAGCAGCAGAGCTCCTGCTGGCCGGATCTGGCTCGGGGCTGGGACCCTCCTGCCAAGGGCCAGCTCTGCCAATGCTGCCTCTCCTCCCCCAGCCTGGGAGAGGGGATGGTGCTGGGGGGGCAGGACTGGCTGTCCCTGCTCCCCCGGGCTGGGGGCCAAGGGCTGCCCTGGGGGTTCCTGGCCCCGTGGGGCTGCCCTGGCCCTGGATGATCCTGGAATAGAGGGCAGGGCAGGTCACTGCCATCCCCCAGCCAGCTTCCCACAGCTCAGGCACTGAGGAAATGGGGATCTGCCAGTGCTGGGAGTCACTTCCCGCTCCATCCCCTTGGGTGGAGCTGGGCAAGTGCCAGGAGTGGCCCCAGAGCCTTTCCCTGAGCACTGCCAGGCTCTCCTCACTGGACAGAGGGAATGATTTATCCCCCCAAAACATCTCCCAGCCCTGGGAGGGGCTGGCTGCCCCTGTCCACCCAAATGGAGAAGCCAGGGGAGCAGGCAAACGCTGTGCCACAGTGGGGACACAATGGGGTCCTGTCCTGTCACCCCGGGCAGGGGACATTGGGCCATTGTCTGGGACAGGGAGAACAACAGCAGCTGCAGCTGGCGGCTCTGAGCTCACCAGGCTGCCTCTGCCCCGGTCACCGTGCCCCCCTGCCCTCTGCCAGCGTCCCCCTGAGCCAAAGATCCTGGTCCCTGTCCCCTGGGGGGTCACCAGGCTGCTGGGGACAGCTGCCTGCTCCTGTCCCTTAGGGATGCTCTGCACCAAGTGTAGGGTTCGGTCCCTGGGCTTTGCCCGCTTTGCTCCCCGGGGCTGCGGGGCGGGGACAAGCCCTGGGGTGACATTTCCGGGCCGCCTGCCACTGTCACTTGGCCACCGTGATCTTTGTGACGCTGTCGGCTCCAGGCTCGGGCTGCGGTGCCGAGAGCTGATGGGGCAGAAAGCGCCAAGGGACAGGGCGTGGCCCGGGGACACCGGGAGGGGACAGGGACACGGACAGTGCCATGTGTGCAGTGCCACCAGCACCGCAGGCAGCCAGGCTGCACCCCCAGCCCTCGGTGGGCACGGTGACATCTGTAAATCTGGAACTATTTGTATTTATTGAAGAAACGAACACATGGAAAAATCACAGACACAAATGTTTGAAAATAACAGTAAGAAGTATTTCTTCCATTTCTTTGTTGTAATATTAGAGCAAGCAAACATGTTTTAATGTCTCATGTTTGCATTAATGACAGAAAATATTATTGGGAGAAATGAAATATATGACAAAGCAGCATGTATCAATGAATCTTGCTCCCTGGCTCTTACAGCATTTACTCTGAGGTTCAGTGGTATTCAACACAACTAAGCTATTTGCTTCATATTTTTCAGCGTTAATCAGTGGGGAAAATGGGAAAATTTTGATATATTGAAGGAAAATCTGCATCCATCTACAGGGTGGCACCTGGGCTGCCCCACGTGCTGCAGGGTGGGTGGTGGGTGCCCAGAACCAACATCTCAGTGGGCACAGTGACAATTGTCACTCCCCAGGGTGGCACCTGGGCTGCCTCACGTGCTGCAGGGTGGGTGGTGGGTGCCCAGCACCAACCCCTGGGTGGGCACAGTGACAATTGTCACAGCCCAGGGTGGCACCTGGGCTGCCTCACGTGCTGCTGGGTGGGTGGTGGGTGCCCAGCACCCTGCAGCACCCACGGGCAGTGCTGGGGCCCTGCTGCTCCAGTGGTTTGATGGCAAGTGACAGAATGGGGGCAGGGCTGTGTCAGCCCACGGCGCCCCGGGCACTGAGCGTGGCCATAGGAGCAGGGATGGAGCAGGGATGGGGCACTGGGAGAAATCCAGGGGTTCTGGGAAACCCACAGAGCCCTGGTCATGCCCACAATGTGCCACCAGAGCCTGTGAAAATCCCAAATCAGGGATGGAAGACTCTTCTGGGCAGCCCAGTGGAAATCCTGCCTGTGGATGGAACAAGGAAGGCTTTAAGGATCATTCCACAAGAAACCATCCCGTGATTTGTTGGGATGCAATGTGTGACCCCTTGCAGGAGCCCAGGGATGTGGGGCAGCCCTGGGTGCTGCCCACCCAAGCACAGCCAGCATCCACCCCGTGTGCTGGAATGCTCCATCCCAGCTCCCCAGCCATGTTTGCCTCCATTTAAGCCTGGAAGTGAGGGGTTAACCCACTCCCAGGCAGCCCCAGCCCAGTTTTGTGGAGGAGAAGCAGATGTGGGAGTGGGGAGGCTGCGAGGGGCTGCCTGGGGCTGGGGCTGAGCTCCTCAGCTGCAGCACTGGGAAATCAGGGCTGAAATTGGGATCAGATGTGGGCAACTTCCCCCTCTAAATGCAGCACTGCAGGGCTGCTTGGGCTGCTTCTGCTCTGCTGGGGAGGAGGAGGAGGAGGGTTTTGGGGTGCTGCTGGGCCCAGGGTGGCTGCAGGGAGCTGCAGAGGGTGCTGCTCCCTTTGGAGGGCTGTGTTTTCCTTGGGGAGTGCCCCTGCCAGGCTGGAGCAGGCTCTTCCCGGGGTAGGGATGATGCAGGAGCTGGTGGCTGGCGTGGAGAAGCTCAGCTTTGACTCAGAGGCTGATGTGGAGGAGCTTGGAGCTCGGCCTCTGCCCTTCCCAGGGGTGGACAGTAAGTTGGGGACAGGGCTGTGGCATTTTGGAGGGTGACAGGGCTGTGGGAACTTTTGGGGTTCTCCTATTGCTGCCCTCCTGCAGCACCTGGGTGGGTTTTTTTTTGGCTTTGAGTATTGCTCCCTTAAGGATGCAGCTGGAAAAGCCCTTGGGGAGCTGCCAGGGTCCCCAGTGTCCCCACGGTGCCACAGCACTGGGGGTAGCAGGGGAAGCTCTCCCCACTCTGAGCTGTGGGGACAGGCAGGGCTAGGGTTTTGGGGACAGGCTGAGTGTGACAGGGCTGTCCAGGTGTGCAGGGCTGGGCTGTGGCAGTGGGGGACAGGCTGTGTGACAGTGGGACAGGCTGTGTGACAGGCTGGCTGTGACACGGCTGTCCAGGTGTGCAGGGCCAGGCTGTGTGACAGTGGGGGCCAGGCTGTGTGACAGTGGGGGACAGGCTGTGTGACAGTGGGGGACAGGCTGTGTGACAGTGGGGACAGGCTGTGTGACAGTGGGGACAGGCTGTGTGACAGGCTGGCTGTGACACGGCTGTCCAGGTGTGCAGGGCCAGGCTGTGTGACAGTGGGGGCCAGGCTGTGTGACAGTGGGGACAGGCTGTGTGACAGGCTGGCTGTGACACGGCTGTCCAGGTGTGCAGGGCCACCCCCGGCACGGCGGGGCCAAGCCCGCGGTGTGCAAGCATTGGCTGCGAGGGCTCTGCAAGAGGGGCGACGGCTGCGACTTCCTGCACGACTACGACGCCGCCAGGATGCCCCAGTGCTATTTCTACTCCAAGTTCGGTAGGTGCGGGGCTGGCCGGGCCGGGGACCCTCCTCCCCTCCCGGGTCTGGCCTCGAGCAAGCGGCTGATGCCACCTCCTGACTGCGGGAAGAAGTGCCACTGTCGCTCAGCCCGGTCACTGTCCCCCCCAGCCATCCTGGCTGTTCCCAGGACACCCCAATTCCTTCCATCAGCCCGTCCTCGAGCCATCCCCGCTGCGTTTGGCTGGAATGAGCATTGTCCCCAGTGTCCCCTGTTCCCGCAGGTGAGTGCAGCAACAAGGACTGTCCCTTCCTGCACGTCGATGGCACCGCCAGCACCGTGGGCTGTCCCTGGTACGACCGTGGCTTCTGCAGGCACGGTGAGCGGGGCTGGAACCGGCACCCGCAGGGGATTTGGGCTCGGGGCTGCGGGGAAACCGAGCCCCCGCAGTCCTGGGGTGATGCCGTGTCCCTGTGAGTGTCCCCTCTGCCTGGCAGGTCCCCTGTGCAAGTACAAGCACACCAGGAGGGTGATGTGTGCCAACTACCTGGTGGGATTCTGCCCGGAGGGACCCAAGTGCAAATTCGTGCAGTATGTACTGGGCAGGCTGGGGGGGTGGAGGGGGTTGGGGAGGGGGAACCCCCTCTCTGAGGTGGCTGTGACCCTTGTAGGGTCAGGGACAAGGAGCCAAAGGGTCTGAATTAACCAAACCCCACACCCAAGCTGTGCTGCTGGCAGCAGGGAACAGCCCTGGTCCCCGTGGAGGTGCCTGGAGCAGCTCCAGGACATCCCTGGGGGGGCTCAGGAGGATCGGGGGGCACAGGGAGTAACTGCCTGTCCTCTGTGTCCCCTCCAGCCTCAAGGCCGGCCTGATGAGCAGCAGCACAGACCCATCCAAGGTGAAGCTGCTTTCCCTGCTCCTCTAGGGGATGATGCCCCAGCTGCCCCCCCAGCTCCTGAACTGCCCCCCTGCCCCCCTTTCCCCCCCCCAGGGAGCTGGGTGTCCATGGGGGCTGGTCCAGCGGGATCTGGCTGCTGCAGAGGTCAGGGCAGGTGAGGATGTGCCACCCAAGGAGCCACCTGCACATGGCACCCAGCACCTGGCAGCTCATCTGTGGGACACCAGAGGCTGCACCCCGAGCTCACAGAGCCTGGTGGAGGGAGGCACCTGCTCCAAGGTGAGAGATCTGGGGAATGGGAGGGCTGGGAGCAGCAGCCTCACCTTGGAGGGAGGGTGAGGAGCAGCAGGGCTGTGGGGATTCCCAGAGTGTTCCCCAAACAGCCTCTGTGGCTGGAAATGTCTTTTCCTTGTGTTATTTGGCCCTGTCCTCCTGGAGCTGGGGTGGGAGCCAGCAGAGGAAGGGATTCCAGTGGTGATAACCACTGGGAAGAACAAATCCTCCTGGCTGAGAGGTTTGGTGTAGTTGGAGGTCTGGGGGTGCTGTTTCCATGATCCCATCCCATTGGAAATGGGGTCAAAACCACCATGTGGCAGTGGCTGATCCATTCCCTGTGCCCCCAGGGCAGATCAGTCAGTCCCTGTGGCAGTGAGAGCAGGAGGACACGGCTGCAAATGCTGCTGGGGAAGTGACTCCAGTGCTCCCACACAGAGCAGGGAAGGAGGAAACCACAGGACACCACGGACACAGCACCAAAGCAGCTGCTGGATAGAAAAGCCAGCGGGGTTTGCCCAGCACCAGCTCACAGCTGGCACAGAAATCACTTCATGCAATGAAATTTGGGACTTCCCACAGCTGGCTGCTGCTCCTGGCACTGCTGCCTGTGGGCAGGCTGGGACAGCAGCAGCATTCCCAAGGTTTGGAGGGGTGCAGGATCCTGGGCACAGGGGTGAGGGTGTGCCCATCCCTTGGGGAAGGGGGCACAAAGCACCACGTTTCAGATCACAACCCAAGCAGGAAAGAAAAAATCCACACAAATTTTTATTGCTGGTGAGAAGAGTTTTTGGTGCAACACCTCTGTCACAGCACTACTGCACTCTGCAGAATAAAGAGCTCAGCCTTTTAATTCTTGGCTTTTCTTTTTGCCCTTCATGCCTGCAACATGAGCAACCCTTTCCCAGACATGTCTGGGAATGGCAGGCTCCAACTAGCACTCCTGACTGTCCTGGTTTGGCTGCTGCAGGGCTGTTTGCCCTTTGGGCACAACAGCTCATCCCATGGATTTTTCTTCCTGGAATTAGGGCACTGTGGTCTGAGCTGTTCCAGTGCCTTCACCAGTCCCACCAGTACAAGGGGTGAGAACAAACTGGGCTGGGCCAGGCACAGCCCTGGATTTGATGGGAATGGTTACTGGGCTTGAAGCCCACCCTGCTACAGCAGAATTGTCAACTAATCTCTAATGGCAGCTCAGCCAAGGTGCTGTCCCCTGTCCCCAGCAAGGGATCTGGGACTCTGCAGCCTCCAGGAGCTCTCCTGCCCTCTCACATCTCTCAGGGTGCCTCTCATGTCACTACTGAAAGCTGCCTGACCCACGGAGGGGTGACCACAGGCTGTCCCCTCTCTGCTACACAAGCTGACCTGCAAAGGGGCCCCTCCTCAGCTCCAGCTCCAGCCAGGCCCTGCTGCTGGGAATTCCTGCAGGGATCCCAGTGCTGGCTGCTCTGCTGCCTCCCCAGCAGCTGGGGCTGCTCCTTGGCTGCTGCTCCAGCTCCTTCAGTGGTACTTTCGCCAGCGGTGCCGCTCTGGAACAAGGAGAAAACCATTCCAGTGTCAGCCCAGGGATCTCCAGTGGGATGAGGAGCTCAACTTCAGCTTCTCTGTTTATGTGCTGCAAGGGGCAGCCACCCAAGCACCAGCCAAGCCCCTGTCATTTGTCAGGAACTGCAGGGAACAGAGATCCTGGTGGAACATCTCCTCCCTCTGCCCTGTGTGGGCTTTTCCAAGTGCTCCTGACAATCCTGGTGCTCTCCAGGGAGAAGCTGGGAGTCTGCAACCCATATCAGCACTTTTATTAACCAAATTCCTCTCCCCACCTAGAAAATCCTGCTCTCTGAGCTCTGGTGTTAGTCTTAAGTGGGGAGTATTTAAATAATTTAATTACTGAAATTATTCCACAGCTTTAATTAACAGCAATGCTAAACAGCCTTTCCAAGTGCTGCAAAAGGAAGTTTTCCTGCAATAGGAGACCCCAAGGAATTCTTACTGAAGTGCTGGTAGTTCCAGCCATAGCTGAACAGGCAGTAGCCAGCCAGGAGCATGGAGATTCCAGCAGGTCCCCCCTGCTTCACGTGGATGTATCTGGCACAATAACTGCTCCAGGCTGTTGGGAGAGAAAGGAAAGAGAGAAATCATGGGCTGGTCTTGGCAATTCACTGTTTCCATGCAACTTTATAAAGCTAAAAATTTATTTAAAGTTTATTCCCACTGCCAGAGGGCAGGGATGGATGGGATGTTGGGATGAGAGATGGGAAGGAATTGTTCCTTGTGAAGGAGGGGAGGCCAGAGAAGTTGTGGCTGCTCCTGGATCCCTGGAAGAGTCCAAGGCCAGGCTGGATGAGGTTTGGAGCCACCTGGGAGAGTGGAAGGTGTCCCTGCCCATGGATCATCTTTATCATCTTTGGTCCCTCCCAAACCATCCCCTCACTCAATGATTTGTGCTTTGTAAAGATCCAGGCTGACCACTGGGATCAGTGAAGGAAATCAGGGGACAGTGGGGTGGATCTGCCCCAAAAGGCAGGAATTCTCACCTTTCTGCACTGCTCCCAGCAGCCCCTGGGGAGAGAAGCTGCAGGTTCTGATCCAGGAGTGCAGCTCCCCCAGCCTCACCTCCATCAAGGGCCTCTCTGAGAGGGGACCTGCAGGGTGACAAGTGCTCATGGAATTTGGGTTTGGAAAAGGAGAGGGAATCACCTGTCCCACAAAGTTTGGGCTCGAGCCTGACTCCAGCCTCCATAAAAACATCAACCATTGGTTTTGCCGGCTGGAGGATGCCCAGATTGGGTTCTCCTGGATCCTTTCTGGGCAAGCCCAGCAGCTCAGCACTCCCCACCCCTCCTCTGCCATCCCAGCACTGACACTTTCGTTACCTTGTTGCCCTCGAGTGAAACCACCCTTGGGTGTCTCCGCTCCGATCCTCAAATCCTCGTGGGAACGCTTCCCTGGAAACATCCTCAGCCCTTCATAGGCAGGATACAAGTCTGGAAACCACTCCAAGCCCCTGGCGGTGGCCCCGGCGCTCTGGATTTTGGCCGTGTGGAGCAGATGCAGCTCCGGGGCTCTGCCCGCGTTCAGCCCGGGCTCGGACACTCCCTCGCCGCCGTCCCGCAGCCTCTGCCGGCCGCTGAGCTCGTTTTTGGGTGTCCCCTGGCCGTCACCTCCGATTGCCTCCATCGGTGACAGATGGAGCTTCTTGGGATGCAAAGCAGCCAGGGGGGGTTTAGATCCCACCCCAAATTCCACCTGCACCTGCTCCTCTCCCGCCGTGAATTTGTCTTTCCCTTCCTGCTGCCCCAGCTCACCGCGGCTATTTCTGCTCTCAGGGGAATCTCGAAGTGCCTTTGCTGCCTTTAAATTTTCTCCCTTGGAGCTCGCGGTGCCGCTGCCCGCGGCTCCCTGGCTCCGAGTCTCGTTGCTCTTGGATTTCTGGGCGGTTTCGGGGCGCTGCGTCGGGGCGGCGGTGCCGGGCTCCGTCCGCTCCGCGGGGCCCCGGGGCCGCTTCTCCCTCAGCACCCTGGCGCGGAGCTGCTCGATCACCACCCGCGGCCCCTTCCGCAGCTGCCGCGGCACCTCCTGCACCTCCTCGGGGTGCAGGTCCAGGCTCCGGGCCACGTCCTGCACGGCCGGGGAGCGGCTGCGGGGCCCGGGAGCTCGGCCGGGCGCGGGGGGCTGCGCTGGGGCCGTGCCGGGCTGGGGGCCCGGTGCCGGTCCCGGTGCCGATGCCGGCGGCGCTGCCTTGCAGTGCGGGAGGTGCGCGCGGAGCCGCTTGAAGGGGCGCAGGCAGTGCGGGCACAGCTCCGTCCCCGCCGCCATCACCCTCACCCTCACACCCCTCCCGATGACGTCACAACGGCGCAGCGCTCCCCCTTCCGCCGCGGCGCCCGCGCTGTGACGTCACAAAGGCGCATCCCCGCCCCTTGCGCGGGCGCACGCCGTGACGTCACGGGGGCGAGGCGGCGGCGGCGGCGGAAGCGGCGCTCGGGGCCGGGCAGGGCCGCGCTGCCGCCCCTCAGCCGCGGCCTCGGCCGGAGCGCGCCATGAGCTGCCGGCAGCCGCTGCCGAGCGAGCGCGGAGCCAGGCAGAGGTGCGTGAGGGCGGCCCGGAGCGCTGGGGGGGATCAGCGGGAACCGGGGCTGGAGGCTGCGCGCCGGGATGCGGGGAGATTCCCGGAGGCGGGAATGGGGTAGAAAGGACCTGAAAAGCCTTCCCGTGGCAGCGGCACCGAGCGCCGGCTGCTCCCGGCCCAGGAGGATGCGGAGCTCGGGGAGCGGCAGGCGTGGGCCAAGCCCGGCAGCTGAGCCGGTTATAAATACCGCCCTCCAGCCTGCTTTGACTCATTCCAACACGGATTAATTTTAGGCGCACCAAAACAGCTCCATCCTGTGGTTTTGGGGTTTTTTGTTGGTTTTTTTTTTTGACTTGTCACGTTTGTGGGGAGAAGCGTTGGATGCTTGTGTAGGAATTTTGGGATGTCCCAGAATGTGGCGGTGGTTTGGGGTGGAAGGGGCTTCATCCAGTGCCATGGGCAGGGACACCCCCCACTGTCCCACGTTATCCCTGAGTTCTTCCCTTTATCTCCCCTAATCTGGGAATATCAGCACTGCCCTCACCCCATCCTCCTCCCTCAAACTCTGCTTTGCCTTGATGCCCGCTCAGATTTGGATAAAAATGAGGTTAAAACTTGTACCCGGCAGTGCAAGGTGTAATGAGAGGGTGGCAAAACATCAGCAACAGGGAAGAGTTTGTTTTCCACGAGGTGTTTCCTGACAAAACCTTATTTCCACATGGGAATGTGATTGTTTTGGGATGTGACTCGACTCTGAACACTGTCAGAGGGGGGAGTTGTTGGAGATGTGGCACTGCCACTGTCCCCAGCCTGCCAGGTGTCACTCTGAGCCCAGGGATTATTTTTAGATGTGCAAGGCTGACAATTGTTAAATGGGTTTATTTGGGTTTAATGTGAGTCCACGTGCCTTAAACTGATGGGAAACATCTTGTGAGAAGCAGGATCCTCTTCTCAAAGGGGAATCTGAGAGGCCACAGCACCTCAGGGGTCTGGAGACATCCTGCATTCATTTATCAGCTGTTCCTGCTTTTTTTGGGTGCTCTCAGAAGGCAGATGGGTGAGCTGATGGTTTTTTTTCCCCCTGCAGGAAGAGGAGAAGGAATGGCAATGAAGATGATGGGCATGTTCCCCAGACCAAACGTAGCACCAGGAATTCTGTCCTGCAGGACTCGTGGGACACTGAGGTGAGAGCCTGGCCAGGCACATCCACTCTCCTTCCAGCAGCTCCTGGCTTATCCTGTTTTCAATTTTATTTTTTTTTTTTTGTTTCATCTTTATTTCATAGCTTTGTGTGTGAGGTTTGACTTGGTGACATCAGGGATTGAAATCAGCACTGATTTGGAAATCAGCATTTCCACTGAGCCTGGTTATCCCTGAATATTTCTGGGAGGAAATTGCAAATCCTGCTTTGCAGCACCCAGGGAAATATTTTCCTGCTGTTTCTGCTTTTGCTGTGTGGGCTGAGCTGTGAGCAGAGCTGAGGGGGTGAGGGTGGAGGTGTCCCTGTGCTCACTCTGCCTGACCACCAGCTCTCCTTACAGTCAGGTGATTATTTGTGGGAGAAAGACAAAACACATTCCAGGCAGCCCTTATCTGATGTGGAAAAAATGCTCTGCTAGAGCTGCTCAGTGTAAGCAAGACTTCTTCACAGCTAAAACACTCAAAATTCTGTAGTTTTTTCTCATATTTTCCATTAATTTTTGCTGGATGTGAGATAAACTCTCTTGTTTTCTTACCCTTCACCAAATTCTCTCAGTGGAATTTGAGATTTCCTTTTTTTCCAAAATAAAAGCAGCTGATTTCCCAACTGCTGCCAGATTTCCTGAGATGTCACCTGGGTGAATCACCTGAGAATTCACTGTGAGCAACATCCTTGTGTTCAGAACATTCATGGAAAAGAGGGTGCAGAGCAGAGGCTCCCTCTCTGCAGTTAATGAAATGAATTTCTTTGAAGGTTTTGGAAATACCCTTGCTTTTGAAGATGGATTGTAATGAGCCCTTACAGTCTGAATTATCACAGAATTAACTCAATTATTCAACAGCTCATTGTACTCCACAGTAAATATTTAGTTGCTTTGTAACTCTGAGCTCTTTTATAATCTGGAAATGGTTTCAGATGGATATTTCTACCTTGCTGTTGTGAGGGTGGCTCTCTCTTCACCTGGGATAGGAATCACTGCTGGAAATGCTTTCAGAGCTGCTGTCCATTGTGCAGGAATTCTCTGGGATGGCTGCTGCTGTGTTCCCAGCAGGGACACTTTGCATTTTTGGGGTGTGATGGGGAGAGGCAGCCCTGCTCTGCTGCCAGCTGACACTCAGTCACTTGTCCAACAGGTCAAACCCCTCCCTGTGTGTAGAGTAGTTAAAGGCTAAAGCAGCTTTAGTGTGGAACAAGGGATTGGAGTGGGAGTGATGAAATTAAGGATATCAGGAAAACCCCCTGATGGTGAGTGCCAGAAGCACCTTTGCTTGTTGTGTCAACAGCTGGTGTTTGGGCAGAGCCACTAAAAGCAGGGCTGGCAGTGGGTTGGTGACCTCAGCCAGGGCAAGGTCACTGCTCAGCCTAACACAGATCTGCTTCTTGCATGCACTTGCCTGCTAACAGGCTGGTTTTAGCACCTTGAACCCTGCTGGGAGGCAGGAGGGGCTGTCACTGCTGAGGACTGGACACAGCTTCTCAAACACCCCAGTTCCTGGGGCTCAGGATTCCCAATGATCTCTCTCGATTTTCTCCTTTTTCTTTTTTTTTTTTTGGCTTTTCTTGTTGGATCCCTGAACTGAGCATGACCAGAAATTCAAGCCACGAGATTAAATCTGTATTATTCCAATATTTGGTGAAAGATTTCCTGTGGCAAAGGGAGAGATCCTTGTGCTCATTGGGCACACATCCAACTGGTGCTGCCTGGAAACTCTCAGCCAGCTGGGAACACTTGTGCTGAGTTTCCTGATGCTCTGCTGTGTGCAAAGACACCTCTTGCTGCTTAAAAAATCTTGAAATATTGGGATATTGCTTGGGAAAGAGGGAATGGGAGCCATTTGTGACTGGTGAGAGTTGCTTTTCATCTCAGGGCATTGCAGAGCTGCTGGTGGTGAAACATTCCCCAAAGTCCTGATTCATCTGGCCTGGTTTGGTCCTCTCAGAGCACAAGCTCAGGATGGCAATCAGGCAGCTGCATTTCAAACAGGACTTGGCTTTTGACAGGGTCTCTTCCCTTTTTTAATTTTTTTTTTATTTTGTCTTGCACGTTTTGCTCTGGAGGATGAGGTGAAGGGAGGTTTTTTCCTTAGTGGCAGCTCAAACCTGGGCTGTTCTGTGATGTTATCCCTCAGTCCCTGAGCCCACTGCTCATCCAGATCACATCCAATTCCAGAGGATTTGCTGTTCTCTGCCCTGGATTATCCTTTCACCCAGGACAGGCAGCACCCCTCACTTCCAGCTTTCACAGGATGGAAACAGATTCTCTGCAGTCTCCCCAGTGCAGTTTTTTGGCTGTGAGGATGTGCCAGTGCTGCTGCCTGGGCTGGCAGAGCCCTGGCCTGGCTCCATGGGCAGCTCCAGCAATGTTAAACATTAGCAAGGCACAGCCTTTGCCACGGAATTCCACTTCCTGATCAGCCTGTCCTCCCTTTTCCAGGAGCTCAGCCGTGTTGTTTGCCCAATATTTGGTTAGAAATCCATTGCTTGTGCCCAGATCAAGCCAGGAGAAGCTGTGGTGGATCCTCCAAGCTGAGAGAAGCAGCAGGGCAAAGCCTTTGCTCTCCTTTTCCCAGGGAAGGAAGCGAGTCTGAGTGTTCTGCCTGACCCTTTCCTTCCTGGATAACTTCTGCAAACCCCAATTTCTCACAGTTCCTCTTTGTTCTGGCCAGGATTGAAACACCACCAGGTTCTGAACAGAGATCAAATCAAAGTTCTTGTCCCCCATTATCCAGAGAAGAGCTGGACTTCAGTTCTAACTAAAACCAGATCGTGGCTCTGTTAAACTCCTCTTGAAGTTGGGAGCAGCAGGGGCTGAGTGGCTTTTCCTCCAGTTCCTGTCACGAGGGATTGTCCCAGATCTGCACATTTCACAGGACTTTTGTTTGTTTGAAAACTTGTGAGGGCTAATGAGCTCAGTAAACCTTGAAGATGCCCTTTTGATAGTTAAAGTATTCACAAACGTCACTGGACTCCTTTCAAGCTTTGTTGATGCCCGACTTGATGACTTTAAAGATTCTTTTCCTCACTGATTGTGGTCCCAAACGCTTCCCAGAATGTGCAGCACAGCCCGGGCACAGGGTGGTGGGCAATGCGGGGGTGCCAGAAATCAGAAATAAAGAGGGTCTGACAAAGCCCATCTGTCACCAGCCTGAGGTGTCACCAACCCGTCCCAGCTTCACCAAGTCTGAGCTGCACAAACCAATGGCTGCAAACAGCTGGGAAACGGCAGCAGCAAGCGCGGCCAGCCTCTCACTCGGCTCTTTGCCTTCATTTGCAGAAGGTGCCTGCAGCGAAGCTCGCTAAGGAGCGCAGACTAAAAGGAAACAAAGTGCCCAGTGCGGTGGGTGACTGTGACTCTTTGTGCTGCTCTGCACGCCCCAGCTCCTCCCTGAGCCTGCCCTGCCCCTCTCCGCCTCTCCAGGCTCGCGAATCCGCCTCTGCTCCCTCGGGAAGCCGCCGGCTGTTTGTCTGTCCTCGCAGCCCGCGGCCCTTGGCTTGGCTCGCTGCGCTCCCACGGAGCTGCAGCGATTTCGGTGCTTAGCGAAACAAAGGAATTAGTCAGGGTTGGATGGTCGGGATCGATGGTGGAGGGGGCAGGGGGGAGGGAGGGAGGGATGTGTTCACCCTCCCTGGCACTGCTGGGGGCACTTTGCACCATTCCTGATTTATTCCAGAGTGCTGGGGGCACTTTGCACCATTCCTGATTTACTCCAGAGTGCTGGGGGCACTTTGCACCATTCCTGATTTACTCCAGAGTGCTGGGGGCACTTTGCACCATTCCTGATTTACTCCAGAGTGCTGGGGCACTTTGCACCATTCCTGATTTATTCCAGAGTGCTGGGGGCACTTTGCACCATTCCTGATTTACTCCAGGCAAGGCCTTTCTGGAGGTGGTGCTGACTGGTAAATCCCTGAGGATTTTGTGAAATTTGTCCTCTTCTGCTGTGGCCACAAAGCTGTGACTTCTGTGGCTTAATCCTTAGAAAAATTTCGATTTTTTTAGCTGCTGTCACTTATTGTGTCTGCTTCTATGAATTATTTATGAGGTGGCAGAGTAGCCACTTGCTGTTTGACTCATCCAGATATTTGCAGGTCCTGACCAGCAGATCCCACAAACTCAAATATTCCAGCTGGAACTAATGGAACCTTTCCTTAGCAGCCCTTAAAATGGTGTTTTATGCCTTTGAATCCCTCCTGATGATGGCAAATGCTCTTCCAGCCATTCCCATGAATGTGGTTATCCTAAATGCTGACAAATGAGCCCTGGCCTCTCACTCCAGTCAGATGCTGAGTTCTTTTTGCTGCATGAGGAATTATTTGGTGCCTGTTGCTCTTTCACTGTCATGTCAAGTAAATTGCTGTGGGATTGCTCTGGAACCCTTCCAGTTAACACTGCTGTGGAGCACTTAACTGGGAGAAGAGTTCTTGATGTTAGAGTGCTCAAACACTCCAACTGGCTGTGGTGTGCATTTGTTTCTCACAGCCTCTTGCTTTGGATGCTTCAGATCTCACTTTGTAGGAAAATGCTTTGCATGGTGCAGAAGTGCCAGCCCTGCCCTGCCTGTGCTCACACCTGCAGCTCCCTGGGAATGCTCTTTATTTTCCACCCCCCATCACTCCAGTGCAGGGGAATGGGGGCAGAGCTGAGGGGTTTAACTGGGAGGGATTGAAATCCAACATCCCAGAGGTCACTGGACCCTGGGTGAAGGTTTGTCCCCCCCCTCCAAAGTGCCAAGGTGGATTTCTTCATTCCATCAAGCTGGAAATGTGCAAGGGAGGGATTTATCCAAAGCTTTGCTCTCTGTGGGGTGAGGAGGAGGTGTGTGATGTTGCTGTTCACCCTCTGTGTGTGTCCCAGTCCTCCAGCAGTGACAGTGGCAGCAGCAGCAGCAGCAGCTGCAGCAGCAGCAGCATCAACAGCCCTGAGAGAGCCGAGTCCAGCCTGAAGGCCAGCATTGGATCCAGCCCTGTGTCCTCCCAGCCCTTCCACGAGCAGTCTGCACTAAGCCAAGGTCCTTACTTCCACATCAACCAGATCCTGAAGGAAGCTCATTTCCACAGCCTACAGAGCCGGGGACGCCTCCCTACATGATGACCCAGCAGCTCCCTGCCTTCTGTGAAGGGACAGCACTGTGTAGATTTGATATTTCAACTTCAAAGTTTGTTAAAATGGAATTGCACAAAAATTGCCTGTTGCCTTTTCAGTCTATATTTGAAATAACAGGTTAACAGGAGATTGTTTACTTGTGGTTTGCTGCACTATTGCAATGCAAAAGGGGCTTTGAAGCAATTTTTATAGGATTCTTTTTGGGGTGGTTCTAAAGGAGACTGAGGAGTCCACATGTGTGTTATAGGATTGCAAACTGTCCAATTCCAATCGACTGCCTAATCTGTTTGTTAGCAAGTTGTTGCTTTCTGTAAAGTTCTCTTAAGCGTTCCTCTTCAGTTTTATAAGTCTTTTTTTTTTTTTTTTAAATTTCAATAAACTAGTTAAAAAATGATTTGGCAACATAATTTTTTGAGCATTTAGAGTTAGTGAAAATAGGAGCAGCGAGTGTAGGTGCTCAGGCCTGTGAGCTGCCACCCAGCTCAGGGTGATGAGGCTTCTCATGAGCTTCACTGCTGCAGGACTGGAAGGGAAATGTGAAATTAGAGCCAGGACAGGTCAGGCAGGTGCTGCAGGGGCCACTCACAGCAGGGTGGTGGTGCCTGGAGGACACAGCTGTCTTCTCCTGCTCCAGCACCCCTTTCCAGCTGTGAAATACTTTGTTTTCTGTTAGTGTGTAGGTTATTTTGGCCTTTTTCTTTTTTTTTTTTCTTTTAACAATGTAAGGATAGGAGGTGAAAGAGCAGCTCCACCTCCGTTCCAGCAGCCAGGAGGGGACAAGGACAATCCAAGCCATGACAGGCTGAGGAAGCACTGCCCATCCCAGAGGTGCCACCAAGGGGACAGAGAGATCTCAGTGAGGACCAGGAGCCAGAGCAGTTTATTGTTTGCAGCCTCACTTGCTCATGGAGAGCCAGCCCAGCTTGAAGAGCGACGGCGCCGCCTCCTCCTCGTGGCTGAGCAGCTGCCGGAACAGGGAGCCCGGCCCTGCCTCCTCCTCCTCCTCCCTGGGCAGCACTGCAGCTGCAGCCTGCTCCTTGGCAAAGACAGCAGTGCCTCTGAGTGTCACAGCACCCTCAGGGCACAGCCACGCCCGCAGCCCTGTCACTGCTGCCTTGGTGACAGTCACAGGGCACAGCACTGGCTGCTGCCAGCAACAGGCAGGTGGCACTCAGTGCTCAGAACCCTCTGCCTCCCAGAGCAGGGGATCCCAGCCTGGCTGAAGCACAGGAGCTGTGCTTGCAGAACTGCAGATTTTAACTTTAAGGAGTTTTAGCATTGAGGAAGGAACAAGCATCTGTCAGGGATCCTGGGAGTGAGGCTGGCACAGGACAGGGGTGTGACAGGACAAGCCAGACAGCACTGCACACTGCTATGCTCTAGTCCAGCTGAGCTGTGAGAGGTGAGGAATACCTTTACTGGGAATCCTGGGCTTTTAAACAGCCCTTCTGCTGGGTCTGCTCCTAAATGCCTCCAACTCATGGAGAGCTGCAAACTGAACATCATCTCAAATGACACTGCTCAAACCAGGCCTTCACCTCTTGGTCTTGGCTCTTTCAAGACTCAACAACTTGTCCCAGTTGCCAAGACCACCAGAGATAGATAATAATGGTAATAAATTAATTGCTGCTTCCCACAGCAGTGAGGTATTCCTTGGCTCTCAGCCAGCACACACAGCTCCATCTAAGCAGATATTTGAAACTGGGGGAAATGGAGCAACAGAAAGATTGGCTGCTAGAGCTCAGCAGCAGGTCACTGCTCACACAGCTGGGGTACCTGAGCCTCCTGGGGGTTACAGGGCAGCATCCCACTGCAAAGGAGTTCAAGCATTAGCTCCTGTCCTTCAGCCTTTCCTGCAGCCCCAGTTCATGACTTGTCTTTGGTGCATTGCCCTCAGCCATGTAAACCTCACTGCAGTGACCCCAAAACCACCTCAGGGGTAAAGGGTGGGGTTCTGGAGGGTCCTGGAGAAATCCACCCCATCCCCTGCTGTGCTGCCATAATGATTTGTTTTACTGGAAATAAAAATCAGGTGAAATAACGTTTGGCTGCTTGCTTCTTTCTGCACAAACTTGAGTGGTGGAGTGACAATGAATACTGAGGAAATATTCCCATTTTTACAGCTCACTCCAAACACCAACCTGGACTCTCTCTGTGCTCCTGGCAGTGGCCTTGCTCCTCCGTGAGCTCGACATGCTCAGGGGCAGAAGTCCAAACCTTAAAGAAATGGAAGGAAGAAATGTGGGAAGAAAGAAATTGTGGGAAGCAGCAATTCCAGAGCAGCTTCCCAGAGGCAGGAGAATGGCTGGAAGAGCTGGGAGCCTCACCTGATCTGGCTGGATGCTAAGGGCAGGATGTTGTGGAGCTCCTGTGAGCTTGGTGTGGCACCCCTGCTCGTGTACTGGTGTTCTGTCCCAGTCAGCAGCCCAAAGAGAACCTGCAAGGCACCAGCACATGCCTGGGTTTGGGGAAAAGAACCTGGAGGGCACCAGGAGCTGTTTGGGTTTGGGGAAAAGAACCTGGAGGGCACCAGGAGCTGTTTGGGTTTGGGAAGAGGAGCTGGAGGGCACCAGGAGCTGTTTGGGTTTGGGGAAAAGAACCTGGAGGGCACCAGGAACTGTTTGGGTTTGGGAAGAGGAGCTGGAGAGCACCAGGAGCTGTTTGGGTTTGGGAAGAGGAACTGGAGAGCACCAGGAGCTGTTTGGGTTTGGGGAAAAGAACCTGGAGAGCACCAGGAGCTGTTTGGGTTTGGGAAGAGGAGCTGGAGGGCACCAGGAGCTGTTTGGGTTTGGGAAGAGGAGCTGGAGGGCACCAGGAGCTGTTTGGGTTTGGGAAGAGGAGCTGGAGGGCACCAGGAACTGTTTGGGTTTGGGATTCCTGCACAGTGGACTCCACACTGGCACACACCATCAGCACTGAGTGTGAACATGAAGTGTGTCCCTTCCCCCTCTTAACTCCTGTGTTTAATTATTCCCACAGCTGAGCCCCAGGCCTGTTTCAGCACTACTTAACCCAATTAGTGTTGCCCAGGCTGCAGTGAATCCTGTTAGATAAAGTTCAGCCAGCCCCACACACTGCAGCCAGCTCAGCAGCTCCTCTTATCTTCAGCTGGCACTGAACATTCCTCCCCTTTCCAAGGAAGTGCCAGTGCTTATCTGGAGGCTTTGAGGAGTTGAAAGGCAGCCCAGCAGCCCTGCTGGAGGCACCTGCAGCCCTGCTGGAGGCACCTGCAGCCCTGCTGGAGGCACCTGCAGCCCTGCTGGAGGCACCTGCTGCCCTGCCCTACCGAGGTTCTCTGCACCAGGCGGTTCAGGTTGCTGTTCAGGTGTGGGGTGAACACGTCCAGGTCAAAGGGGTCAATGTGTCCCTCCAGGAAGTCCATGATCTTCTCAATCCTGCAGAGCAGAGGCTCCTCTCAGGGGTGACACCCTGCTGATGCCAGCTCTGAAGCAGCCAGGGAGTTCCTGGCTGGGTGATGAGCAGAGCAGGAATTACTCAGCAGAGCAGCAGCTGCCCCAAGGGTTTGCAGCTCCTACACAATCCCTGCTCCCAGGGCCCCCCCAAGGCTGCAGTTAACTCAAAGCTGTAACTCCTGGAGGATCCTGAGGGCATCCTATGGACACACAGCCCACAGAATGCCAGCCTCTGTTCTGAGGATAAGCTCAGTTTGTGCAGTGTCACAGCTTGCACAATTTCAGTGCCCCCCAAAGCACTGCTGGAGGATGTGAACCCCAGAATGAGCCATACCCAGAGTCCTGCTTGATCCTGCTGGGCTTTGTGTCCTCACTCTTGGCTGTCAGGATGATGCTGAGGTACCTCAGGTCGTAGAGCAGCTGCAGAGCCCTGCTCTGGGTCAGGGGGAAGCTGTCTGGCCTCTGCAAACAGGACAGGCAGGAATGGGGCTCCTCCCTGGCACAGGGGGGGGATTTGAGAACACCACCCCCAAGGCACAACCAGAGTGTGAAATCTGGTGTCTGCTCCCCTCCTGGACGTGTCCCTGCATTCCCAGCCCACAGCCAGGTACCTTCTCCTGCTTCTGCTCCACCAGCTTCTCGTAGGCAGTGAGCACCTCAGCCATGCAGCTCCTCAGCAGCTCCTGCAGGGTGACCTTGGGCAGGGTGTGCCCTCCCACCCTGTTCAGCTCCTGGCACAGGCTGAACAGGAGGCACTGCACGTGCCACGAGGGCTGCCCAGGAGAACACAGACAATTTCAGCTGCTCTGTAAACTCCATTCCCTTCCACATCCCTTCCTCAGCAGGCACAAAGATCTGCCCCACAGCTTGGCTCAGGCACCTCACAGGGTCTGGTTTACTGACACCCCAGATTTTGGGTTACAGCAGCTCCCAAAGTCCCAAAAAGACTTTACCAGCCACTGCAGTGAGAATTGTGCCAGCACAGACCCTGCTCTGCCCACCCACTCCCTGGGGCTGCTCCCCCCTCATCTCCTGGGCCTCCAGAGTTCCCATCCAGCTGCTTTTTCCCTCAGATAACAGCATTGACTGGGTAAGGCTCAGTGCATTTCCCTGTCCAGCCCCTCCTGTGCTGTGCAAACACAGAGCTCACCCAGGCCTGGCCTCCTCCCCTGCCACCTGCTGTCCCTGTGAGGTCATTCCTGTGCCACCACCACACCCCTGCTCCCTCAGGATTCCAGAGTCCCACTGCTGCAGCCCTGTCCTTCAATGCATCCAACTCCCATGGAATCCCTCTGTGTTTAAATCAGGCCCAAGTGCTCCTCTGGCTCAGTTTTACAGGACCTGAGCCAAGCTTACTCATAGAGATAAACAATGACAATGACCTATTTCCTTCCTGTGACCTCTGTCCTCACGAGGTGAGTATCTCAGAGAGCACCAGAGAGTGTTTGTCCTCTGCTGCTGACACCAAACAACCTCCCCAGCAGCTCAGCAAGTGCTCCAGGCAGTGCTGGGCTCCTGCCACAGGCTGCTCCTCATACCTGCACAGGCAGCCGGATCTTGGATGTCACACTGCTCCCAGACTCTGCTTCCTCCTGGATTTCAATCTCATCCCAGTTGGTGGCCATGGCCAGCACAGAGCCAGCTGTGTCCAGCAGCAATGTGTGGGTGAAGCTCTCAACCAGACTCTGGAGCACAAAAATGAAAGCCCTGATCACAGGAGAGTTCTAACAGGAGCAAGAGCAGCCAGCCCACCCTGCCTGGACCTGCTGCATCCCTGCACCTCCCAAAAATCAACCTTATGGACACCATTCCACTGGAGCCACCCTAAGGACAGCCAGCCCACCCTGCCTGGACCTGCATCCCTGCACTTCCCAAAATGAACCCTATGGACACCATCCCACTGGAGCCACCCCAAGAGCAGCCAGCCCACCCTGCCTAAACCTGCTGCATCCCTGCACTTCCCAAAATGAACCCTATGGACACCATCCCACTGGAGCCACCCCACGTGCCTGAGACCTGCTGCATCCCTGCACCTCCCAAAATCAACCTTATGGACACCATCCCACTGGAGCCACCCCACGTGCCTGAGACCTGCTGGATCCCTGCACCTCCCAAAATCAATCCTATGGACACCATCCCACTGGAGCCAGCCCAGCCAGGGAACCCCTCCCCAAAAAGCATCTCTGAGGAGGGAAAACAGCTCCTTACTTTGCTGACAGCCGAGCTCCAGAGCTGATAAGCCAACAGGCTGTGCTGCAGGAGCTCTGCCTTCACCCCCTGCCACTGGGCCAGCTCAGGGGACAGCTCCTGCCCCTTGCCCTTGCCCAGCTTCTTGGCAGAGCGCGGCTCCTTGGGCTCCTCCTGGCCCAGCACGCAGCGCTGCAGGTGCGGGCACAGCTCGGGCAGGGCCTGGCACAGCCTGGCCATGAAGAGCACAGCGTTGAGCCTGGCATGCCCAGGGGGGTGCAGCTGGCTCTGGGCACTCAGCAGCTGCTCCTGCAGGCAGCCCAGCAGGTTCTGGGTGCAGCCCAGGCAGCGCTCCCGCAGCAGCTCCCGCACGGCGCCCGCGTCGGCAAAGCGCGGGAAGGCAGAGCCGGGGGGCTCCCGGGGGACACAGCCCTGCTGGGGCAGGTAGCACAGCACGTCCTCCAGCCTGGCCTGCAGCTGGCAGTCCAGGGAGGAGCAGAAGCTCTGCAGGCAGGGGGTGAGGGCCTGTGCCTTCATGGCCAGCCCGCTGCGGGGGAAGGGCCCGCGCTGGCCCACGCTCAGCCAGGCCGCGTCCCCGGGCAGGTCCCCGGGGCTCTCCGACCACAGGAACAGAGCCACGTTGTGCTCCAGCTGCATCTGCTTGCTCAGGGCACCGCTGCTGCCCTGCACCTCCAACTCCTGCAAGGCTGCGGCCAGCAGCTGCTTGGAGCTGCTTGAAATGGAGTCGAAGCCTTCTTTGGTCAGGGTCTGCAACAGAACCAGGAGAAAAAAAGAGATTTCTAATTAAACACAGCCTCAGTGCACTGGGGGCTGGGTGAGACAACAACTGGGGGTGCAGAGCAAGGCTGCCCCTGCTCAGCACCCACCTGCAGCCTCTCCAGGAAGAGCTGCTGCAGCAGCTCCTCCCAGAGGGACACAGGTCTGTGCAGCAGGCGCTGGCACACGGGCTCCCAGCTGTGGCTGCTGGACTGGCTGGACAGCAGCTCCCACACGGCATCCCTGATCCCTGCCAGCCCCTTCATGCTCTTCACAAACACCAGCAGGGTCCTGAGCCCTGCCCTGATGTCATCACTGCACCTGCAGGCAAAGTTTCACCTCTGTGAGTGAGGAGGGTGAGGCCCTGGCACAGAGTGCCTGGCTGCCTCTCTGCTTAAATCAGGGAGGATGAGGAGGAATTCACCCACTCACATGCTGATCCACTGCTGCAGGGTCTCCCTGAGGTACTCCTGGCTGATGGGGTGTGCCAGGGTCCGTAGGGCTGGCTGGAATTCCACCACAGACTCGGGCAGGTACTTGAACCAGCTGCTCAGCTTCAGATCCTCCTCCAGCACCCCTCCTCTGCCTGCAATCCCAGCCAGGGATCAGCCCAGCACACAGCACCCTCCTGCCTGCACAGCTGGGCAGGTGCAGGGCTCACCTGCAGGGCTCTGGCCCGTGCTGCTCTCCAGGGTGGAGAAGAGCAATCCACAGGGCAGGGCTGGGTCTGGGGCCATCCCCTCAGGCAGGGTGTAGAACAGAGCGTGGGCCTGGTACAGCGTGGTGGTGAGCAGCTCCATCAGGGAACACACCTGAGCTTTGATACCTGCACCTGCACAGAGGGCACTGTGAGCCACGGCAGTGCCACTGTCACAGCCTCTGCTCCCTCCCAGGGAGGGCAAAGGGGGCTCAGCCTCACACCCCACCCCAACATTTATGGGACTGCCCCGGCCCTGCCCGTGGCACTGACCGTGGTGTGGCTGGTTGAGCAGCTGCTGGATGGCCATTTTCCTGGCCAGCAGGAAGTCAGCCAGGGCCTGCCGTGGGGAGCTGTCCTCCAGCAGCATGATGGCACACAGGGCTCCTGCCAGCGCCGCCTCCGAGCCCGCCCGGCTGCGCAGCAGCGCCCGGCTCTCCTGCAGGATGGTGCTCCTGCCAGGGCAGCCCTGGGTCACTGCTGAGCCCAGACTGGGGTCACTGCTGAGCCCAGACTGAGCTGGGGTCACTGCTGAGCCCAGACTGAGCTGGGGCACTGCTGAGCCCACCTGGGCCACTGCTGAGCCCACCTGGGCCACTGCTGAGCCCAGACTGAGCTGGGGTCACTGCTGAGCCCACACTGAGCTGGGGTCACTGCTGAGCCCACCTGGGCCACTGCTGAGCCCAGACTGAGCTGGGGTCACTGCTGAGCCCACACTGAGCTGGGGTCACTGCTGAGCCCACCTGGGCCACTGCTGAGCCCAGACTGAGCTGGGGCACTGCTGAGCCCAGACTGAGCTGGGGCACTGCTGAGCCCAGATTGAGCTGGGGCACTGCTGAGCCCAGACTGAGCTGGGCCACTGCTGAGCCCAGACTGAGCTGGGGTCACTGCTGAGCCCACACTGAGCTGGGGTCACTGCTGAGCCCACCTGGGCCACTGCTGAGCCCAGACTGAGCTGGGGCACTGCTGAGCCCAGACTGAGCTGGGGCACTGCTGAGCCCAGACTGAGCTGGGGAACTGCTGAACCCAGACTGAGCTGGGATCACTGCTGAGCCCAGACTGGAGTCACTGCTGAGCCCCAAACTCAGCTGGGGTCACTGCTGAGCCCACCTGGGCCACTGCTGAGCCCAGATTGGGGTCACTGCTGAGCCCAGACTGAGCTGGGGTCACTGCTGAGCCCAACTGGGCCACTGCTGAGCCCAGACTGAGCTGAGAATCACTGCCTGAGCCCACCTGGGTCACTGCTGAGCCCACCTGGGGTCATTGCCTGAGCCCCCCTCTCAGCTGGGTCTGTGTGTCACTGCCCAAGTGTGGCTCTCTCCACACTGTCCTGTGTCTGGGTGTTACAGAGATGGTTTCTGTCCCAGCTTCATGGAATGGTTTGTGTTGTAAAGGATCTCCTCAGATCCCTGTCAGTGCTGTGCTGTTACCTGATAGAGACCCCTGATCCTGCAGCCCCCAGGATGTGCTTGCTGACCATGGGATATTCCCTCACATCCCTCCTTCCCAGCCATTCCTGGAGCTCTGTGCTCCCAGCTTTGACACCTGCCACAGCCCAGGGATCCACCTCAGCACAGGCTAACAACTCTCCCACCCTGCCGCATGCAATTCCTGTCCTGCCTTCCCTGGGCTGTGCCTGACAGGGAACAACTTGAGCCGGGAGCGGCTCCAATTCCCTCCCCCAGGCTGCCCTAAGGAGGGGATGGCAGAGCCCAAACCCCTGTGAGCAGCCCGGGCACACACCTGAGGTGGCTGGCAGCCGCCACCTGGCGCAGCAGGATGGGGAAGCGGGCGAGCAGAGCCCCGGGGCGGGCGCGGGGCGGCGGGAGCTGCAGCCGGCGCCGCAGCTGAGCCCCGAGCAGCAGCAGCCGCGCCGCGGGCAGCAGCCGCCCGCGCTCCAGAGCGCCCCACACCCGCTCGGGAACCTCCAGCAGCAGCTTCAGCTGCGCCGCCGCCGCGAAGAAACCGCGCTGGGGCGGCGGGAGGACCTGCGGGGAGAAAGCGGTGAGGGCGCGGGGAGACAGGGGAGGAGAGGAGGGAAAGAGCCCCCTGCCCTCACCGCGCCGGCGGGCCCGGGCCGGGCGCTGCCCCCGCGCTGCAGCCCCCGCACGGCGCCCAGCAGCCGCTCGGCGCTCCGCCGCATCTCGGCGATGGTGTCGGCAGCCTCGATCAGGTCGCGGTAGCGCTCGCCCACCATCTGCCGCAGCTCCTCGCGCTTCTGCTCGATGCCGGCGCGCAGCCGCCGCTCCACCACCCGCAGCTCGGCCGCCGTGTGCGCCTCGAACAGCGCCTCGGCCTCGGCGCCGCGCACCGCCATCGCCGCCACTGCACCGGCACCGGCATCGGGCCCGGCCCGCAGCGCCGCGGCCGCCGCCATCTTGGCCACGGCAACGGCACGGCACTTCCGGCGTCACGGCGGAGCAGCGCCGCCATCTTTGTTTTGGGCACATCCGGGTGCCGTTATAATGACGCCGTTGCCATGTTTGTGTCGGGCACATCCGGGTGCCGTTATCATGGTGCCGTCGCCATCTTTGTGTCGGGCACATCCGGGTGCTGTT
Source organism: Erithacus rubecula (assembly GCF_903797595.1). Classification (NCBI taxonomy): domain Eukaryota; kingdom Metazoa; phylum Chordata; class Aves; order Passeriformes; family Muscicapidae; genus Erithacus; species Erithacus rubecula. The sequence goes on along the minus strand of NC_136672.1, from coordinate 10,584,840 downwards.
ATTATGGCGCCGCCGCCATTTTTGTGCCGGGCACATCCGGGTGCCGTTGTCATGGCAGCGCCGCCATCTTTGTGTCGGGCATAACCACGCCCAGGTGCCGTTGCCATGGCGGCGCCGCCATCTTTGTACCGGGCAGAGCCGCGTTGCCATGGAGACGCTGCTAGAGGGAGAAAACGCCGCTTTGTTTATTTTATTTTATTTAGATGTTTTATTTATTTAATTGATTTTTCTTTCCCGTTTCCCGGGGAAACAGGTCGCGCCCCGCCGCCTGCGGGTGCCGCTGTCACTCCACACACCTCGGGAGGTTTCGCCCTCAGGGCGCTTTGGATTCTCTGCCCGTTCTCCCATTCCAACAGCAGCGCTCTGAGCAGCGGGATATCCCCCCAAAATCCATCCAGGATGGGGGGAACGGGTCCTTTTTAAGGTCCTTTCCAGCCCCGAAAGGAGATTTGGATCCACAGGCAGGACCCAGTTCCATGGGCGATTCCAGAGCTCATGGGCTTGGCTGTGGGATTGTTTTCAAACCCCCATTTGTGCTGGAAATCGAGATGGAATAAAAATAATCACAAGTATTTCGGAGCAGTTTGGTTTATTTGGACAGTGTTGGTGCTGCTGGGCTGCACAGCTGCTCACAGCCAAACTCTGTGTTTATAGGATTTGATAAACTCTGCTCCCAGGGTCGGGACAAGAGGGAATTGCCTCTAATAGTGCCAGGAAAGGGTCAGCTTGGGCAGCATGAATAATTATTTTGCGGAAAGAAAGGGCTGCCAGGCACAGTGCCATCGCTGCAGGGATTCAAAGCTGTGTGGATGTGGCACTTGGGGACACGGTCAGTGCTGGCCAAGGTTGGATTTGGTGATCTTGGAGGGGTTTTCCACCAGCTCCAACACACACAATCCACCAGAAACTCCAGGAAAACTCTTTTATTTCCCTCCTGCACCATCCCTGTGTGGGAAGGCTCAGCCCCACCTGGGGAATGATTGCTGGGGAGGAACACAGGGCTGGGAGCAGGGACAGGTCCTGGTGACAGTGACAGAGCACAGGACAGGGGGATGGACAGAGCTGCTGGGGCCCTGCAGGGACACAGAGACCCCCTGGCCCTGCAGAAATCACCTGGCAGAGGGGCAGCAGCCCCTGGGCTCCCTCTGGGCTCCTGGGGATGGAGCCAAAGGTGCCCCTGTGGGGCTGTCAGGGAACAGAAACCCCCCTGGTTTATACATCCAGTATATACAATTTACAAATATTTACAAACGGCCATCCCAGCCTTCCTCCCAGCCTGGGGGGATGGATGGATGGATGGATGGATGGATGGATGGATGGATGGATGGATGGATGGATGGATGGATGGATGGATGGATGGATGGATCCATGGATGGATGGATGGATGGATGGATGGATGGACAGATCCATGGATGATGCAGTGGCCAGGCTTTGCATCCCTGGGCATCTCCTGCTCAGGACACAGCTGGAGGAGGATCTCCCAGTCAGGCTCTCCTGCCCTGGCTTTTCTCAGTCCAGGTGCTGGGGCAGGCAGGGCGTGTAGCTGAAATCAGGATATCCAGGTGCCAGGCTGGGAGTCAGAGGCTGCCAGGGCAGGGCAGAGGGGCCCTGGGGGTGGAAAGCAGCAGGTCCCATTCCACACTCAGCAGCTTTGGGATGTGCTGTGTCCTTTGCTCGTGCCTCGCTGGAGATTCCCCCTGGGAGCAGCCACAGGGAGGGGATGGAGATGCTCCCTGATTTTGGAATCAGCTTCTTCACAGCTGGAGCTGGATGGGGACCCTGGGCAGTTCTGGGAGGGAAGGGAGCTCTGGGTGGAGCCTCCCACAAAGACAAAGCTCTTCCCATCGTGGCAGGGTCAGGAAACCCTCTGGAGACACAGCAGAGCAGTTCAGGAGGAGATCATTTCAGTCCAAGGCAGCGCTGGATCCGACACGAGGAGCTGCAGTGAAGGCTCCAGGTCCAGCCCCAGCCTCTGCTGCTCACCTGAGCAGGATTTGGCACCAGCTGGGGATGCCCAGCCCAGGCACAGGCAGCTCTGCACACCAGGGGACAGCAGGGCTGTCCCTGCAGGTCCATCCCATGTCCAGCCCCTCAGCCTCACTGGGGTGAGGAGGGAAAGGGGAACTGGGGAGGCTCATCCAGGAGTGACCCAGGTCCCTGCTCCAGCTCCAGGGACACACCCCCACCCGTGCTTCCCATCCCTGGGATTTGGGAAAACGCCCTTCCTGCCTCTGCAGAGCTGTGTCTGATCCCTGCTGCCTGTGAAGCACCTGCAGGCTCAGGCTCAGGCTCTGCAGTCACCAGCAGAGATTTCTCATCCCGCCGCCAGCAGCCCTGCGAGGCTCTGCACAGCTGATCCAATCTCAGGTCAAGTTCCCACTAAAATCAAGTGGCTGGGAAGGAAAACTTGGTTACTGGCAGCAGCAGCAGCGGGGTGATGTTTATTAGTCAGCAATGAACAGCTGAAGGTTTCATTTTGCTGGTTTTACAGCCGCTCTTGGGCTGTGGCTGCAGCTCCCTCCCAGCAGCACATTTTGCTTTTCTGCCCTTTTTTCTCCCTGAGCTGTGGAAAGGTGGCCAAGGAGAGCCCCCCCGGGAGCCACCTCATCCCTGCCCTGTTGCTTCCCACCTTGGTGGCCTTTGGGATGTTGGTGGCAGTGCCCCTCACTGCTCACCTGCAGCCCCCTTATCCCCATCCCAGCAGAGCCCCTGGCTGCAGAGGGGGGACACATTTCAGATCAGCCAGAGTGTCACTGCCTGGGGCTTTGCCAGGACAAAGCTGACCTGGGCACGGGTCCTTCCCAGGGCCAGGAATTCCCAGGATTTCTGTATTTCCACATCAAAGCAGCAGAGGGAGGGTCCCTGCTGGGGACTCCTGTGGGAATACAGTCGGGATCAAGCGTCCCCCTCCTCACCCATCGGGATTTTGGCAGCAGGGCTCGCACAGACACAGCTGGGATGGAGCCAGACAGCCAACCCGGGTCTGGCCTGGCCTGGGTGAGCCCTGGGGGCTGCACACACCCCCCCCCACTGCACACACCCCCCTCCCACTGCACACCCCCCCGCACTGCACACACCCCTCCCACTGCACACCCCCCCACTGCACACACACCCCCTCCCACTGCACACACCCCCACTGCACACACCCCCCTCCCACTGCACACACAGCCCCCTCCCACTGCTCACCCCCCCCCTCCACTGCACACACCCCCTCCCACTGCTCACACCCCCTCCCACTGCTCACACCCCCTCCCACTGCACACACAGCCCCCCCCCACTGCACACACCCCCTCCCACCGCTCACACCCCCTCCCACTGCTCACACCCCCTCCCACTGCACACACCCCCCCACTGCACACACCCCCCCACTGCACACACAGCCCCCTCCCACTGCTCACACCCCCTCCCACTGCACACCCCCCCTCCCACTGCACACACCCCCCCACTGCACACACCCCCCCCACTGCACACACCCCCTCCCACTGCACACACCCCCTCCCACTGCACACCCCCCCTCCCACTGCACACACCCCCCTCCCACTGCACACACCCCCTCCCACTGCACACACAGCCCCCTCCCACTGCACACACACCCCCTCCCACTGCACACACAGCCCCTCCCACTGCACACACACCCCCCTCCTACTGCACACACAGCCCCCTCCCACTGCACACACCCCCTCCCACTGCACACACACCCCCTCCCACTGCACACACCCCCCCACTGCACACACACCCCCCTCCTACTGCACACACACCCCCCTCCTACTGCACACACAGCCCCCTCCCACTGCACACACCCCCTCCCACTGCACACACACCCCCTCCCACTGCACACACCCCCCCACTGCACACACAGCCCCCTCCCACTGCACACACCCCCTCCCACTGCACACCCACTTCCCACGCAGTGGGAACATTCCACACCTCGCCCACGGAGTGCCCACGGCTGCACTGACACATCACTGCGGCTGGGACTGAGCCTGGCACTGTGACACTGAGCTGTGACACTGAGCTGTGACACCCAGCCTGGCATGGCACTGTGACACTGAGCCTGGCATGGCGCTGTGACACTGATCCTGGCATGGCACTGTGACACTGAGCTGTGACACCCAGCCTGGCACAGCACTGGGACACTGAGCTGTTGCACTGAGCCTGGCATGGCACTGTGACATTGAGCCTGGCATGGCAGTGTGACACCCAGCCTGGCACGGCACTGGGACACTGAGCTGTGACACTGAGCCTGGCATGGCACTGTGACACTGATCCTGGCACAGCAGCCCTGCTCCTGCTGTGACACTGGTGACACTGAGCCTGGCACAGCAGCCCTGCTCCTGCTGTGACACTGGTGACACCCAGCCTGGCACAGCTGCCCCGCTGCTCCCAGCCCTCCCCAGGCAGTTTCTCCGTGCCCTGACCCGCTGCTGGTGCTTTCATTGCTGCAGGGTCAGCAGGGAACTGCTGTGCCCCACAGCCCGGGGTCAGGGAGGGGACAGGGAGGTGCCACACGTGCACCTGAACGCTGTCACTGCTCCTCAGAGGAGCAGGAAAGAGTTAAAAGCAAAGAATTGCTGACATTGCTCTGCTTTGTCTTGTGGAAAATGCCTGAGCCACGTCCAACAGAGGCAGGAGCAGGTACCCGGTACCAGCCTGGCACCGAGCCCTTTCTGGGGAGCTGCCAGGGCGGCACAGCAGGAGGGGATGGCCCGGGCAGGAGCCGGGCAGAGCCGCTGCTGGGGGGTCCAGGTGCTCAGCTCGCCTCCCACTCTGTTTGCACTGCCAGGTGAGGGCTCCGTGTGCGCTGGCGGCGGTGCCACCCCGGCACAGGGCTGGCACAGGGCGGGGTGACCGAGCCCCGGCTGCTCCCTCCTGCCGAACCCCCGCGTTCCCACGGCTCAGCTCGGGAGCGGGGCCTGTGAACGGACCCGGGCGCTGCGGCAGGAAATCGCCACTTCTGCCTCTCCCCTGGGCTTTCCCCAGAGCTGCGCTGGCCAAGGAGAGGCTTCGCTTGCGGGGTCAGGGCTCCAGAGCGCCGGGTTTGTGCTGAGCTGGGAGGGCAGCCAGGGACAGGGACAGGGCCAGGGACAGAGCCGAGCGCTTCGGGACACTCTTGGGAAGCCACATGGAGCGGATGTGGGGCCAGCCCCGCCGCCCCTCACACAGCGCAGCATCCAGGGGATGGATCCGCGCTGCCCGGCCCCTCCTCATCCCCAGCTGCTGCGAGCTCTGCTTTCTGCTCTGCCCGGTCCTTTCGGCTGGAAAAGGGTGGGGACCGAGTCGCCGACACCAAAATTCCCGTCCCCATCCTCTCCATCACCCTGCCTGCAGCGTGACTTGCCTGGAAGGAGCAGGGAGGAGTCCCCCCCAGAGATGCTCCGGACAAACCCCGATCTCAGCCGGGCGCAGGAGGCGGTGGCAGCGCCAGGTGCCCCTGCCAGGCTTCTCCGATGTGTCACCGCTGCTCAGACACTTCCAAGGATTTCCCAGCAGGGAGCGGAGCTGGTGCCGCGGGCGCCCGGAGCAGCGATCGCGGCCGCCGGCAGATGCGGGCGGTGGGAGGGGCAGCGGCTACCGGGGAGGGAAAAGGGGGGAAATTCTCCATCCGAGGAGAAAATCGGCGGGCAGGTGGCAGGGAAAGGGCTGGGGGAGGCAGGGTGGTGTCTGAGCTGTTCCCGGGGGATGTCACCTCCGTGCTGGCGTGTCCCCTCGGGCAGGGCGGCTGCGGCAGTCACACAGCACGGGGTGGCTGCACGGAGTGAGGAATAACCCAGGGAAAACGCAATCCCAAAGATCCCGCTGTCCTGAGGAGGGAGGCTCGCCGGGAGCTCCCAGCAGGGCGGTGTCACACACCTGTGGCTCCTCCTGATGTCCCCCTGTGTGTCCAGGGGCAGAGCCCCAAAGCCAGCCGGCCCCGAGGGTGGCACGGGGGTCCCAGCAGAGCCATCCCGGCCGTGCCTGTGCCCACGGTGGCACTTTGGTGTGGAAATGCGCCGCGTCGCCGTGAGCTGTCTTTGTTTTCCTGGCCCGTATCCTTCCCAGCACTGAAATCCAACCCGGCAGAGAGGAGCCCAGCAAGGACCCCGAGGCCACGGGGCGCTCCCAGCCGTTCTCAGGTGGCATTCCTGCCTTGATCCCGCGAGGGGAGGGGCTCAGGCAGCACAGACCCCGCTGTCCCCTCAGATGCTGGTCTGCAGGTCCCCGTTGAGCAGCGTCCTCTGCGTCTCCGTGGTCTCGTTGAGCCGCGATTTGTCCTGCTTGCTGTCGCTGCGGTCAGCCTCGTCCATGCCGCTGACCTTCACCAGGCACAGCACGTTCTGAAAGCTCTTCTTGAAGTTGTCGGACAGGAAGGCATAGAGGATGGGGTTGGCACAGCTGTTGGCGTAGCTGAGCACCACCACGAAGTCGAACATGCCCTTGAGCACGGGCGTGGGCACGATCATGACGGACACCGAGGAGACGTTGAAGATGTAGAAGGGGAGCCAGCAGAAGATGAAGACGGCCACCACGATGGACACCATCCTGGTGACTTTCTTCTCCGACTTTTTCCTCTTGGACGAGCCCACCCTGATGCCCGAGGACTTGACTTTGATGATGATGAACAGGTAGCAAAGGCAGATGATGGTGAGAGGCACCAGGAAGCCCAGGATGAAGGCGTAGATGATGAACCCTGTGTACCAGGCACCCGACTCTCCCGGCCAGATGATGGTGCAGCTACTCCTGCCGTGGTTGTGCTGCACCCCAGCATAAATCATGATGGGCATGATCACCAGCAGGGAGACTCCCCAAACGGCCACGTTGATCATTTTGGCTGTCCTGGGTCGCCTCCACTTGGCAGATTTGATGGGATGGACCACAGCCAGGTACCGGTCAACGCTCATAACCGTCAGGCAGAAGATGCTGGTGAACTGGTTGATGCCATCCACGGTCATGACGATCCTGCAGAGGGCTTTGCCGAAGGGCCAATGCACCAGGGCCACCTGCATGGCCAGGAAGGGCAGCCCCAGCATGAAGAGCTCGTCTGCAATGGCCAGGTTGAGGATGTAGATGTTGGTGATGGTTTTCATCTTGGCGTAGCGCAGGATGACGTAGATGACCAGCGTATTCCCGCACAGCCCGACGATGCAGACCACGAAGTAGATGAAGGTGAGGATGGCGTTGCTGGTCAGGTCGAAGTGCTGGCCCGTGGCGTTCTGGGAGGTGTTGGTGGGAGCCTCCAGGGAGAAGTTGTCGAAGGGGGAAGGAGGGGAGAACCAGAAGGCGGTGGCGTTGGGCAGCTTGTCCCCCAGCTCCATGGCTCTGCTCTCCCTGGGCACTGCTGGCTCAGAGGAGCCGAGATGTCATCTTCCCTGGTCTGGGGAGAGGAGAAGATTCTAGAAATCAGCGAGTAAATAGAAATGAAGGGATTCCCGGGGAGGATCTGTCCATCCTGCTGCCAAGCTCAGCGCGACAGAGGCTCCCCGCAGGGGGGGTTCCCTCCTCCCCGCATCCCCTCCTGGAGCACTGCCCACCCTGCCCGAACACGCCACAGCTCCTCCCGGCTCTGACGATCCCGGAGCCTTTACGACTCCACAAATCCAACCGGCGCGTCCCGGTGGGTGCGACTGATGCTCATGAGCACCGAGCGCCGGGGGAAACCCTCCTCCTCTCCCGGCCGCTCGGCGGGTGCAGCCCCTTCCCTGCCAGCCGGCACCGGCACCGGCACACCGAGCCCGGGCGGCTCCGGTGGGCGACGAACTCCCTGCGGGGACCCCCCAGCCCCGGCCCCGAGTGTTCTCTGCAGAGCGCACCGGGCGGTGCTGCCCCGCCGCTCACCTGCTGCTGCCGCCGCCCAGCCCGGCCCAGCCCGGCCCGGCCCAGCCCGGCCCGGCCCGGGGGGCAGCGCCGGGGCCCCGCTGGGCTCCGCTCGGTTCGGCTCCGCTCGGTTCGGCTCGGTTCGGCTCCGCGCGGCTCCGCGCACCCGCTCCCGGCGCGGCTGGAGCAGCGCACCGGCTGCGCCCCGCCCCGCGCGGGGCGGCTCTGCGGGGCCGGGGCGGGGACAGCCCGCAGCGCTGCCACCCTCCAGTGCCCACCCTGAAATGCCCACCCTGAAATACCCACCCTGAAATGCCCACCCTGAAATACATACCCCTGAAATGCCCACCCTGCACTCCCACCCCACACCGCCCACCCAGCGCTGTGCACCTTCCCCACACCGCCCACCCTGCCCTGCCCACCCCTCCTGACCCTGCACTGCTTTCTCTGTCTGCTCTGCCCCCTCTGCCTCCGTTCCCTCTCCTGCCGTGCCCACCCTGCCTCCAGCTCTGTCTCCCCACTATCCAGCAACATTTTGGTTCCTCAGCTTCTCCAGAGCCACCAGTGGATGGACAGGGAGATGGCAGAGCTGAGACCCAATGGAGGTGACCCAAGAGAATTCTGAGAGCCCCAAAGTCTCCCTGAAACTGCGGTGACCCCAGAAATTCCCATCTTGCCTCCACAGCCGAGCCAAGGCAGGTCCCTGCTGGTCCTCCCTGCTGGGAGAGGTCGGAAGGTGATGCCGAAATATTTGGGGTCTCTGGGGATTTGTGCAGTGCAGGTGGCTCCTGCCACAGCCTCTCCCTGGAGGGGGAAGACCAAACAGGAGAGGCCTGGGGCAGATAACCTCTGCTCTGGTTTGTTTGGGATCTCGAGAGCAATTAAATTATCTCTATTCCTGCCCTTCTTCCCATCACTTGTCCAGGAGACAATAGAGAGCAGGAAATTAAGAGTGACTGTGAACAAAGAGCCCCGCGCTGAGTGCGGCCGGGAGCTTCTGGTTTTCACTTCACCATCCACTTCCCAAGGCAGATCTAAAGCCATCAGGTCCTGGAGCAGCGGCTGAATCGTTATCAGCCTCATTAATCTTTAGGAGGCAGGAAAAAGCTGCTTCTGCTGAAGATGATGTGGGAATTAATGTCCCGGTAATAGCGGGAGGAGGGGGGTGTGCAGGGATGCTCAGCTGGTGGGAGCGGGGACCGGGATCGCATCTCTGGGGTGCTGCTGGTGGGGTGTCCCTGGGGGGCTGCAGGGGAGGAGGGAGGACAGCCCAGGAGAGGGGTTTGGTGCCTTATGACCTTTTATCCTGTTTTATCCTCTCCGTGCCCAGGAGCGATGTTCTGCCCGTGCCCTTCCCTCGGCAGAGCGAAGGAGCAGCACGGAGCAGCCTGGCTGCAGAATTCCCAGCGCTGCCTCCTGAATTTCTCCCCAGACGCTGCCACATCCCTCCCCTGGGTTCCCTGCTCAGGGGCCTCTCCCGGCTGGACAGAATGCAGAGGGCAGGAGCAGCGAGGCAGGGGGAGCACCGGGATCCCAGGATGCTTCCAGCTGGAGCATCAGGGCTCCAGCCTCTCCCTGCCTTTCACTTCCACCTCACTGAGAAACCGGGGCCAGGGGGAGCCCAGCCAGTTCAGCCTGGCTGAACCCAGATCTAATCTTCATTAAAAAGGCCATAAAATTAATGAAATGATGTCTCGGTGGGTACTGAGGAGCTGTTCGGAGCTGATCCCCGTCCAGGAGGAGGGCAGCAGCAGCTGCCTGAGTCAGGATGCCATCCTTGAGCCTTTTGAAGGGATTTTTTTTTTTAATTCTGCCTAGGTCTGGGACTGAATTAAAGCAGAGTCTGGTGCAGGGTCTGCTCTGCAACCCTGGGTGGTGCCTGGTTCGGAGGGAGCTGTACCAGCAGCTGGTTTGGTGCTGGCAGATAAACTCCTCTTTGTCCTTTTGCCTGGGATGCATCCACTGCGCTGAAAAGCAATTTACTGGCAGGGCTGGAGAGGGAAGGAACACACAGCCCCTTCCACACGGCCCAAACAACCCCTGGGAGGGGGGCACGGGGCTGACGTGACCACAGACAGCCTCGAAAAGCCTTTCCAAGTTTTCTGCCATCCATTCCCAGCTGTCCCACAAGAGTCCCTGTGGACAAACAGAGCTTTCGACCCCTGTCCTGGAAATGAGTGTTGTAAGGAGCTGGGGCTGGGATGCCAACGGAGGGGTAGGGTGAGCTGGCCTTTCTCCTGGATCCACGGGATGGAGGCTGGGCTGGACTGGGCTGGGCTGGGCTGGACTGGACTGGACTGGACTGGACTGGGCTGGGCTGGGCTGGACTGGACTGGACTGGGCTGGGCTGGGCTGGGCTGGGCTGGGCTGAGCTGGACTGGACTGGACTGGACTGGGCTGGACTGGACTGGACTGGGCTGGGCTGGGCTGGGCTGGACTGGGCTGGGCTGGGCTGGGCTGGGCCGGGCTGGACTGGACTGGGCTGGGCTGGGCCGGGCCGGGCTGGGCTGGGCTGGGCTGGGCTGAGCTGGACTGGACTGGACTGGACTGGACTGGACTGGACTGGACTGGGCTGGGCTGGGCTGGGCTGGGCTGAGCTGGGCTGAGCTGGGATGGGCTGGGCTGGGCTGGGCTGGGCTGGACTGGGCCGGGCTGGGCTGGGCTGGGCTGAGCTGGGCCGGGCCGGGCTGGGCCGGGCTGGGCTGGGCTGGGCTGGACTGGGCTGGGCTGGGCTGGGCTGGGCTGGGTTGGACTGGACTGGACTGGACTGGACTGGGCTGGGCTGGGCTGGACTGGACTGGACTGGACTGGGCTGGGCTGGGCTGGGCTGGGCTGGGCCGGGCTGGGCTGGGCTGGGCTGGGCTGGGCCGGGCTGGGCTGGGCTGGGCCGGGCTGGGCTGGGCTGGGCTGGGCTGGGCTGGGCTGGGCTGGGCTGAGCTGGGCTGGGAGGGGGTGCAGCTGCTGTTCCCCGTTCTCAGGAGGGGAAGGATTTGCTCCCACATGCAGCCAACCCGTGGGTTTTTGGAGATGATGATCTCTCTCGTGTGACCCCTCAGAGGGTCCCCGCTGTCCCCTGTGGCCGTGGGGACACCACATGCAGGGGTGGCCGTGGTTTTTCTGTCCTGGGGACACTCGGGCTGGCGCTGCCCTTTCCCTGCCTTTTCCCAGCTCCAGCCCTGTGGCTGCGGTGACTCTGCTGGTTGCTGCCTGGAGCGGCCTGGCTGCGTTTCAGGGATGCCCGGGCTGCGGGGGGAGGCTTCGCTCTCTGCTAATTAGCCAGACAAACAGTCTGGGCCATGTCCCCGCACCCCGAGGCGCGGCAGGACCCGGCTGCTGCCTGCCAGATTTAATCGCGGGCGTCTGCAGCGCTGATGGATGGAGGAGCTGGAGCTTCACCTGCGCCCGGGGCACATCCAGACCTGCTGGGATCCAGGGCAGCATCCAGAACCCTCTGGGGATCCAGGGCAGGATCCAGACCCTGCTGGGATCCAGGGCAGCATCCAGAACCCCAGGGATTCAGGGCAGCATCCAGAACCCCCCGGGATCGAGGGCAGCATCCAGAACCCTCTGGGGATCCAGGGCAGCATCCAGAACCCCCAGGGATTCAGGGCAGCATCCAGAACCCCCCGGAATCGAGGGCAGCATCCAGAACCCTCTGGGGATCCAGGGCAGCATCCAGAACCCCCAGGGATTCAGGGCAGCATCCAGAACCCCCCGGGATCCAGGCAGCATCCAGAACCCTCTGGGGATCCAGGGCAGCATCCCCACCCCGGCATCCAGCGCTCTTCTCACCCCTCGGGGCTCTCCCCCCCGGCTCCAACCCGGCTCCTGCTGCTTCCAGACCCTCCCACAGCCTCTTCCTCCCCCCTCCCTTCTCTCCCTGTCAATATTTGCCTCCGTAATTGGTTCATTGATCTCTGGAGGGGCCGGGGCAGCGCTCGCTCGCCTTGCCGGTGAATCCCACCCCTGACACCGCCGAGCAGGCTCAGCCCGAGCCCGCGGCTGCTGTCCCCGCTGTGCCCGGCCCCGCGGAGCCTCAGCAGGCTGGCTTTGGCAAGCCAGGCTTTGTTCCAGCTGGAAATGTCACGGCTGGTGACAGCTCCGCGCTCCCCAGGGTCCCTCCTGGACACTGCAGAGGGATCAAAGTGTTCCTTGGTGCCCTGTGACAAAGAGGCGACCTCAGCCCGTGCCATGCGACCGTGACCCTGTCCTTGGGGACGGCCCTGGATGTGCTCACTGCCTGTCTCGCCATCCCGGCTGGCTCCAGCCTGACACAGATGGATTCGGGTTGGGCAAGAGCCCGGCCCCGAGCCCAGCCTGCACGGAGGGGACACTGCAGGGACACACTGCCCGTTCCCAGGGACAGCCAGCCCCGTGCAGGGTGTGCCTCCCTGCCCCAGACACTTTTATGGCAAAAAAAAACCCCGAAGGATTTGGGTTCTGGCTGCCCCAGAGCTCCCTGGAGCTGTCCCTTGAAAGGTCTTGGTCACCTTGATGGGAGGTGGCACCAGATTTGTTCCCTTTTTGATATTTAATATGAATTTTAGGGGGGGGATGGCACCAGATTTGTTCCCTTTTTGATATTTAATGTGAATTTTAGGGTAGATGGCACCAGTTTTATGCCCCTTTTAGTGTTAAATGAGAATTTTAAGGGAATTTTAAGGTTTGTGACACATGGAAGGGGCTGCCCAGGGAGGTTTGGGTGCCCATCCCTGGAGGTGGCACTCAGAGCTCTGGGCTGGGGGTGGGCACAGCTGGCACTCGGTGACTCCAGAAATCTTTCCCAGCCTCAATAATTCTGGGATTCTGTGCCATCCATCAGCCGGGTGACTCCGAGCGCCACCAGCCACGGAGCGACCTCGGTTTGCCCCCGCGAGCTCCCCCAGGCTGCCACGAGCTGCTCATTAAGGTTGTTAATTAGCGGGGCTGACTGCGGGCAGCGCGCGGCGGCGGCAGCGACAGTGACAATGACAGCGACAGTGACAATGACAGTGACAGCCTCGGGAAAAGAGCCCCCAAATCCCAGCGAACCTCTCCGCACCACGGGGATCAGAGCCAGCTCAGCCCCCCTCCCCCAAACTCCCCTCTCCCCCTTAGGCGAGGCTTTGGGGTTTAAGCCGAGCTCATCGGAACCCGGCACATCCCACCAGATCTGGGGATTTGGGGCTCGCTCGGGCACAAACGGGGCTCAGACCTCGCCCAGGCAGAAAGGGGGGGACAAAAAGGGGGACAAAAAGGGGGGCGAAAAACCGAGGCATGGGGAGCGAGCGCTGGGAGCAGCACTGCCATGGAAATGCACCCAGGCTGAAAATAGAGAGGAATAAATGAAAAATACACACCAGCACGGATATATTTATATGCACATACACCAAATGCACAGGGATCGATAATTTATGTGTGAATATATACGAAATACACGCACAGACAGCAGCGCCGCCTTGTCGCGCCCGCCCGCATTCTCGCCCGCCCGCCTCGCTTTGTGCCGGCCGCGCCCGCGCCAACCGCAGAGCCGCGGGCGGCCCGCCCGCGCCGCGCTGCCATTGGCTGAGCTCCCGCCCGCGCCGCGCTGCCATTGGCTGAGCGCCCCGCGGGGCGGGGCCAGCCCGCAGACACGTGTGCGCACCCGGAAGTGGCCGCGGGACCGGCCCGGGTTCGGGGTTCGGGGTTCGGCTCCGGGTTCGGGGTTCGGCTCCGGGTTCGGGGTTCGGGGGGTTCCAGCACCGCCCAGACCCTCCAGGTATGAGGCGACACCGCTCCGCAGCTCCGGATTGGGGGGGTGTGAGGGTCCTGCTAGCGGTCAGGGCTTTGGGGGCGTCACATTTGGGGGGCTCGGGGCTCCGGTGGGTTCAGGTTTGGGGGGTTTGGGGGGTTTGGGGATCCTGGGAGCCCCCGGGGGCTGCAGGTTTGGAGGATTCCAGAGCCCGAGGTGCGGGAGAGCAGGGCGGAGGTGCCGGTGTGGGGGTTGGGGGAGGAGATTTGGGGGCGTTTGGGTGCAGGACCCCCTGTAGGGAGGGGGAATCTTGGGGAGCTGGGGGGGTCAGAGCCGGGCTCGCCCCTGCCGGGATTGGGAAAAGCCTTGGGACAAGGCTGGGAGAGCCTTTGAAACTGGCACCGCTGTCTGTGTGTCTATTTCTTATTGATTTACACATAAATGTATCAACCCCTGTGCGTTTGGTGTACGCGCATTTAAATGTATCCACGCTGCATAAATTATCCATTTATTCCTCTCTGTTTCCAGCCTGGGTGCATTTCCATGGCAGTGCTGCTCCTTGGGTTTTGTCCCCCCTTTTTGTCCCCCCCTTTCTGCCTGGGCGAGGTCTGAACCCCGTTTGAGCCCGAGCGAGCCCCAAATCCCCAGATCTGGTGGGATGTGCCGGGTCCCGATGAGCTCGGCTTAAACCCCAAAGCCTCGCCTAAGGGGGAGAGGGGAGCTTGGGGGAGGGGGGCTGAGCTGGCTCTGATCCCCGTGGTGCTCAGGGGTTCGGTGGGATTTGGGGGCTCTTTTCCCGAGGCTGTCACTGTCTCCCAGGCCAGCATGATCCCGGGATTGGGGCCGGTGCTGCAGGCGGTGCTGGGGACGCTGCTCACCTGGGCACTGACAGCAGCAGGGTCAGCGCTGGTCTTCGTGTTCTCCAGCGGGCAGGTGAGCCCTGGGACACCCCCAGGATCCAAATCGGAGAGAAACTGAGCCCTGGGACCCCCCCAGGATCCAAATCTGAGAGAAACTGAGCCCTGGGACCCCCAGGATCCAAATCTGAGAGAAACTGAGCCCTTGGACCCCCCCAGGATCCAAATCTGAGAGAAACTGAGCCCTGGGACCCCCCCAGGATCCATATCGGAGAGAAACTGAGCCCTGGGACCCCCCAGGATCCAAATCTGAGAGAAACTGAGCCCTGGGACCCCCCAGGATCCAAATCTGAGAGAAACTGAGCCCTGGGACCCCCCCAGGATCCAAATCTGAGAGAAACTGAGCCCTGGGACCCCCAGGATCCAAATCTGAGAGAAACTGAGCCCTGGGACCCCCAGGATCTGGATTTGGGGGCAGCTGAGCCCTGGGACCCCCCAGGATCCAAATCTGAGAGAAACTGAGCCCTGGGACCCCCCCAGGATCCAAATCTGAGAGAAACTGAGCCCTGGGACCCCCCCAGGATCCAAATCTGAGAGAAACTGAGCCCTGGGACCCCCAGGATCCAAATCTGGAGGCAGCTGAGCCCTGGGACCCCCAGGATCCAAATCTGAGAGAAACTGAGCCCTGGGACCCCCAGGATCCAAATCTGGAGGCAGCTGAGCCCTGGGACCCCCAGGATCTGGATTTGGGGGCAGCTGAGCCCTGGGACACCCCCAGGATCCAAATCTGAGAGCAGCTGAGCCCTGGGACCTCCCAGGATCCAAATCTGAGAGAAACTGAGCCCTGGGACCCCCAGGATCCAAATCTGAGAGCAGCTGAGCCCTGGGACCTCCCAGGATCCAAATCTGAGAGAAACTGAGCCCTGGGACCCCCAGGATCCAAATCTGAGAGCAGCTGAGCCCTGGGACCTCCCAGGATCCAAATCTGAGAGCAGCTGAGCCCTGGGACCTCCCAGGATCCAAATCTGAGAGAAACTGAGCCCTGGGACCCCCCAGGATCCAAATCTGAGAGCAGCTGAGCCCTGGGACCTCCCAGGATCCAAATCTGAGAGAAACTGAGCCCTGGGACCCCCAGGATCCAAATCTGGGGGCAGCTGAGCCCTGGGACCCCCCAGGATCTGGATTTGGGGGCAGCTGAGCTCCTGTGCCTTGCTCATGGCTGGGTTTGGCTACCTGCTCCCAGCTTTGCTGGACAAGAAGAGGAAAAACCCAGCTCCTTTCCCATCACACAGGAGGGGAAGGAAATCCAGTTTCTGAGCCTGGGCAGTGGAATGTGCTCCTGGGGCTCTGTGCTGGGAGCAGCAGCTCCCCTGCCTCCAGCCTGGCTTTGCTGCCTGATTTCCAGGGCAGGATTTGGGTCAGTGCTTTGCTCAGAACGAGCAGAGTGCTGAGCTTGAAGTCATCTTGGTTCCAAATTTAGAGGCCCCCTTTGCCAGGGCGTTCCAGATTGCCCAGATCTGGATTTATTATTTATGCCTTGGTCTTGTGATTTATTCAGGAGGTGGCTGCAGAGTGAGGCTCCCTTTGGAGGAGAAAAAACCTGCCCTGGGAGGGGCAGGGGCACCTTGCACTGTCCCAGGGTGCTCCAAGCCCTGTCCTGGGACACTCCCAGGGATCCAGGAGCAGCCACAGCATCTCTGGGAATTCTATTCCAGAGCCTCACCCTGCTCACAGAGAACAATTCCTTCCCAAAATCCCACCTAACCCTGTCCTCAGGCAGTGCAGAGCCCCTCTCCAGCCTGACCCCTCTCCCACCTCACCAGCACTGTGGGCAGTGGTTTCACCAGCCGTTTAAGGTCTTTTATGTTTTTTGTTTTTTTTTTCCAGAGGCGGATCCTTGATGGGAGCTTGGGCTTTGCTGCAGGGGTGAGTGCATCCTCCTCCTCCTCCTCCTCCTCCTCCTCCTCCTCCTCCTCCTCCTCCTCCTCCTCTCCCTGTGCTCCCTGCAGCCCCTCCACGCTTGGTTTGGCTGCCCACTGGAGTGAAAATCCCTTGGAAAATTCCCTGAGGGCAGGGAAGGGCTCAGGCTCATCCTGCCCTGGTTCCTCTGGCTGGGGCTGGAGGTGGCACCAGGAGCTGCCCACGCTGCTTTTGGCTCCATGGAATGAAACTCTCCTCGTTTCCCTGGGATTCTGAGAGAGCTGGAGATGGGCAGGACAGTTGTGCTGTGCCTGCCTGGATTTGTGCTCCCCCATGGATGCTTCAAACCCTGGGGAGGAGAGGGGACAGAGAGATGCAGCTCTCTGTGAAATGTGGGGCTCATGGCAGCTTTTCCTGCAGGAAAATGTGCAGGTGTGGGGCTGGAATTGGTGCAGGGGTTTGGATTTGGGGTTGGAATTGGTGTAGGGGTTTGGATTTGGGGCTGGAATTGGTGCAAGGGTGTGGATTTTGGGGTTGGAATTGGTGTAGGGGTTTGGATTTGGGGTTGGAATTGGTGCAGGGGTTTGGATTTTGGGGCTGGAATTGGTGTAGGGGTTTGGATTTGGGGTTGGAATTGGTGCAGGGATTTGGGGCTGGAATTGGTGCAAGGGTGTGGATTTTGGGGTTGGAATTGACGTAGGGGTTTGGATTTGGGGTTGGAATTGGTGTAGGGATGTGGGGCTGGAATTGGTATAGGGGTTTGGATTTTGGGGCTGGAATTGCTGTAGAGCCTGGGCCACTGCCCATGTGCTGGCTGCTCATCCAGCCTCATTAAATCACCTTTATTCCCCTCATTAAAGATCAAATCCTCCCTGCTGGCTGCCAGGAGCTGGGTTTGCTCCCTGCAGGGTGGGGGTTGTTCCCCCTGGTGGTTTTGGGGGATCCCTGGGCTGTCACTCTGCAGGAATCCCGTGGGGATCAGCAGCTGCTGTCCTTGCTGTGGCCACCACGTCCCAGAGCCCTGAGTCAGCCCAGGTGTGGCTCAGGAAGCAGAACTGCAAACATTTGCTTTTCCCTCAGCTCTTCCAGCTGGCAGCACTCAGAGCAGCGAGGGGGGATTGAGCCTGGAGGGGACAGGCAGGGAGGGACCCCTGGGGACACCAGGAGGGACTCCTGGGGACACCAGGAGCCCCCTGAATTTTAATTTGTAATTTGGGCAGCGTTGCCATTGCTTGGACAACAGCTGGATCTCTTTTCTCTGCCTGAAAGGGTTTCACACCACAAGGAACTTTTATTCCTCCTTTTCCTGCTCCTTTCCCTGGTGTTTGTGTTTGGTGGTGTTGCAAAAATCAGGAGAAATCCTGATGAGATGAGAGGGATGCAGGGGGTTGTTTTGGGATGCAGGGGGTTGTTTTGGGATGCAGGAGTTGTTTTGGGATGCAGGGGGTTGTTTTGGGATGCAGGAGTTGTTTTGGGATGCAGGAGTTGTTTTGGGATGCAGGGGGTTGTTTTGGGATGCAGGGGGTTGTTTTTGGGATGCAGGGGGTTATTTTTGGGATGCAGGGGGTTGCTTTGGGATGCAGGGGGATTGTTTTTGGGATGCAGGGGGTTGTTTTGGGATGCAGGGGGATTGTTTTTGGGATGCAGGAAGTTGTGCCTGGGATGCTCCAGCTGCTCTGGGGGTGCTGTCTGAGCCAGGAAAGTGGCACTGGGCTGTACTGGGAGAGCCCTGGGTGTACTGGGAGCATCCTGAGCTGTCCCTGCTGGTGGCACAGGTGTCACCTGGGCTGGAGGGACATGAGCAGCTCAGCCCCCCATCCCTGCCCATCCTCACTCTGCCTTTCCCTGCCTGAAACTCCCAGAAAATCAGAGTTTTGCCTGCAGGAGCCTGTGAGGGGATGTGTTTCCATAGAGACAAAGCTTTGCTTGCTGGGGCATCTGATGTGAAATTCTGCCTTTTCTCTTCAATCTTGATATCTTTAATTTTGTTTTTTCCCCCCAGCCATTCTCTGAGGTGCTGCAGGGCTGGCTCAGACCAGAACAAACACCTGAATCCCCTTTCCCTGCACCTTCTCCTCTGGCTGGGCTGGAATTTGCTTTTCCCTGTCCCAAATGGAGCAGGAAACCACCCAGGGATCAAATATTCCCTTAAAAACAGCATCAGGAATTCCCACAGCTCTGCTTAATGGAGCCTTAATGAGGCCAAGTGGAAAAGTTTGGCAAAGAAAGGACTTGAATCTCTTTTTCCTGGATTTCCTGCTCCCCACATTTCCCTCACTGTTCCCATTCCCATCCCAAGTCATCCTGCTTTAATCAGGGGTTTAATTGCAGCCCAGCAATTGAGAAGTGGAAAAATCCTAAAGGGGAAAATGTGGAAAAATCCTAAAGGGGAAAATGTGGAAAATCCTGAGGGAAAATGTGGAAAATCCTGAAGGGAAAGTGTGGAAAATTCTGAGGGAAATGTCTGGAAAATCCTGAGGGGAAAGTGGAAAATCCTGAGGAGAAATTATTTAAAATCCTGAGGAAAAGATGTGGAAATCCTGAGGGGAAGATATGGAAAATCCTAAGTGGAAAATGTGGAAAATCCTGAGGGGAAAATGTGGACAATCCTGAGGGAAATGTGTGGAAAATCCTGAGGGGAAAGTGTGGAAAATCCTGAGGGAAATGTGTGGAAAATCCTGAGGGGAAAGTGTGGAAAATCCTGAGGGAAATGTGTGGAAAATCCTGAGGGGAAAGTGTGGAAAATCCTGAGGGGAAAGTGTGGAAAATCCTGAGGGAAATGTGTGGAAAATCCTGAGGGGAAAGTGTGGAAAATCCTGAGGAGAAATTATTTAAAATCCTGAGGAAAAGATGTGGAAATCCTGAGGGGAAGATGTGGAAAATCCTGAGCGGAAAATGTGGAAAATCCTGAGGGGAAAATGTTTAAAATCCTGAAGGGAAAAATGTGGACAATCCTGAAGGGAAAATGTGGAAAATCCTGAGGGGAAAGTGTGGAAAATCCTAAAGATGAAAATGTGGGAAATCCTAAAGGGGAATATGTGGAAATTCCTGCTCTGGCTGTTTTGATCCAGGTTTTTTTTCCTTTTATTCCAGCTGCTGACATCGGGTCCTGTCCCTGTCCCATTCCAGAGCTCTGGGCTCAGTGTGAATTTGTCACTGTGGTTTTTAGCAGAAATCCCATTTTTGTCACTCTGCCCTCAGCTCTGGCACTCCCCAAATCCCACCCCGAGCTCAGGGGAGCTGCAGCTCCTCCTTGCAGCTCGGAAATTCTGTAAATCCACTTCCAGCACCTGTTATTGATGTGCTTAACACAGGAATAAATCACTTTTCCTTCACCTTGGGATGCTCAGAGCTGCCCTGGCTGCTGCCAGGATCTGCTATGAAAATATCTCAAGGAGAGAATCCTGCAGAGCCTCCCCTGTGCCTCCACCTGGGGCTGTGTGCTTGTTTTTTAGAGGAGCTGCCATTTGAAATATGAGCTTTGACAGCCCTGCTTAAGCCTGACATGACAAGGCTGGTTCTTACAGTGAGCTCAGATTTACACAACCCCCCAGGGATGGTGTCTGCAGCACAGGCAGCTCCTCCTCAGAGATGGAAAAAAAAATTAAAATTAAAAAAAAAAAAAAAAAGTTTTGGTTGGGAATTAGGAAGGAATTTGGGAAGGAATTGTTGCCTGTGATGGGACAGGTGTCCCTGCCCATGGTGGCACTGTGGGTGGGTTTTAAGGTTTTTTTCCAGCCAAAACCATTCTGGCACTCTGAGCATCCTTCAAAGGGGTAATAAAAACCACCCAAACAACAAAGAAATAAATCAAACTACACAAATAAAAACATAAAAATAAGTTAACAGCATGCAGACACACAAATATTATTCCTAACTCAATAAACCCATAATACCTCAAATCATCCAAATAAAAGTACCACCTATAAATAAACACAAAACCAAAAAAAAAACATGTAACCATAAACAATATTTCTCAAATTATCCATAGCTATAAAACATAGACTGCCATCAAACAAACCGAAGAAATATAATAATATAATATATATAATGATAATATATTATTATAATAATATATATTATAATATTATATATAATATGTATTATATATTATATACATATTATATATAATATAAAAATATAAATATATAAAAATATAAACATAAAAAACCTCACCAATTAACTTCACCACACTACCTGAAACCCACCAAAACAAACACCACATATGAGATTGGCTTTCCCACAGTATTGCCAGCACATCCTGCTCCTGTATCCATGGGGAATTCCCTTGTCTCCCCCGGGCTCTCAGCTGTCCCCTGTGTCCCCAGGTGATGCTGGCAGCCTCCTACTGGTCCCTGCTGGCCCCTGCCATCGAGCTGGCTGAGCAGTCTGGAGCCTTTGGAGCCTTTTCCTTCTGCCCCGTGGCTGCGGGCTTTGCCCTGGGGGCAGCTTTTGTCCACGGGGCTGATCTGCTGCTGCCACTGCTGGTGAGTGGGGCTGGGGGCTGGGGGGCTCATCCCAGTGGGGATAGTGGGGATGGGGGTTCATCCCAGTGGGGATTGAGGGGCTGGGGGTTCATCCCAGTGGGGATTGTGGGGCTGGGGGCTCATCCCAGTGGGGCTGGGGGCTCATCCCAGTGGGGATTGTGGGGCTGGGGGCTCATCCCTGTTCTGGTCAGTGAGAATTCCTGTGCTGGGGGCTCATCCCAGTGGGAATTGAGGGGCTGGGGGTTCATCCCAGTGGGAATTCCTGTGCTGGAGACTCATCCCAGTGGGAATTCTGGGGCTGGGGGCTCATCCCAGTGGAAATTTCTGTGCTGGGGGCTCATCCCAGTGGGAATTCCTGTGCTGGGGGCTCATCCCAGTGGGAATTCTGGGGCTGGGGGCTCATCCCAGTGGAAATTTCTGTGCTGGGGGCTCATCCCAGTGGGAATTCCTGTGCTGGGGGCTCATCCCAGTGGGAATTCTGGGGCTGGGGGCTCATCCCAGTGGAAATTTCTGTGCTGGGGGCTCATCCCAGTGGGAATTCCTGTGCTGGGGGCTCATCCCAGTGGGAATTCTGGGTCTGGGGGCTCATCCCAGTGGGAATTCCTGTGCTGGAGACTTATCCCAGTGCTGCTCAGTGGGAATTCCCCGCTTAGGGGGCCTCCTCCCTCCCTCCTGCTAGCTGGACCTGGTTATTTTCCCTCCCAGATTTATGAATTTGTGATTTCCCCAAGCCCTGCCTGGCTCTGGCAGTGCTGGATGCAGCTTTAGACCTGCGGAGCTCTGGGTTTTTTTTTTTTTTTGTTTTGTTTTAAATTTAAATCTCCCTGTTTTCTCCCCCTTCACACTTCTCCTTTTGTTCTTTTTGCTGGCAGCACTCCTCCAACAGCTCAGGTGTGACCTCCTGTCCCAGCCCAGGGGCTGCATTTGCAGAGCTGCCAACCCTGGCAGTGCTGCACAATCCAAGCAAGCAGCCTCAGCTGCTGTTAAAAATACCAATAAATAGGGAGCTGGTGGATTTGTGCAGTCAGTGAAGACATTTCCAAACATTTCCAAGGAGATTGTTCAATTTTCACGTTTGGTTCAGTGGGATTCTCTTGGCCTGTGGGTGTGAGGGAGGATTTAAGGATCTGCTGCCTTGGGCTGATGTTTCCCAGCAGGATGGAGGAGCAGAGCACAAATCCCAGTCGTGGGTGGTGCTTTGGGGGGTTTTTTGGGGTGTTGAAACAGGAGCCTGTGAGAGGGAAGAGTTTGGGAGAAGTGGAATTTTTGGGAAGAGCAGGATGGAGTGACAAGGATGGGCAGGGAGGGTGCTGGACTTGCAGCAATAAAAATATCCCCAAAATCCTGAAATCCAGGAAAAATTCTGCTGGGACACACTGATCCCATGGGAATTCTGGAGGATTTTTGGGGTGTTTTGTGAAGAGAACAGAGACTGAGTGAGGTTTTTGGGGAGCAGAGGTGAGAGATGAGCAGGTTTTTGGGGAGAGCTGAGCAGGTTTTGGGGAGCAGAGGTTTGAGCTGAGCATCCCCAGCCTGACCCAGCTCCAGGCTGGAGAACAACAACCTCCAAAAGCTTTTTTGGATTCCTTATCAGCCCAGCCCAGCCCACCTTGGGTTTTTCTCCTGCCTCAGCCCCTCTGGAGCATCCCTGTGTTTGCTGGTGGCACAGGAAGGGTTAAACCTCCCAGCCCAAGTGTTAATGATCTGAACAGAGTCATTCCACTCCTCACAAAGGCAGATCTCATCTGGCACATCTTTACCCTGTTTGTTCATCCTCCAGCCCAGGAGATGCTGGTGGAGCTCTGCAAAAACCTCACCAGGAAATTTGGGGGGCGAGAGCACGGCCCAAACCAGACCCCAGGGGATTGGAAAAATGGGATTTTCTTTATTTTACCAAATCTCCCCTGCAGGAGCCTCCAGGTGAAGCTGATTTTTGCTTTAAACGAGGCTTTCAGGTGTGTTTAGGAGGTTCTGTTTGCACTGGGGCTGTGTGAGCCTTTCCTAAAAAGGGGTTTGGTGCTTTCCCTGCCAAGACCCCAAAACCTCTGGGGGAAAGTTTAGTTCAAAATTCAGTGCAGCAGGTCCCTGATGGCTCAGGAGCTATTTTGGGCCTGCTGAAAGGCATGAGAATGCTGGAATTAAGTGTTATTATCCTCATCCTTCAAATCTGTCATGCAGCTCTGCTGCCTGGGCTGGGCTCTGCTCAGAGCTGGGTGTTTTATTGGGTTTGGGATGTGCTGCTTGCCCTGGCCTCCCCTTCCCTGGGGCAATCCCAAAGAGTCCAGAGGGTTCCTCAGTCCTTGGCTGCTTCTGCTGCTGGATTTTCACATGAAAAGTGGAGGCAGCAGCAGGGCAGGGGGGAGCCCTCACTGCTGCAGGGGTTTGAAGGGTGGATGTGGCACTTGGGGACATCAGAGGTGGCCTGGGGTGGATGGGCTTGGTGCTCCTCGAGGGCTTTTCCCACCCAGAATTATTTGATTCTGTGATTCTATGATCTAGTGATTCTCTTATCTTGTAATTCTGTGATTTTTGTGACTCTGATTTGGTGATTCTCTTCTCTTGTGATTCCCTTTTGTCTTGGAGCTGCTGGATCCCCAGGAATGGAATTCTCAGGGTGTTCCCAAGCACACATGGATGGGGTTTGGGGGTTTTTTGGGGGTCCTGTGACTTCCAGGAGCTCCTGCTTCTCCTGGATCAGAGCCAGGCAGGAATTCCCTGCTGGGATAGGGAGAAGAGGAATCCAAACCCCAGCCCTGCCCCAGCTCCTCTGCCTGACTCTGCCAAGTCATTACTAAATAGGATAATGAGCCTTAATCAGCCTCATCCCCTCTCCCTCCAGGCTTCCTCTGCTCAGGAGCCTCTGTCTGCTGCTCCATCCTCCCCCGGGGGAT
The DNA here is from genome assembly GCF_903797595.1 of Erithacus rubecula. Taxonomy (NCBI): domain Eukaryota; kingdom Metazoa; phylum Chordata; class Aves; order Passeriformes; family Muscicapidae; genus Erithacus; species Erithacus rubecula. Next base: position 10,561,184 of record NC_136672.1, on the reverse strand, counting down.
CCCATGGGTGCTGGGGGGTCCCTTGGGAGCAGGGAGAGGAGGGCAGAGGCTGCAGGAGCTGCAGGAGTTAATGGATAATCCAGGGGAAGAGCTGCTGGGCCATTACTCAGCTCTGAGCAGCAGCCTGCCAATACTTGGGGTGTAAAAATGATCAGGGAGGGAGGATGGGGGAGCCAGGGCTGCAATTCCAGCCTGGAAATGCCATCTCCATTGGATTTTTTTTTTTTTCTTGTCTGCTGGGTAAAGGTTTGGTGTTTTGTTTGTTTTTGTTTTTTTTTTTTTTTGCTCCTGGGTACAGAGGAAATCAATAAAGCCTCATGTGATGGGCTGAGCATTCCTTGGATTTAAACAAACAGTGGCTAAAATGCCCTTTAAAAGCCTTTCCAAGGGTGCCAGTGCTGGCCCCTCATCCCACAGAACCAGCACGGCCAAAATCCCTCTCTAAGCTCCAGGATTTGTGTCTCTCACTTTATTTTGGGAAACAATTTGGGCTCTGCTTTGCTCTACAGAGGTTTCCCTGAGCAGGGTGAGGATCTGCAGATCTCAGATCTCAGTCAGGATGCTCCTGGTGGGAGCTGAGCCCCCCTGACCCCCTCCAAACAGAATTTCCTGGTGCTCCTGCCCTTTTCTGGATGTGCAGCTCGTGGCTCCAGGGCTCTTTGGGAATATGGGTCGGGACTGGATGTTTTGTACAGTGAATTTTGGGCTATTTTGGGTAAGAACTCTTGGGAAGGCTTTGAGAGCTGGATAAACAGCCCTGAGGATCCCTCCTGCCCAGAGCTGGTGCCTGGCTCAGAATGTGCCTTCAGGATGAGTATTCTGCCTTCTAAACCCATACAAATCCCATTTTTGGGAAGGAAAGCTGGAAATTGTGCATGGATTAGGCTGCAGGAGGAGGAGGAAGAACCATCAAAGTGTAGCTGCACATTGTTTAAAATTGCAATTTTTTTCTCAGGGCTAAACCACAGCTGGATTAGAACATGGAGATAATATTTTCTTTTTTTTGGGGGGGGAGGGCACTGGGAAGTGATAAAAACTTGGATTTTGGGAGGAATTTCCTCCTGGAAAGGCATTGAGAGGATCTGGGGGTGTCCACAGACACTCAGAGCTCTCAGTGACCTTGGAGGGCTTTTCCAGCCTCAGAAATTCTGGGATTTTGGGATTCCAAAGCTGCTGCTGCCTTTGGTGGGTGCCCAGGGCAGCGTGGGGGACGTGCAGCCTCTGCTCACTCTGCTCATTTATCCCCAGCACCCAGATTCCTCTGATGCAATTTGCTGCTCCTGTGGGATGTGCCCAGCTCTCATTCCCACTTTAATCTGCTTTTTCCTGTTCAGCTCTGACTCCTAAATTAAGTTAATTAGCTGCACATCCCCAGTGCCAGGGGAGGGTTTTTAACCCAGGGCTGGTGGATTTGCTGTTTGATGGAGTTTTGGGGTGTGGGGCTGCAGGAGTTGGAGGTTTTTCCCTCCTGCATTCCTGCTTTGCTCAGATTTCCTTTGCTCAGGGCAGAGTAAACAGCAGCCCTGGTGTTTGTTTGGTTTTTGTGGAGCCCTGGCCCTTTTCCACAGGCACTGGCAGAGAGGAGGGATCTGCTCTGAGGATGAAGGAGGAGAAATTTTGGTTTTTTGGGAATGTAGCAGAGCCTTCCATTGGGAAAATCCTCCATTGGGAAAATCCTCCCCTTCTATTGGGAAACCCTTCACTGGGAAAATCCTTCTTTTCACTGGGAAATCCTTCATTGGGAAAATCCTTCATTGGGAAAATCCTTCATTGGGAAAATCCTTCCCTTCACTGGGAAAATCCTTCACTGGGAAAATCCTTCACTGGGAAAATCCTTCACTGGGAAAATCCTTCACTGGGAAAATCCTTCATTGGGAAAATCCTTCTTTTCCATCTCTCAGTAAACCAGAGTTACCTGGGCATGGCTTTTATGAATTTATCAACCCTGAGGTTGTAGATCCATGAGGATTTATCCCTGTCTCCTGTCCCAGGTGGGATTTCAGCCATTAAAATCAAACCCAAACCCATCCATGAGATCCTCTGAAAGACTCAGAAACCCCAAACATTTATTTTCAATCTCTTTCCCCATGGAAAACCTGGATAAAGAGGTTTTAATCTCTTGGATAAAACCCCCGTGCTTGAAATCCAGTGGTGCCTGGATAGGTTGGAATTATTGTCAAAAAACCCCACAAAATCTTAATTATCCTAATTTCTACCAAAGCATTTTGTTTTATTAATGGAGGTGAAGGTTTATTTGCTGCTGCAGTGCAATTTGTCAGCTGCTCTTAATTAGAATTCTCTCTCATTATGCACCAAGCATTGCATAAAAACACAATTTGGGAAGCCCCAAAGCTGGAGCTGATTCTGAGTCAGGGTTAAATTCCCTCCCACCCTGGTCAGGTTTATCTGGAGCTGTTTGATGGGCTGGGATGAAAATTCCTTCTGGAAAAAAAAAAAAAAAAAAGCAGGGAATGAGAAAATCTGATTGAATTCTTGGGATTCACTGGAATTCCTGCTCTGTCCATCATCCCTTCTCCACCCTGCAGCAGGAATTGCTGGGATATTCCTGATATTCCATGGGATTTTCCCTCTTTCCTCAACCTTTGCTGCCTAAATTTTGATTTTTTTTTTTTTTTTTTGGGGCTTGGCTCAGAATTATAAAGGAGAAAAGGATCTGCTCCATCCATCCCATCATCCATCCATCCATCCATCCCTCCACCCTCTGACTCCTGCACCATTCCCTGTTTATCCTGCTCTTCTTTGAGCTCAAATTGTGCTTTGGAATTTGCTCAGAGCAGAACCCCAAATTAATTCCTCCACAGTGAAAGGCAAACCTGCCATTAAGGTGTCAGAAAAAGCAGCAGGAGAGGATCTGGGGGAAGGCAGGGAGAGAGGGAAGCTGATTCCACAGGGGAAAAAAAAAAAAAAATCCCAAAATCCACAGAGAAAAATCCCTGACCCTGTGTGGAAAAGGAAATGAGGGGAAAAAAATCATTTATGCAGGAAATGTGTTCTTTATATGGGGGATAAAGGATAATTTTTGATACAAAATGGGTAATTAATTAGATTTTTTTAAAAATGTATGTTTTTAAGGCAAAGCAAGGATTTGGGATCACACTCCCCTGGCCAAGATTTTAATTGATCTGAAGCCAATCTTAAAAAGAATTGGAAATAAATCTGCTCTTCTCCTCCTGGCCAAGGGAGGAGAATGAATGAATTCCTAAAGGAGTGACCAGGGCAAGGATTTAACAGGAAAAAATCCTGGAAAACCCCAGAGATGAGGGACAGAGCACAATGGGGGAGAGAAACTGAATCCATTTTAGTGCTTTCTGTCAAAAAATGAATAAAAATAATATCCCCAAGCAGACACAGAGATAAGAGACAATAAAAATCCTCCTTCAGGAGGGGCCCAGGTCCTGTTTGACACCCAGGAGTGATAAGAGCCAGAGATAACAGAGCAGAGCCCAGGGCTGCAATTCCCAGAGGAGATGGGGATTGGGGAGGAAAAATCCAAAAAATCCATAAAAACCTACCAAAAACTCACAAAAATCCACAAAAACCCACCAAAATCCACAAAAATTCACAATAACCCACTAAAAACCCACCAAAACCCATAAAAACCCACAAAAATCCACAAAAACCCCACCAAAATCCACAAAAACCTACCAAAAATCCACAAAAACCCACCAAAAACCCACCAAAACCCACCAAAATCCACAAAAACCTACCAAAACCCCGCAACAATCCACAAAAACTCACAAAACCCCACAAAAAGCCACAAAAACCCACAAAAACTCACAAAAATCCACAAAAACCTACCAAAACCCCACAACAATCCACAAAAACCCACCAAAAATCCATAAAAACGCACCAAAAGTTCACAAAAATTCACGAAAACCCACTAAAACCCCACAAAAATCCACAAAAACGCACCAAAACCCCACCAAAACCCACAAAAATTCACAATAACCCACAAAAATTCACAATAACCTACCAAAATGCACAAAAACCTACCAAAAATCCGCAAAAACCCACAAAAATCCACAAAAACGCACCAAAACCCACCAAAACCCCACAAAAATTCTAAATAAAAACCACAAAACCCCAGAACAATCCAAAGTTTGGAGCTGGCAGCACCAGAACCTCCAGGCTGCCACTGCAGGAGGGGAGAAAAAGTCACCAAAAATAAAAAAATCTCCCCCAAAACCTTGAGAAATGAGGAATGGGAGGGAAGAATCCCAGCACAGCCCAATCCTTTGGCTGAAATAATATTCCTAATAAAAATCAGCATAAAAAATAATTCCTAATAAAAATCAACATAAAAATAGTCCCTAATAAAAATCAACAGAAAAAATAATCGCTGATAAAAAATCAACAGAAAAAAATAATCCCTAATAAAAAATCAACAGAAAAAATAATTCCTAATAAAAATCAACATAATAAAAAAAAAAACAATAAAATAAAAAATATCAATAAAATAAAAATTAAAAAATAAAATCAATAAATCCTAATGAAAATCAACATCTGGGGGTTTCTCCTTGGCACATTTGGGGTTTTTTTCCCCTTTTCCAGCAGGAAACCTTGGCAGGGCAGGAGGAGGGAATTCCCTCAGGAAACCTGAGATTTTCCTCTGCCACAACAACAAAAAAAAAAAAAACCCAAAAAACCAAAAGCACAGGAATGTTTTCCCTGCTTTTGCAAAAAAAAAAAAAAAAAATTCAGCAAGCAAAGCTCATCCCTGCAGCATCAGTTTTTTACTTCCCACTACCACTTCCATTTTTTTTTTTTTTTGCCAGGGTGAGAAAAAAAATCAAATAAACTTTCAATGGGCAGCTGGTTCCTCCCCAAAATTCCCTCAGCAAGGATTTTTGGGAGGGGCTGGCAGGATGCAGCAGGGCTAATTCTATTATTTTATTTGCAGTATTTTATTTGCATTATTTTATTTGCATTATTATTTTATTTTAGCACACAGCTTCCTCTGGCTGCTTGGGGGATGTGAGCGAGCCCTGGGCTGCCCAAGGAGGAATTTTTGGGGGGATTTTGTCCCTCTCCACATCCCATAATGAACCAAACCAAAATCCCCAAGGACAGCAGCTCCTCCTCAGAGCAGAGTCACCCCTGAGATCCTGACCCTGCCTCATCCAAGCTGAGCAGAAAATCAATTTTTTTTTCCCAATTTTCCAGCTGTGTTTCCCTCTCCAGCAGCTCCTCAGCCCATTAAAAGGCACGTTGGAAAAATAATAAAAATAATAAAAATAATAATAATAATAAAAATAATAAAAATCCCACTGGATTAAAAGCAAAGCAGCCACCAAGCATCCCCTGGGAATGGCAAGACAGAGATTTAGGGTGAAAGTTTGTCCTTTTTCACCCTAATAATAATAATAATATTGTGTAATTCAGTTAAAAAGTCTGCATTGCAGGCCACGGGTAGTTGCTTATTGAGTTAAAAGTAAAAATAATTGATGTTGCATTTGATAATTGGGCAGTTTACCCTTCAAAGGCAGAGACACAGCACTGCAGTGGGAGCTCCCACATCCCAGAATAATTTTTCCTCCAAGTTCTTCCTGCCCAAATCTCTCCCTGCCTCTCACTTTATTTTTTTTTTCCCTACAAATAATCGACCCCCGTGGTTATTTCAGCCGACGCTAATTACTGCCCCGAACTAATTAACGCGGTTGCCTTTCCTCTTGCCCGTGCTGTGTTTTTAACGCGTTCCAATTAAGGGCGGGCTGGGATGAGTCACAGCAGCCTCAGCTGGGATCGCAAGTGTGCTCTGTGAATGTCACCGACATTGTCACCGACATTGTCACCGACACTGTCACCCATTGTCACCCACTGTCCCCCGCCCCGGCTTTGGGGTTTGGGGTGATGCTGCTGCTTTTCCAGAGGTGAAAATCCCTTTTGAGCAGGAGAGGAAGGATGGGAAGAGGGTTTGGGTGCGGGGCAGGACGCAGGGAATGGTTTGGGATGGAAATTTTGGATGGGATTTTGGGGAGAAATGTGGATGGGATCCCAGAGAGGCTGTGCCTGTTCTATCCCTGCAGGGTCCAAGCTCAGGCTGGACGGGCTGGGAGCACCCCGGGACAGTGTGGGGTGCACTGGGATGAGCTCTGGGGCTCTTCCCACCCTGGAATTCCAGGATTCTGTGTCGGGAGAGCCGCAGGCTGAGCTGAGCCCCCATTCCGAGTCCTCTCATTCCTTATCCAAGAAAAATTCCCCTTTTCCTTTGCTGCCTCATCACCCTGGTTTTGCTGGAAATCTCCTCCATCCCCGCTGCTCTCCCAGCTCCTGCAGGTGCTCCCACATTCCCAGGGATTTAATCCCAGCTCAAACCTGCAGCTCCTCTGAAATCTCTCAGGGATTTAGTCCCAGCTCAGATCTGGAGGGGAGGTTCTCCCAAATTCTAGAGGGATTTAATCCCAGTTTCTGCAGGTGATCCCAGCTCAAATATGCAGCTCCCCCACATCCCCCAGGGATTTGGTCCCAGCTCAGACCTGCAGCTCCCAAATTCCCAGGGATTTGGTCCCAGCTCCTCAGGCTGGAGCTGCTGGGTGAGGGGAGGTGAGAGCTCTGGGCTGAACTGCAGAAATGTCATTAGTATTAATAGCCCTGCTCAGACTCGTTAGTCAAATGAGGGGAGAGGAGCCCGTTGAGTTATTCATCTCTGACCTTTGCTTTGCCTTCTGTGACCCCCCCGGGGAGGCTCCAGTTTCTGCTCGGGCTCAGGGGGCTGCTCTGCCCTGCTTTGGGGTGATTCCAGGTGATCCCACCTGGGCATCCCTCCCTGTGGATGTTCCTGGGGTGGATTTCCTGTGATCCCACCTGGAAATCTCTCCCTGTGGATGCTCCTGGGGTGGATTCCAGGTGATCCCTCCCTGTGGATGTTCCTGGGGTGGATTCCAGGTGATCCCTCCCTGTGGATGCTCCTGGGGTGGATTCCAGGTGATCTCTCCCTGTGGATGCTCCTGGGGTGGATTCCAGGTGATCCCTCCCTGTGGATGTTCCTGGGGTGGATTCCAGGTGATCTCTCCCTGTGGATGCTCCTGGGGTGGATTCCAGGTGATCCCTCCCTGTGGATGTTCCTGGGGTGGATTCCAGGTGATCTCTCCCTGTGGATGCTCCTGGGGTGGATTCCAGGTGATCTCTCCCTGTGGATGCTCCTGGGGTGGATTCCAGGTGATCCCTCCCTGTGGATGTTCCTGGGGATGATTCCCTGGACACCAGGTCCCTTCTCCAGCTGTGCTTTTGTGCCTCCAGTCCCGAGGTTCCTCCTGGTTTTGTAGCTCCAGGTGGGCTTGAGGAGCCTGAGGACATCCAGAAACAGCGAGCTGGGTTTTCCTTTTTATCGGGAGCTGCAGTGGCAGGACACAGGGAATGGTTTCCCACTGCCAGGGGCAGAGCTGGATGGGATACAGGGCAGGAATTCTTCCCTGTGATGGTGGGAGGGGCTGGGATGGGATTCCCAGAGAAGCTGTGGCTGCCCCTGGATCCCTGAAATCCAGATTGGATGGGGCTTGGCTGGTGAAAGGTGGCAGGGGTGGCACTGGATGGACTTTAGGTCCCTTTCAAGTGACACTCCTGGGTGCAGTGGTGAGAAGCTGCTGTGCCACACCCCAATCAATCAATCAATTAATAAATCAATCAATCAATCCCTCCCAGCCCTGGGGCAGCAGGGACGGGGCTGGAGGGGGCAGGGGCAGCTCTGGGCTGTGCTGACTGTCTGTGTTGCCTTGCAGGGGTTCCCTGGCCCTCCCCTGGCCCCCGGCTGTGAGCAGCGAGCCAAGGAGAAGCAGGAGCAGCAGCAGGAGATCCCGGGGCTGCACAATGAGCTCTGCATCAGGATAGGTAGAGCTGGGCTGCAGCCAGGCAAGCATCCTGTCAGATACCACCCCAGAGCCTGCTGCAATGCCAGGGGTCTGCAGTGCCAGGGGTCTGCAATTCCAGGGGTCTGCCCACTTCCTGTCCTTTCCTTCTCCTTTCCTTCTCCTCTCCTTCTCCTCTCCTTCTCCTTCTTTCCTTCTCCTTCTTTCCTTCTCCTTCTTTCCTTCTCCTTCTTTCCTTCTCCTTCTTTCCTTCTCCTTCTTTCCTTCTCCTTCTTTCCTTCTCCTTTCCTTCTCCTCTCCCTCTCCCTCTCCCTCTCCTTCTCCCTCTCCTTCTCCTCTCCTCCTTTTCCCTTCCTTCTCTCCTTATTTTTCCCTTTTTTTCTCCCTGCTGTCTCTCTTTCCCTCTCTCCCCCTGCAGCTCTCAGAGCCACTTGCACTGTCTGGCCCATGAATTATTGATCAGCAGCTCTGTGCTGTGCTGGAGCAGTGAAACCTCAGCTTCTCTCGGGGTTTTTCCCAGCACTGACCCTGCCCAGCTCTCCCTCCACCCCAAATCACAGTGCCTCATCTCCTCCTTTCATCATTCTGCTAAAAGAATCTTTATGGCTCAAACAGGAGGAGATGTTGGAGTCTGTAAATCAAAAATCAGAGTGCAGGGATTGAATTAAAACCTTTGGGTGGATTGAAGTGCATTAAGCCACTCACACATGAAGTAAAGGTGTGAGTGAAGTTTTAAAATAAGCAAGTGAGGAAGTTTAAGTGAGTAAGGATATGATTTAAATGCTTTAACCTCAGTCTGAGCTGGGGTGAATCCAGTGCTGGCTGCCAGGGGGTGGAACACAAAGCTCTGCTGGCAGCTCTTTGCTCCTTGAGCAGATTTTAAAGGAGGAATTTTGGGTTCCTCTCTGGGCTCTGAGTGTTTGGGGACACACAGCTGCTCTTCCTCCCAGGAGACACAGCAAATGTGATTTAAACTCATTTTATTTCTCTGATTATTTGGTTGGAGTTGTGGTGGGAAACACGAGTGCAGATTGGTTTGAATGAATGGTTTTCCTTTTTGCAAGGAGCAGCAACTCTTAAATCTTTTATTTCACCACTTTGCTTAATTACACCTTTCCTAAAGTGCTGCAAACCCTCAGGATTTGGGTTTTTCCAGAGGGATTTTTCTGCTCCTTGCAATGAGCCCAGCTGCAGGGGGGGGTGTGGATTTTTTTGTCAGGTTTTTGGGGGAATTTCCCATCTCAGGTGCAGTTTAATTTTATTCTTCCAGGGAGAGCAGAAGCTCAGCCCTCAGCTCGAGCTGCTGAGGTTTTTATGTTTTTATGTTTTCATCTCCTTTTAGCTGCAGACAATAACAGTGCAAATGGTTTGGGGAATTGAAAATTTCCATTAGGCTTTGTTGCTTTTTTATTTCTTTCCTCTCTCTGGGGAAATGGTATTAAGAACCTACAACACATTAATTCTTCTATTGCTTTTTTTTTTTTTTTTTCCTTATTTTCCTCTTTCTCTCTGCTGAAATAAACTCTGTATTTTCAGAAGATCCCCCCCAGCTTTCCAAGAAATCTGCTTTGCCCAGGGCTGGGTAGTGCCAAGCTCTGGGGACCCTCTGGGAACATAATGGGTGTTTTCAAAGTCTAATGGGCACTAAGTGGAATATTTCAGCCTTAATCACCGTTGAATCATTGACCCTTCCTTCATATTTACATCTTTTTAAATGGCTAAAGCTGTGAAAACAAAGGAAAATCCCAAAGCAGCAGCTGCCTGGGGATGGCTGGAGGAGCAGGGATGGAAATGTGGAAATCTCTGAGCCTGGTGGGCAGCTGGAAATGCATTTTTATTCTCTTTTTGGGGTGTGCTCACACTCAGGACTTTGATCCTGGCAGCTGTCACCAAACCAGGGTTTCCTTCACACCCAGCTGGGGGAGAGGAGGGAGATTTTAGGAGTTCTCTCCTGAGCTATTTCCCAAAAAAACCCTGGAATTTGGGTAGATTTGGGCTGTTTCAGTGCAGATTTGGGGATTTTTTTTGGCTATTCTTGTGTGGGTGTTTTAGGAGTTCTCTCCTGAGCTATTTCCCAAAAAAACCCTGGAATTTGGGTAGATTTGGGCTGTTTCAGTGCAGATTTGGGGATTTTTTTGGCTATTCTTGTGTGGGTGTTTTAGGAATTCTCTCCTGAGCTGTTTCCCAGAAATCCCTGGAATTTTGGAAGATTTGGGGTGTTTCAGTACAGATTTGGGGTGTCAATTTTAGGACTTTTTGGGGATTTTTTGGGATTTTTTTGGCTATTCTTGCAGGGAATTCTTTTTAGGATTAGGAGCTCTTTCCTGAGATATTTCCCAGAAATCCTTTGGTAGAATTTGGGATGTTTTAATGCAGCTTTGGGGTGTTCAGTGACTGATTTTAGGACTTTTTGGGGATTTTTTTGGCTATTCTTGCATGGATGTTTTAGGAGTTCTCTCCTGAGATATTTCTCAGAAATCCCTGGAATTTGGGTAGATTTGGGGTGTTTCAGTGCAGATTTTAGGACTTTTTTGGGGATTTTTTTTTTGGCTATTCTTGTGTGGATGTTTTAGGAGTTCTCTCCTGAGATATTTCCCAGAAACCCCTGGAATTTTGGAAGATTTGGGCTGTTTCAGTGCAGATTTGGGGTGTCCAGTGACTGATTTTAGGACTTTTTTGTGGATTTTTTTTGGCTATTCTTGCATGGATATTTTAGGAGCTCTTTCCTGAGCTGTTTCCCAGACATCCTTTGGTAGATTTGGGCTGTTTTTAATGCAGATTTTAGGTCTCTGATGACCATTTTTAGGCTGATTTTTGGGGGTTCTGGCCATTCAGTGGGATTTTTCCAGCAGAGGACATGCCCAGGGCAGGGTCACACAGGGCTGAGCTCTGGGGCAGTTCCCAGGGAGGATTTCCAGGGAAGCTGAGCTGTGACTCAGGGCTGTGCATGTGATTCAGATCCTGATCCCATTCTGGAGCTGAGTGGGAGATGCTGCTCCAGCAGTGCAGCCTCCTCCTCCTCCTGTGGGTGCAAAACTGGATAAAATCCCAAAGAAATCCCAAATATCCCAGCCAGGAGCAGCCTCAGTGCCCAGGCAGAAGGGCAAAATCCACCCCTGGGGGGGGCAAAATCCATCCCTGGGGGGGCAAAATCCATCCCTGAGAGGGCAAAATCCATCCCTGGGGGGGCAAAATCCATCCCTGGGAGGGCAAAATCCACCCCTGGGAGGGCAAAATCCATCCCTGGGAGGGCAAAATCCATCCCTGAGAGGGAATTGTTTTTTTTTTTTTTCACTTAAATTGGAGCTGCTGCCTCAAATCTGAGACTCAGGTGGGGGTTTGGCCCTGTTGTGCTGCCAGGACCTTTCAGCAGCATCACCCCCTTCCTAAGATCATCCTTCATTTTTTTTCCCCTCCAAAGGAAATTTCCATTTTCCCCCATATTTTTTCCTCTCCAAAGGAAATTTCCATTTTTTTCCCCTCCAAAGGAAGTTTCCATTTTTTTCCCCTCCAAAGGAAATTTCCATTTTTTTCCCCTCCAAAGGAAGTTTCCATGCACCAGGGCTGTCTGGGGGAAGCAATGGAGCATTTCTTTTTTTAAAAAAATTCCCCTTTTTCTTTATTTTTTTTATTTCTTCTGCATGGTTTGAGAAAATCCCAGCTTTTTTTTTTTTTTTTTGCCTTGTTCTGTGCTGAGGGGGGATTGGAGCTTCAATAACCTGATTTTCCTGGTTGGAAGGACAGGTGCCTGCAAATAAAGGAGAAGCTTCTCTTAGAAATACAGAATATAAACCCCCTCCCTCCAAATTATAATTTTGAAATTAAGGGGCTCTCAGCAAAGATATGGGAATAGGAATAACAGTTCTTCACTAGGAAAATTAAAATAGAAATACAATATTACACAGAACAATCCAAACCCTGCCAGGGTCAGAATCCTGATTGACACCTGTCAATCAGTTAATGCTGCACTGGATTAAATAAATTCCTCAGGAATTCCTCTCCATGCCCAGCTCCTAGATGTTAAATATTTTAGGTATAATATATGTATATATATAATACAGCACTATAAAATACTCAAAACAGATACAAAATTCACAGGTGAATTTATTCAGTATTCTCTAATTCAACTTTCCCCCCTGTTCTTATTTCACTGGCTAACCAGTTTATTATCTAGATCAAAATTCCAGAGTTCTGAGAGTTTCTAATTCACAGGAGTCACAGTTATTTTGCATTTAAAAATCTCTTCTAAAGGGAAATCTGACCTGTGATTTTTGGAGAACAGCTCAGTTGAAACTCTCTGCTGCTTTTCTTCCTTGTCTGAGTGGGGGAAAGTTTAAATTTGAACAGAGAATGAAACACTCCAGTGCAGTGAAACCCTGAAATTTCAAGGTTTATTAAACCAAACCAACAATTAATTTGCTGCAGCCCCTGGAGTGGAGCTTTGGCTCCTTTCAGCCAGCACAGGAATTCATTTATTTTTCTGGAGCTGGTTCTTGGGGATGGGAATAATTTGGAGTCACCCTGAGGAAGGTTTGGAGGAGGGGAGTGAGAAGCAGGAGCTGTGAAATGTGAAATGTGAAATGGGGGGAGCCCAGCCCAGCTCTGACAGGAAAAAAAGGATTATTCCAACTTTATTCCAATTAAACAAGTATTGTAGGGACAGTGAAACAGCTGCTTTGGGATTTTGACTTTGATTTGGGATTTGTGACTTTGATTCTGGATTTGTGACTTTGATTCTGGATTTGTGCCTTTGATTCTGGATTTTTGCCTTTGATTTATGATTTGTGACTTTATGATTTGTGCCTTTCATTCTGTTTTTTTGCCTTTGATTTGGGATTTTTGCCTTTGGTTTGGGATGGTGCCTGGTGCAGGTTTGGGTGCTGGGACCACCCTGGCTCTGCTTCCTCAGCTCTGGGATCCTTTTTCCTCCTGCAGGATCTGGGATCCCTTTTCAGGAACTGGGATCCTTTTTCCTTTTCCAAGATCTGGGATCCTTTTCCCAGGAATTGGGATCCTTTCCCCAGGAATTTGGATCCCTTTTCCTTTTCCAAGATCTGGGATCCTTTCCCCAGGAATTGGGATCCCTTCCCCAGGATCTGGGATCCTTTTTCCTTCTCCAGAGTTTGGGATCCTTTTTCTTCCTGCAGCATCTGGGACCCTTTTTTCCAGGAATTTGGATCCTTTTTCCAGGAACTGGGATCCTTTTTCCTTTTCCCAGGAATTGGGATCCTTCCCCCAGGAATTGGGATCCTTCCCCCAGGAATTGGGATCCTTTCCCCTTTTTTAGGATCTAGATCCTTTTTTCAGGATCTGGGATCCTTTTCCCTTTTCCCAGGAATTGGGATACTTTTCCCAGGAATTGGGATCCCTTTCCCAGGAATTGGGATCCTTCCCCCAGGAATTGGGATCCCTTTCCAGGATCTGGATCCTTCCCCCAGGAACTGGGATCCTTTTTCAGGATCTGGGATCCTTTTTCCTTCTCTAGAGTCTGGAATCCTTTTTCTTCCTGCAGCATCTGGGATCCCTTTCCCAGGAATTGGGATCCTTTTCCAGAGTGTAGGATCCTTTTTCTTCCTGCAGCATCTGGGACCCTTTTTCCTTTTTCCAGAGTCTGGGATCCTTTTCCAGAGTCTGGGATCCTTTTCCTTTTCCTCTGCTGTACTTTGTGCTGTGATTTCCCTCCCTCCTCATTTCCATCCCATATTTTCCCTGCAGTTCCCTGGTTGTTCTGCCCAGGCCTCTCTTTTATGGCCTTGCACAGGTGGTATATGGCACAGGATGTTGGAAAATGCCTTTTCCCCAAAAATCAAAGCCTCAGTTCCTCCCCTGCCTCCAGAACTCTCCCAATATTGATTGTTGAGCTGAGAGCCTTGGCCAGACCATAATTGTCCTTTCAATCACTGGGGTTGGGGGGTTTGGAGTCCAATGATTCATAAATTTATTTGGGCTGGGGGGTTTTCACTCTAATTATTCCTTAATTTAGTGAGACTCGTGGATTTGGGCTCAAATTCCTCTTTAATTCAGTGGGGTTGAGAATTTTCACTGAAATTTTGACTTCTATTTTTCTTTTCCTTTTGATTCTGATTTTATCTTTATTTTGGTTTTTATTTTTTATTTCTATTTTTATTTCTATTTTTAATTTTATTTTTTATTTCTATTTTTATTTCTATTTTTATTTCTTTGTCTATTTTTATTTCTATTGTTATTTGTACTTACTTTTACATTCACTTTTATTTGATTTTTCTAAATTTTGACTTCTATTTTTCTTTTCCTTTTAATTCTGATTTTATCTTTATTTGGTTTTTATTTTTTAAATTTTGTTCTTTATTTTTATTTTTTTTTATTTTTATTTCTATTTTTATTTTTACTTACTTTTACATCCACTTTTATTTGATTTTTCTAAATTTTGACTTCTATTTTTCTTTTCCTTTTAATTCTGATTTTATCTTTATTTGGTTTTTATTTTTTTAATTTTGTTCTTTATTTTTATTTTTTTTAATTTTTATTTCTATTTTTTATTTTTACTTACTTTTACATCCACTTTTATTTGATTTTTCTAAATTTTGACTTCTATTTTTCTTTTCCTTTTGATTCTGATTTTATCTTTATTTTGGTTTTTATTCTTTATTTTAATTTTTATTTCTATTTTTTTTTTAATTTTTTTTTAATTTTTCTTTTCCAAGCCCTGCTGCTTTTCTCATCCTTCTTTCCAGCAAACCCTTTATCTGTGGCTCTGTTATCTGCAGGGCCCTGAAGCTGCTCCAGGGCCCCAATTTCCCCCCTTGGGTGATGCTCAACCCCAAAACCCCAGGATGGGGGAGCAGGGCTGGGATTAATTCCCTTCCAAGCTGGATCAGATGATGAGGATGCCTGAGAGGGGGATGAGGCTGAATTCCTAATTAAATGTAATTAAAACAGGCTCATTTATGTATCTGGCATCCCTTTGAAGTGGGGGGTTCACAGCACCCACAGGGGCTGCTGCCACTTCACATCCCTGGAAATCTTGGGGGGATTTTCCCAGCCTGGAATTCCTGCTCAGGGTGGGGTTGGGAGTCCCATCCCAGGAAGTTTTTGGGGGAATTATTTGGGTTTGGGTTGAAATGGGATAAGGAAAAAATCTCCTGCCCTTGACTGATGAGTTTCAAGAGTTTTCCAGCCCATCCCATAATCCCATAATCCCACCCTCGTGCAGGTGGATCTTCCCAGAGGGCAGGGAAAAAAACCTGCAAAATATCCAAAATCTGGATCCTGGGATTGGGGACAGAGACTTTTCTCCTGGTTTGGGATTGTCAGATCCTTGTCCCATGTGCAGGGTCAGGGCTGGGGGTGTCCAGGGATTTCCATGGAAAACTTTGGGTTGATCCTTCATGGAAACAGCAGGAGGAGATTTTCCCATCCTCCATTCCCACCTCACCCCTTGGCTTTGGATTCTGAGGAGGAAAAAAACCCCATCAAGCCCAGGGGTGTCTCAGATCCTGCTTTTTTATGGGATGGATTTTGGGTGTTTGCTGCCCTCCCCCAGCTCCAGCCCCTGGGATTTGGGATTTGGGGTTTGGGATTGGTGTAGGGTGATGCTGGCCATGGTTTGTGTCCCCTCTCTGGGACAGAAGACAGGAGCTCTCATTTCAGGGCTGCTCATCCCAGATCCATAAATCAGAATTTATGGAAGCAAAAATCCCAGCCTTGTGCTCCCAAATCCTCCCTTTGGCCACGTCACTCCCAGCCCTGGCTTTGCTCTGCTGCTTTTGTCCCCAAAATAGGAACATGAGACATGGGAAGGGCTGGGGGAGCTGCACTGGGAATAAAACCTGGCAGGGATGTGGGAAGTGTCTCCTGCTCAGCCAGCAGGGCTCTCTTCCCATCCATTCCCCTCCCTGCTGGTGTTTCCTCAAGTGGGAGATGGGGAATCTCCTGCTCCCCTTCCCTTTGGGGTTTCTTGGGGTCCAGCCCCTCTGGGGGGGGGTTCAGGGATGGGGCTGCCCCATATTCCCCGTGGTGGGATTCCTCTGGAATGCAGTTTGTGTGCAGAAATCCTGCTGTGTGCTGGGATTATTCCCTGGAGGATCAAGGGGGTGTGAGTGGGATTCCTGCAGGGGGTTTGGGACCCCCAGGGTGTCCCACTCCCAATCCCACCCCTCTGCCTGGATGATGCATTGTGCTCCTGGAAGCAGCTTCCTGCTTTGATTATTCCTGGAAAACAGGCAAAAATCCAATTTGTTTGTCCCTCCAGGGGCAGCAGGGATTGATTTTGTGAGTCCAAGGCCCGAGAACAAAAGAGCACTTTATTTATTTTCCTCAGAAATCCATTCCTTATTTTATTTTTCCAGGGGGAGAGAATCCAGGGGAATGGGGACAGGATCCTTTAGGATTGGGGACAGGATCCTGTGGGGATGGGGACAGGATCCTGTGGGAATGGGGACAGGATCCTGGGGGATTGGGGACAGGATCCTTTGGGAATGGGGACAGGATCCTGGGGATTGGGGGCAGGATCCTGTGGGATTGGGGACAGGATCCTGTGGGATTGGGGACAGGATCCTGGGGGATTGGGGACAGGATCTTTTGGGAATGGGGACAGGATCCAGAGGACTGGGGACAGGATCCTGGGGATTGGGGACAGGATCCTTTGGGAATGGGGACAGGATCCTGGGGGATTGGGGGCAGGATCCTTTGGGAATGGGGACAGGATCCTGGGGATTGGGGGCAGGATCCTGGGGGATTGGGGACAGGATCCTGGGGGATTGGGGACAGGATCCTTTGGGAATGGGGACAGGATCCTGTGGGAATGGGGACAGGATCCTGGGGATTGGGGGCAGGATCCTGTGGGGATGGGGACAGGATCCTGGGGGATGGGGACAGGATCCTGGGGATTGGGGACAGGATCCTGGGGGATGGGGACAGGATCCTTTGGGAATGGGGACAGGATCCTGGGGGAATGGGGACAGGATCCTGTGAGGATGGGGACAGGATCCTGTGGGAATGGGGACAGGATCCTGTGGGAATGGGGACAGGATCCTGGGGAATGGGGACAGGATCCTGTGGGAATGGGGACAGGATCCTGTGAGGATGGGGACAGGATCCAGGGGGATTGGGGACAGGATCCTTTGGGAATGGGGACAGGATCCTGGGGGACTGGGGACAGGATCCTGTGGGGATGGGGACAGGATCCTGTGGGAATGAGGACAGGATCCTGTGAGGATGGGGACAGGATCCTGGGGGATTGGGGACAGGATCCTTTGGGAATTTCGGGACAAGGCTCTGCCCATCCCCTGGGGCTGCTCCATCCTTATCAGCCCCGCCTGCTGCTGCCTGGACAGCTCCTGATAAAATCCCACTTTCCTTTTCAAGTGAGGATGAGCCTGTAGGTTTTTTTTTTTCCCTTTGTGTGTGATCCCTCTCCCATCCAGAGCTGCTCCCTGCCAAGGCTCAGCCCCCAGAAAAGTGATTCAATTAACTGGGATGTGTAAAATTTCAGCACCAAATGATTCAGCCCAGCACTTCATCTGCTCGAGGAGCTCTTGGAAAGGAGCAAGAATCAGTTTGCTTAAAAAGACCCGGTGCATGTAACGAGGAGTTAATGAATTAATCCCAAACAGGGAGCTCTGGGCTCAGGGAATTCGTTCATTCCATTAATCCTCGTGCCAGGTGTTGTCACCACGTGCAGTGTCACCTCTGGGCTCTGCTCCTGCTCTGCCAGCAGCCCTGGTGGCACTGGGAGCTCTGTGCCTTGCCAGGGACATCCCCCCTCCCAGAGGGGGATTGGGGTTGGGTTTGGGGGATTTGGGGCTGCTGGGACCCTTCTCAGGCTGGGTTATTCCTGGAGTGATGTTTGAGCTGGGATTTGGCTCCAAGTGATATTCAGGAGGAATTTGGATGTTGGGCTGTGGTTGATATTTGGGGTGGGATTTGGGTAATTTTTGAGGTGGGATTTGGGTGCTGTACTCTGGGTGGTGTTTGATAAGGGGTTTGGGTGAATTTTGAGGTGAGATTTGGGTGTTGGCTCCAAGTGATATCCAGGAGGAATTTGGATGTTGGGCTGTGGTTGATATTTGGGGTGGGATTTGGGTAATTTTTGAGGTGGGATTTGGGTGCTGTGCTCTGGTTGATGTTTGGGGTGGAATTTGGAGTCAAACTCTCAGTGATTTTTCAGGTAGGATTTGGATGTTGTGCTCCAAGTGCCATGCAGAAGGAATTTTGATGTTGGGCTGTGGTTGATGTTTGGGGTGGAATTTGGGTAATTTTTGAGCTGGGATTTGGGTGTTGAGCTTTGAGTGATTTTTCTGAGGAGGAATTTGGGTGTCAAACTCTGGGTGATGCTTTGAGCTGGGATTTTTTTGGGTGTTGTGCTCCAAGTGCCATTCAGAAGGAATTTAGGTTCTGTGCTCTGGGTGAGGTTTGAGAAGTGATTTAAGTGATTTAGGTGATTTTTAGGTGATTTTTAGATGAGATTTGGGTGCTCTGGATGATATTTGGGGTGGAATTTGGGTAATTTTTGAGCTGGGATTTGGCTGCTGAACTGGGTGATGTTTGAGAAGGGATTCAGGTGATTTCTGAGCTGGGATTTGGCTGCTGAACTGGGTGATGTTTGAGAAGGGATTCAGGTGATTTCTGAGCTGAGATTTGGGTGCTGAACTGGGTGACTGGGACCCCAGTTTGGTGCAGCTGATGGAACCAGTGCCCTCCAGCTCCACCCAGATCCCAGATGGAAAAATCCATGGGAGCAGCTGGGAATCCATCCTGCAGAAGGGAACAGCATTTTCTGAGTCTCTGCTTTTCTTCCTCTGAAAACCCCAGCACAGGCAGGCACCTCTTAGATGTGCCAGAAAATGAATTTATTCCATGTGGGAGCCAGGGCTGGGCACACAGGGGGCTCCTGGCTGCCCCATTCCCACTGAATTTCTGAGCATGGGAATCCTGTGCTCTCTGCTCAAGCACCCTGAGCTTTCCTAGCAGTAAATAAAAGCTATTTTTAAAAAAGAAATCCTGATTTTGACCATAGTTGGGCAGCTCCACTGAGCCTCTTTTCCAGCATTTTTGTCTGAGTGTAAACTTCCCAAGAATTGGGTTCTCCCATTTTTGGGGGTTCATTCCTTTGCAGAGCAGCTTTTCTATGGAAAAGCTTTTTTTTTTTTTTAATTTTAATTTCCATCTCTGGTGGGATCCCAGGATAACACCTGGCTGTGGGATGCAGCTTTCCCTGTTCCTGGGGCTGGCAGCCATCCCCCAAGACATGCTGTGCTTAATTACTGGTGCTAATTAAAAAGCTTTTTCTGGAGGTGGGAGAGAAGAGCAGCGTTCCCTCACACCCATCTGCTCCTCAGCATCCCTTCTGTGCTCCCTGGAATTCCTGCTGCACTGGGAAAAGGGGAGGAAAACAAGGATTTGGGGAAGGAGATGCCAGCAGGGAATGGATTTGGGTCCTGGGGTTTAGAGAGCAGTGGCACTGAGGGCTTCAGCCAGAATTCCTTGGAAAAATCCTTTAAAAAGCAGGAAAAGCAGAGGGAAGACATGGGTGAAAATTTGGAAGATTTTCCATTTCTTTGGAAATTTCTTTGCGAATTTTCCATTTATTTTGGGAATTTTTCCATTTCCTTGGGAAAATTTTCCATTTCTCTAGGAAATTCTTCCTTCTCCCATTCCCCATGCCCAGACAAGGGCCAGCCCAAGCTGTTCCACTCTCCTGTTTTTTTTTTTTTTGTTTTTTGGGACAGTAATAACCCCAAATTCCAGCTGCAGGGAGCAAGGAGGGTGTGGAGAGGTGTTGTGGGGCTGCAGAAGAATTTGGATGAGGTTTTTTTGGTTTTTTTTTTGCTGCTCCCTCCAGGCATTATCTGAGCTTGGAGCTCTGGTGGAATTACAATCACACAACAGAAGAACATTTTGAGGCTTTTCTGCCTTTTCCCCATATTCATCAACGGCCAATAATTCCCACAAACAGCAGCAGTTAATTAGAGATTTTAAAGCAGCTCAGCCCTTGGAAGCTCAGCTGGAGGAGGAATCCCCAAAATCCCCAAGCCTGGAGATGCCCCTGGTGAGGCAGAGCCTTGCTGGAGGATGGGATGGGGAGCTGGGAATGGATTTCCTTCCCAAATCTCCAGCCAAGGGAAGCTCCAGGTGGTGCTGGGTGAGGAGCAGGTCTGGGTGATTTTCCTCTGTAATTATCCTTTCCTTTTTCCTTCCCTTTGCATCCTCTTTTCCAGCAGGATTTGGGAGCAGAGCCCATCCCTTGAGCAGGCTCTGGGTGATTTTCCTCTGTAATTATTCTTCCCTTTTTCCCCCTTTCCCTTTTTCCCCCTTTCCCTTTTTGCCCCTTTTCCCTTTTTGCCCCTTTTCCCTTTTTGCCCCTTTTCCCTTTTTGCCCCTTTTCCCTTTTTGCCCCTTTTCCCTTTTTGCCCCTTTTCCCTTTTTGCCCCTTTTCCCTTTTTGCCCCTTTTCCCTTTTTCCCCCTTTTCCCTTTTTCCCCCTTTTCCCTTTTTCCCCCTTTTCCCCCCTTTCCCTTTTTCCCCCTTTCCCTTTTTCCCCCTTTCCCTTTGACCAGTTACAGCCACTCATAAACTAAAATTTACACTGCAAGATTGACACTAAGTCACAATTTAGTAAGATTATTTTTCCTTGCCTTCAGGCTGGCTGCAGAGCTGTGCCAGAGGGGCTTTGGGAGCACTCTGAACAGCAGGGATTAGGACAGTTTAAAGCCAGGCCTAGGTGGGCAGCAGGAGAAGGGCTCTGGGGTTTGGATTTGGGAGGGTTTGGAGCCCAGAGTCAACAGAGCCTGGCTCTGTTTGTGCACCAGAGCTGAGCTCACAGCTAATGCAAACAGTTTTCATTAAGAAATAATCAGAAATAAAAAGCCATTTCACATGCTGATAAGGAGCCAGTCGGTTTTTTTTCACTTCAGCAGCAGTTTAAGCCAGGCTCAAAGCCATTTATCTTTTCTCCAGTGCTGGCTGCAGAGGATATGAAAAATGCAGCAGGCTGCACACATGTAATTAAACTTTTGGCAGAATCTTTGCCCCGCAGCTTTACTAAGAAATTCAATAATGATAAATCGAGTGGAATATCTAAAGGACTTTTTTTTGTGAACGAGATTTAAAACCCTGTCTGTGGCACGGGGAGTTATTTGCCACCTAATTGTCTTGGCAGGGCTGTGGGAGCAGCCTGAGTGTGGTGTCAGCTCTTCTGTGCAGCCCAGCCCTTGTTCTGCTCTTATCTCCTCTCCAATTTGCCATTGAGCTTTTCCTGAGCCCCAGCCAAGCCCGTGCTTATCCCTAATGACTGTTTTGTTCTCCCAGCCCGGCCTTTCCCAGCTGGGAATGCTCCTGGCCCGGTGGCATCGCTGCTCTGTAATTATCCTTCCCTTTCTCCTTTCCTTTTCATCTTCTTTTCCAGCAGGATTTGGGATCAGAGCCCATCCCTTCAGCAGGCTCTGGGTGATTTTCCTCTGAAAACGATGCTGGGATTGTCTCCCTGCTTTTGGTGTTGGTGTCTTTATCCCTGGCTAATCCAGGGATCATTTATAGGAGAGGTGGTTTTGTGTTCAATCCCCTTTCCCTGGAAAAGCTGCACTAATTCTTTTCTGTTATCACAGGTTTTCCCTGTTTTCCTCACCCCATGGCATCCACCCCATCCTTTGTCACCACTTGGCTTGGAGGGGGTTTCAGATCTCCTCAGAAAATGCAATTTTTCATCATTTTCCCCCAGTACGACTAAGCAGACTAATTAAAAATAACATATAAAATGTAAAATAATAATTAGTAATCGTCTGATAGAATTGAGCTGGGCCTGAGCACCTGAGCAGGTGGCAGTGAAGTGACAGAGCTTTGGATTTTGCTTGGCTTCAAACTGAGAGAGAGGAGGATTAGGTGGGATTTGGGAAGGAATTCCTGGTTGGGAGGGTGGGGAGGCTCTGGGAAAGAATTCCCAGAGAAGCTGTGGCTGCCCCTGGAAGTGTCCAAGGCCAGGTTGGGACACCCTGGGAGGTGACACCTGCAGGGAGGGTTTGGCTCTCACTTGGTTTGTGGTACTGAAAATCCAGGGGATGTGGATCCTGGGGAGGCTCAGGTTGAAATTTCCTCATGGAAAGGGTGGGGAGGGGGGTGTCCCCACCCCTGGAGGTGTCACCACTACTGGAGGTGTCCCCTCCTGGGCTGTCCCTGGTGTTTTCTGTCCCCATTTACACTGACCCCGCTGTTTTCTGCCCTATTTTTGGCTTACCCTGGTGTTTTCTGTCCCCTCCCTGCCTGACCCTGCTGTTTCTGTCCCCAGAGAGGGCAGAGAACGGGGAGCTGTACCAGAGGAGGAGAGCAGGGGGCTCCCCCCTGCCCCAGGGCCCCCCAGCCCCGCGGGACGGAGCTGCCCCAGCCGCGAGCAGCAGCTGGAGGAGAATCGCGCTGCTGATCCTGGCGGTGACCATCCACAACATCCCGGGTGAGTCTGTGAGTCTGGGTGTCCATCTGTCCATCCACAACATCCCGGGTGAGTCTGTGAGTCTGGGTGTCCATCTGTCCATCCACAACATCCCGGGTGAGTCTGGGTGTCCATCTGTCCATCCACAACATCCCGGGTGAGTCTGTGAGTCTGGGTGTCTGTGTGTCCATCCACAACATCCCGGGTGAGTCTGGGTGTCTGTGTGTCCATCCACAACATCCCGGGTGAGTCTGTGAGTCTGGGTGTCCTTCTGTCCATCCACAACATCCCGGGTGAGTCTGTGAGTCTGGGTGTCCTTCTGTCCATCCACAACATCCCGGGTGAGTCTGTGAGTCTGGGTGTCCATCTGTCCATCCACAACATCCCGGGTGAGTCTGTGAGTCTGGGTGTCCATCTGTCCATCCACAACATCCCAGGTGAGTCTGGGTGTCCATCTGTCCATCCACAACATCCCGGGTGAGTCTGTGTGTCTGGGTGTCTGTGTGTCCATCCACAACATCCCGGGTGAGTCTGTGTGTCTGGGTGTCTGTGTGTCCATCCACAACATCCCGGGTGAGTCCCTGTGTCTGTGTGCCCTGTCTGTGTGTCCATCTGTCCATCCACAACATCCCGGGTGAGTCTGTGTGTCTGTGTGTCCATCTGTCCATCCACAACATCCTGGGTTCTGTCCTGTGTCCGTCCCTGCCCCAGCTGTGTCCCTGTGTCCGTCTGTCAGTCCCTGTCCCTGTGTCCCAGTTTTTCTCTGGGTAGGAAAGGCTTGGCTCCTCCCCTGGCTGGAGCATCTCCCAGTGGGATGATGGAATTTTATCAGCCATGCACTGGGACTCACTGGCCATGAACAGGAGATATCTCCTGGAGGGAGGATGGGCTGTGGGAAGATAAAGATGATTGCCCAGCTGGTTTAAAGATGGCCCATTAGCAGAGAATGTGTGCCAGGAGATCAGGGTCACTGCCACACCCAGTTTGTAACAATGGCCCATTAACAGGTGATACCTCCTGGATGAAGGGTGGGTCATGGGAGAGATAAAGATGATTGCCC
The DNA here is from genome assembly GCF_903797595.1 of Erithacus rubecula. Taxonomy (NCBI): domain Eukaryota; kingdom Metazoa; phylum Chordata; class Aves; order Passeriformes; family Muscicapidae; genus Erithacus; species Erithacus rubecula. The sequence continues at coordinate 10,537,898 of NC_136672.1, read as the reverse complement.
AGCTGGTTTAAAGATGGCCCATTAGCAGAGAATACATAGATCAGGGTCACTGCCCTGCCTGGTTTGACAGCTGGGGACAGAATCCACATTTCTGGCCACATCTGTATTGCAGCCCAGCTCAGGGGGCTCTGAGCCCCTCAGGCTGGTCTGGCTGGGTCCTGGCAGTGCCTCTGTCTCTGTTTGCAGCCCCCTGGTGCAGGGCAGAGGATGGAACCCCAGCCCAGCCTCCCACAGCCCCTCAGTGTTTGTGGAGCTTTGTTGGATGTGTGTCCCAAAGCTGGGGATGCCAATGGAAAGGATAAATTGATAATGACAGGAGATGCCAAACTGCAGGCTCTTCCTGCTAATTAATATTCATACACGCCTGCTTTAGCAGAACATTAATTATGTATTTAATCAAGCCCTGTTTATTCTGGTTTAGCTTTGTACCTTGGGTGGCTGTTATGCTGAAGGCTTCAGATTAATTAAAATGTTACTGGTGTACCACAAATAACAATTAGCGAGGTGTGAGCTGCAAACTGCCTTTCCCTTTGTGCTGCTGTGCCAGGGGAGGGGAGCCTGGCAGGGGTGGGGTGCCCAACCTCAGCCTCCTTTTCTCCAGGCTGAGCCCCTTTCCAGCTCCCTCAGGAATTCTCCAGCCACTTCCCATCTCCCTGAGCCTCTCCTGGTGTCCCAATCCCATTCCCAGTCCCATTCCCAGTCCCATTCCCATTCCCAGCCCCCTGAGCCTCCCCTGGTGTCCCAATCCCATTCCCAATCCCACTCTCAGCTCCTTGAGCCTCCCCTGGTGTCCCAATCCCTTTCCCAGTCCCATTCCCAGCTCCCTGAGCCTCCCCTGGTGTCCCAGGCCCTTTCCCAATCCCATTCTCAGCTCCTTGAGCCTCTCCTCATATCCCAATCCCATTCCTAATCCCATTCCCAGCCCCCTCAATCTCCCCTGGTGTCCCAATCCCATTCCCACCTCTCCCAGTCTCCCCTGGTGTCCCATTCCCAATCCCAATCCCATTCCCACCTCTCCCAGTCTCCCCTGGTGTCCCATTCCCAATCCCAATCCCATTCCCAGCCCCCTGAGCCTCCCTCAGAGAAGTTCCCAGGGATCTTTTGGGGACTTTTGGAGTCCCTTCCCCCACGTGTGGCAGTGAGGTGGGGAGGAGCTGCAGGTGACAATCCCCTGCCTTGCATCCCCTGGATGTTGGGAAATGTGGGTTCCCCATCCCCAAAATCCTCCCAGGTGACAGCAGGGACCTGCCCCTGCCTTGGAGCATCCCTGGCTGCTTCCAGCCAGGCACCAGGTGATGCTCCAGCCCCCAGCACGTTGCCAAGGAAACCTGAAATTGCCATTTTTTGATTTGTGCAGTGCCAGACTGAGCCCATCCCTCTGCTCCAGCCTCTCCTCCCCGCAGGCTCAGCCCTCACTCGGGGTTCACTCCCAAATTTCTGCTCTGGGAAGGAGGAGAGGGAGGTGGCAGAGCCACCAGCAGAGGTGACACTGCTGTCCCCTGCTGCACCTGAGCTCCTCTGCAGTTCCCAGTGCCACAGGGCCAGGAAGGGGCTGGGGCTGATGAATTTTTAATGAGGAGGAGCAGGGCAGAGGTGTGAGCTGAGCAGGGGGTGGCACCGTGGGCAGGAGGGACAGGAGGTGACAGGGACACACCTGGAGGTGGTGACAGCTCTGGGAAGGGTGGCTGAGGCTCCTGGGAAGCTCCAGGTGACAGGGATTGTCCTTGCAGGTGGCTGTAAGGGGCTGGTGACATTTTGGTGACATTTTGGGGTCCTTCTCTGCTGGCTCAGGGGGCAGAGATTGACCCCAAAAGTTGTAGGGTGGGTTCTGAGCAGTGCTTGGGGTGATAACTGGGATAACTGGGATAACTGGGATAACTGGGGCTGGGTTTGCAGTGCTCGTGTCCCTGGCACTGAGGTGTTGCTGCAGAGACAGAAATTAGATGAGACACTTTTATTTTTATACTGACAGAAAGCCTCTGTTTATTTTCACTCCATTTTCAGTTTATTTCAGCCCCAGCTCAGAGGGTTTTACAAAAGCATCCTGTTTATCTCTAATTAGTTAGTAACCAATTGTTATTCCATTTGATTGGTCAGCACACCTGAAATGTCTGCATGCTGTCAGATGTCCCTTTTTAGATCTTGTTGACATATTTCTCTTTAATTCAGGATGGTTCTCACAGGTGTGAGTAACTGCCACAGCCTTAGGATTCTTCCTCAGGAGAATAATTTGTTTTTAACTGCTGCAGGATTCTATTGTCAGGAAAAGCTGGTGGGTTTTTCCTGGGGATTTATTAGGTTTATTTATTATTTTATTTATTTATTATTAGTTTAGTCAAAGTAATTATTAATTATTAGTCACAGGAATAAGCTTGATTTTATAAGGCTTTTCTTTGATGAGGCTTTTAGCTGTGTGTACCACTGAGGCACAGCTGAACCCTGAACTGCCAGTGGTGACAGATTTCAGATTTAACCCTTTGGGGGAGTTTGTACCTGGTCCATGGGGTTTGGCACCTCCCAGGTGAGCTCCCCCAGCAGTTTTTGGGGGTTTGACACTCCCCAGGTGAGCTCCCCCAGCAGTTTTTGGGGGGTTTGGCACCTCCCAGGTGAGCTCCCCCAGCAGTTTTGGGGGGTTTGACACCTCCCAGGTGAGCTCCCCCAGCAGTTTTTGGGGGGTTTGACACCTCCCAGGTGAGCTCCCCCAGCAGTTTTGGGGGGTTTGACACCTCCCAGGTGAGCTCCCCCAGCAGTTTTTGGGGGTTTGACACCTCCCAGGTCAGCTCCCCCAGCAGTTTTGGGGGGTTTGACACCTCCCAGGTGAGCTCCCCCAGCAGTGGTGTCCCTGTGGTCCAATCCCTGCTGTTCCCAGGTGGAATTCTGGATGCTGCAGCTTTTTAAACCTCCAACCATCCCCTGGATGAGGCAGAGCTGATTCCCTGTGCCCAGAGCTGCTCCTTCCTGGGCTGGGGCTGATCCTGGGGTGATGATGATGATGATGATGATGATGATGGTGGTGGCTGTACCTGGCAGATTGCAGTTCCTGGGAAGGGAGCTGCTTTCCAGGCTGCTTGCTTTGTCATTAGCAAGAATTGATTGGATTCATCCTCCCGGGACAGGCACTCCCCAGTGCCAGATTGCATCTCAATTATCAGCAGCACTGGTTATTTGTATGAATATCCTCCCAGATCCATTAAAAGGCTGGGAACATTCAGAATGATGTTTTTCCTTTCGTGGGGCTGTTGAAATTGAGGCTGTTTTCCAATTGTTGGTTTTAATGAGGATTTGGGAGCCCACTGGGGCTGGCAGAGCGTGGGAACGGAGCCAGTTGAGCTGCACCCATTAATCTGTGCCTCATCTGGGGGTGTCTCTGCCTGGAATTCCAACATTCCCACTGCCCTGCCTGCTCTGGGCACTGGGAGCACCCCCAGTCCTGCTGGAGGGGCTTGGTTGGGGGAGGAGGAGGAGGAGAAGGAGGAAGAGGAAGAGCTTCCCTTGCACTCCAAGGGAGGTGCTGCTGGGTGCAGGGAGCAGCAATTCCATGGAATTTCAGGGAATTGTCCCCAGGTGTGGGACGTGGGGGACACCCCCAGGTGTGGCTGATGGTCTGAGGTGAAGGATGCAGGTGAGGGTGACACTGTCAGGTGACATCCCCAGGTTTGGGTGCTCCCCTCCGTGAAGGACACAGGTGACATCCCCAGGGCTCAGGTGACATCCTCAGCTGTGGGTGATGCTCTCAGTGAAGGACACAGGTGACATCCCCAGGTGTGGGTGACATTTTCTGGTGAAGGATGCAGGTGACATTTTCTGGTTAAGGATGTGGGTGACATCCCCAGGTGTGGGTGATGCCCTCAGGAGAAAGGTGCAGGTGACATCCCCAGGACTGGGTGCTCCCCTCAGTGAAGGACACAGGTGACATTCCCAGGTGTTGGTGACATCCTCAGGTGTTGGTGACATCCTCAGGTGTGGGTGACATTCTCAGGAACATCTCCAGGTGTTGGTGCCATCTTCAGGTGCCACTCCCAGCCATGGTTCCTGCTCTCAGGTGAAGGACACAGGTGACATCCCCAGATGTGGGTGACATTCTCAGGTACCACCCCCAGCCATGATTGCTGCTGTCAGGTGAAGGACACAGGTGACATTCTCAGGTGTGGGTGACATTCTCAGGTCCATCCCCAGGTGTGGGTGACATCCCCAGGTGTGGGTGACATTCTCAGGTGCCACCGAGAACACATCACTGTTTTGTCAGCAGCAGCCACCAAGGTGACAAAAAGCCAATTAAATCCAGGATTTTCACCAGCTGCAATGAAATATTCCACTGAAAAATGCATGTGGGAGCTGCTGTCCTGCCTTGTCCCCAGCAGATCCCAGCTCTGTCACATTAAACCTGAGCACTGGCCTGAGACAGCATTTATGTGCTGGGGATGAAACTTTAAATATCTCTGATGGATTCAGGTGCTGTGGGGTCAGGGAGCTCAGTTCCAGCAGGGTCAGCCCCTGCTTTTAGCTCAGTTCTGCTTTGGGAATTGGGGAAAGAGTTTTCTGCTTCCAGAGAAGCATTTCCAGGGTGGAGGAGTTTGGGGATGTTGGACAGTTGCTTTAATTCTTTCAAAATCAGGTGGAATTCTTTCAAAATCAGGTGGAATTCCTTAAAACCAGGTGGAGGGTGAGTTGTCAGCTCCTGTTCAGCTGCTGCAGCTCCATGGGGTTGAATTTGAGGGTTGAATTTAGGATTTGCTTTTGTGGAAGGAGGAGAAAAGAGGAAAATGTTGGGGTGAGGATGGGCTGGCTCCTGTGGGAGTTAAGCCAGGATTAGGAATTTGCAGCATTTCCTCCTTTCTCCCAAATTCCACCTGAGTGCCCACAAAGCTGCTGGGGACTTACAAACTGGGAAATCCCTGGAATCAGCAAATCCTTGAGCAATAATGACAAAAATGATATTTCCTGGAGAGACCTGGGCTTCAATCTGCAGGGGAGAAAAAAAATAAATAAATCTCTTGAGTGGCAGTGCTTAAACTCTTGGAGAAATCCAAACCTCATTATGGTGAGATTAATTTCCCACTAGGAACTTAACAGCTCTTCCAAGAGCAGGATGAATAATGGATGAGACCTTGGCAGCTGCAGAACCTCCCTCCCTTTGCTGAGCCAGAATCGGGGAGGGGACAGTGGCACCCCCAGCCCTGCCCTGGGGGCTCCCAGTGCAGATCCTGCAGGATTTGGGATCACTGAGCACGATTTGGGAAGGGTTGGTGCTTTGTTTAATCACAGGGAGGAGTTTTTTGGGGATGAACTCAGTGTGTCTGTGCTGGTACTCACAGCCCTGCTCGTGCAGAGGGATTCCTCAGCATCCCAAACTCTCCTTTCCTCACAAAAAAGAAACTAAAAAAAAAGCATTTTCTGCTGTGAAATCCAGAATTCCTGCTATTTCCCCTGAGTTCTGCAGGCACTGACCTCTGCTCCCCTCACCTGCCCTGAAATCCCCAAAGCTTTTGACAAATCCTGCTTCTCCTTTCATTCCTGCCTTCCCTCCAAACCTCAGGGTTTTGTGGGATTTATGAGTTGCTTCTCATTTTCTCATTTTCAGGGATCCTCCTCTTCCTCCTGTCCCATCCCAAAATCCCTGCTCTATCCCACAATTTCTGCTTTAACTCAAAATTCTTGCTGTATCCTACAATCCCTGGATTTGGGGAGAGCTTGGCAGGAATCTGTGACCCCCCAGGTGTGAGCTCGAAACCACTGGGGGATTTTAGGGCTGGTTTTAGGATCAGCTTTTAGGGCTGATTTAGGCTCTCCTTGCCCTGTTTTAGGGCTGATTTTGGCTCTCCTTGGCTGGTTTTAGGGCTGTTTTTAGAGCTATTTGGGCTCTCCTTGTCCTGCTTTAGGGCTGGTTTAGAGCTGATTTTAGCTCTCCTTGCCTGGTTTTAGGGCTGATTTTAGGGCTGATTTTAGCTCTCCCTGCCTGGTTTTAGGGCTGATTTTAGCTCTCCTTGCCTGGTTTTATGGCTGTTTTTAGGGCTGATTTTAGCTCTCCTTGCCTGGTTTTATGGCTGTTTTTAGGGCTGATTTTAGCTCTCCCTGCCCTGTTTTAGGGCTGGTTCTGCTCTGTTCCCCCCTCCTTGGCTCCAGGCTCTGAGGAGCTGCCAGGCGCTGCAGTTCTGGGCTCAGGGTGGGAATGTTGGGATCATCCCGGGTGTTGCTGCTTTTCCTGGTGTTTCCAAGGCAACTGGGAACTCACAGGGCCACAAAAACACACCCACGGTGTCCTTCCCCTGAGAGCTCCTCCTCTGGCACTCAGGGAAATGCTCCAGGGACATTTCCCACCTGCAGGGATGCTCACCTGAGTCCCTCCTTGGAGGCTCTAAAATCCCCCAAGTTTGGGTTCTGACCTCTGAAAGTCCCCCCTCCACCTTGATGGGCAGGGAGCAGGCTGAAAAAAAACCCCAAAAAACCAAAAAAACCCCCAAAGAACCCAGGAGCTCAGGAGGAAGGGCTGGTGTCCTGGTTTGAGGGACAGGTGTCTGCCAAGAAAGGCAGGAGCTTCTCTTTGAAATGGAGAATGTAAACCCCCTCCCTCCAAATTATTATAAATTTGAAATTAAGGGGCTCTCAGGCAAAGATATGGGAATTAGGAATAACAGTTCTTTACTAGGAAAATTAAAATAGAAATGCAGTATTACAAAGAACAATCCCAAACCCTGCCAGAGTCAGAATCCAAGCTGGCACAGTCAGTCAGTCAGGGTGGTGGCACAGTCCCATTCCATGGTGCTGCATCCTCCTGCAGGGGCAGATGTGGCTCAGCTGGAGCAGTGCTCCTGGAGAAGGTGCAGTTTCCTCTGAAGGTGCAGGGATGATGTGGAAAGGTCTGGCTTTCCTCTGGAATCCAGTGGAAAGAAGGTGCCTTGGTGTCCAAAATCTCAGTTTTTATCTGGGTAGGAAAGGCTTGGCTCCTCCCCTGGGTGGAGCATCTCCCAGTGGGATGATGGAATTTTATCAGCCATGCACTGGGACTCAGTGACCATTAACAGGAGATATATCCTGGAGGGAGGATGGGCTGTGGAATAGATAAAGATAATTGCCCAGCTGGTTTAAAGATGGCCCATTAGCAGAGAATGTGTGCCAGGAGATCAGGGTCACTGCCACACCCAGTTTAAAACAATGGCCCATTAACAGGAGATATCTCCCACAGGGATAAGAATCGCTGCCACACCCAGTTTAAAACAATGGCCCATTAACAGGTGATACCTCCTGGATGAAGGGTGGGTCATGGGACAGATAAAGATGATTGCCCAGCTGGTTTAAAGATGGCCCATTAGCAGAGAATACAGAGATCAGGGTCACTGCCCTGCCTGGTTTGACAGCTGGGGACAGAATCCACATTTCTGGCCACATCTGTATTGCAGCCCAGCTCAGGGGGCTCAGGGCTGCAGCTCACTGCATTTCCTCTGCTCTTTCAGAGGGCCTGGCAGTGGGAGTTGGATTTGGGGCCATTGGAAAATCCGAGTCTGCCACGTTCCAAAGTGCCAGGTAAGACCCATCCTGCTTTTTGTGTTTGCCTTTGGAGCTTGGCTGTCCCACCTTGACCCGTGCCAGGGGGGTTGGGGGTCCGTGGATTTATGAAAATTGCCTGGAAGCACAAGGGGAGCAAAGGGAGGGGAAGAAATTCTCAGTGCTGCTGCGTTTTCCTCCCTCTGAGCTTGCCAGGAAAGATTTCTGGTGTTGATGGTTCTGCTGTGGTTCTGTGATTTTTCCTCACTGGGATCACTGGGGCTGGGGAGGAGGCAGCTGAGTGTCCCTGCTGGCTCTCAGGAGGGATTTTGGGGTGTTTATCCCCCTCCTGCTGGCTCTCAGGAGGGAATTTGGGGTGTTTATCCCCCTCCTGCTGGCTCTCAGGAGGGATTTTGGGGTGTTTATCTCCCTCCCTTCTCCCTGTTAAACATCCCTGGGATGCTCAGCTCAGCTGTGGGGGGAGCTCCAGAGGAGAGGGCAGGAAAAAGGGAGAAAGGATCTGGAAATCAGGTGGGGGTGAGCGAAATCTCAGCTGGGTGAATCCCTCAGATGGGGATCAGTGAAATCTCAGCTGGGTGGAACTGGGCTGGAGAAATGGGAAAAAGGGATAAATCTGGGATAAATGTGGAGAGGAGCTGGAGGAGCTGCTGAGGCTTTGCAAGAGCTGCTGGCACCTCTTGGTGGCTGCTCTGCAAACAGCACCTCCTGCCCAGGCTTTGCTTTTCCTTGGAATTTGCACCTGCTCTTATGGCTCAGTCACCTTGTTCCTAAGGAGAAGGGGATCAGGTTGGATTTTGGGGAGAAATTCCTCCCTCCCAGCGAGAAAATCAGAATAGTCCAGCTTTTCCCACTGTGTTTCCCTAACCTTTGGAAATAAAAGGCTCTTCATAAAGGCAGCTATGAAGGTGCTGGAACAAAAGGAGTTTTTTTCCCCTCAGCTGCTCTGGGGAAGCTGAGAAGGCAGAAGCAGCTGGTGCTTTCTCTGGATTTCCAAGGGCATTAATCATGGGAGATGAAAGGTGGCATCTGGAGCAGGAAAATCCCGATGCAAATTGAGTCAGCTGCAGAGGGGACAGGATCCCTGCCTGCCACCAGCGTGGCTGTCACTGCCTGGCACTGGGGAATCCTTTGGGAATCTCCAGCAGGTTCCTTGCTGGAGGGTGGGGAAAAGAGCTGGAATTCTGTTTAATGTGAGAGGTAGTGCTGGCTCTGGACACATCCAGAGGGAAAATTGCTCCTTGGACACAGCCCTGAGTCACATCCATTCCTATGGAGCAGCTCTGTGACTCAGTTTCCCTCCTCTTTTCCACTTTTCCTCCTCCTGGGTGTGACTGAATCCTGCCAACCCTCACAGGGAAGAATTCCTTCAAGGTATCTTCTCTGGGTGAGGTTGATGCCCTGATCCTGATCCTTGCAGGGATCCCAAAGGGCTTTTCCAGGGGATTTTCCCTGTGCTGTCCAAGAGCGGGTGCAGCCCCACAGTGAAGATTCCAGTCAGGGAATCCTGGGATCTGCTGAAACCCCAAAAACGAGAATTGGGAAGAAGGGAATCTCACCTTTTCACACAGCTGGTGCTGTGATGTGCTGGACCAGCTCAGCCATCCCGAGAATCCCTGGGCTCCAGGAGGGTTCTGGGATTTTCCATCCTGCCCATTATCCCAGCTCATCAGGATTCCCAAATTCTCCATCCTGCCCATTATCCCAGCTCATATGGGATCCCCAAATTCTCCATCCTGCTCACAATCCCAGCTCATCCAGGATCCCCAAATTCTCTATCCTGTCATCATCCTGGCTCATCCAGGATCCTGGCATTCATGGATTCTTATCCCAGTTCATCCAGGATCCCAGAATTTTCATCTCCCAGCTCATCTGTGATCCCAGGATTCCCCATCCTGCCCATCATCCCAGCTCATATGGGATCCCCAAATTCTCCATCCTGCCCATTATCCCAGCTCATACAGGATCCCCAAATTCTCATCCTGGCTCATCCAGAATCCTGGGATTCATAGATTCTCCATCCTGCCCATCATCCCAGCTCATCCATGATCGTGGAATTCATGGATTCTCCATCCATGATCTGGGATTCCCCATCCTGCCCATCATCCCAGCTCATCCAGAATCCTGGGATTCATAGATTCTCCATCCTGCCATCATTTTAGCTCATCCAGGATCCCCGAATTCTCCATCCTGGCTCATCCAGCATCCCAGGATTCTCACCCACGATCCCGGGATTCCCTCTCCGCCCATCTCCCGGCTCCTCCCGCTCTGCTGCGCGTTTCTCTGCTGCCCCCGGGTGTGCAGGCTCTGCTCCTGCGGCCGAGCACAGACCCGCGGGAGCCGGGCTTTGCCGAGCCGAGCTTTGCCGAGCCGGGCTTTGCTGAGCCGGGCTTTGCCGAGCCGGGCTTTGCTGAGCCGGGGTCTGGGGAGAACGCACGGAGAGGCTGTGCCAGGAAATGGGAACGGGAACGGGAAAGGAATGGGCAGGGACTAGGAATGGGAATGGGAAAGGAATGGGCAGGGAATGGGATTGGGAATAGGAGTGGGGAGTGGAAACGGGAATGGGAATGGAAATGGGAAGAGTAGGAAGAGGAGTGGGAACGGGAATGGGAATGGGAAAAGGAATGGAAATAGGAATGGGAATGGGAACAGAAACGGGAATGGAAATGGGAATAAGAACGAGAGTGGGAATGGGAACAGGATAGGGAATGTGAATGGAAATGGGAACAGGAATAGGAATGGGAAACCCAGAGGGCAGGGCTGGGTGGGATATTGGGAAGGAATTGTTCCCTGTGAGGGGCTGGGATGGAATTCCCAGAGAAGCTTTGGCTGCCCCATCCCTGGAGTGCCCCAGCCAGCCCCGATGGGGTGTGGAGTGGGATGGGGGCAGGTTCCCCCTTTTGGGGCGTTTCCCACGGGGAACATCGGCAATTTCCACGGGGTGGAAACAGCAGCTCGGGACAAAGTGCTGTGGGGCAGGGGAGGGGGCAGTGCCCGGGAGGGGAAGGTTCCCTCCCGATGGGAATGGGGAAGGCTGGAGCTGCTCCTGGCCGCCTTCCAGGCAGGAAGGTGAAGGGGAGGGCAGCCATGGCTGGAAAAAGCTGCTCTGCCTCCCCCTGCTCTCCCCTGAACCGCGGGGCAGGGATGGGATCCTCCCCGCCCCTCCTTGGGTGGCTGCTCTAACAAAAACCAGATGGGGCTGGAGCTGCTGGGAGCAGCAGGGGCGGAATTTGGGCAGGGGGATGGGTGGGGACAGGCAGGGCTCCCAAATCCCAAATTTGTACCTCCCAAATCCTCAATCTGCATCCCCCAAATCCTCAATCTCCATCTCCCGAATCCTAAATCTGCATGCCCCATATCCTGAACCTGCATTTCCCAAATCCCAAATCTGCACCTCCCAAATCCTCAATCTGCATCCCCCAAATCCTGAACCTGCCTTTCTCAAATCCTAAGTCTGCACCTCCCAAATCCTAAATCTGCACCTCCCAAATCCTAAACCTGCCTTTCCCAAATCCTAAATCTGCACCTCCCAAATCCCCAATCTTCACCTCTCAAATCCTAAACCTGCATCTCCCAAATCCCGAATCTTCTCCTCCCAAATCCCCCAGCAGCTCTTTGCTGTCTGCAGGAGCTCATCCCCGTGCTACAAAAGCCAAATCCATTTTCTTACACAGCGTTGCTGCTTTCTGAGGATTTCTATTTTATTTTTTTTGTCAAGGAGAAATTTGCCATAAAATTAATTCCCTCGGGCAAGATTGCAGGAACTCGGGAGTGTGCCTGGTTTGTGCTGCTGAAAAAAAAACCTGGAAAAAACCTGTACCAGAGAATTTTTAACAGGAGAAAGATTTGGGAATGTGTCTGAGGAGGAGGAGGAGAGTGTGGGTGAGCACCTTTGCTGGCTGATGGGAAAAGGGAAATCTGGTGCACAATTAACTTGGATTTCTCTGCCAAGCCCTGGCTGCAGCAGGAATCCCAGCTCTGTGCTTCCAGCAGGTGGGATGGATGTTCCTGCACCCCTGGCTGGTTCTTTTTCCCCAATTTTGCTCTGCCTGAGCTGTTTTCCAGCTGGGATGTGCTCCAGGGAATATCCCACAGCTTTGGGCTGATTTCAGAATCACTTGTGGGTCTGATTTGAAATATTTGATTTGTTGTTGTTAAGGCTGGGGGATGCCCAAACCAGGATTTTCAGCATTTTTTGTTTGGATCTTGGGGAGCTCACGTGGTGCTCCAGGACAGGCACAGCTGCTCCTCTACTCCCACCCAAAATAAAGCTGGACCAGGGCAGTCTGAGCCTGACTGTTCCAGGGAATAACTTGGCTGCTTGCAGGGAAAAAAAACCAAAATCCCTGCAGGTCTGACTCAGAATGAAAGGTGGGGATAAAACAGGGATGGATTTCCTGCACTCCCCTGCACAAAAGCACGTGGAGTTGTTATTTTATTTTATTTTTTCCATGAAGCTCCTGTCCCTGTGGGTGGGATGAGAATTCCCATCCTGGGAATGGGCTCCTCTCCCAGCTGACACCAGGTGGGAACATCAGAGTTCCCATCCCATTCCTCCCCAAAATTCGGGATTGGTGCCTGGTTCTGTGTTCCCATCCCATTATCCCATCCCATTTCTCTCCAAAATTTGGGATTGGTGCCTGGTTTGGGATATCCCATTGGGGACATCAGGGTGACATTGGGGCCAGTTCTGATGGAAATAATAAATGATAAGTATGAAACTTAAGGCATAATATAAAATAATATAAAAATCTAAAAACTCAAAATCAAGGTATAAGATGAAATAATAAAATAGTATAAAAATACAAGAGCTCAAACTTAAGGCATAATATAAAATAATAATATAAAAATATAAAAACTCAAAACAAAGGTATAATATGAAATAATAAAATAATATAAAAATATGAAAGATAAAACTGAAGGCATCAGGGTGACATTGGGGATATCAGGGTGACATTGGGGACATTGGGAGGACATGGGGGTGATATTGAGGATATCAGGGTGACACTGGGGTGACACTGGGGCGACATGGGGGATATCAGGGTGACACTGGGTCCATCAGGGTGACCCGGGGCTGGTCCCCTCGCAGCTGCTCCAGGCAGGGTGGGGCAGGTGGGGTGGGTGGGGCAGGTGGGACAGGTGTGGGCGGGTGGGGCTGGAATATCCCTTAGGAGTGAAATATTCCATGGGACAGGAATATCCCTTGGGATTGGGCAGGAATATCCTTTGAGATTGGGCAAGAATATCCCTTGGAAATGGAATATTCAATGGGACTGGGCAGGAATATCCCTTGGGACTGGAATATTCAATGGGACTGGGCAGGAATATCCCTTGGGATCAGAATATCCTGGGATTGTTCCTGGGTTTTGAGGAGCACAGATGGATTATTTTAGGGTTATTCTTGTTTTTGGGGACCGTGGGTGGGTTATTCTGGGTCTGGTTGCTGGTTTTGGGGAGCACAGATGGGTTATCCTGGTTTTGGGGAGTACAGATGGGTTATCCTGGTTTTGGGGAGCACAGATGGATGATCCTGGTTTTGGGGAGCACAGATGGATTATCCTGGGGCTGTTCCTGGTTTTGGGGAGCACAGATGGATTATCCTGGGGCTGTTCCTGGTTTTGGGGAGCACAGATGGATTATCCTGGTTTTGGGGAGCACAGATGAATTATCCTGGGGCTGTTCCTGCTTTTGGGGGGCACAGATGGATTGTTCTGGTTTTGGGGGGCACAGATGGATTATCCTGGGGCTGTTCCTGGTTTTGGGGAGCACAGATGGATTATGCTGGTTTTGGGGGGCACAGATGGATTATCCTGGGGCTGTTCCTGGTTTTGGGGAGCACAGATGGATTATGCTGGTTTTGGGGGGCACAGATGGATTATCCTGGTTTTGGGGAGCACAGATGGATTGTTCTGGTTTTGGGGAGCACAGATGGATTATCCTGGGGCTGTTCCTGGTTTTGGGGAGCACAGATGGGTTATCATGGTTTTGGGGGGCACAGATGGATTATCCTGGGGCTGTTCCTGGTTTTGGGGAGCACAGATGAATTATCCTGGTTTTGGGGGGCACAGATGGATTATCCTGGGGCTGTTCCTGCTTTTGGGGACCTGGATGAGTTGTGCTGTGGGAAGGAGCTCAGGGACAATCCCCCGATGGTTCCCCCGGGTCTGCCCTGCCCCATCCCTCCCTGCTGCCCTCGGGCTCAGCCTGGGGGTCCCTATCCCGGTGGCATCTCCTGGGGGGGCTCCCCACCCTTCCCACACAGACCCCTGCATTCACAGCTCCCTCCCGTTAATTTGTTGTGGCCAGGAGCAGCAATAGCTGCTTTGTGCTCAGCGAGGGAAGGAGGAAAAAAAAAAAAAAAAAAACCAACAAACCCAGCCCAGACAGCGGCTCCAGTGTTTTCCAGCAGGGATGGTTCCCCCCCCTCCGTCCTCCCTCTCTCTCCTGGAATAATGTTTGTGATTGTAATGGCCTGTCCTGCTCAGGGAAACCCAGAGCCTCTCCCCCTTCCCCTCCCCTCCTCTGTAAACCCTGGGAGAAGTTTAAACAACCCACAGAGGTTTTTTCTCACCGGGTTTGTTTTACTGATAGGAAGTGAGGGGGTGAGAAAAGGGAGCAGGGAGGGATTGGCAGAGGAGGAACTGAGCTTGGAGAGGCTCTGAAATCCCTCTGGGATGCCTCAGAGCCTGATCCCCACCGCTGGAGACCCCAAAGAGGATCCCAGTGTTGGTGTCCCCCAGTGCCACCAGCACAGCCCAGCACTGCTGCAGGTGTGGAACTGGGATTTGTGTGAGCCCTGTTTGGTGCCCGAAACATCCCTCAAAAACCTCAAACTCCTGCAGAGCTGCAGGGGTGGGAGGTGGATGTGCTCAGCTCCAGCAGGGACCCCACAGGAGCTCACAAGGGAGGAATTGGGAGGATAAAATCCTTCTCTGGGAGGTGGGGAGGGGCTGGGATGGAATTCCCAGAGCTGTCCTGGAAGTGTCCCAGGCCAGGTTGGACATTGGGGCACCCTGGGATAGTGGGAGGTGTCCCTGTCCATGGGATGAGTTTTAAAATCCCTTCCCAGTCAAACATTCCAAGGCTCTGTGATTCCATGGCTGATGCACAGCCCTGCTCTTCCCTCTGCTGATTTTCACCCTGGAAAATTCCAAGTGTTCCCTTTCCATGGGATGCAAGAGAGGGAAAAGAGGGAAAGCAAAACCCTGTGGCCATTGAGGTTCCTCTGGGAGGAACCTCACCCTCACTCCTGGGCTGCTCCAGATGCCCAGATCTGGGAATTCTGGGGCTGGAATTCTTTCAGGAGCCTCCCAGGACAAATCTCTTCTTCTCCTCCTGGTCCTGTCACCCTGTGCTGGAGCTGATGGAAGCTGTGGAGCTGTTGGGGGATGGAATTTGCTGGGGTCCTGTTAAATCTCAGCACTTCCACTGAACCCTTAATCCTGTCCCCGAGCTTTGCCCCTGACAGAAATAAAGGGATTTATTTATTTATTTATTTATTTTTTTTTTTTAGGAATTTAGCCATTGGGATTGGGATCCAGAACTTCCCAGAGGGGCTGGCTGTCAGCCTGCCTCTGCGTGGTGCAGGGTTCTCCACCTGGAAAGCTTTCTGGTGAGCTCTGCCCTCTGCTCCCCAAAACCCAGAGCCTGAGCCCCTCTCCAGCCCCTCCTGGCCACTGAGCCCCTCCCTGGACATCCTGGCATGTCCCCCTTGGGATGGATGTGCTGCTCCCTCTGGAATCTGGGGCTGGGAGTGCTGGAGCCTTCCAGCAGTGTCCTGCTCCTTCTGCAGCCTGTGAGCTCAGGGACCAGCCCTGAATCCCAGGGGATGCATCCCTGATCCCAGAAATCCCTGATCCCAGAAATCCCTGATCCAAACAGTCCCTGATCCCAGAAATCCCTGATCCCAACAGTCCCTGATCCCAGCACTCCCTGATCCAAACAATCCCTGATCCCAGCACTCCCTGATCCCAGCACTCCCTGATCCCAGCACTCCCTGATCCAAACAATCCCTGATCCAAACAATCCCTGATCCAAACAATCCCTGATCCTAAACAATCCCTGATCCAAACAATCCCTGATCCAAACAATCCCTGATCCAAACAATCCCTGATCCAAACAATCCCTGATCCAAACAATCCCTGATCCAAACAATCCCTGATCCAAACAATCCCTGATCCCAGCAATCCCTGATCCCAGCAATCCCTGATCCCAGCAATCCCTGATCCAAACAACCCCTGATCCCAGCACTCCCTGATCCAAACAATCCCTGATCCAAACAATCCCTGATCCAAACAATCCCTGATCCCAGCACTCCCTGATCCAAACAATCCCTGATCCAAACAATCCCTGATCCAAACAATCCCTGATCCCAGGTGTGTGAGCCCTGTGTCCTCTGGGCTGGCTGTGTCCCCTGCATGTCCCCAGGGCTGTTGTGGCCATTCCCTGGCAGGTTTGGCCAGCTCAGTGGCCATTCCCTGGCAGGTTTGGCCAGCTCAGTGGTCATTCCCTGGCAGGTTTGGCCAGCTCAGTGGCCATTCCCTGGCACATTTGGCCAGCTCAGTGGTCATTCCCTGGCACATTTGGCCAGCTCAGTGGCCATTCCCTGGCAGGTTTGGCCAGCTCAGTGGCCATTCCCTGGCAGGTGTGGCCAGCTCAGTGGCCATTCCCTGGCAGGTTTGGCCAGCTCAGTGGCTGTCCCCTGGCAGGTATGGCCAGCTCAGTGGCATGGTGGAGCCCCTGGCTGGTGTTCTGGGTGCCTTTGCTGTGGTGCTGGCCCAGCCTCTCCTGCCCTATGCTCTGGGATTTGCTGCTGGGGCCATGGTCTACGTGGTGATGGATGACATCATCCCCGAGGCACAGAGCAGGTGAGACCCCCTCACCTGGGGGATGTGTCTGGAAAAAGGGGAAATTGGGAGCAGAGGGGATAAAACACCTGGAAAGTGGAGGTGGGAGGGCTGGGAACCCTCCAGGGAGCAAAATGGAGAGAGAAGGGAGAATGACCCCATGGCTGGAGATGGAGTTTGGGATTTTTGGGGTTCAGGAGGAGGCCAAGGCATTGCTGTGATCCCACCCCATCCCAGGGTTGGGGAACATCCCTGCCCTGGATGGGACAGGAGCAGCAGCATTGGGATTTCCCTCCCCAGCTTTCCCTCTCCCCTGAGTTTGGAGCTCTCTGTGCTTCTGACACTGCTTTGGATTGAGGCCTTGGAAGAGGCTTCCAAATTTGGGGGGTGGAGTTAAAATCAGGGGTGTGTGGTTTGTGTAGAAGTGTGTGATTCCACATGCTGAAGGGTTTGGAATTTAGTAATAAATTTACTTTATTTTACAATAAAATAAATTTGATTTTAGTATAGGTGTTAGAATGTAGGGGGGTTTAGAATATAGTAATATTATAGTAAAATATATAGTGTAATATATAGTTATACAGTAATACATAGTAATATATATAGTAATATATAGTAAAATCTATAGTAATATATATAGTAATATATGGTAATATACAGTAATATATAGTAATCGATATAGTAATATATAGTAAAATATACAGTAATATATAGTAATATATAGTAATATATATAGTAATATATACTGTAATATACAGCAATATATAGTATTATATAGAAATATACAGTAATATACAGCAATATATAGAAATATATAGAAATATATAGTAATATATAGTAATAGATATGGGATAAGATGGAGATTCTTGGGCATTGTCTCTTTCTCCTTTTCTGTTTTCTTCTTCCTTCTCCTTCATGATTCCAGGTAACACTTTTTGGTTTGACAGTGCTGCCCTGGGTGTCCCAGGAATTTGGGATAAATAGATGTCAGCTTTTAATGGGATTATTTACCTTTAAAACACCTTATAACCAGCTAGATCCATCTCCATTTTGCTCACTGGTAGCTGGTGGCTTGATAAGATTTAACAAAGAGCCCAAGCCCCAAATTCATCTGTTTGTTTTAATGCTGTGAGTGCAGGAAATGAGGATGAGCAGCCCCTGTAACCCCTGCCCCTCTGTCCCTGCAGTGGCCACGGGAAATTGGCATCCTGGAGCTGCATCCTGGGCTTTGTGGTGATGATGTCCCTGGATGTGGGGCTGGGCTGAGCCCCAGCAGGACAGTCACAGCCCCCCGGGCACTGGGAGCCAACCCTCTGCACCTGTACATACAATTTGGGAATCTGCTTGGGTGTTGATTTCCTCTGATTTTGGTCTCTCCCCCTCCCCTGTGGTGGTTTCCAAGCACAGGTGTGGGTGGCTGCTCCCAGATCCTGGTTTGGTTTTCCTCTTGGAAGGGGAGTTGGGTGATGCTGGGCTGATTTCTCCAAGGGCAGAAATTGGGATTTTGATGCTCTCCGTTGTGTCAGAGGTTGGGAATTCTCCCTGAGGCATTGCAGTGGAGTAAACTCCTGCTGGAGTCTGGAATTCCAGCCCATTAGGGCTGTGGCAAGCAGGGCAGCACAGCCACACCCTGCTGCTCCCGGGAGTGCTGCTTTGGATGGATGGACACAGCCCAGGCAAATAAAGATGAATTTTCTTGGGATCTCTGCAAGAGGGAAATGTCATTTTTTTTCCCCTGAATGTATCTCAGAGGGACACTGCTCCAAGGTGCTGTGCCCAGTGTTTTGGGGTTTTCTGTGGGAACAAACCCCAGGAAAGGAGGGTTTGAGTCCTCTGTGACTCAGCTCCACACTGTCCCTGCCGGGATGCAATTCCATGTGCAGCAATTCCCAAGGGATTGATGGAATTCAACCATCCAGAGCCAGGCCAGGCTCATCCTGCTCCCCCTGGGCATTCCCAGCACTCCAGGATGAAGGGTGAACCCCTCAGGATGAAATTCCTGCCTCTTCTCCTGGTGATTCCCAGCATTTCTGCTGGGATGGATCCTCCAGAGCCCTGAGCATTGACCCAGGCTCTGCTCCAGGGAGGAGGGAATTGCAGGGTTGGAAGGATGCTGCAAATCCCAGCTCCCCTCATTCCACACTCCACAAAAACCCTAAATCCCCTAAACCCTCCTGTGGGAATAACTGGATCACCTCCTGTCCCTCTGGAAGTAGGGCTGGGATGTCCCACATCCACCAGAGCCAAAGGGAACAGGTTGGAATAAACTGAGCTGGAGCTCTCCCTTTCTATTTGATCCTTGATTTTTTTGGTTTCTGTTTGATCCTTTTTTGTTTTCTTTTTCCCTCTGTGTGTCCCTCTGGATGATCCAAAGCTCCTGTTTGCTGATGGATTTGACCTTTTAACTGTGATTGCTTTCAATAAATGGGAAATGGAGTTTGCACAGAGTTGTTTGGGTGCCATAAATCCCTGGATTTGCTCCTCCTCCCCCCACTCTGCTGGGTTTCCCCTCTCCAGCCTCATCATTCCTGCCTTTCCAAGCTCCTGCCTCTTGCCTGGGCAGGCAGATTCCTTGGGGATGGGAAAAGAGGGGGGGAAAAACCAAAGAAAGGGAAATTCATCCTGTGTGTGCATCCCAGGGCTGTGCAGGTGAGCACATTTTTGGGGAAATTTGGGAATTCAGCCTTCAGCAGGATGAGCAGGGGGTGTCAGGCTCCTCTTTGTAAAAGGTGAGAGCTTCTCCTTTGGGTTGTCCACAGTTTGGGATTCTCCAGCCCGGCAGGGATGTTTCCTGGTTTAATTCCTGGCATGTGGTACCCAAAATAAATGTACTTTTCTTTTGATAGGGTTCAAAATCACCCCCCAACCCCCCAGCCTGTATTTGTGGGTTTTTTGCTGCTGCTTTTGTGGATGTTCTGGGGTTTTCCAGGCCCTGCTGATGAAGGGGGTGACCCAAGAACGGGGAAATAATGGGGAATTAATGGGGAAATCCCCCAGTTCCTCCCAGCCCCGAGGTGTCTGTGCTTGGCACTGGAGCTGCTCTGCTGCTGCCTGTGCTCCCAGGGCTGGGCCAAGCACTCTGCCCCTGGAAAAGCCCAGGAATGCAGGGCTGGCTGGGTTTT
Organism: Erithacus rubecula; assembly: GCF_903797595.1. Lineage (NCBI taxonomy): Eukaryota > Metazoa > Chordata > Aves > Passeriformes > Muscicapidae > Erithacus > Erithacus rubecula. Next base: position 10,518,430 of record NC_136672.1, on the reverse strand, counting down.
CCTCCTTTTGTTGTGGGGTTTTTTGTGTTTGAGAGGCCAAACCATGGAGGTGCTGCCTGGGACCAGCACTATCAGTGACTGGTGAGGAAATCGAGGAGGAGCCCCCAGGAAACTCCTCTGGAGCCTGGAGGGATCAGCTGGGCTGGGCCTGAAATATCAAGTGGAGATTCAGAGGCTGCTGATTCCTTATTCCTTATTTCTTCCCTTTTCCCTTTTCCTTTCCCTTTTCCTTAGGACTGGAAAATCCCTTTAGGGCTGTGTGATCCCTGTGGGATTGGAAGACCCCCGTGGGTCCCATCCTGTCCCTGTGGGACCGGATGATCCCTGTAGGACTGGGTGATCCTTGTAGGACTGGATGATCCCTGTAGGATTGGGTGATCCTTGTAGGATTGGATGATCCCTTTGGGGTTGGATGATCCCTGTAGGACTGGGTGATCCCTGTAGGATTGGGTGATCCTTGTAGGATTGGATGATCCCTGTGGGACCAGATGATCTCTATAGGATTGGGTGATCCCTGTAGGACTGGACGATCCCTGTGGGACCGGATGATCCCTGTAGGGTTGGAAGACCCCTGTGGGTCCCATCCTGTCCCTATGGGTCCCATCCTGTCCCTGTGGGGCTGTGTGATCCCTGTAGGGTTGGAAGACCCCCGTGGGTCCCATCCTGTCCCTGTGGGGCTGGATGATCCCTTTAGGACTGGGTGATCCCTGTAGGCTTGGATGATCCCTGTAGGACCGGGTGATCCTTTTAGGACCGGGTGATCCCTTTAAGACCGGGTGAGCCCTTTAGGACCGGGTGATCCCTTTAAGACCGGGTGATCCCTGTAGGATCGGATGATCCCTGTGGGGATGGGTGAGCCCTTTAGGACCGGATGATCCCTGTAGGACTGGAACACCCCCGAGGGTCCCCCCCCTGTCCCCCTGCCCCGCTCCTGCCGGGTGCCGGCGCTGCCCCGGGCTCGGGAGCGGCTCAGCGATGCCAGCACCGAGCGGGGCTGTCGCGGCCCGTGCCGGGGCTGGGAAGGCGCAGGCGGCTGCGGTTTGCAGGGCAGGGCGGGGACACCAACCCCGAGCGAGGCTTTGCACGCAAAGGAACAATAATCCCATTATTGAGCCCCGGGGCGAGCGCGGCTGGAGCCGCTGGCGGGGCGCGATGCGCGGATCGCGGCACCTGAGTCACGGCTGGAAGGGAGGGAAGGGAAGGGATGGGATGGGATGGGATGGATTTCAGCTCCCTGCCCTGCCCTGCCCTCGGCACGGCAGCGATCCCGACCTGCGCACCCAGAGAATGGCTTCACACCCAGAGAATGGCTTCTATTCTTCTGCAGGGCTTTGTTGGGCTTGGCAGCCGCGCCGCAATTAAAACCCAGCCGCTCGTGCTGCCCTGCCCCCTCCCAGCCCTGCTGGGAACCCCAGCCCAGTTCCAGTTCCAGTCCCAGCCTGGAGGTTCCAGTCCCAGTCCAGTACAGGAACGAGGGAAACGTTCCTGAGCGAGCTCCCATCTCGAATCCCACGATTTGCCTGGAGCAGAAACAAACGCGGCTGGAAACGGGACAGGGGGGAAGAGAACCCTGGATCTGCTTTCCTTTGGCTGCAGAATCATTTCCCTGCCATAAAATCGCCAGAGGGAGCCAAGGGAAGATGAGGTCATCGGGAAAAAAACGGGTTGGGAAACAATGGAGGGAGGTGCTGGTAACGGCTGGGGTGGGGATGTCCCAGAGATCGGGGTGTCCCGGGGACCCCCAGCTCCATCAGGGACCCCAACCTCCATCGAGATCCTCTTCTCTTCCAGGATCCCAATTTCACTGGGGCTCCCCAGATCCTCCAGGATCTCACCTCCTGCAGGATCCATCTCTTCCAGGTTCCCAATCCCACTGGAACCCCCCCATCCCACCATTCCAAATCCTACTGGAACCCCCCATCCCGCCATTCCCAATCCCACTGGAACCCCCCCATCCCACCATTCCCAATCCCACTGGAACCCCCCATCTCGCCATTCCCAATCCCACTGGAACCCCCCCATCCCACCATTCCAAATCCCACTGGAACCCCCCCATCCCGCCATTCCCAATCCCACTGGAAGCCCCCATCCCACCATTCCAAATCCTACTGGAACCCCCCATCCCGCCATTCCCAATCCCACTGGAACCCCCCCATCCCACCATTCCAAATCCTACTGGAACCCCCCATCCCGCCATTCCCAATCCCACTGGAGCCCCCCATCCCGCCATTCCCAATCCCAGTGCTGCTCCCCCCAGCTCTGTGCAGGACTGTACCCACTCTGTACCCACTGGGGTGGACTGGGAGCTTTCCCCACAGCACCCCGGGGACAGGGACCTCATCCCAGTTCATCCCAGCTCATCCCAGCTCATCCCAGCCCATCCCCGCTCATCCCAGTTCATCCCAGCCCAGCCAAACCTCCGAGCACTCCATGAATCCACAAAGGGCTGGAGCTGCCGCCGGCTGCGCCAGGGGAGGAAAAATCCCCCCAAATCCCCAAAATCCCCCAAATGCCCCAAAATCTCTTTGTCTCTTCCACCCACCAGAGCTGCAGAGCAATTACGGAGCCCCCGGGGGTTTCACACCCAATCACCGGGGCTCCTCCTGCGAGGATTTAATTTGTTTAATGACTCGGGAGGCCTCGGGGGGTCCGTGGTGTCAGCATTCATCTCCGGCTCTCCTGAGGATTTTCTCTCCACCCAGAACCGGAGGGATTTGGTGAAATCCTCACCAAGACAAGATTTAGGAAATCTCCCCCAAATTCCCGGGGCTCTCTGACCTCCAGCAATGCTGGATTCAGGGAAAGGAGCTGCAGATCCTCCTGGATTTTTGTCCATCCACCAGCAGAGATGAATTGGGATAAAATCATGGCTTGAAAAGGAAAAAGCCAAATATGTTGCGAGATGTGATTTGTGTTTGAAATCCAACCTCGCTCCTGCCCCCGAGCTGAAACATCAGAGTGGGAGAAACTGGGAAAGAAAGGGGGACAAAAAAAAGTTGGGAATGCTGATGGTTTGTCCTGCAGGGAGCTGGACACAGAGCGGGAATTTCACACATCTCCGGGCACGGCACATCCTGCTCGGTCACCTTCTCCGAGGGACAAACAATCCCAAGGGAATATTCCTGCGGAGCCGGGTTGGGAGCCTGGGTCCGTTAAAGGACTGGAAGCAACTGGGGAGGACTGGGAGCTCTCCCCACACAGGGACAGGGACGAGGTGGAGGAGAGAAGGATTCCCACGGGGAAAGGACAAACAGGAGAGAAGGATTCCCATCGGGAAAGGAGCTGGAGGGAAGGATTCCCATGGGAAAAGGACAAACTGGAGGGAAGGATTCCCATGGGAAAAGGACAAACTGGAGGGAAGGATTCCCATGGGGAAAGGACAAACTGGAGAGAAGGATTCCTATCGGGAAAGGACAAACAGGAGGGAAGGATTCCCATGGGGAAAGGACAAACTGGAGGGAAGGATTCCCATGGGGAAAGGACAAACTGGAGAGAAGGATTCCCATCGGGAAAGGACAAACAGGAGAGAAGGATTCCCATGGGGAAAGGACAAACAGGAGGGAAGGATTCCCATGGGGAAAGGACAAACAGGAGGGAAGGATTCCCATGGGGAAAGGACAAACTGGAGGGAAGGATTTCCATGGGGAAAGGACAAACTGGAGAGAAGGATTCCCATCGGGAAAGGAGCTGGAGGGAAGAATTCCCATGGGGAAAGGGACACAGGACCCCGAGGGGCTGCGCAGGTGACACAGCGAGCTGGGAACTGTCCGAGGAGAGGCTGAGATTCCTTTTGCAGTGGAGGTGGATTCCCTCCGGCGTTTTTCCCTCTCCCTCCCCCTCTCCCTAAGCTGTCCCAAACAAGTGCTGGTTTCTGGCTCAGCCTTTCCCAGCTGCACAAAGGCTGCCTTGTACCGGCTCCAGATGTTCCACATCCCACAAAAACTCCAGCACGAGGTACCTGTTCCCCTGGAGCACCGGCTGGGAGGGAGGGAAGGAGCTGCCTCCAGCAGACCTTGATTCGAGAAATATTGATTTATTTAATTTATTGTTATTCTTTTTTAGAGCTTTTAATTCCAGCTCTAATTGTGGTTCTCTCTCATGATGTCTCGGAGGTGTCAGGAGTTCCCCGAACTGTTTCCCTCCCACCTCAGAGAGGTTTTGGGGACAGGCTGGGTCCCAAACTTTCCGTGGAGCTGCCCTGCAGGTGAGCCCAGAGCTCCACAAATCCACCTGGGGGTCGGGCTCTTGTCCCAAGGCACAAATGATGGGACAACGGGGAAAAAAACCCTCCAGTGGCACCAGCGAAGGCTGAGGTTGGATATTGGGAGAAACGCCACGGGAATGGTTGTCCTGCCCTGGCACAGCCCTGGAGGGATTTAACACCGCGTGGATGTGGCACTTGGGGACAGGGTCGGTGGTGGCACTGGCAGGGCTGGGGGAAGCTGGACTGGATGATTTTAGGTGGGTTTTCCAACCTATTCTGTAATTCTTGGGATGCCTTTCTCTCCAAAATCCCCATCTGGGGAGGGTGAGGGATGAAGGCACACGGGGGATGTTTTCCATGAAAAGGATGGTGGAGGAGCGGGGCTCTCACCTGGATCTGATTTTTGGGATCCAGGGAGCAGCTCCCCCCTCTCCTGCCGGGACAGGGTCACCTGCCCGGGGGAGGGGATGACACCTGGAAATCGCTCCCCAGCCCCGGCAGCGCCTCTTTCTCATGGAAAACGCTCCGGGAGCGGGGAACGGCAGCGGATCCCGCACAAAACCCCTCTCTGTGCAGCACAAGCGCCTCTCTGTCCCCTTTTCTTCCCTTCCCTTTAATAATCGTCTCCTTTTGTCCCCACACATTTCCCTCGTGCCATTGTCCCCCTGCTCCCTCAGCCCAACCCGGGAGCTGCCACCTGTTTTTTCCACGTCCTTTTCCAGAGCACCTGATATATTTATTTTCATTGCCGGTATGTTTTCTTTTTTTTTTTTCCTTTTTTTGATTTTTTTTTTTTTTTCTTAAGGGTCTATTAAGTTGATTCCTCCTTCCCGTGCCCTGGGAGCCGCGGTTAATGAGTAACCACAGCGAGCTCCGGGGCAGCTGCCTCACACAAACCGACCGGCGAGTTTTTTTGGAGCTCTGCATAAGGGAACGTTTGTTCTGCAGCCTCTCAATGGATCCTTGTGCAGGAGGCGAGGAGTGTGGGGAGAGAAAGGGAGAGACACTAAATCAGCGCCCTGCTCCTCCCAGCGCTGCCCGGCCCGTGTCGGTGCCTCGGGGATGGGGCTGAGTCACCTTGAGCACAATGGATTTATCTCCCTAGCCCTGCGCACTTTTTAAATTTAAGGCTCGTTTTAAGACGCTGGCGTGGCAGGAATTGGGATTTTTTTGTGTTTCTGTCCCGTTGAGGAGCAGGTTTGGCTCTTGGGGTTCAGCATTTTAGCTGCCCCCTTCCTCTGCTCCGTGTTCGTGGGGATTTTGGGGGGTTTATCCGATATTCGCCGGGTTTGAGGCTGTTTCCCTCCCCTGGCAGGTTCGGGAGGCTCCGGGTGTCCCGTGTGTGACCTTGGCCGTGGCATTCACGCGAGTGTCACTGAGCAAACAGGTGACGCTGTGCCCCGGCTCTGCCTTTGTCCTCCTGGGGCAGCCAGAGAATTCCTGCTCCTGCTTTGGATGGTTCTCCCTCCCTCTGTGCTCGGGAAAGAACTCCAGGACCATCCAGTCCAAGCTCTGAGCAAACACCCTGATGGAGAGGAGCCACCTCTGCTCCTTTTTGGGGGATGGGGACACCCCAAAGTGTCTGGGCAGCTCCTTCCAGCACTGGCCACTCCCGCAGGGCAGGAATTTCCGTGACACCCACCAGACCCTGCCTGGCACAGCTCGAGGCTTCCTGCTCCCCCTGCCCTGAGAGCTGAGCCCAGATTCCCCCTCTGTGGTCAGGATCAGGATTTGAGGGGCTCAGAGCCCGGGACTGGCAGAGGATCCTTCCCTGGGGCAATCCCAGCTGGAACCTTCCCATATTCCAGGGATAATCCAAATTCTGATCCTTCCCATATTCCAGGGACAATCCCAATTCTGATCCTTCCCATATTCCAGGGATAATCCCAATTCTGATCCTTCCCATATTCCAGGGACAATCCCAATTCAGATCCTTCCCATATTCCAGGGATAATCCCAATTCTGATCCTTCCCATATTCCAGGGATAATCCCAATTCTGATCCTTCCCATATTCCAGGGATAATCCCAATTTGATACTTTCCATGTTCCAGGGACAATCCCAATTTGATCCTTCCCATGTTCCTGGGACAATCCCAGGCTGGGTCTGCTCCGTGTCCCTTTGTCCCAGGAGCACAGTGGGGTGTGGGGAGCACAGGGGTGTCCCCAAGGTGTCCCCATCCCTGATCCCTGCTCCAGCTCTCTCCAAGGAGGATTCCCAGTGCTCCTTCCAGGCTGGGATCCAGCTAAAAACACAGAACCACATTTTCCTCCTCTTTTACAAACCTCATCTTTGGGGCTTGGTTGTAGTTTTACTTTATTATTTTATTTTATTTTATTTATTTATTTTATTTTATTTATTTTATTTTATTTTATTTTTATTTATTTTATTTTATTTTATTTATTATTTTATTTTATTTTATTTTATTTTATTTTATTTTATTTATTTTATTTTATTTTATTTTATTTTATTTTATTTTATTTATTTTATTTTTTTTTTTTTTTATTTGGGGATTGGCAGCAGTTTTGGGGGAAGGTTGGGGCTGTTTGTGTTTTACCTGCCACAGCTCCCTGGAGCAGCAGCTCTTTATTGGCTCCCACAGAGCTTGGCACTCTCAGCACTGGAAAGAAAAAGCTTTTTGTTCCCATATTTCCATATATTTATATGGATTTAACAGGGCTGGGGAGGGCATCTGAAGGTCAGAGGACTTGCAGAGGTTACTGTGCTGGCCAGGCCTGGGAACAGGGAGCAGCCATCCTGTGGGAACTCATTCCCACCTCACCCTTCCCTGCCCCTGTGTTTTCCCAGTGCTGCCCATCACTGGACACTTTATTTTCTTGTTTTTCTGGGGAAAACCACCAGCAAATCCCACGGGGTGGATTTATGGATGTGCCATTCCCCAGCTGGGGTGGGAAAAGCAGCAGGAGCTGGGGCTGTGACCCCAAACTGCTCCAGAGTGTTGGTGCCAGCACAGAATAAAGAGATTTCCTGGCTCTCCCTTCCCAGGGCAGGGATTCTGCTGCTTCACAGACTTTTCCCTGTTTTTCTGGAGGAGTCAACAACCCAATCCTTCCTCCTTGGCAATTCCTGGCCATTGGGAATTCTGTATTTTGGGAATGTTCTTCTGGAGAAGAGCCAGTCCATCCTCCTGGTGGTTTCCTTGGGATCTCCAAAACCAAGCCTGGAGTGAGGAGCAAGAATTTCCTTCCCAGGAAAACAGGAAAATCCTTTTTCCAGGAAAACCCTCTTCCCTTTCCTTGGCTGTGGCACTCAGGATTTCCTCCCTTGGAGATGCCCCAGAGCTCTGATCCAGTGCCCACATTCCCACACTGGATTTGGCATTTGCAGGGTGAGCAGGATGATCTCAGGGCTCTTTTCCATCCTGGATCATGCTGGGATTTTGTTCCCCCCATATCTGTGGATTCCTGTGGGATAAAGGATGATTCCAGCTGTTCCCATCACAGGGTGACAAAAGCTGTGGCAGAGCCTTGGAGAGCTCCAGTTTGGGACCCTCCCAGGGATGCAGGGCAGGATAATTCCATCCCCTGGAGCCTCCCAGGGATGCAGGGCAGGATAATTCCATCCCCTGGAGCCTCCCAGGGATGCAGGGCAGGACAATTCCATCCCTTGGAGCCTCCCAGGGATGCAGGGCAGGACAATTCCATTCCCTGAACCTTCCCAGGGATGCAGGGCAGGATAATTCCATCCCCTGAACCCTCCCAGGGATGCAGAGCAGGATAATTCCATCCCCTGGAGCCTCCCAGGGATGCAGGGCAGGATAATTCCATCCCCTGGAGCCTCCCAGGGATGCAGGGCAGGATAATTCCATCCCCTGGAGCTTTTTCCCAGCCCTTTCCTCGCCCTGTTCCTCCTCTTGCCAAACAGGTTTGAATTTCCAGACCGTGGCTATGAACACGCAGCTCAACCCCCTCCTGCACAGCACTAAAATATGGCTTTTCCCCCTTTTTAATATCCCCTAAACGATGACCTTTTCCCTCCTTCAGCAGGCAGCCAAGGCAAGCACAACAATGTGATTTGTGCAGCGTTTCAGCTGCGGTTTCTTCTAGAAATTCATCTGCTCTCGAAGCAATTAGGGGCAGGGAAGCATTTCCACTCCAGCTTCAGGCCCTGAAAAGCTGCCAGGAGGGATTTTTTTCCTTCCCCTCCGCTCTCCCTCTTGCTCCCTCAACCCTCTTTGCCCTAGAAAATTCAGTGGTTTCTCCTCAGCGGCAATTCTGGGGGTGAAATCCCCGCCCGGCGCTGGTGGGAAGGGGCTGGATCCGTGTCCCTGTTCCCTGCTGGGTTTGTGCAGGATCATCCCCCTGAGCTGCCACAGCCGTGGAGGGGACACGGGGACAGTGCCACCCCCTCCTCGTGCCCTTCGGGACCCTCCCCGCAGCACGTGGGGTTCAGAGGGCAGCGGCTCCATCCCAGAACGAGCCTTAACCGAGTCCCGAAGCCAACAGCACGGTTAATTGCTCATTCATGCCCCGGATGGGTTAATGATTAAGTTAAATTAATAATTGGGAGAATAATTAAACGAAACAATAAGCATTGGAAGCGATTGAAGCGCTCGCTGTTGGCGCCGCGGTTTTGGGGTTACTGATTCACTTTAGGGTCGCTGCGGCGTCGGGCTGGCTGTGCCCGGGATGCTGCTCCCGGAATCCCCTGGAAATCCAGGAAATCCAGGGAAAAACACCGGCTCTGCCCCGCCCTGGAGAGCGGCGGGGTCCCGGTGAGGAGCGTGTGATAATTGATAAATGATTCGTGTTAATCATAGAGGTTTCGGAGTTTGTATAAACCAGAATACTTAAAATAAGAAAAGAACGTGGACCTAGATAAAGGGAAATACATGATTAAACCTGCTCTATGTAAATCCCCCTGTTATGAATATTGTGTATACCGGTTTGTAAAAGAGAAAAAAAAAAGTTTTTCTATAGTCTGAAAGGTTTTTGTTTTGGTTTTTTTTTTTTTTCTCAGAATCAGCTTTCCTGCCATTGTGTGATCAATCACAAACTATCTGCTAAAGATCAGAATTCCCACTTCTCCAGTTTTTTATCCACCAAGACCAGATGGTTCCATGACCAATTGTCCCAAGAGCTGTCCCACGGAATTTGGAAGTTTCTCTGACCACCACTGCATACCTTGCAGAATTACTACAACAAAACAATAACAATTATTGATGACTACAAGGAAAACAATCCTATAAAAAGGGAGCTGCAAACCAAGCTGGGTGGAGGTGTGGAGTGGGGGTGACCCCTCACCTTTCCCCAGCTCTGCTTGCTCTGCCCATATAAAATAAACCCATCTAAATTTTGCTGAATATCGAGACTTTTGTTCCTCGTTTCTAACAAGCCCCGAGCCTCGGACAGAAGGACAGAGGGAGGGACAGAAGGACGCAGGGAGGCGGCTCTAAGCCGAGGGGGGAGGAACTACAAGTCCCGTGAAGCCGCGGATCCCGCCCGCCCCGCGGGGCTATAAAGGGGAATGGCCGGGCAGCGCAGCCCGAGCATCCCCCGCTCCGCTGCGCCCCGAGCCTGCCCGCGCTCGGGAATCCCCCTGGGAACGGGAACGGGGACAGCCGGAGCCCCCGGAGGAGGAGGATGAGGAGGGGGATGATGCCGAGGAGGGGGATGCCGCTCGGCGCACCGCGGGAGCCGCAGCCCCGGGAGGGTTCTGGAGGTGGAGGTGGGTGCCGCGCTCGGCTCGGGGGGCGCGGGGGGTCCGCACGGGGCTCCTTGGGCCGCGCTTCTTCCTGCGGCTCCCCCCTGGGTGTCCCCTGCGAGTCCCCTCGGTGCCGGCACCGCTGTCGCTTTTCCCTTGTGCCGTCCCCTCCGTGTCTCCCCCTGCGCCATCCCTTCTGTCCCCCTGTGCCATCCCCCGTGTCCCCCCCGTGCCATCCCCCGTGTCCCCTCCGTGTCCCCCCTGTGCCATCCCCCGTGTCCCCTCCGTGTCCCCCTGTGCCATCCCCTCCGTGTCCCCTCCGTGTCCCCCTGTGCCATCCCCCGTGTCCCCCTGTGCCATCCCCTCCGTCCCCCCGTGCCATCCCCCGTGTCCCCCCCGTGTCCCCCCTGCCCGGGATGCTCCCGATCGCTGCGAGCCAGGCGGAATTTCCCCCTCCTATCCAAGGAAAAGCGTGTGGTTTCTGTTTCCCCTCGTTGTTTGCGGTATTTTATTTTATTTTTTTAAAATTTATCTTTAATGCTATTTTGGGTTTATTTTCACGGCTTTTCCCTCCCCCGCCGTGACAACGCGTCCCCCAAAAGTCTCTCCCCGGGGCAGGTGCGTCTGCAGCCCCTCCGAGCCCCATCCCCGCCTCGGGGCTGGCGATCCGCGGGATTTGGGATGCACAAGAGCACTTTTGTGTGAATCCTGGGGGGGAAAAAAAAATATGAATGACTCCGTTCTTTTGCTGCCTACAACAAAAAGACCACACCAGTCTAGACCTGCACACGCAGAAATTCGCGCTGTCTGCTGCCGGGGACCCGGCGTGGGCAGGGAACTCCAGCCCGGGATCCCTCCGCAGGGCCGGGGATGCTAATTTGGGGCGAAAAAAAAAATGTTTGAGGTTCCTCAGATAGGAACAAGAGGAGCTTTTATTGCCCGGACATTGTTGGTGCTCTCGCTGCTGGCTCGGAATTTCCTCCGAAGGCTTTGGAGGCTGCGGGAATTGCTCAGCTCTTGCTAATTGAGACATCTTTTTATAATCAGGGGCGGGAAGTGGGGGCAGAGCCTTGGTGACTCAGGCCTTGGGAGGAGGCTGAGTTTAAATTTGGGAGGAGGCTGAGTTTGGCTCTGGGAGGAGGCTGAGTTTGGCGTTGGGAGGAGGCAGAGTTTGGCTTTGCCCGTGGTTTTGCAGGGAGATTCCCGCTGGGAATCCCGAGCAGGGCTCCCAGGACAGCTGCCCTCTCTGCTGGCAGCCAGGGGATATTCCAGGATCTCAGATTTCTCATTTCCCTGTCCAACTGAGGGGTGAAATCCTCCTGGTTCACCTCAATCCTCCCCCAGGTGTGGGATCTGCACTGGGAGGGGATTTGTGTCCCTGATATCGTGACAATCACCTCGTGCTCTCGTTTTCCACGGTTTTGCTGCAAAACCAGCTGGATCTGCTCTAACGAGCTTTATATTTTTTTTTAAAGTTTCCCAGATGTTTTCAGGTGTCCCAAAACAAAAATTCGGGAGATCTGGCACCCCTGAAACTCCCATTTGACGCAGCAGTGGTCGCCCCATTTGGGGCAGGCAGTGGGGTCACTCTGGGAATATTCATCCTTTGGGAAGAGGATCCCAGCTGAGGTGTGAAGGAGTTTATGGGGTGTGAAAACCCCAAATCCCATTTATTGTGGAGTCAGGAGGAGGCAAAACCCCCTGTGAGCAGGAGTGTGGTGTTTCCTGAGGAAGGAAGAGTTTTGGGAATGCTGAGGTGTCTCTAAAACAGGAGGGATTTTGGGAATGGCTCTGGTGGGTCCCTTCAGGGCTCTGCTCTGGTTCAGCCCCTGAACTTCTCCTGCCCAAGGGATTTGGGAGCAGGAACATCTGCTGAGCTGGGAATTCAGGGCTGTGGGGTCCAGCAGGATCCTCCTGCCTGCTGAGACCGGGAAAAATCCCAAATGGGCTCATCCCAGTCCCTGGGATGGTGGCAGGACCTGGTTTGGAGGGTGCTGCTCTTGGCTGGAGGATCCCCCAGATCCCTCTGGAATGGCTGGGCTGGGACCTGCTGGGGAAAGGTGGATTCAGCTGGAAAATGAAGAGAAATCAGGAATATCCTGGGGAAGGCGAATTCAGGCCAGTGTCACCTGCAGTGTTTGAGGGACAGCTCGGATTAAACGGGATTTTGGGGGTTCAGGGCTCTCTAAGCTCAGGTGCCACCTCACCTGCACCCGGGCTGAGGGTTACAGGTGCAGACAGGCCGTGGGCAATGTTGGAACCTGAATTTTTTAGGATCCTGTGACATCTGGAAGCCCCTGGCTCTGACCTACCAAAGCTGAACTTTTCCCATTCCCCTCCTGCCTTGTTTTAAATAGATTAATTCCAGCAGCATCTCCTCTCCCTGGCGATTTTTTAACAGCAGCTGGCTCGGCTCTGCACAGATTTTGGACTCGAGCTCCTCCATCTGGGAATTCTCCTGGACAGGGAATGATCAGAACACTTGGAATTTACAGAGATCAAAAATTTGGGGCCACACCCGGCCCCTCCCTGGGACAGCAGGGGGATCACGCCAGGAGCACAACTCGCCTTCCCTGAGGGATTTGGGGATTGTTTGAACCTTGAACAGAAAAGCAAAACAACAAAAGAGAGGGCGAGGAGAGCCCAGGGCTGTGCCAGCGCCTGCAGCCTCGACAAAGGGTGGCCTTGTTCAGCAGGGCTGATTCCAACAGGAAAAAATGGATTTAAAGCAGGAATCGGGGCAAAAAAAGCGCCGCGAGTTGGTGCAAACAGGGCAGGGAAGAGCCGGAATTCCCAAAAATCGCAGCGATTGCCTCCTGGAATTCCCAAAAATCGCAGTGATTGCCTCCTGGAATTCCCAAAAAACACAGTGATTGCCTCCTGGAATTCCCAAAAATCGCAGTGATTGCCTCCTGGAATTCCCAAAAATCGCAGTGATTGCCTCCTGGAATTCCCAAAAATCGCAGCGATTGCCTCCTGGAATTCCCAAAAATCGCAGCGATTGCCTCCTGGAATTCCCAAAAATCGCAGCGATTGCCTCCTGGAATTCCCAAAAATCGCAGTGATTGCCTCCTGGAATTCCCAAAAAACACAGTGATTGCCTCCTGGAATTCCCAAAAATCGCAGTGATTGCCTTCTGGAATTCCTAAAAAACACAGTGATTGCCTCCTGGAATTCCCAAAAAACGCAGTGATTGCCTTCTGGAATTCCCAAAAAACACAGTGATTGCCTCCTGGAATTCCCAAAAATCGCTGCTGCTTCCTGAGGAAAGCTCTCGGGGTTTGTGCCGGGGCTCTGTCCTGCTCCGGTTTTTGGGTTTTCCCGCAGTTTTTGGGTTGTTCTCGCCTCGGGTCCCTCTGGCTGTGATTTCCCGGAGGGCGCTCGCCGGGTTCTGCTGCTGCCGTGCCCAAGGAAAGGAACATTTTGACTTTTTTTTTTCCAGCTCAATCGGCTGCTCCTCCTGCCAAGCCGCAGATGTTTTTTGAGGGCTAAAACCTGAGCCTTTAAATAAATGTTTGATCCCTGGGTGGTTGCGCGGCTTTTGCCGAGGAGAAAAATAAATCTCGGGTCGGGGTTTTGTGTGAGGAGAGAACATCCTCAGCTCAGGCTGCTCCTAACGCTGATTCCTCGGGATTTATTCCTGCTGCTTCTCCCTGGCAGGAGAAAACCTCCCGAGGGCTCGGCTGGGTAAAGCTCAGCCTAAGCTGAGCTCAGCCTTGATCCTGGGATCAGCCCTGAAGAGGGGATTGGTGCCATAATAGGAGTCCAAAATGAGGGATGGGAACTCCAGGGCTCTTTAAAATGCTGATTATTGTATCCAAACGATGCAGATATTTATTTATTTATCATTCAAAATGCTGTTATTGTGTCCAAACGATGCAGCAATTCACGGGTCGTGGGTGACAGAGCCCAACCCACAGTTGTGGGTCTGAAAACTTCTCCTAATTCTGTTTCCCATGCATTAAATACTTTTCATTAAGGAGCATCTTAAAACCTGACAACCAATCAACACCTTTACCTGCAGCCCATCATTACCGACATTACCATATTCCTGTCACGATTTTCCAATCACAAAAAGTTTAGTGTGTTACACTTTAACCTAAAAGTTGCTTTTCAGTTTTCTCGCGGTGGAAAATTCTGAGATCTTTCCTTTACTTGCAACATTGGCATTTTTGTTGGTCTGTGAAAATCTTTCTGCTTGGTAAAAACATCCGATTTTGAGGTGGGTTTATCTTTTGCTCAGAGTCATAAAATCTCCTTCCAGCTCAATTTGCTTTCTTGGTAATCCAGTAAAACTTGCTCAGCAATTTTTTTTCTTGCTATCATTTCTATATCTTCTTCAAATTCTCCATTCAAAGCTGTTCTGGTTATTCACACATATCTGTGAGGTCTTTTTGTTAACTCCTCATCTTCCCCGGGCTGCAGCTCCTGTTTGGGGTCAGGTGGGAGAAGCTGCTCTGGGACCCGGGTGTCACCTTGTCCCCAGCTGAGCTGTCACTGCTGTCACTGGAGCTGCTTCAAATGCACTCTCAGGCCAAATCCTCAGGATTTTTCCCAAGTTTTTCCAAAGTTTGTGAGAGAAAAGGTGTTTTTGGGGTGCTGGTGGCAGCTCAGGGATGTCCCTGCCCACCCTGTCCCCTGCCCAGGGCTGGCAGTGTCCCAGTGCAGGGACAGGAGCTGCTGCCAGCAGGTGCCTGGGGTGGGAATTCCAGGAATTCCCTGCCCTGCTGGGGGCTGGGATGGGCTCCAGGAGGTTTCCTCACAGCCAGCTCTTCCTTGGGTTTAAATTCCAATAAAATTAAAAAAAAAAAAAAAATAGCATTTTCTAGTTTTTAAAAGTAATGAAAATGCGTGGCAAAAAGGCAATTTTAATTATGGCATTATAACATATCAGCCTTATAACTGTGTAACTCCCAAGTGCGTGAAACCTGCTGGAATTGATTTGGCTTTCAATACAAAGCAAAATTATTCTAAGATTTTTTTTTTCCTCCCCCCATTAATTTATCTTTAAATAGAAATACAAAGTTTATAATTATTGGATACTTAAAAAATTAAAAGCATTTTATTTTTTAAAAAGAAACACTTAAAAGACTGACAATGTTCCAGCATTTCCTGAGCAGCTGGAGGGGAAAAGGGCAGGAGGGACCCTCGGGGGACCAGCAGGGCTCCATTTGGGGTCCTGCCTGGGGGGAACTGGGGCACCAGTGGCCACTGGGAGGGAGTGGGAGCTGCATCCATCCCTGCAGGATTTGGTGGAGCCAGGCTGGAGCTGAGCTGCTCCGGGCTGAGGGAGTGCAGGTAACTCTGGGCTGCAGAGCCCTCTCCTGCTTTTCCCATATTTCCATGTTTTCCATGGGATGCTGCAGGGACACGGGCTGTGTGTCTGGGGCAGCAGGACAAGCAGGATCCTGGCACCTGGGGGGGTTCAATCCCTTTTTTCCGGAGGGAAAGGAGGCAGGACAGGGACCAGGACACGTCCTGCTGTCTGTGCCCTCCCTGAGCCCCATCCCAGCCCCGCGGGGTCTGTGGGATCTGCCCAGCCCCGTGCTCGGAGGGGGAGGGAGAAGCTTCCCCGCCTGGATGGGGAATAATGCTCCCCTTTTATGGCTTCTTCAATTGTTCCCGAAAATCCTTTTTCAAAGGAGGAAAGTTCCTTCCTTCCTTTCAGCTCCCGGTATCTTGAAGAATTCGCTCCATTGTGAGGCCAGGACAGAGACCCTTCTATGAGGGCTCTCCTCGAGCCCCCCTGCCCCTGCCCCCTCCCACCCCATCCCAACAAGCCCCCATTCTCCTCTGAAGAGGGTCCCTCTGTCTAACGCCAACTAACTCTTAAGGGTACCATTTATCCCGGGGCACTCAGCTCACAAAGAGTGCTGGAGTGTCAAATAAACTCCCCGCAGCCTGCAAAGAGCAGAGGAAGAAAAAACACAAAACCCCCTTTCTTTCCACCCCTGCGGGGAAACAAATACGGACTTTGTGCCGGCGCCCTTAACGAGCCGAGCGGGGTGGCCACGGGAGGGGCCCCGGGGGCACCTGGCACATGGCAGGGACTCCAAAACCCCCCCCCAAAAAATCCTGCTGGCTGTCCCCTGTCCCTGCTGCTGGTTGGGTTCGGTTTGGGGGAGCTGCTGCTGTTGTCACCAGAGTTAAGGGACAGGCTGTGTCGGCTGGTATCTCCCGATGGATTCAGCTCGGGAATTGTCACCTGGGAGTGCCAGGGGTGTTTGATGAGCTGGTTCCCTGCCAGGAATCGATTTTCCCTGCAGGAATTCCCTGTGCCAAGAGGACACCTCCTGAGCCAGGCAGTGGCTCCCTGCACCTCTGGCACAGGGAAAATCCATTTTGGTCTGGCACAAGCTGGGTGCTGAATTTGGGGATTTTTGTGCCTGGAGGAGGACAAGGATGGACACAAGGTCCAGTGACCGAGGTCACTCCTCTCCCCACCCTGACCTTTGCATCTCTGCAGGTTTTGCCATTCCTGGAGGGAATTCCATCGATGCCAGAGCTGCTGGAATCTCCTTGGAGCTGTCCCTGTCCAGGATTGGCACTTGTCCCCTGCACCAGCCAGGATTTGTCCCTGGGTGTTCCCTCTGCTCCTGAGCCTCGCTGGGATTTGGATGCTCCCTCCTGTCTGCAGCTGGGAATGGCACCTGCTCCTCCCAGACCCCCTGGATTTGTGGATTTACTGCTCCTGGCATGGTGCTGCTGGGACTGGCTGTGTCACAGGGAATTCCAGATGTGGAAAAGCTGCATTTGCAGCCTGAGGCTACAATTCCTTCTTTTTTTTGGGCTACTCTGAGCATCCTGGCTCTGCAGGAGGAAGAATTCCATGCACTGCTGGAGGACAAATCCTGCTCTGAGGTGAGTCAAGAATTTAATTTTTTTTTCTTTAAAGCATCTTCCTGTTGGACTTCTTGGAAAATTATATTTTCCTTGTCTTGAGGAAAAAAAACCAACCCAGGCAATGCAGGGATCTGAGGGAATGACGGGGCAGGCAGGTTTGTTCTGACAGCTGCACTGGCTGCTTTTATCAATACATCAAATTTTTAGTGCCATTCCAGCTTGAAATCCCCAACAGGAGTTTTTTCCTGGAGTTTTATCACTGAGCAATGGATAAAAGGTTAAAGGCTGCAGCTTCCCAGGAGGTTTTATTTTCTTTCCCTCAGGAGGGGAATCCTGATGGGTTTCCTCTCTCCTGTGGCTTGTCAGGGTCCCTGGGGACAATGTGTGCCCTGTCCTGGGGTTCCCTGTGGAAGGGAGGCTGCTGTGAACCTCCTTGGGATGGAAAATCCATTTTCCTGCCAGAAAATGATGCCAGACTTTGGATTTTGGGGGAATTTGTGCTGCTCTTGTCACCTGGGTGTGAAATGGGATGAGTGCTGGGGGACTGGGGATGTTTGGCCTGAGAGGAGGAGGATGGAAGGGGATTTCTTGGGTGGGGAACAGGAGGATGGAATGGGATTTCTTGGGTGGGGAATCATCTGCTGTGGAGCACAAATCCAGCAGGGTCTGGTGTTTGTTCCCAGAGGGGGGAAATGCAAACCTGGAGCTCTGAGTGGCAGAAACAGCTCCTGATTTCACTCTTGAACATTGCAGCATCTGCTCAAAGAGGTTTGGGGTGGTTCATTTTCCTCTCATCCCGTTCCTGAGTGATGCTCCTGCAGCTCAGACTCTCCCCTGGGGCTTTCCCTTGAGGATCCCATGGACTGTGGTTTTTCCTTGATAATCCCATGGATTCATGGGTTGTTGTTTTCTCTGGGTGATCCCATGGATTGTGGTTTCTCCTTGATCCCATGAACTGTAGTTTTCCCTTTATGATTCCATGGACTGTGGTTTTCCCTTTATGATCCTGTGGATTGTGGCTTTCCCTTAATCCCATGGATTGTAGTTTTCCCTCAATGATCCCATGGATTGCTGTTTTCCCTTGATGATCCCATGGATTTTGGTTTTCCCTTGATCCCAAGGATTGTGTTTTCTCTCAATGATCCCATGGATTGTGATTTTCCCTTTATCCCATGGATTGTAATTTTTCCTCAATGATCCCATGGATTGTGTTTTCTCTCAATGATCCCATGGATTGTGATTTTCCCTTTATCCCATGGATTGTAATTTTTCCTCAATGATCCCATGGATTGTGATTTTCCCTTAATCCCATGGATTGTAGTTTTTCCTCAATGATTCCATGGATTGCTGTTTTCCCTTGATGATCCCATGGATTTTGGCTTTCCCTTGATCCCATCCACTGTAGTTTTCCCTCTATGATTTCCATGGATTGTGGTTTTTCCTTAATCCCATGGTCTGTGTTCTTTCCCTGACGATCCCATGGATTGATGGATTGTAGTTTTGCCTCAATGACCCCATGGGTTGTTTTTTCCTTGATGATCCCATGATGAACCCTTCCCAGCAGGATCTCTGGAGCACAGGGGAGGGGAGGAGGGCTGAGATCTGTGCCCATGATCTCCACTCCCACATTTTCCAGCTGAGCTCTTTGGGCTGAGTCGGGGCAGAGATTTTGTCACTGCACTGGTGTGGAACAGCCTTGGCTCCTCTGGGATGTGAGGCTGGGCTGATTTTGGGGTTTGCTTGGGTTTTTTTTTCATTTTCCCCTTTATTTTCTGAGGGATTCTGTTGTTTCTGGGTCTGTGGTGCAGATGTTGGTGCTTGTGGTGGCCGAGTCTTGTCCTGGTGCTGCACTTCTGGAATGGTTTGGATTTGGAATCGTGAAGTTTGTCTTGTCCCAACCCGTGCTGTGATCAGGGACACCTTGCAGTCCTGCAGGAAGGGTGGATCCAGCTGAGGGATCCTCACCTGGGGCTGCAGGTGGGATTTTATCAGGATATCCAGCAATCCCTTTCAAACCCTGGCTGTGAAATCTTCCTTGTCACTGTGTCATTGTTAATTCCTTGCTGCTGATCTGTCCCTGAGATTTTCCCTGTTCCAGGACAGGTGAAATTTGGGCTCAGGGGAACTCACATGCCAAAACTTGTAGGGACTCCCTGACCCTGCTCAGCCCCTGTGACATTCCATGGAATCACAGAATCATTGAGGCTGGAAAAGCCCTCAAAAATCTCGAGTCCAGCTGTCCCCAAGGCCACCAGCCATGTCCCCAGGGCCACATTCCCTTGGGAAGGGCAGATCTGGTGCCACCCGGGTCGGGAGCACATCCCAGGAGGGAGGTGCTGGATCCTGGTGGGGATTTGGGGGCACATCCCGGGTGGGAAATGTGGGATTGCAGCAGAATTTCTGTGGGATTCCTGTGGGATTGCAGTGATATTCCAGAGGAATTCCAGAGTAATTCCAGCAGGATTCCAGAGGGATTGCAGCGAGATTCCTGCAGAATTCCAGAGGGATTCCAGTGGGGTTGCAGCGGGATTCCAGAGTAATTCCAGTGATATTTGAGAGGAATTCCAGCAGGATTCCAGAGGGATTGCAGCAGGATTGCAGTGGGATTCCAGAGGAATTCCAGAGGGATTGCAGCTATATTCCAGAGTAATTCCAGAGGGATTGCAGCAATATTCCAGAGTAATTCCAGCGGGACTGCAGCGGGATTGCAGAGGAATTCCAGTGATATTGCAGAGGAATTCCAGAGCTATACCAGAGGGATTGCAGCGATATTCCAGAGGATTTCCAGCGGGTTTCCAGCGGGATCGCGCTGACCTCTGGCGGCAGCAGCGGCAGCGCCTGCAGTGCCCGGAGGGGCCCGCAGGGGGCGCGGGGTTCTGTGGGATCGCTGGGAATGGGATGGGATGTGGGATATGGGGTGTGGGATATGGGATTGGGATATGGGGTGTGGGATATGGGGTGTGGGATATGGGGTGTGGGATATGGGGTGTGGGATATGGGGTGTGGGATATGGGATGTGGGATATGGGATTGGGATATGGGGTGTGGGATATGGGGTGTGGGATATGGGATTGGGATATGGGATTGGGATATGGGATTGGGATATGGGGTGTGGGATATGGGATTGGGATATGGGGTGTGGGATATGGGATTGGGATATGGGGTGTGGGATATGGGGTGTGGGATATGGGATTGGGATATGGGGTGTGGGATATGGGGTGTGGGATATGGGGTGTGGGATATGGGATTGGGATATGGGATAGGGGATATGGACTATGGGATAGGGATATGGGATAGGGGATATGGGATATGGGATATGGGATATGGGATTTGGGGTATGGGATATAGGATTGGGGATATGGGATATAGGATTGGGATATGGGGTGTGAGATATGGGATTGGGATATGGGATATGAGGTGTGGGATATGGGATATGGGATATGGATTGGGATATGGGATAGGAGATATGGAGTATGGGATATGGGATATGAGACCTCGAAGCTCATCCAGTGCCACTCCTGCCGTGAGCAGCGACACCTTCCCCTATCCCAGGGTGCTCCAAGCCCTGTCCAGCCTGGTCCTGGACATTTCCAGGGAAGGGGCAGCCAAGAATTCCTTCCCAATATCCATCCATCCCTGCCCTCTGGCAGTGGGAGCCATTCCCTGTTCCTGTCACTCCACCCTTTGTCCAAATCCCCTCATCAGCTCCTCCGGAGCTTCCTCAGGCTCTGGAAGGGATTTTAAATTTTCCCCGGAGGCAGAACATTCCCAGCTTTCCCAGCTGGATCTGGAGCAGAGGTGCACCGGTCTATGGGCTGGAAAAAGGTTTTAAAAATCCGCGGAGCAGCAGTTAAACCCCGCAGGGCTGCTCCGGACCGGGCGGGAATTTGGGGAAAGCCCGTCGGGGGGTGTTGGCTGTGCCGGGAGTCGCAGGGAGGTGTCGGGGCTGCTCCTGCGGCCGCTGGATGGCAGCGGAGCTCCGCGGAATTCCCGGCCTGCGGCACTCCCGAACCGCCCTCCCGGCCTGTGCCATTCCCGTCCTGCATTCCCGTCCTGCATTCCCGTCCTGCATTCCCGGCCTGTCCCATTCCCCTTTGACATTCCCGATCTGCATTCCCACTCCTGGTTCTGCATCCATCCCATTGTCCATCCCAGCTCCATCCCATTGTCCATCCTATTGTCCATCCCTGCTCCATCCCATTGTCCATCCCATTGTCCATCCCAGCTCCATCCCAATTCCATCCCATTCCATCCCTGCTCCATCCCTGCCCTATCCCATTGTCCATCCCTGCTCCATCCCATTCCATCCCTGTTCCATTTCTGTTCTATCCCATTCCATCCCAGCTCTGGAGTGCCAAGGGAATGAGGAATGATGATGAGGAGGGAGCAGATCTGAGGTGACTTTTATGGATCTGCCTTCAGCCAAAAACCTTTGGAACTTAGGAAAACCGAAACTTTCTCTGGAATGCTGCTGATCCCTGAGTGTGATCCGGGGTTCTCCAGGCTCCCAAGGATTCCCCTGCTGCAGTTCCTTGGCTTCCAGGCCTTTCCCTGCCCTTGGGAAGGAGCCTGGCCTGGCCTGGCTGCAGAGGGATTCTGTTTTCCATGAGGAAAGGGCAGGATCACGTTTGGGAATACTCTGGGATCTCTTTCTGTCTCCGTTAAATCCTCGAGTCTTGCTGGCCCTTGGGAATGTGGGAGTGTGGGATTTGGGGAGAGTGGGATTTGGGGAGAGTGGGATTTGGGGAGAGTGGGATTTGGAGAGAGTGGGATTTGGGGAGTGTGGGATTTGGGGAGAGTGGGATTTGGGGAATATGGGATTTGGGGAGTGTGGGATTTGGGGAGAGTGGGATTTGGGGAATATGGGATTTGGGGAGTGTGGGATTTGGGGAGAGTGGGATTTGGGGAATATGGGATTTGGGGAGTGTGGGATTTGGGGAGAGTGGGATTTGGGGAATATGGGATTTGGGGAATGTGGGATTTGGGGAGAGTGGGATTTAGGGAGTGTGGGATTTGGGGAGTGTGGGATTTGGGGAGTGTGGGATTTGGGGAGAGTGGGATTTGGGGAGTGTGGGATTTGGGGAGTGTGGGATTTAGGGAGTGTGCACAGGGACAGGACACTGGGTGAGGTTTTCCTCGGGATGTCTCAGCATTCCCAGAGCTCTGATTTTGCACCTCAGGAGCTGCAAGTTGCACCTCAGGATAAATGAAATTTGTGTGACCTCATCCCCTCCCAGCCTCGTGTGTGTCCCTGGGAGGCACAAATCTGCTTAAAAACTTAATTTAGGCTTCTCACCTGCCTTTCTAACAAAAAAGAATTTTTTTAGGTGATATTTTTGCCCTTCCTGGGGTGCATCTGCCCAGCCCTGGGAGCTGTGCTGTGCCCTTGGCCTCTGGAATGCTCTTTTCATTGATATTTTCTGGGAACAAAAAAAACGAAAAAAAAAAAAAGCTGGCTTTGTATCCACTGCCCCTTTCTTTGCCCACGCAGAAGGGGAGGGAGGGAAAAAACAAAAAACCAAAAACGACTCAAATATTTTCTTGTAACAAAAGGCTGTGGGTGAATCTGGATCAGCCTCTCTGCTCCGTTTCAGGCCAGATCTCCAGGGTTTTCAGCAGAGAAATTAAAACACTGGAGCTTTTCTCTTTTCTCCTGCAGAACAAACAGGAGCAGTTCCCACTTCCTCCCGCTCAGAAACAAAACCAGCCCGACCTCTCCAGCAGAAACCCTGCCAGGAGACTTTCCTTCCTAATTGTTTGGTATTTTTTCAGCTCTGATTAGTATTCGGGGCTGGGGCTGGGAGTTTTCAGGAACAGGCTCCGAGCAAATCCTTCCCTCAGCCTCCATCCCCTCCTGTCTGTGCCCTTCACCTTCCTCCTCCCTCCCTCTGCCTTTGCCTTTGTGTCCTGTCCTCCTTTGGTGGCTTTTGGCCACCAAATGCCTGGCAGGGGGCTGGAACTGGCTGATCCTGAAGGTTCCTTCCAAGCCAAACCATTCCATGATCCTGTAGAACTCCTGCTTTTCCTTTTTTCATTTTATATATTTTTTCTCTTCTCTTCTCTTCTCTTCTCTTCTCTTCTCTTCTCTTCTCTTCTCTTCTCTTCTCTTCTCTTCTCTTCTCTTCTCTTCTCTTCTCTTCTCTTCTCTTCTCTTCTCTTTCTCTTCTCTTCTCTTCTCTTCTCTTCTCTTCTCTTCTCTTCTCTTCTCTTCTCTTCTCTTCTCTTCCCTTCTCTTCCCCTTTCCCTTCTCTTCCCTTCCCTTCCCTTCCCTTCCCTTCCCTTCCCAACCCTTCCCAACCCTTCCCCATCCCTTCCCATTTTTGTTTTTTTGGAGCTTTCCTGCCCTTGCAGGAGCTGCCCCAAGGCTCTCATGGATTTCCCTTGAGAAAATTCCCCTTTCCTTGGGAAAATTCTCCTTTTCCTTGGGAAAATTCTCCTTTTCCCTGGCAGGAGCCTTGGGTGATGCTTCCCACAGCTGCTTTGTGTTCAAACTGCCCCAAATTGTTGGATCAAGGCATCAGAGCTCTGTGTGCAGCTTTATCACAAAGTAAACCCCAAATCTGATTTTGGGCCAGGGCTGTTTTTCCAGCTGGGATGTGGGAATGCCTGGTGGGGATGGGAATGCTCCAAGTGTCTGAGCTGGGAGATTTTGGCATTTTAGAGCTTTTGGGGCTGGGTGAGAGGCAGCAGCTGTGCTTGGATAGTTGGGGATAATTCCCAAATTGTCCAGTTCACAATCCAAAGGGGCAGGAGCATAGTGTGGGAGCTGCTGGGGATTCTCCTGGTCGGGCACTGGGATGAAGCTGGAGCTTTCTGTGCTGAGGGTTTTTGGGGAAGAACTTGGGGGAAGGAGCTCTGTGCTGACCTTCCCTGCAGGGCTGGGACTCCTCTGGGTGCTCCTAAACCTGTAAACCCAATTTCTCCAAATCCCAAAACTGTTCTGGATATTCCTAAACCTTCTGTCTCCAAATCCAGGGTTCCTTCCCTGGGGGATTTTTGTGCTCCAGGGTTCTTTGCCTGGTGGATATTTGTACTCCAGGATTTCTTCCCTGGGGGATTTTTGTGCTCCAGGGTTCCTCACCCGAGAGGTTTTTGTGCTCCTGGGTTCTTTGCCTGGTGGATTTTTTTTTCTCCTGGGTTCCTTTCCTCAGGGATTTTTTGCTCCTGGTTTCCTTCCCCGGGGGATTTTTGTGCTCCAGGGTTCTTTGCCTGGTGGATTTTTGTACTCCAGGGTTCCTTCCCTGGGGGATTTTTGTGCTCCAGGGTTCCTCACCCGAGAGGTTTTTGTGCTCCTGGGTTCTTTGCCTGGTGGATTTTTTTTCTCCTGGGTTCCTTTCCTCAGGGATTTTTTGCTCCTGGTTTCCTTCCCCGAGGGATTTTTGTACTCCAGGGCTCCTTCCCTGGTGGATTTTTGTTCTCCAGGGTTCCTTCCCTGGTGGATTTTTGTTCTCCAGGGCTCCTTCCCCAGAGGATTTTTGTTCTCCAGGGCTCCTTCCCTGGTGGATTTTTGTTCTCCAGGGCTCCTTCCCTGGTGGATTTTTGTTCTCCAGGGCTCCTTCCCCAGAGGATTTTTGTTCTCCAGGGTTCCTTTCTCGAGTGATTTTAGTTCTCCAGGGCTCCTTCCCTGGTGGATTTTTGTTCTCCAGGGCTCCTTCCCCAGAGGATTTTTGTTCTCCAGGGTTCCTTTCTCGAGTGATTTTTGTTCTCCAGGGCTCCTTCCCTGGTGGATTTTTGTTCTCCAGGGCTCCTTGCCCAGGTGTTAGCTCAGCTCGCTGCTCGTAAAGCGTCGCTCACGGGGGATTAGGGGGTAATCGCCGCTTGCCGGCGGGTTATAAACAACTGCCGGGCTCTTTAACACCTTCCCCATGCGCTCCTGCCCTGCCCTGCCCCGCGTTCCCGGCGGGACAGACGGACAGGGACAGGCGGACAGCGAGCTCTGTCCCTCCCCGCGCACCCCGGGGTGCAGGGGAGGCTTTGGGGGATCGGGGTGAGGAAGGTTTTTGGGGACCCAGAGCTGGATGGATGTTCCTGCATCCCTTGAGTTGGTGGAGAAGCAGCTCCTGCTGCAGGCGGGAATTCCCGGGAAAAGGGAATTCCTGACACAGCGGGGGAAACATCCTCCAGGGGTTTGTGGTGTTTGGGATGTGCTGGGAGCCTTTCCTAATGGCTGAGCAGATCCCATGGGATATTCCTGGCTGGAATTTGGGATATGGTGTGAGCCTTTCCTAATGGCTGAGCAGATCCCATGGGATATTCCTGGCAGGAATTTGGGATATGGTGTGAGCCTTTCCTAATGGCTGAGCAGATCCCACTGGAATATTCCCTGGCTGGAATTTGGGATATGGTGTGAGGTTTCATGCAGGGAGATGAGCAGATCCCACTGGAATATTCCGTGGCTGGAATTTGGGATATGGTGTGAGGTTTCCCTGCCGCCTGAGCAGATCTCATGGGATATTCCTGACAGGAATTTGGGACATTCTGTGAGGTTTCCCTGCTGCCTGAACAGATCCCATGGGATATTCCTGGCAGGAATTTGGGATATGGTGTGAGGTTTCCCTGCTGCCTGAGCAGATCCCATGGGATATTCCTGACAGGAATTTGGGACATTCTGTGATGTTTCCCTGCTGCCTGAGCAGATCCCATGGGATATTCCTGGCAGGAATTTGGGACATTCTGTGATGTTTCCCTGCTGCCTGAGTAGATCCCATGGGATCCCCTGGCTGTTTTCCCGCTGCTTCTCCAGCTCCATTTCATCTCCCGTTGTGGAATTCCCCTGCAGTTCCCACCTCCCCCCGCCTGCCCCTTCCCACGAGGACCGGGATAATTAAACATCAGGGTAATTAACCACGGGGTAATTAACCATTGTCGGGCCGGCACGGAGCGACCCCGCTGTTTGCCAGGAGATAAGGGACGGGAGATAAGGGGGTGTTTGCTGCCAGCTCAAGGACAGGGACAGCAGGACAGGTCCCTGGCCCCGGGGGGACACCTGCGGTGACATCTGGCAGGGCTGGCACCTGAGCTTGGAAGGGGAAATGGGGAGTGACCTGCACCCTTGGGATCCCACTGATAAAAATCCACTGATAAAACTTCACTGGTAAAATCCCACTGATAAAACCCCACTGACAAAATGCCACTGCAAAATCCCAGTGGCAAAAATCCACTGACAAAAATCTACTGCTAAAATCCCACTGCTAAAATTCCACTGGCAAAAATCCCACTGACAAAAATCCACTGCTAAAATCCCACTGCTAAAATTCCACTGACAAAAATCCCACTGATAAAACCCCACTGCAAAATCCCAGTGGCAAAAATCTACTGCTAAAATCCCACTGCTAAAATTCCACTGACAAAAATTCCGCTGGCAAAAATCCACTGATAAAATTCCACTGGCAAAAATCCACTGATAAAATCTCACTGACAAAACCCTACTGACAAAATCCCACTGTTAAAATCCCCCTGTTGGAATCCCACTGCTAAAACCCCACTGACACAAACCCACTGATAAAACCCCACTGACCAAAATCCAATTGACAAAAATCCCACTGACAAAACCCACTGATAAAACCCCACTGACGAAAATCCCCCTGTTGAAATCCCACTGGTAAAACCCCACTGTGCTGTGTCCTCAGGGATTTTGGGAAAAGGAAATCTCTGGCCACAAAACGAGGTTCCCCCTGCTGTGTTTATCCCGGATTTTCCTGTCCCCACAGCCACATCCTCCCTTTGGGAATGGTGAAATTTCCCCCACAGCCACCCCAAACCCCTGTGGCCAGCACAGCCCCAGCCCGTGGGTGCCAGGGAATGAAACATTCCCAAGGTCCCCGTGACCCCAAAGCCCATCCTGCTGGGATTTTCCCGGCCTGGGCAGGTTTGGGGTGAGATGAAAGGGACCCGCCCCGCCCGGGGCACACCTGGGGCACACCTGGGGCACAGCTGTCACCTCCCGGCCCTTTATGGCCCTTTGTGGTGCCGCGGGCTGATAAGGGCTCACCTGGGGGTGTTTGATAAGGACTCACCTGGGGGAAGGTGGAGGGGGTGGGGCTGTCTCCTCCCTGTCCCCTCCCTGTCCCCTGACCTCATCCTAAAAGCAGCACCAACCCTAAACACAAATCCCAGGGGGGGTTGGAATCCCGGAGTTCCCTTTGCCAAAGGGATTTTTGGGATGCTCTGGGCTGATGAAGGAATGTGTCAGTGTGGGGTTTGATTTTTATTTAAAGCTCCTTGGCCAGGCAGCAAAGTGCTGTCAGGAGGAAGAAAATCCCAAATGGTGATTGCTGGATCTGCTGGAATTTCAGGGATTAGGAGCCAGTTCCTGCCTGGGTTATAAATTCAAATTGCTGCCAGAGCTCTGTCTGCTGTCCTGGCCTCACCTCCCTACAATCCAGGGAAAAAATAAAAATAAAAATAAAAATAAAAATAAAAATAAAAATAAAAATAAAAATAAACTGCTCCCCTTGGCTGGGGACAGGAGTGTGAGCAGGAAAATCCCAAATCCATGAAATCCATCCCAGCCCTGCTCTGCTCCCTCTGGATGGGTTTGGTGACAGGAGTCAGAGCTGGGACCTCTCCTGCCCATTTTTGTTTGTTCTTTTTTGTGGTTTTGTTTAAAATTTGAGATTTGCTGTGGGCTGAGTGTTCTGCAACCTCATTTCCCTTTTTATTCAGCAGCTTTTCTGTTTGTAATTCTGTTTAATAACACAACCCCCAACTCTGGCAAACCAGGAAGGAAAGAAAAAGGGACAGAACCCGAAATTCCTCTGTGCTCAAATCTCAGGATTTCTTGGAATAATCCTGATTTTCAAAGCTGGACGAGTGATCCAATTAAGGGGAGCCATTGATGTGAGCTTGGACTAATTAAGATCAGCTTAATTCAGAGCAGGGCAGGAACTTCCCTTTCCTCCAGCCCCAAATCCCTGGGAAGGATTTGGGATGCACCTCTTAAAATCCCAAAATTCCTCTTGGAGCTGAAGGACCCAACCTAACCCTCCTCTCCCTCCCCAGATATAATAATTAATATATTAATTAATATTTAATATATTTTTTCCCAGTGTTTTCCTGCAGCAGTCGATTTTAAGAGCTGAAATGAGGGATGCAGGGCTCCAGGTGACTCTTTAAAATTCTGTTTGTTGTATCCAAAGGATACAGCAATTCTTTCCTATTTCTATATTTTGTTTATTTCGATATTTTCTAGTAAAATATTTTTCATACTTTCTATTAAAATATTTTTTCGTATTTTCTGTATTTTCTATATTTTCTATTAAAATTTTAAAAATATTTTCTATGTTTTTTATATTTGCTATATTTCTGTATTTTCTGTATTTTCTATGAAAATATTTTTAATATTTTCTGTACTTTCTATATCCTCTGTATTTTCTATTTTTTTAATATTTTCTATATTTTCTGTATTTTCTATGTTTTTTACATTTTCTATTAAGATACTTTAAATATTTTCTACATTTTCTATATATTCCATATTTTCTGTATTGTCTATATTTTCTGTATTTTCTATATTTTTTACATTTTCTATTAAGATACTTTAAATATTTTCTACATTTTCTATATATTCCATATTTTCTGTATTTTCTATATTTTCTGTATTTTTTATATTTTCTGTATTTTCTATATTTTTTACATTTTCTATTAATGATATTTTAAAATATTTTCTACATTTTCTATATATTCCATATTTTCTGTATTTTCTATATTTTCCGTACTTTCTATTAAAATATTTTCTGTATTTTCCATTAAAATATTTTCTACATTTTCTATCGAAATATTTGCTTTATTTTCCATTAAAATATTTTCTATTAAAATATTTTCCGTATTTTCTATATTTCCTATAAAATATTTTTAATATTTCCTATTCCTTCTTCAACTTCTACATCCAAATTTTATTTTTTTTTTAATGCACACACACCTGTGAGACCTTCCTGTGCAAGGCTCATCCTTTCAGCCTGGGGCACTTTGGGGGGATTAAAGCCCAGCTCAGCTCTGGCTCATTCCTGTGCTGCCCGTGCCATGTGAGCAGCACAAATCCTGGATTAACAACCCAGCCCTGCTAATTAGCTTGATGGAAGCAGCCTCCCTAATTAGGGAGGGCTTAATTAGCTGGGGGCTCTGGTGCTGGTGAAAGCTGAGCTGCTGCAAATTCACCAAAAAAAAAAAAAAATTAAAAATAAATTTATTCCTGGTAGGATTGAGGATCCTGATTTCCATTGTGGGTGGGATGGGAGGTGTGAGGACATCCCAGAATATTCCAGGCTGGAAGGGGCTCGAGGTGCATCCCAGATTTTCCCTGGAGTTTAGTCAGGGATCATCTCTGTGTTTTCTGCTTGGGATTTGCATTTCCTTGTAATAATTTCACACATTTTTAAGCAGAGAGGAGTTTGGAGTTTCTGTTTTACAGTCTGAGATTCAAAATGTGCCCAAAAAAATGGATTAAAGAGGATTTTGGGTGTTTATTGTTGGTGACATCGAGGGACATCGAGGGAGGTGGTGGCATTGAGGGACAGCAAGGGAGGTGGCACCAAGGGACAGGGAAGAAAGTGACACAAAGGGACATCAAGGGAGGAAGGTGGCACCAAGGGACAGTGACAAAAATGGCACAAAGGGACAGCAAGGGAGGTGGCACCAAGGGACAGTGGAGGAAGTGGCACAAAGGGACATGAAGAGAGAGAGGAGCACCAAGGGACAGTGACAGAGGTGGCACAAGGGACTTCAAGGGAGGTGACACCAAGGGGCAGTGAGGGAGGTGGCACCAAGGGACACAGAGGTGGCACAAAGGGACAGAGAGAGAGGGAGGTGGCACCAAGGGACATAGAGGTGGCACCAAGGGACATTGTGGTGTCCTGGTGCCATCCTGCCAGCCTGTGCTGGCCCTGTCACAGCTCTGGGGACCCGAGGGACAGCCTGAGCTGCTGCCCCTGCCCCGAGGATGGAATTTGGGTCCCCTGGGATTCAGACCCTGCTGACCCCTCCCCACGGATGCTGGTGGCTCATCCGAGCCAGTGCCACCCTGAAATGCCACTCCTGGTGGCAGTGGCACCCCAGAGGGGCTGTCCCTGCCCTGTCCCTGCCCCTCCCAGCTCTGACAGTGCTGGGGAGCTTTGATCTGCTCCCAGTGATTAAATTCCTATCATCCAGACTGACAGCTTAATATTCCTTAATATTCCTCAGCCAGCCCCTGCTAAATTAGTTGTGTCTGTCTTGCCAAAGCTGCAGAAATCTTTCTGACAGCTCCAGGCACTTGATACTTTTTTTTTTTCATTTTTTCCACCTTTTTTCCCTTTTTTCTCAGTGTACAGTAGGAGTTGTGTTTGCTGAGCTCAGGGAATCCTTTCCTGAGTTCCCCAAGAGCTGCTGGAGTCACCCTGTGCCTGTGGGGTGGGAACAACTGTGGGATTGGGATCTGCACAGGATCAGGCTGGGACTCCCATAAAAAAATCATGTCCTTGTGTTTTTGGGATGATTTCCTCTCTAAATCTTGGTTTAGGTTGGGTTGTTCCTGTTTGGTGACTGCAGGCCTTGGGCTTTTGGGATTCCTTGGGGCAGCTGATCCCTTTCATTGGATCCTCTGTTGGATCTCAGCAGTTTTGGGGTGAAATGTGGCGCTCTGGGGGTTCCTGAGCCAGAGGAGCAGGATTATGGTGATAGCAAATCCATCCCAAATCTTCTCCCAGGGAATGGGACAGCTTCTCCTTTCCTGTCCTCACAAAGGGGCAGCAGCTTTGGCTGTCTGGGGTGAGGGATGGGACAAGGGGATGGGACAAGAGGGGTGGGACAAGAGGGGTGGGACAAGGGACATCCCAGAGGAGCAGGGTCAGGATGGGACGAGGGATATCCCACAGGAATGGGGTCAAGGATGGGACAAGGGGATGAGACAAGGGGGATAGGACAAGGGAATAGGACAAGGGAAATCCTGGAGGAGCAGGGTCAGGGATGGGACAAGAGAGATGGGATAAGGGACATCCTACAGGAGTGGGGTCAAGGATGGGACAAGGGACATCCCAGAGGAGCAGGATCAGGGATGGGACAAGGGGGATGGGACAAGGGACATCCCAGAGGAGCAGGATCAGGGATGGGACAAGGGGGATGGGACAAGAGACATCCCACAGGAGCAGGGACAAGGGAATGGGACAAGGGAAATCCTGGAGTAGCAGGGTCAGGGATGGAACAAGGGGGATGGGACAAGGGGGATGGGACAAGGAACATCCCAGAGGAGCAGGGTCAGGGATGGAACAAGGGGGATGGGACAAGGAACATCCCACAGGAGCAGGGTCAGGGATGGCACCAGGGACACCCCCGAGGCTCCAGGCTTGGCTCAGACAGGGGAAGTGCCACCAGACCCACCCTGACCCAACCCTTCTCATCCAGCTGGGAGAAAGTGCTCAGGGCTTAGCCAAGGGCTCAGCAGCAGCCCAGGCCAGCAGCAGCAGCAGCTTTCCCGAGTGCCCCGTGGGGAGGCAGGAATTCCAAATCCCCCGTTAATCCCGGCAGGATTAGCCGAGCATGCGGCGTCTTGTCAGATGTGGCAGCAGCGGCTGAGCCCGTAATTTTTCCAGACAAGAGGGAGGTTTCTGCTGGAGCCCAGCCCTGCCACGTGCTGCCCCAGTGACCCACTGAAAGCTGGGCTGGGCTGCTGCAAATTCCAGCAAAAAAAAAAAAGGAAAAAAATTAAAATTATTGCAAATAGCAGCAAAGCGTTGTTCCTGGCAGGGTGGAGCATCCTGCATCCCAGAATATCCCAGGCTGGAAGGGACTCACAAGGTGCATCTGATTCTTTGTGCTCTGCAGGATATCCCAAATTGTCAAAAACTCTGCAGGTTATCCCAAACTGTGAAAAACGAGGTTCACTTTTCTGGTGGATTTAAAAAAAGTTTAATAAAAAACAATAAGAGATAAATAATAAAGTAAAAGTGATAATGGCAGGTGCTTGGCATTTTGGAGACACCCCTAAAATTCCTCAGCCCATTGCATATTTATAGACCTGTCATAAATTTAAAAATTTTTCTATAAACTATTTTCCATATTGCAGGAACTGTTTCATATGGCTGCTCCTCGAGCCTGCCTTTTTGGTTGTTTTTTAATTAATTTTTAAAATCAGTCTTAATTTGGGTTCTCTTTTTTAATTCTAACAGAAGGTTGCTGTATCAGTAGCAGTGTCTTCACTGGGTGTTACTTTGCTACAAAGAAATTTTATCAGAAAACTAGACTTGAAATATAATTTCAACACCACACATAGAGTATTTGGGAAAAAAACAATACAATAATATGTATTTATATCAATCAGAATCCCAGATTTTCCCCAGGCTTTGGAGCAGAGGTTGAATCCCCCAGGGAGGGACAACGATGCCAAACCCGCCCATCCCATAGTTCTGGGTGGGAATCCTCGATTTTGGCAGAGAATTCCTCACCCAGGAGCTCGGGATGCTGCTCTTGCTGCTGGAATTTTCTGTCTCCTGGTGGCTGCAGCATCCTGGGATCCCTGGGAGGAGTTTCCTGCATCCTGGCTTGGGGAGCTGCTGGTTAATTAGTGGCTGTTAATTGCGGTGGGAGGTTGGGAATTGGGCACGTTCTGAGCTCGCAGTCGCTGTTTCCAGCTCTGCTGGAACTCCTGCTCCACCTTCCTACCCGGGGAAAAGCTGCACTGTGTGGGTTTGGTTCCTTTTCCTGATTTTGTTTGGAATTTGGGATTATCTGCTCCATCTCCACTTCCCCAACCCCGGTCTGGAACAGGGATGCAAATCCTGGAGGGTGTGGGGGTGTGTGGAGTGTGGCATCCCAGGAACTCCAACCCTGGGGCTGCTGCTGGGAGCTCCCACTGGGAGAGGATGTTTTCCATCACTTGACACCTCCCCAGCCTTGCATTCCAGCTGGGACAGGCAGAGCTTTCCTGTTATCACACAATTATGGGATGGTTTGGCTTGGAAAGGACCTGAAATCCCATCCAGGCTATGGATCCATCCCCAGGGACGCCTCCCACCATCCCAGGGGCTCCAACCTGGACTGGGACTCTTCTAGGGATCCAGATTCTCTGGGAATCCCATCCCAGGGATCCAGGGGCAGCTCCAAATTCTCTGGGAATTCCATCCCAGCCCCTCAGCACTCTCACAGGGAAGAATTCTTCCCCAAATCCCACCTATCCCTGTCCCCTGGCAGTGGGAAGCTGTTCCCAGGGCTCTGGCACAGCCCTGGCTCTCCAGCTGCTCCATGGCTCAGCTTTCCCTGGTTTTTAGGAGCTCCTGGAAGGGTCTCTGAGCTCTCCCAGCTCCAGGTGAACACTCCCAGCTCTCCCTGACCCACTCCACCCATCCCTTGGAGCATCTCTGGGACTTTCTTTGATTTAATTCTGATTATTTCCTGCTGCTGTCAGGTGGTCCCTGAGCTGACAGGGCTGGGAGAGGCTGGAATGGCTCAGCCCTGAGTCCCAGCTGTGCCCTGGGGACACTGGGGTGACACTGGGGTGACACTGGGGTGACACTTTTCCTTCTGGCCTTTCCCACCCCAGCCCAACCCAACTGGGGGGAGTTTCTGTGCCTGCAAGAGGTTAAAACTTTGCCCCTGTGTTTACTTTCTTGGCTGCCTCATTGCATAAAAAGCTGTCAGCACCTCAGGTGGGGATTTATTTGGGCATTAAAAAGGGCCCGGGGCGGGCGGATGCAGACACTCAGCAGCTCCCTGGAAAATGTGCCTGCAGCACAGCCCAGCCCTGCACACAGCTCACCCTTTAATAAGTGCATTTAATTAAAGTCATATAACTCTTTTTATTATTATTATTATTATTATTATTATTATTAAAAAGGAGGGAGAGGAGGAGAGGGATAATAAAAAATAATAAAAAAAAAAGTGGGTCCTGCTGAGCTGCAAGCAAAGGTTGGGATACAAAGAGGGGGTTTAGAGTGAGGGTTTAATGGAAAAATCATCAACACGTTGTGTTGCTCCTTATTTCCCAGCCTGGCTTGTTGCTCCTTATTTCCCAGCCTTGCTTGGGCTTAGGGAGGGAGAATTTGCAGGGATTTCTGAATTTCCAAGCTGCCTTTCCCCATCCTCTGTCCCCATCCACTTCCCTGCTGTTGAAATTTTGCAGAATTATGAATTTTTCCAAGCCCAGTTGCCAAAGGCTGTTGCTCTTGGATGGAGCTGCCGTTGCTTTCTCTGCTTGTTTAACCTTTTCTTTCTTTTCCTTGGATCTGGGGGATCCTGGAGCCCCCAGGATTGTTGTGAGCACCTCCTGCACTGCAGAGGGGGAAAAGGAGGAGCTTTGGGAAGGGGTGGGTGAGGTTTTGGGATGCTTTATCCGTGTGCTGATCCCTGCAGGGACAGCCTGGCCATGGTGGCCCCACTTAAGCCGGGTTTAACTCTCCATTCACGGCAGGTTGGGGCTGTTCCATCCCTGGCAGTGCCCAAGGCCAGGCTGGAGGGGGTTTGGAGCAGCCTGGGATAGTGGAAGGTGTCCCTGCCATGGGATGGGATGAGCTTGTCCTGCTCTGGGCTGAGCTTTTCCCACCCAGCTCAGCTCCAGGATGGGGCAGCAGGAGCTGTCACTTCCCAGATTTCTCCTGGAATGCTGGCAGGGTTTGGAGAGCCCTCCTGCCGTGGCTGCTGAGCTCCCAGAGGGTATTAGTGCTGTTTTACAGGCTCCTTTCCCTTTTTCCCTTCCCCTTTTCCCTGATTCCCTTTCTCTCTCCCTTCCCCTTTCCTTTTCTTCCCCTTTCCCAAATCCCTGCTCTTCTCCCACCTGGGACCATCCCAGCCCTGCATTCCCTTGTCAAGATTGTGCTGCTGCTCCCACTTTTCCCAGTTTTCCTCCTGGAGAGGGCAGGGATTCCCTCAGGAGCTGGGAATACTCTGCACACACATCCCCTCTCCAGGCTTTTCACATTCTGACATTCCCATTCTGCTTCTGACTTCCCCAATTTATTCATTTCCCCGAGGGGGAACTTGCAGGGGACAAAACACTCCAGGGTGGCAGCGGGGCCGGGTGTGGGCTGTGGGGTGGATTTGGGATCTGTGGGGTGGATTTGGGATCTGAGGGGTGGATTTGGGATCTGTGGGGTGGATTTGGGATCTGAGGGGTGGATTTGGGATCTGTGGGGCGTGGGAGGCGCTGCAGGTTCGGACACGCAGCTGGGGCCAGGGCGGCTGCAGCTGTTCCTGGAATTCCCAGCAGGATCCCAGCAGGATCTGGGCAGGATCTGAGCAGGATCTGAGCAGGATCTGAGCAGAATCTGAGCAGGATCTGGGCAGGATCTGAGCAGGATCTGAGCAGGATCTGGGCAGGATCTGAGCAGGATCCCAGCAGGATCTGAGCAGGATCTGGGCAGAACTGAGCTCACTCAGCAGATCCCAGCTCAGCAGATCCCAGCTCAGCAGATCCCAGCTGAGCAGATCCCAGCTGGGCAGATCCCAGGGCTGTCACCTGCTGTCTCTCTGGCAGGAAAAGTCACCTGGCTCCCAGGTGAGCTGGCTGGGAGGGCACCCTGAACTCCCTGTGCCGATTTCCCGGGATTCCTGGGAATTCCAGGAGCTCAGCCAGGCTCTTCCAGCAGCTGCAGCATCTCCAGACCCCCCGTGCTCCAGCCCTGAGGCTTTGGGCCAGAAGGGGCTCCTGGGGGTTGCAAAGCAGATGTTCCAACACCACAAACTGTCCCCTCCATCCTCCAAACTTCCTGCCCGAGACTCCAAATGGAAAAAGCAGCTTGGGGCTGTTGTTATCTTGGAATCCAAAATTCCCTGGCTCCCAGTGCAGTTTGGGAGGGGTGGTGTTGTTCCTTCCTGATCCCACGGGGGATCTGGGATAACCATCCTGCTCCTGGCCAGGGATTTGTGTCAGGGCCAAAATTCCTGCCCAGAACAGAAATAAAGGGAAAGAACTGGAGAGAAATTGCTGAGGGAGTTGCTGCAGCAGCTTATTAATTAATTGATTAATTATTATTCCAAGGGATGAGGTGAAGCTTTGGGAGAGCTCAGCCTGTGGGAACTGGGGAAGAACAAATCCAAAATTCTGGCAGTCCTTGGGATGAGAGTGAGGGCTGAGTATGGCCTCCACAGCCTTCCTGCATTTAGGGAAATCCTCTGGATTTGGTCACTTTCCCCTTTGTGTGACATGGACTGTGCTGTGAAGCAGAAGATGGAGGTGGAGTTTTCTCCTTGTGCAACTGAAAATCTGGGAATTGGGTGGCAGTGGAGGGAGGAATAAAAGGAGTGAATATTTGGGAAGGGAACAAACCCATGGGTGAGAGGAAGGGTCTGCTGAGGATTTTTCCAGCCCTGAATAACAGGGACAGTAAAAACCTGAGGGTTTTTGCCATCCCTGGGCAGGTCCCAGCAGTTCCCAGGTGCTCCCCCTCATCCTGGCTGGGCTGGTTCCAGGACATCCCAGCACATCAGTGGCACCTTGTCACCACTGTCACCACTGCAGGGGACACAATTCCTCCATTTGGGACAGCTCAATCCCAGAGAGGAGGGGAAAACCCACAGGAGGTTTTGGGTCCCCTGTCCCCAAGGCACCCCTGGTAAGGTGATAGAGCTGACTGGGGGCTGTTTGGGCTGCCCCCCCTTTCCTGGCGAGCTGGCAGTGAAGGGACAGTGTCCCCTTTGTCCCTGTGCTGGCCTGTGAGCAGGGAATGGCCCCATCCAGGAAAAATCCCCTTCCAAGAAGGAACTGGCTGAACTCGTGCCTTGGATGGAGCAGCACCTGTGGCTTTGCCTCCTCCCCCCTCTCCTGGCCGGGTTTGGGGCACACTGGGCTCTGTGTGCCCTGGGTGGGGTTTGGTGGCCACAGGGAACTGCAGCCTCCCTGTTCCTGGGCTCCTTTGAAGGGTTTGTGGCTGCCCACAAGGACCTGGCCGTGCTTGGGCTGGGATCCTCTGGCTGCTTTTTCGGGGACCACCAGCGAGCTCAGGGATGGGGCTGTGGCCACCTTTTGATATCAGAAGATAACTCCAAGGCAAATATTGAGAAACATTTGGGTGGAGGGAGCCCTGGGAGCTGCAGCCAGGGAGAAATGCTTGATGTGTTCCCGTGGGTGGCACATGAAAGGTGGGGACAGGTCATTAATTTGGGGGGCTGGAGAGACCACCAGAGCTCTGTGGGGTGTTTGGACAGAGCAGGAGGATTCATCCTCCTCCTCCTCCTCCCTTCATCCTTAAATTCCACCCCGCAGAGTGCAGGGAAAAAATAAATCCATTTCAAACAGCCCCGTCTGGTGGTGCCTGCAGCACTATTTATACTTTTATTGCTCCCCTGGGTTTTGTGGAAGAGCCTTTTTCATGGAAACATCAGTGTGGGGTGGGACTAGTGCAGCCAGTGTCCTCAGAGAGTGATTTTAGAGCTGGGAGGGGTGGGCAGATCCCAGGTGATCCCAGATCCAGGAAATCCTAAATCCAGGAGATCCCAAATCCACGTGATCCCAGATTCCAGGTGATCTCAGATC
The DNA here is from genome assembly GCF_903797595.1 of Erithacus rubecula. NCBI lineage: Eukaryota > Metazoa > Chordata > Aves > Passeriformes > Muscicapidae > Erithacus > Erithacus rubecula. The sequence goes on along the minus strand of NC_136672.1, from coordinate 10,481,287 downwards.
CAGGAGATCCCAGATCCATTCAGAGCTAATCCAGTTCTCAGGCGGTGCTGGAGGTTCTAAATTTGCTTTTGGAGAGTTCTTCCCTCCTGGAAGTCCCACAATACCCCAGGAAAATGCATTTCTCAGGCTGAAATAAGTGAGATGTCCACAGCAGACCCAATTCCCACCCTGCAGGTTTTTGCCTGTAGTTTTTAAGGATTTAAGGTGGATTTTGGGGTTGTTCCAGGTGTTCCTCTGTTCTCCCATTCCCCATGGAAAACAATTCCAATCTCCCAACTTCCCTCTGGAAGGTGGAGCTGGTTCACAGAGCCAAGGAAGAGCATCTCCGAGTGGGATGATGGAATTTTATCAGTCATGCACTGGGACTCACTGGCCATGAACAGGAGATATCTCCTGGAGGGAGGATGGGCTGTGGGAAGATAAAGATGATTGCCCAGCTGGTTTAAAGATGGCCCATTAGCAGAGAATGTGTGCCAGGAGATCAGGGTCACTGCCACACCCAGTTTAAAACAATGGCCCATTAACAGGAGATATCTCACACAGAGGTAAGAATCTCTGCCACACCCAGTTTAAAACAATGGCCCATTAACAGGTGATACCTCCTGGATGAAGGGTGGGTCATGGGAGAGATAAAGATGATTGCCCAGCTGGTTTAAAGATGGCCCATTAGCAGAGAATACAGAGATCAGGGTCACTGCCCTGCCTGGTTTAAAGGCTGGGGACAGAATCCACATTTCTGGTCACATCAACCCAACACACCTTCCCAGTGAAGAAATTTTTCCTAATACCAACCTAACCCTGCTCTGTCAGGGGGAGAAGGATGGAGTGTTCAGCCCTTGGGATTCCCATCCCAAATCCCATTGAAGTTTTATGGCTTCAACCACAGCCAGGAGGAATGAGGGAGCAGGACAGTGGGTGTAGCTTAGAAAAATCAGGTTTTGTGCCTGCAGCCCTTTTGTTATCCCTGAAAATATCTCCCTTGGAGTCTTGCTCTGCTCTAGAGTGGCTTTTGTTGTGGGGCTTTTGTTGTCTCTGGAAGGTGCTGGGAATGGGGACAGGGCTGGGGATGGAAGGTGCAGCTTTCCTGATTTTTCTCCTCCTCAAATCCAAAGGATGCTGCTGGGAGTGAACTCTCTGGAGATGGCAGGACCCCCTCAAATCCCTGCCCTGCAGGAAAACTCCTGGCTCCAGCAGGGAGAGCCCATTAAAAGCAAAGGGGCCAATCAATAAATCAAGGCAGCTGGAAAATGAAACCAGGGGGTTGGGAGAGAAGTTTTGCTTTTTTCCAGTTTTTTTTTTTTTTTGCTTTTTTTTCACCCCACCTTCAATTAAAGCAAACAAAATTCCCAGTGCAGGCTGAGCTGGGGGTGCTGGGAAAATGAGCTCTGTAAATTAAGGCTGGGACATGTGGAAGTGTTGAAAAGGGATCAGCTGTTCCCCAGCTCAGCAGGGGAGAGCTGGGAGCACCCAGTTCTTCAGGAAAAGTGGGATTTTCTCCCAAAATCCATCTCCAGGTGAATCTCATGGTGATGTCAGTGAGGGGAAGGATGAGCTGAGGGGATATTGGGAATTCTCCTGAATTTTGCTGTTTGCTGTCAGGATTGGGTGACAAATCCTTGACTTCATCCCTGTCCTAAGCAAACCTGAGGCATTTGGGGGCTCTTTAATGGGACCTGAAAGTCACTGAGATTTTGGGATCAAACCTCAGGGTAGTGTTGGAAGGATGGGAGCAGTGCCCTGTTTGGGGACTGGGCTCCGTGGAGGAACTCAGGGGTCTTTTCTAACTGGAATAATCTTGGGGTTGTGTGGGGAAATGGGAATTATGTAGGGAATTGGGAACTGTGTGGGGAAATGGGGACTGTATAAGGAAATGGGGACTGTGTGAGGAAATGGGGACTGTGTGGGGAAATGGGGACTGTATAAGGAACTGGGGATTGTGTGGGGAACTGGGGACTGTGTGGGGAAATGGGGACTGTATAAGGAAATGGGGATTGTGTGGGGAAATAGGGACTGTGTGGGGAACTGGGGATTGTGCGGGGAACTGGGGATTGTGTGGGGAAGTCGCTGCCTTTGGGTTCTCCCCTCCTTGCTGTGCCCCAAGTGTCCCATGATGGGAGCTGGGATAATGGGAAGAGGTTCAAATTGGAATAACCAGGAAAACCTTGGGATTGACACCACAGGAGCCCCTCTGCCCCATAAAACCCCGAGCTCTGAGCCCTTTCCCAGCTGCTCTTCCCTCCCTGCCCTTTTCAAATTTCCCCCTGGGATGGCTCCACTCGGGAGGAGCCCAGGGAGGAACAAGGAGCTTTTCACTCCTGGAGCTTTTTTTCCTGACCTACATTTTTCTATTCCTGTGTCCAGTTTAGGTTTCAACCTATTGGCATTGCTCAGCCAGTGACAGCTTAAAAAAATTCCTGATAAATGCTGGGAAAACATCCCACCCAAATCCACTGGGAACAGCCCCTTGGGATTTTGGGGGGCACCAAACCCTCAGTGTGACCCTTCCCCATGCCAGGGATCCCAGGAATCTGTTTTATCCGTGTTTTAGCCATATTTAATTCATGTCTTATCCATGTTTTATCTATGATCTATCCATTTTTACCCATATTCTACCCATATTTTGTCCACATTTAATCAATTTTTTATGTTTTCTCCGTGTGTTACCCATATGCTTTACCCATATTTTATCCCAGTATTCTGCTCCACCTAAAGAGAATTAATTCCAAATGAATAATTTTTAAAATTCCCCTCATTTAGGCCTCCTCCAGCATTCCCTGCTCGAGAGAGGCCCCGCCCCTTGAAAGAGAAGCCCCGCCCTTAGGGGAAGAGGCTCCACCCCCATGTGAGGAGGCCCCGCCCCCAGGGACTGGTTCCACTGGGATTTCATTCTCTCGTTTTCCATGGAAAAAAGGAAAGGAGAGAGGGGAGAAGAGGGGGCACAGAGAATTAATCAGCTTAGGGTCAGACAGGAAGGAACTCTGCTTGAATTGCTAATCCTGGGCTGGGAATCAGCTCAGAGCTCTGGGATCAACCCTGTGGGTTCCCCTCCTTCCCTCCCTCCCTCCCAGCTCCAGGGACAGGGAATGTCACTGCCCTGGGGATGTCACTGCCCTGGGAATGTCACTGCTCAGGGATTGTCACTGCCCTGGGATTGTCACTGCCCAGGGAATGTCACTGCCCTGGGGATGTCACTGCCCTGGGATTGTCACTGCTCAGGGATTGTCACTGCCCTGGGGATGTCACTGCCCTGGGGATGTCACTCCCTAGGGAATGTCACTGCCCTGGGGATGTCACTGCCCTGGGAATGTCACTGCTCAGGGAATGTCACTGCCCTGGGGATGTCACTGCTCAGGGATTGTCACTGCCCTGGGGATGTCACTGCCCTGGGAATGTCACTGCTCAGGGAATGTCACTGCCCTGGGAATGTCACTGCTCAGGGAATGTCACTGCCCTGGGGATGTCACTGCCCTGGGAATGTCACTGCCCTGGGGATGTCACAGCCCAGGGATTGTCACTGCTCAGGGATTGTCACAGCCCAGGGATTGTCACTGCCCTGGGGATGTCACTGCCCAGGGAATGTCACTGCCCAGGGATTGTCACTGCCCTGGGGATGTCACTGCTCAGGGATTGTCACTGCCCTGGGGATGTCACTGCCCAGGGAATGTCACTGCTCAGGGATTGTCACTGCTCAGGGATTGTCACTGCCCAGGGAATGTCACTGCCCTGGGGATGTCACTGCCCTGGGAATGTCACTGCCCTGGGGATGTCACTGCTCAGGGATTGTCACTGCCCAGGGAATGTCACTGCCCTGGGGATGTCACTCCCTAGGGAATGTCACTGCCCAGGGAATGTCACTGCCCTGGGGATGTCACTGCCCTGGGGATGTCACTTTTCTGGGAATGTCACTGCCCTGGGGATGTCACTGCTCAGGGATTGTCACTGCCCTGGGGATGTCACTGCCCTGGGGATGTCACTGCCCTGGGATTGTCACTGCCCTGGGGATGTCACTTTTCTGGGAATGTCACTGCCCTGGGGATGTCACTGCCCTGGGGATGTCACTGCCCTGGGGATGTCACTCCCTAGGGAATGTCACTGCCCTGGGATTGTCACTGCCCTGGGAATGTTACTGTGTGTCTCAGACCCATCCCTGAGCCTTGCAGGGCTCTGTCACAGTGGGGACACTTGAATAAATGACCCAGAACTGTCAGCAGAGCCTTCCTGGAACCCAGGGCTGGCCGAGCCTGATGTCACCCCCTGCTCATCACCCTGCTGCAAAAATGAGGGAGGATGGGATTTTCTTCATTCCTGGCCCTGCCTGTCAGGAGTGACACTCACCCAGGAGCCAGGGTGGCCTTTCCTGCAGGGAAGGAGGGGGAATTGCTCGAAAGAGCAGGAGGCAGAACAGGTTGGAGTGTGTGAATGAGAAAGTGCTCGTGGGTGTGGCTGGGGAGGGGGTCAGAAGTTCTATTTTTAGGTTTCCACCTGTGCTGAGGTTTGGGGGGTTGGTCAGGGCTGGAATTTGAGCTGCAGGTGGAGCTGGGAGTGATGCTCTGGGAGCAGAGGGGTGCATCCCTCTGGGAACGAGCCACTGCCAGGACTCACCCGGGTGTCCCCTGGACCATCCCCTGGTCATCACAGCCACCCCCTCCCACATCTCTGGGTGCTGCTGGGGTGCCCTGGGGCCCTCCTGCTCCTCAGCTCTCCGAGGCTTTGGTGGTGTCACATCTCAGGGGAGCTCTCCAGCACCCTGGGCTGTTCGGGGTTAAAGAGGCAGAGTTTGGGGGGACCCCCAGTGCCCCCCAGGGGGCTCAGGGCTGCGTGTCCGTGAGTCAGAGGTGACTCAGGGAGCTGCCAGCGCCAGGCTGGGCCGTGGTTATTCATTAACACCTTCCCAGAAGGGGCGGCCCGGGAACAAAGCGCTGCTGGGTGACACTGCCCATGCTGCTCCCATTTTGGCAGAGTTTGGGGATAATCGCTCGGGACGGGCTCTGGGAGCTCGGCTGAGCCAGCTGAGCCTGGCTCAAGGGGCTGCCCTGAGCCTGGCTCATCCTTCCAGGCTGGTTTGGATCCTCTTGGAGCACTGAGGAACCCCCAGCCCTGCCCAGAGGAGCTGTGGCTGCTCCATCCCTGGGAGTGTTCAAGATGTGGATGAATTTTAAGATCCCTTCCCCCAAAACCATTCCATGACTCCATAAGGCAGCACTGGTGGCTCTCAGGGTGGCCTGGCTGGGGCACAGGGAAGCAGATGATCCCTCCTGGGGAATGTGGGAGGGAATGAGAAAAAACCAACTGCACCTGCACTGTGTCTGGCTGTGAGGGCTCAGAGCTGGGGGTGCACGGGGGGATTTTTAGCTCAGTGGGGTCTGGGTGATTCCTCCTTGGGGCAAAGGGCTCTGCTGTGGGATGAACTGGGGCATCCCCATGGCCCTGACCCCAATTCACACATTCAGGACGTGCTGATGTCCCCAGGATGTGCAGGGACATCTGTCCATCCCCTCAGGGCAGTGCTGATGTCCCAGGACAGACAGGGGACATCTCTCCATCCCCTCAGGGCAGTGCTGATGTCCCCAGGACAGACAGGGGACATCTGTCCATCCCCTCAGGGCAGTGCTGATGTCCCAGGACAGACAGGGGACATCTGTCCATCCCCTCAGGGCAGTGCTGATGTCCCCAGGATGTGCAGGGACATCTCTCCATCCCCTCGGGGCTGTGCTGATGTCCCCAGGATGTGCAGAGACATCTCTCCATCCCCTCGGGGCTGTGCTGATGTCCCAGGACAGACAGGGGACATCTCTCCATCCCCTCGGGGCTGTGCTGATGTCCCAGGACAGACAGGGGACATCTCTCCATCCCCTCGGGGCTGTGCTGATGTCCCCAGGATGTGCAGGGACATCTCTCCATCCCCTCGGGGCTGTGCTGATGTCCCAGGACAGACAGGGGACATCTCTCCATCCCCTCGGGGCTGTGCTGATGTCCCAGGACAGACTGGGGACATCTCTCCATCCCCTCGGGGCTGTGCTGATGTCCCAGGACAGACAGGGGACATCTCTCCATCCCCTCGGGGCTGTGCTGATGTGTCCCCAGCACGGACAGGGCGCACTCCGTGTCGCTCCCTCTCAGCTCCGGCCCCATCCCGAGCTGCCCGCGGGCTGCCGGGGGTGGAGGGGCAGGAAGCGCCTTTGATCCGGGCTGTTTCCCCGCCCGCAAAGCCGAGATAACAGATCAGAGCCGCCCGGGCTGCGCTATCGGGATCGCCGCGCTATCGCCGCCGCGCCTTGATCGCCGCGCCCGCGGCTCCTTCAAAGGCGGCGCTGCCCGGGCGCCCCCGGCGCTCCGGGGGCTCCAGCCCCTCCCCGGGGCCGGGGCAGCCCCGGGCCCCCCCGGGGGGTGGCAGCTGCCACGGTGGGGCCGGACCGCGGGCTGTTCACCTGGGGCTCTGCGGGCGTGGCACCGTGCTCACCTGGCCCGCGTTCTGCACAGGTGCCCAAATCTGGATTTGGGTTGGTACCCTGTAAACCCAGGGTGTTGATGAGGTACCTGTGGGGTGTCAGCATCATCCTCACCTGTCCCAAATCCTGCTGTTCTGTGCTTCCAAAACCTGGAATTTGGGGTTGGTACCCTATAAACCCAGGGTGTTCATGAGGTGCCTCTGGGGTGTCAGCACCATCCTCATCTGACCCAGATTCTGCACAGGTCCCCAAACCTGGAATTTGGGGTTGGTGCCTTGCAAATTCCAGAGATGCTCGTGAGGTGGCTCTGGGGTGTCAGCATCATCCTTGCCTGACCCTAATCCTGCTGTTCTGTGCTTCCAAAACCTGGGATTTGGGGTTGGTGCCTTGCAAATTCCAGAGATGCTCGTGAGGTGGCTCTGGGGTTTCATCATCATCCTCACCTGTCCCAAATCCTGCTGTTCTGTGCTTCCCAGAGCCTGGGAATTTGGGTTGGTACCCTGTAAACCCAGGCATGAGCATGAGGTGCCTCTGGTGTGCCACCACCAATATTTGAGCTCCCTGTTTGTCCCAAATCCTGCTTCCAGAACCTGGGAATTTGGGGTTGGTGCCCTGCAAACCCCAGAGATGCTCGTGAGGTGCCTCTGGACCTTCTCAGGGGGCACCTCTGGGATGCCACCAGTGATGTCTGAGCTCCCTGCCCATCCCAGATCACTCTGCAGTGATCCCCTGACCCCAAAATTCGGGGTTAGTGCCCTGCAGAGATGCATGGTGCCCGGAGAGAGGCAGGAGATGCTCGGGGCAGGCAGGAGGATTTGCAGCTGCTCCCAGCTGTGGTTCCCAGCACAGGAGAGGTGTGGGGCAAAGGAGGAAAAGGCTCTGGGGCTGCTGCTCCATCTCCAACTTCCCAAATCACTCCAAATGTTTGGATTTGGCTGAGGAAGGATCAGCCCCTGCTCCACCCCTTCCATTAATGCTGTTTTTTCTTTGCAGGGTTGGTGCTGAAGGCTCAGGGTGAGGGACAGAGGGGACATCCAGGACATCCAGGACATCCAGGACAGGCAGGAGCACACCCAGGAGAGGACAGACCCTGAGGGGCAGCAGGATGGAGCAGCAGGGCTGGCAGAGCTCCTTCCCTCCTCCAGCAGCTGAGCTCCTGCACACAGAACTGACAGGAATTCATCAGCACTTTTCTCATTGCTGGCCTTTGGGAATTATCCTTTTGGATCCTGGCCATGGATGGATGGATGGTGAAGAGCTCTTGGGTCAAACAGCAGCTCAGTGCTTTTCTCTGACAAGGACTCTTGCCTGGTTTCCTGTGGATTTTTTTCTTTTTTTTTGGTCATTATTTTTACCCTTTTTTTAATCATTTTTTGTCCTGCTTTTTGGGGGTTTGGGCGTTTCCTGATGATGCTGGAGCTGCAGTGGATCCCGTGGTGAGAACTGGAAGCTTTGGAAGAGCAGGAGCTGAGGTTTCAGTGTCTGGCAGAGGCTGATCCTGTGCTGGGTGGGCTCAGGGGGCTCCTTCTGCCACCCCTGAACATCCCAGTGGATCCCAGTGCTGTGGGACTGGGAAGCAGAGCAGGAAAGGGGGAAGCCAAAGTCACGATGAGGGGAATGTCACCCTCAGAGCCAATTAAATTGCATTTAACAAACCCCACGGGCTCCTGAGTGCTGGATGTTGTTTCCCACTTGCCACATTTCCAGGGGATGCCTTGGATTGTCCAGGAAACCTTGAGGAATTCCTGCCCTAACAGAGCCAGCCCAGGAGTTTCACACCTTCATTATGCAGGGAAATGTCCTTTCCCTCTTCCCTTTCCACCCTTTAACCACCACTGCTCCAAAAACCACTGAAATGCAAATTATTTCCCCTAGAATGCTGTTGTTAATTGTCCCTGGATTCTGTTCCCTGTAAGCACTGGAAGGTGCTGTATGGAAATAGAAGATAAAAGAGATATTTTTGTAGTGGAAATATCCATTTAGGATCATTGGGGGTTTTTTAGGATTTAGAATATTATTTAACAACAACAAAAAAAGGAGTTCTGTCCTATAAAAAGCAGAGCAATTATTTGGGAGCAGCCAGGGTGAGTGGAAGTTTCTCCCAGGATCATTTAGGTGGGAAAAGGTTTCTAAGATTGAGATGGATCCCCATTAGACCCTGCTGCCACTGTGCCATCCTTTCCCACACAATTCCAACCCAAAATCCTGGTGGATCCATGGGCTGGCACTGCCCTTTCCACCAGGAATGGATTTGGGGATTCCCTTGGTTTGGAATTTTTGGAGCTCCTAGGGAACATTTCCCTGGGGGAGCAGCTGGAAAAGCAGCCTGGCCTCCCAGGAAACCCACCCTGGGCTCAGGTGGAGAAATCCACAGGATTTACGAGTTTCTTTTCCCAAATGCAAATATTAACCCAGGGGCAGCAGTTCTGTCCTGCAGCCTGGGAGTGTTTTGGGATTCTGTTCCTGGTGTTCTGGAATCCCCCAGGAATGGGAATTACCCCAAAATTAAACTCATTTTCCCTCTAAGCTTCCATGTTTTGGTGGCCCTCAAGGACAGGAAATTCTCTGCTCCCTTCCAGCAGGGTTTTTTTTTGGGAGCAGGATGAGCTCTGCTGCTGCTCCTGCTGATGTTTTCCGGGTGCTGGGAATGGCAAAACCTTCCCTGAGCATGGTCTGACATCCTCCCCCTCTCCAAATTAAGTGCCAGCCCTGCCTCAACCTAATTAAAACCAGCAAAGAGGACTGGGCCAGGCTGTAAAATTCTAGGACAGTTTTATGTGGAGCAATTAAAAGGAAGGTAAAAAAAAAATTGTTAAGAAATTAAACACTAATTACTTTTTTTTTTTTTTCTTTTTTTTGGGCCAGCTGAGCTGTTCTGGCAGTGGGGCTGTGAGGGGGATGCAAAATTTGGGATGGTCGAGCCCCTGCTGCCATAAATCTGCTGGATCAAATGTTCCCCTGCTTTTGAGCCCTGCGACTCATCTGCTGCCAATTAACCTAAATCACGTTTTTCCAATTAAAATTCGAGGCCTGGTGGCAGAGCCTGGGCATTGCAGCGAGGTGGAAATATCTGTTTTAAAAGGTGTGATCCCATTTTAGTGTTTTCCATATAAAATGGGATGTAAATTCCTGGGCCCTGGGGAGCTGTGAGGGGATCCCTGGCCTGGGGGGTTGGCAGGGAATCCCACCTGCAGTGCAAAGCTCCTTTGGGATGGAATTTTCGCCCTGATTCTGGTTTTGGGATGGACATTCCCAGGCTGGGCTGGGAGTTTGGGATGGGAATGGGTGCCTTGCATAACACCTGGGATAATTGGCTTTGGATGGGGAAGGAAGCTGCTGCTTCCTCTCTCTGTGTCTGGTCTTGTTCCTCGTGCTTGGAGAAGGAAAACAGGCAGTGAAATGTTGGGAAAGAGGGGAGGAAGGGCAGGGCTGGAGCTCCTTTATACCTGAAAAAAAAAAAAAACCAAAAAAAAACCAAACAAACAGAAAGGTGAATAAAACCTTCCCAGGCTGGAAAGGAGAAAATATTCCCTGTCTCCCTGCACTCCTCCTGGAATTTGGTCCCTGCAGCATCCAGGTTATGAGTGACCCATAAATTCTGAGGGATGCAACAAAAATCCCCCAGGATGTTTCCATGCTGGAAATGGAGCTTGATCTCCCTGCAGGATCCCCCTGGGCTGGGGAGGACACTCGTGATCTTTTCATCTCTCCCCCACGGTGTCATTTCAATTATTCCCCCCCCCAAAAAATCACCCAAAAGGCTCCTTGTTCCTCCAACAAGCCCCTGCAGGTTTTCCTGTTAGGAAAGGCAGGCTGGTTTATTAATATCCCTCAGTTAATTGCTGTAATTGGGAGCTGGCTGCCTGTTGCTGGGGATGTGGGTGTGGAAGCTGCAGGAATGTTCTCCCAGAGAGGGGAGGATGCTCCCGGGGTTATCCTGGTGATGGGGTTGTGGCTTTGGGCTCAGGTGTTAAAAGAACACCGAGAAACACAAATGGGTCTCCTTGGTTTAGGCTAAAAATACATCGGAGAGGGATTTAAATGTTAATTAGTGCCCCGGGCAAAGGTGGGGATTCCCATCCCTGAAATGAAGTTGGGCTGGAATTCCCATTCCTGAAATGAAGGTTGGGCTGGAATTCCAACCCTAAAGTGAAGGTTGGGTTGGAATTCCTGTCCCTGAAGGGAAATCTGGGTTGGAATTTGCATTCCTGAAATGAAGGTTGGGTTGGAATTCCCATCCCTAAAATGAAGTTGGGCTGGAATTCCCATCCCTAAAATAAAGGATGGGTTGGAATTCCTGTCCCTGAAATAAAGGATGGGTTGGAATTCCTGTCCCTGAAATAAAGGATGGGTTGGAATTCCTGTCCCTGAAATAAAGGATGGGTTGGAATTCCCATCCCTGAAATGAAGTTTGGGCTGGAATTCCCATTGGAAGGGATTTTTGGGCAGCCCCAGAGGTTTCCTGAGAGGTTTCCCTGGCACAGCTGGAGGAGCACTGGGATGTGCAAATCGACCCAGGAGCTCCAAACCACAATGTTTTAAAGACAAAAACCCCAAACAACCCAGGAATCCATTCTGAGGTTCTTTTTGTTTAACTTCTGGGGTTTCAGCTAAAATTGGAGCAGCTTTTGGAAAAATCAGAAACCCTGGGATTTGTGGGAATTCTGCTGTGGAATTTGGAGCAGTGAAGAGACCTGGGCAGGGATTTTGGGGGAAGCAGAGTGAGGGACCAGCTCAGGGATGGAACTGGCCAAGATGGGGATTTTTTGGGGGCCATCTCATGAATTTAGGGATGTTGTGAGTCAGAATTTTCCAGAATTCATCCCCAGGTGTTATCCTGTAGGAAAAATCTCCTTGGGATGAGGGGATGCTGGTGACCCTCATGGGATGGGCTCCTCTCAGATTCCCAACTCAGAACAGTTTGTGGGAAATAAGGAAAAGCCCCACTGGCAAATCCACCTCCAGAATCCCAGTGATGTGTCCCCAACAGCTCCATCCCAGTGGGAACTGGAACACTCAGCCCTGCTGAGGGGCAGCCAGGCTTTGTTCCTGCTCTCCTTGGCACGATATTGTGGTTGGCTTAATTAAAACCACCGAGCCTTATTGTGGTAATGACAAGGAATTAATGAGGTAAAAACTGGGAATTAATGAGATAAAATCTGGGAAAAGGTTTATCCTGCTGTCTAACCCAGCCCAGCTTGATTCACTCCAGAGGTTCTGCAGCAGGAAACAGGGCTTGGGGTTTGGTGGGACACCTGAAACTGGGAAAGCAGCAGGAGAAATTCCTCAAAAGAGCCTTTTCCTGGTGGGAACTCTCACCTGAGTTGCTCTGTGGTTTTTTAAGGCTCTCACTCTGCACTTCCTTCTCCTCCTTCCTCCCACGGTGATCCCTCTGCCAACAGCTCCTTCTCCAGCTGTGGGAGCTTGGCCAGCCAGGACCTGGGGCCGTTGTGTGCCAGGACCTGGGGCTGTTGTGCTGACAGGACCTGGGGCCGTTGTGCTGCCAGGACCTGGGGCTGTTGTGTGCCAGGACCTGGGGCCGTTGTTCTACCAGGACCTGGGGCTGTTGTGTGCCAGGACCTGGGGCCGTTGTGCTGCCAGGACCTGGGGCCATTGAGCTGCCAGGACCTGGGGCTGTTGTTCTACCAGGACCTGGGGCCATTGAGCTGCCAGGACCTGGGGCTGTTGTGCTGACAGGACCTGGGGCTGTTGTTCTACCAGGACCTGGGGCTGTTGTGCTGACAGGACCTGGGAGCATTGAGCTGCCAGGACCTGGGGCCGTTGTGCTGCCAGGACCTGGGGCTGTTGTTCTACCAGGACCTGGGGCTGTTGTGTGCCAGGATCTGGGGCTGTTGAGCTGCCAGGACCTGGGGCTGTTGTTCTACCAGGACCCTGCTCCCAGATCTTCCCATTCTGTTTGGAGGGAATGCTTTTAGGGAAATCCTGCTGCTTTGTCCTCTCTGAAATGTGAAAAGTGAATTTCCAGGTGCTGAGGAAAACTCCCAAACCCCAGAGCACAAATCCCTGGGGTGTCCCTGCACCCCCGGGGCTGGAGCAGGACCAGGAGCTGGAAATGACTGGGAAGAGGAGGAGGGGGGAGTTTTTGGGGAGTGGGAAAAAAGATTCACCCACATCCTGGAGCACAGAGAGGAGGGAGGGAGCTCAGAGGAGCAGCAGGGATTTGTAGGGATGGAGGAACCGAGGGTGGCACAGAGCAGGGACAGAACCCGCAGGGATTTGCAGGATGGATGGAGCAGAGGGTGGCACAGAGCAGGGACAGAACCCGCAGGGATTTGCAGGATGGATGGAGCAGAGGGTGGCACAGAGCAGGGACAGAACCCGCAGGGATTTGTAGGATGGATGGAGCAGAGGGTGGCACAGAGCAGGGACAGAACCCGCAGGGATTTACAGGGATGGATGGAGCCGAGGATGGCACAGAGCAGGGACAGAACCCGCCCCCAGCGCCCCTGACTCCTGTTTGCCCTCGGGCAAAGTGCTCGATGCCGCATCCTGGAGGGTTTTGTGTGGATTCCGCGGCTGCCAGGATGTCTGGGTGTGGGAACGGCGCTCGGGTAATGCCTGGTTAAACAGGGACTGTTTGCTGCACCCTGTCCTGGCTGAACCGGGGCTGCTCACAGGGAAAATCAGGATTTTTTTCCTCTTTTGGAAGAGCTTTTCTCCCTGCCCGTGTCCCATATCTGAGCCCGGGTTATGGGGTTGGCACTGGGAGCTCTCACCTGGACAGTGCCACAAATTCCCGGGGGGTTTGAGGGAGGGAACATTCCTGGGATGCAGGAAATCCAGTCCTCAGAGTTTCCTGCTGGAAAGGAATCCTTTGCAAAGCAGTTGTTGCTTGGGTGCGTGCAGGAGCAAACACAGATTCTCTGAAAATTCTCCTGCTCCACTAAAATGTATAGAATAGGCATAGAAAACCCAATTAATTTCCTTTTTAAAGGTGATTTTGGAGTGTTTTTGATTTACCATTCAATATCAACCCTTTGGGGTGTGCTCCAATAATCACTGGAAAAAAATAATGATTTTTTTCAGCAGCTACAGAAATGTCATTTTTTATTTTTGAACCAAAGCCTAAAATTGGGATTCTGTTGATTCCCATGCTGAGGATTTCAGGAGAGCTGCTGGTTTTCAACAGCCTCCAATTAATTCTTGGAACTGGCAGTGCTGGGATGAATATTTGCAGTGTCCCTGCTCCCTCCTGCACCCAGAGGGACACTGTCCCCTCCAGGCCTGCTCCAAGGACGAGATTTTGGAATTTGTGAATCGATCTGGGAGTGACCCCCAGTGGGTAAATCCAGTCTGGGCTCTTCCCCACATTTCCCTCCTGCCTTTCCCCTGAGGGATTGGATTTATGGAGATAAATTTGGATGAGCTGCAATCCCAAAGTGCCTGAGGGAAGCCCCTGGGGCTGGAGGGGTTTTGGTGGGTTGGGTTTTGTTTTGTTTGTTTGGGGGTTTTTTGGGTTGTGTCTGTGGGGAGATGCGGTGGCAGCTCCAGGATCCCAAACCCACCCCAAAACTAAAGGATGTGCTCCCAGCTGGGAGCTGAGCTGGGATTTTTGGTGACACAGAGGGCTCAGGAATGTGCCCTGACTCTTCCTCACCCCATCACCGAGAGGTGCAGGGCTCTGAGGCGCTGTTGCCACTTTGGGATTTTTTTTTTTCCTTCTCCCAAACCCCCTGAAGTCACCCCAGAGGGTGTCTGGGGCTGTCATTCCATAGCCAAACCCTGAGTCAAAATGTGGGATGGAGTCCTGGAGCACAGCCCCGGCTTTCCTGCCCTGCCTGGGAGCCAACACCTGAGCCTGAGATCATTATCTGCCTTTATTTTTAGAAATTCCTGATCGATGCTGCGAGGGGGTGACTCATGGGTGGGAAAGTCTCTTCCCGGAGTGGTTTGGAAAGCAGAGCTGAGCTGCAGGGAATGCAGCAGCGGGGCTGAGCCCTGCCGGGGATGTTGGGGGTGCTGGGGGCAGCCTGACCCCCTGGAGAGGCGTTTTTTGGGACAGGATGGATTCTCCCAGAGCCTGAGGCTCCGAGGGTTGGCCCAAAATTCAGAGCTGTGATTCCAGTGATCGTGGTAAATCCAGGAGAGGATGGTGGGGAGTGCTTGGAGGGGCTGGGCAGGCTCAGCTGAGCCCCTGGAGCCACCAGAATTCCCCATTTGGATGGAAAGCCATGGATTGTCCTTGTCCTTGTCCTTGTCCTTGTCCTTGTCCTTGTCCTTGCCCTCCTTCCCTTCCCCAAATCCCCTGGGTGCTGCTGTTGTGACCCCAGCACAGCTCTGAGGCCACAAAACCTTTTATCCCTTCAGGAGACCCGCAGGTGAGGTGGGCACTGCCAAACCTTTGGAATAATTCTGGACATTATCCTTGCCCCTTCCTTTCCCAGCACGGGGAAAAAACCACAAAAACCCTCCGAAATTGAGGTTGATATCTCAGCGCAAAGATCTGCGGCGGCTTGTGCCGAGCGGGGAATGCCCGCAGGTGATTTATCCTGACGTTTATGGGGATCACGAGGCTTTCCTCATTCACAAATCCGAGCCGGGGGGTGCTGGGCTGCCTTGGGTGAGCTCGGAGCTGCTGGAGCGCTTTTGCAGCGATCCTAATCGCTTCCGGCCGTGCCCCGCGGCGCCCGGGGCTTTCTCGGCAGCGGGAGCGATGCGGGACAGCAGAGAAACCTGTCGGGCAGGACTGGGGCTGACAGATCCCCTCCCTGCCCCCGGTTTGTGAGTGGCAGGAGAGGGAGGAGCTGCTGGTTGGCAGCGCTGGGCTGCGGCTCCCCCCGGCTTTGCGTGCAGGAGGAATTGGCTTTGGAGAGGGGCTGTGCTGATGGAGGAGCTGCTCCGGGCAGGGGGAGGAGGAGGGAGGGTCTGGCTCCAGCCTGGGAGCAGAGAGTTGGGGGTTTGGCAGGACAGGGGCTCTGGCACAGCTGAGCTGCTCTTTTGTCCTCTTGGCAGAAAATCAGAGGTGTTTGGTGGGTTATCCCAAAATCCACAGTGGCACTCTGGCCTTTTATGGTGTGTCAGCAATGTTATCATCCCCAGTTCCCTCTATCCAATCCCAAATTTCATCCCCAGTACCCTCTATGCAACCCCAAATTTCATCCTCAGTGCCCTCCAATCCAATCCCAAATTTCATCCCCAGTTCCCTCTATCCAATCCCAAATTTCATCCCCAGTACCCTCTATGCAACCCCAAATCTCATCCTCAGTGCCCTCCAATCCAATCCCAAATCTCATCCTCAGTGCCCCTCCAACCTCAAATCTCTTCCCAAACTGTAGCAGAACTCTGTGATCAGCAAGTGGGATGTGCTGGACAAGGCCTGGAGGTCTCCATCCCATTCCCAGCTCCAATCCCTGGGGCTGGAGACACCTTTGGGTGGCAGGGAGGGAAAGGTGTTCCCTGGAGAGACCTGCTGGTGTTTCCTAAGGCTTTGGGATGATGAACTGCAGGGACAGGGATGTGTGACAGCTCACAGGGAGATGCTGGAGCTGTGCTGGGAGCAGGACAGGGCCTGGCCCGTTTGAGATCTCTGCAGCTTGACCCATTGCTGATCCCAAAGTCCCATTTCTAAAGGGATTTTCCTCTCTGCTGCCAGAATAAATAGTAAATAAATGCCAGACTCGGGGCAGGTTTGGTTTTTGGCGCTTCCCAACCCGTGGCACTGCAGGGCTGGGGAATGGAGCGATGCTCTGGTGGGATGAGGAGCTGGGGGAGCAGCTCTGGCTCAGGCTCAGGCGGACACAGCCCAGCTAAACCCGCCCTCCCTAACCCGGAGCCGAGCGGGACCCGCCCGTGCCGCGCTGGCCGGGCCGGCTGCTGGATAAACAGGGGCTGACGAGGAGAAACCTGCCTGGAGCTGCCCCTGGCTGATAAAATTCCTGCGCTGCCGATGCCCCGATTAGCGCGGCTTTGCCGGGGGGCGATGCTGCGCTCGGCTCGGGGGCTCGGAGCACCGGTAATGCCTCCAGGTGCCACCCTGCTGTCCCCCGAGGTGCCACCACCCGTGCCCTGTGCCCGGCCGGGTTTTGCTGCTTCCCCTGGCAGCGGCCGAGCCGCAGTTTTGGCAACAGCGCGGGGCGGGAGTGACGCGCGGGGTGTTTGGGCAGGTGAGCCGGGCAAGGACAGCGGGGACAGCGCTGCTGGCACCGTGTCACGGCCACCGCAGCCTGCAGCAGGAAAGGCTTTCCTCCCTGGGAAGGTTTTAGCGGCCGGGGTTAATCTAAAGCCCGGTTGAACCCGGCGTTCCGTGGCTGAGGGGGGTGAGTCACCCTTTGAGTCACCCGTGTCCCTGTGCCAGGCAGGGGACCGGGGAGGGGACACTGCGGCGACCCAGCCGCGTGATCCAGAGCCCTGCTGGCTCTTTTCAGGCTGAAAAAGAAATCAAATTTCTTCAGCAGCTCGTTTCTCTGAAGGTTTTTTTTTTTTTTTTTTTCCTCAGGGTGAGATGCTTTGTACATGGCAGGAAAACTCAGGGAAAGACTAGAAATTTAGAAGAGACTTTCAGTGAAGTTCAGATAATTTTCTTGGAACTCTGAAAAATACTTAAAATCCTGAAAGAGCACAGGGTCAAGTCACAGGAGACTTGCTAAAATAAAAGAGAGAATTGATAAAAAAGGAAACAAATTCACAACTTAACTAATCTTTATACATTTGATTCAGGGGCATGTCTGGAGGCTTTTGAAAACTTGCTTGGAATGTTGAAAGAATTCAGGTTAAACAATAAAACAGAAATCAAAATCATTCTGTAATACAGAATTTATACTCTTAATACAATGGTTTTAAAATTAAATACAGAAACTAAATCGAGCTTGTAGAGAAATACTGTTTTTTCTAATACACATAAAGGAAATTTCGACCCTTTCCCAGCGTGCTCCCAGTGGCAATGTCTCTGCTCCCCCTCTCCTTTTCCTGTTCTCTCCTCTCCCTCCTGGTGGCCTCGTGTCCCTGCCGGTGCCACCGCGCCTTTCCCTGCTCCGTGCTGTCCCAAACCAGCATCACCTCAGCCTGCCACGCTCCCAACCCCTGCCCGAGCTCGGGGAAAAAATCTCAGGAAACGGGAAAAACAACAAAAAACAAATTGGCCAAAAATCTCGGAATGCTGCTGTGCGCGCGCAGAGCCCCCGTGGGATGGGTTTGTCCCCCCGTGTCCCCCCGTGTCCCCCCGTGTCCCCCGGGGGTCGCTCCCGCCGGGCGGGGCCGGGGGGGCGCGGCCATGACATCACCTCGGCGCGCTGCCATTGGCTGCCCGGGCGATGACGTCAGCGCTCCATCGCGGCGGGATGCGGCGTTGCCGTGGGAACGGGATGCGCGGGACCGCGGGATCCCGGGCTGGGACCGCTCCTGTGCCATCGCTCCGAGGCTGTTTTTGGGATGGAATTTGGGATGTGTGGGCTCTGCCCGCCTCGCTGCCAACCTTTCCCGTGCTCAGCCCCTTCATGCTTCCCCCTCCGTCAAATAATCCTGAATTAAATAATTAAACAATCCTTATTAAACCCGCTGAAGGAGAAAGCCCAAAAGAAACTTTCAAGCGTTACAAAAGAAACAATTTAGTAAAAAAATAGAAAATTCAAGGGTGAGGGTGTTGGACATGCCCGTGGGAGTTGGAAGCAGCTGGTTCTGGGAGCAGAAACCTCGGCTCTGCCTCCTCCAGCCCCGAGCTCCCGCCTGCCGCTGGTCACACGCGATTCCCAAGGACAAAACAAAGCCCTTTACCCCAGGCTTCAACCCTGACCTTGCTGTGGCAGGATTAAAACCTGCTGGAGATGGACAGCGCGGTGGCAAAGAGTTAATTCCCCCTCCCTCCTTCCCTCCATCCCTCCCTCCTTCCCTCCCCCTCCTCGCTGTTTTTTGCTCCTTTTCTTTCCGACTGGCCTGGTTTGCTGCGGAGAAATTGGGAAAACAAGCAGCCGATGGAGCTGGGGGGTGCTAGAGGGGCTGCAGGAGGCACAGCTGGGGTTTTATCTTCTCCCCTCCACATTTGGGGCTCCCCACTGGAGTGTTGGGGCTCGTGCCGTGTTTTTGGAGCAGGAGAGGCAGCTTGGAGCCTGTGGGAGCTCCCTTTAGCCTCATTTTCTCAGGGGAGAGAGGCTTTTCCTAATATAATCCCTCCTGTTTTCCCTATGAAACTTTATCACGTTTTTATTCAAATCTGGGTTTAGGAACAGTTTGGGTGAAGAGCTGAGTTGTGCACCAAGTTGGGTTTGCTTTGTCTTTTCTTCTTTTTTTTTTTTTTAGTTTTTTTTTTGTTTGTTTGGTTGGTTGGGGGTTTTTTTTGTTAGTTTGTTTTAATGAAAGACACCTCCACTTCCCAAAATTCCAAGCAACTTTAGAGGTAACTTTGTAACGCCCGCTGGTCCTTTCTGGAACTTTGTGCAGCTTCCTTGGCTGATTTCCCTGGAGCGGGAATCTCGATAAAATGCAAATTTCCCACTGAGCTCAGAGCTCTGCTCTGGGCTGCTGCTCCTGGTTCTGCTCCCTCCAGCAGAAACCTGGGAAAAACGGACTGAGGGGAGGGGGAAAGGTGGGATAGAGGGAAGGGAGGTGTCTCCTCACACAATCGCAAATTTCATGGAGCTTTCAGAGGCTGAAATAAGTGCGAGCCTGCTTTGATCTCCTCAGACCTTGTGCCACGAGCAGGGG
The DNA here is from genome assembly GCF_903797595.1 of Erithacus rubecula. Taxonomy (NCBI): domain Eukaryota; kingdom Metazoa; phylum Chordata; class Aves; order Passeriformes; family Muscicapidae; genus Erithacus; species Erithacus rubecula. The sequence goes on along the minus strand of NC_136672.1, from coordinate 10,462,181 downwards.
ATAACTAGGGCTGAAAATGCGTTTTTTGCTGCCCCTGGAGCTCGGCTTTGTCCTCTCCCCAGCCCTGGCTGCTGGCAGTGCCCTCTGTGCCACTCGGGCACTGGCATTTCTCATCGATTATATAACCGAGTGTGACTGGCAGGGCCAGCCAGGAGCTGGAACAAACCCTTCCTCCCCCAAAAGGCTCCCCCGAGCTTCCTGAGGCAGCTGGACGCCGTGCCAGCCCTCTGCCCCGGACAGGGGCTGGGGAGGGGTGCCCAGGGTGGTGTTGGCAGCTCTGGGGGGGGGCTGGGAGCAGATTTGGGGTGTGCAGGAGCCGCTCAGACTCGGGGGATGCTCTGAAGTTGGGGCCAGCCGCGCTCTGGCGCCGAGCTCCCTTTGAGTCAGTGGGATCGGGGGCTGTGCCAGCCCGGCCCTGAAAAGCTCCTGACCCGTTTCAGGCCGGGCTCGGGGCGATTGTTTGCTGCTCACAGGTTGCCAGGAGCCCCCGTGGCCGCGGCGCCGGCGTTTGGCCGCTCCTGGTGGGCACTGCTGGGCGTGGAGGAGCCTCAGCCGCGGCACCAGGAGCGTCTCCATGTCCTCCTGAGCCCCCCGAGCTGCTGGAACCACCCTGGGATTCCACCAGGGCGGGCACAGGACCGGGGAGAAGCTGCTGCAGCCCCCGGAGAGGGGCAGCAGATGCAGGGCAGTGCCCTGGGGCAGCCAGGCTTCGGTGGGAGATGTGAATCCTGGATTTTGGGCACTCGGCATCACAAAGTTTTGGGGATGTCCTCAGGAGCAAGGGGAGATGGGCACAGCCAGCTCCAGGGGAGGGATGGGGAGAGCATCTGCACATAAACCCAAATTATCAGGAGCAAAACTCGGCGGCAGGTCGGAGTAATTGTGGTGCAAATCAGCTCTGCCAGCCCCGAGTCTCCAATTCCCTTTGAATTTCCTCACTGAACCCTGTGCCATCCTCTGCAGCCGGGGGAGGACAAACCCCCTGGTTTGCAGCCTGGCATTACCAAGCAACCATGCCCTAAAATTCACAGCCCAATGGAGAGAACTTTGTTTACCAGGAAGAAAACCCTTGAAAAGGGGAATCTTTGGCGGAAGCATGACGGGATTAACGCCGGGGTTTCTTTAGGCACCGCTGTTGTTTTTCAGCGCCTGACCTCAGTGCTCTGATTGGCTTTTGCCAAGCCACTCTTTCCCTGCCTAATTTAGAGCAGGGCTTTGTGCTGTGCTGGGAGGGGGGTGGCAGGGCCAGGTTTGGCAGCGCAGGCGGGAGCTGGGATGATCTGCTTTGGAGCAGAGGAGTCGGTCATTAGATGCTGTGCTGCCGCAAATCCCGCTGTAATTAATTTTCTCCTGAATTAATTAGAGGAATTGTGACGGCGGGCTGGGCCTGGAAGGTGCGGGGGAAGTTTTTCCAGGGTGATCTATGGGTTGTTGGCAGAGCAGGAATTAAATCTCCTTCCTCTGCCTTCCCAGGCTGGCTGCTGGAGCTGCTTTCAGCACAGCGTGTCCCTGGGGAAACTGTCCCCAAATCCCAAGTCCCAAATCCCAAATGCTGCTTCAGGGCATTTCCCTTTTTTTTTTTTTTTGGGGGGGGGAGAGTTCTGGCATTGATGGAGGAGGTGGGACACAAGTCTGAGGCTGAGCAGTGCTGGGCTCCTCACCCTAAAGGAGGAAATTCAGCCTCAATTCCAGGCAACAGAAGGGAAGAGGATTTAGGGGTTTTGGTTTGTTCTTGTCCTTTACCCCCCTGGCACCTCCCTGAGCTGCTGGGCAGGTGGGACAAAACATTCCCGGGGAGGAGGAGGAAAATCCCTGCTGCTTTTGGCAGTGGCTGTGCAGCATCCTCGGGAACTCACCTGCTCCAGGTGAGCTCTGCCAGCCCCTGGCTCCCCTTCCTGCTCCTTCCTGCCACTCTGGGAAGGGCAGCGTGGGAATGTGGAGCCTTTTCAGCCTTTTTTAGGAATTATCGACCTCGCTGCTGAGCAGGGCAGCCAGGGAAAACCCAGGAGGAAAATTCCTCCTGCTCCTTCCTCTCCAGGGAAAGGGAGCAGGCTGGAGGGGAGGGATGCAGGGATGACATTTCCTGCAGAATCCTCAATCCCCGTGCTGGGGGTGAAGGGGATGCTCTGTTTGTCCAGCTGATCCCAGGGGTGAGCACCGAGCTGTGCCTTGGGGTCAGGGTCCCCCCCTGGCCCCTTAATTAACCCCAATTAGTGCTGGTGCTCTGGGGGCAGGTTGAGGGGAGCACGGGGGGCACAGCCCTGCCCAGCAGCTGGTGTCTCCTCGAGGCTCCTGTGGGGCCACAATCCACGATTTGAGCTGAAAATGAGCCTGGCACAGCCAAACCCCCAGCCTGTGTCTGTCACCCTGTGTCTGGGACAGACACCAGAGGAACTGAGGAATTAGAAGAAATCTGCAGATTTCCAGAAGGATCTGCAGATCCCTCCATCCATTTGGGACCTGGATGCATTTGTGGAGCTGGAAATGCAGATTTCTCTGCTCTTTGCCCCAGATTTTCTGTGATTCTCACCTGCCCGTTCTCCCAGCCTGGTCTCACCTTCCCAATCCATCTCAAATGTCTCTTCCCCTTAAATTCCCTCAGAACTTTTATGAGCAGGGATTTGGTGCATCCTTCCTTCCTGCCAGGTTCAGGAATGTTTCCAGCTTTAATCCCACCTGGGACAAGCTGTGGCACATCCTTTGGCTCTGCCTTTATCCTGCCCAGCACCCAAACCCTGGGATCACAGAGCTCTGTGTGCACTCAGTACTCCTCATTCCCTCATTTTTCCTCCCCAAATTTGGGACATTTGTGAGATTTGTAAGATTGGGAGGGTTTTGATATTTGTGATGTTTGTGAGATTTGTGAGATTGGGAGGTTTGTGATATTTCTGATATTTCTGTTTGTGAGATTTGTTATATTTATGATGTTTGTGAGACTTGTGATATTTGTGATATGTGTGATACTTGTAATGTTTATTATGTTTGTGATATTTGTGATATTTATGATGTTTGTGAGATCTGCTATATTTGTCATGCCTGATATTTGTGAGATCTGTGATATTTGTGATATGTTTGATATTTGTAAGGTTTATTACATTTGTGAGGTTTGTGATATTTCTGATGTTTCTGAGGTCTGAGCAGGGGCTCAGTTGCATTTCCAGGGCTCGGACTGTGGATGCTCATTTTCCCCTCGCTTTTCCAGCATCCCTGCTCCTTTCTGTGCCTGCCATTCCCGCAGGTGCAGGAGCTGCTCTGTCCCTGCCGTTGCTTTGGGGCTGCGGAGCCGAGGGAAATCAAAGCCCCGAGCTCCCTGTGCCCCTCTCAATGGGAGCTTTGTCTGCCAGAAAAGGACGTGAAAACGATCTGGGGGACGGCGATTGTTATCTGCAGCCTCCTGAACTGTTTGGATCCTGACTTTGTCAGGGATCTGGTAATTTAAACTCCAACCTGCTTATTAGAAATTTGAGAGAATAGTTTAATAATAAAAAGCAGATTTTTTTTCCCCCTCACCCCTTTGTTCCTGTGCTCCTCTTTCTCTGGGCTGCTGGGGATATTTAATCGTCTGATACCCCCCAGTCTCCACCTCCCTCTTGGCTTTTAGTTGTTTAAAGAATGGGATAAAATGGCAAGAGGGTTCTTTTTGAGGGCTGCCAAGCAGGGCTGTCCCTGTGGTCCCTGAGCTTCTGGGAACACTGAGGGCTGAAAGGAGCTGGAGGGAACCTCAGCTTCCCACTTGTCCTTGTTTTTAACGAGGTTTGCAAATCCATCCAGGTGCAGGAGTCCCCTCTGAGCAGGACCCTCCTGGCTGTGCTCATTGGAAATGATGCAAAGTTTAATTTTTTTTTAATTGATTTTTTTCCTACAAAAGCTGTGTCGAGTTATACACAGAGTAGTGCTCTGCTGCTGCTGCAGATTCCAGGGGAAAAGGGGAGCAGATTCCATGTCCTAAAAAAGGAAAAGGGGAGCAGATTCCATGTCCTAAAAAAGGAAAAGGGGAGCAGATTCCATGTAATGGAAAATCCCAGAGGAAAAGGGGAGCTGATTCCTTGTGAAAGGGAGTTCTGGGGAAAAGAATTTCTATTCCAGGTAGAGGGGAGCTCATTCCATGTGCTGGATAATCCTAAAGGAAAAGTGGAGCTCATTTCATGTTCTGAACAGCCCCAGAGTTAAAGGGGAGCAGATTCCATGTCATGGACAGTCCTAAAAGAAAATGGGAACTGATTCCATGTCATGGAGAATCCCAAAGTTAACGGGGAGCCCATTCCATGCCCTGGACAATCCTGGGTTATCGGGGAGCCCCTGCCCAGCCCCGAGCACCCCGGGGCAGGGCAACCCCATTCCCGTTCCCCTTCCCCATTCCCCATGCCCGTTCCCCGTTCCCGTTCCCCGTTCCCGTTCCCCGTTCCCATGCCCGTTCCCCGTTCCCATTCCCCATTCCCGTTCCCGTTCCCATTCCCCATTCCCGTTCCCGTTCCCCATTCGCCATTCTCGTTCCCCATTCCCTGTTCCCGTTCCCCATTCCCCATTCCCCATTCCCCATTCCCCATTCCCCGTTCCCCGTTCTCGTTCCCATTCCCATTCCCCATTCCCGTTCCCGTTCCCCATTCCCCATTCCCCATTCCCCATTCCCCATTCCCCATTCCCCATTCCCCGTTCCCGTTCCCGTTCCCATTCCCCGTTCCCTGTTCCCATTCCCATTCCCGTTCCCGTTCCCATTCCCCATTCCCCGTTCCTCATTCCCCATTCCCCGTTCCCCATTCCCCGTTCCCCATTCCCCGTTCCCATTCCCCATTCCCGTTCCCCATTCCCCATTCCCATTCCCCGTTCCCATTCCCATTCCCATTCCCGTCCCCATTCCCGTTCCCGTTCCCATTCCCCATTCCCCGTTCCCCATTCCCCATTCCGCATTCCCGTTCCCGTTCCCGTTCCCCATTCCCGTCCCCATTCCCCATTCCCCATTCCCGTTCCCGTTCCCGTTCCCGTTCCCATTCCCCATTCCCCGTTCCCCATTCCCCATTCCCCATTCCCCATTCCCGTTCCCGTTCCCGTTCCCCATTCCCGTTCCCCATTCCCCATTCCCGTCCCCGTTCCCATTCCCCGTTCCCGTTCCCAGCGCTCTCCTGCCGGGCTCTTCGCTCTGGCTCCTGCCCTGGATGCCGCTGCCATGACATCACCTGCCCGCGGAGGAGGTGAGACACTCGGGAGCGATTATCTCGTGCAAACAGCCCCGGGTAAACAGGCTCGGGGCACTATTGACACTGAGACTGTTTCTCTTCCGAATTTCCTGCTGGGGGGACTTTGCCAAGTAGCCAAAAATGGGATTGGGGGGGCGGGAACCCAAACTCCTCAACCCAAAACTTCCAGTTTCAAGTCAGGGCATGGAGCTGCTGTCATGCAGGTAAATTGAATTTGCAGTTCCTGGCATAACTTTCAGGTGGGAGTTTAGTCCGGGACTAATTTTGGGAACTTGAGGCTGTTTGATTTTCCTCCTGGATGGAGCTTTGAGGTTCTCACCTTTACTCTGCCAAATTGGGGGTCCCTGCCTGGATGGAGCTGATTTTCCTGGGATTAATTCTCCTGGAGAAATGTTAGAACAGAAATATTGTAGAATTTTTTGTTAGATGATAGTTAAAGGAAAATATGAAGTTCAATTCTATGTTGTGCTTCTTCTTTTGCTTTGCTTGCTTTTAGTAGCACCGATTTGTCAATCAGCCAACTTAATGTTTAAGTAACTTCAGCTATTGTATTAAGTTTAAATACCAGATATCTGTCCCAAAACTCTATTTCACTTGTTTATCTATCCCTGTAGTTATATTATTAATGCAATTCTGCTTTGCCCTGTGAGTTTTCCCAGGGTGGCAGAGGCAGGACAGGCAGGATCCCCGGGATTGCTGCACCTGAGCTCTGGCAATGAGGATTTTCAGTGCCCTGGGAGCCCCATGGCTCAGCAGCTCTGGCCACATCCCAGCCTGAGCACATCCTCAGGCCTGGCAAACTTTAACCACCAGGGCCCGTTTTTTATTAACCTGAATTTCCTCCCTCTCCCCCCATTACCTCTGCAGAAAAGAATCTGACCCCGAGCTCTCAGCATCACCTTCAGGGTTTGTTTTTTCTTTTTAATTTTTAATTTTTTTTTTTTTTTTACATTCCCCCCCTCCTCCCTGCTGCTGCTTTGTGATTTTGGGTGAAACTCTGTCCCTTTGTCAGGCTCCTGGGAGCGCTTTGGGGCTGGCACAGCAGCAGCTTTAAACCCCTCAGAGGAGCCTCTTAATTAAATTTGAAAAGTGCAGGGCTAAGAGGGTTTGCTGAGGCAGTCAGGTGCTGGGCCATGGGGCTGAAGCCCTGCCACAGGCTTGCACCACCACCCACAGCCCTGATCCCCGGGACATGTGCACAGATTAGGGAGAAATCCCTCCCAAATCTGGCCTTTTTAACCCCTTCCAGCCCTGGGGGTTTTATTCAGGGAGCTCCCAGAGGCAGGTCCTGCTTGGGACAGCACAGGGACAGCATTCCCAACATTTCCTTGGGATGGGACAGAAGCAGGAACATCCCCCAGACAGGTATCTGGTATTTAAACTTAATACAATAGCTGAAATTACTTAAACACTTAATTTAAGTTGGTTAATTGACCAATCTGTGCTGCAGAAGCTGCACTAACTCAGGGAGGTTGGGATCACTGGAAGAGATTCCTGTGGGGAAAGCTCTGGGCAAAGGGATGATTTCCTTTCTCCTTGTTTCATTCCTGCCCAGCTTCCCAGGGAGCTGGGAAATGCAAAATGTTCCCTGGGAAATGCCAAATTCAGAAATAAATAACCAGGGCTGTGCTTGGAGCCCTCCAGCCCAGCTCAGAGCTGTTTTCTGGTGGAATCCCCTCCTTCAATCCCTGTGTGCATCCAGCTCACAGCTGCCACAGCTTCTAAAATAAAGAAAATTTTCTCCATACCCACTTGGAGGGAAGAAAGCCCGAAATTTGAGTAGCCCCTGGATTCTGTCTGGGATTTTTCAAAGGGAGGTTTTTCCCAAATGCTGGATCCTGGATGGAACCCGATGTTTTCACTTTGGTTTCTAAAACTCAGGGGGTTTTCTGGGCTGGGGGAGAGTTGGAAAAAGTCAGGCAGGGCTGCACCCACAAAAAACAAAACAAAACAAAACAAGTACAAAAAAACCCCAAACAAACAAATAAAAAAACCCAACTCCAAACAAATTTAAAAAACAAACAAACAAACAAAAACCCCCAACAAACAAACAAACAAACAAAAAAAGAAAATATAAAAAAAAAAGTCCCAGCAGCACCAGTGGTTTTGTCCCAGCTCCTGCCTGGAATTTTGGCTGATGGTTTGGGGCAGGAGAGAGCAGGATCCCCCAAAAAAAAAAAAAAAAAGCAGCTTGGGGAAGGCTGGACCTTCCTTCCCACCTGGAGTGGGGCTGGGCTCAGGATTTTGGGTCTCCTGGTAAATCCCATATTCCCAAGGAGCCTCAGAGCCTGGAGCAGGTCCCAGAGCAGGGCCAAAGCCAACAGGGCTCTCCAGTTTCAGGAAATTGGGAGCTGTGCTTGAACAGGACAGGTGGCAGGGGTGACACAGGTGACAGGGGTGACACAGGTGACAGGCTGCAGCCCTGGGTTGTGCTGTGGGATTGCTCAAGGTGGGTTCCATGTATCAGGTCAGGAATTTGGGACTTTCTGGGCTCCTGGACTTGCAGCCAGCTCTGCTTGTGGATGAACTTCCCCAGGGAATTCTGTTTCCTCCAGAAAATTCTGTTTATTCCAGGGAATTCTGTTTATTTCAGGGAATTATGTTTATTCCAAGGAATTATGTTCCTCCAGGGAATTCTGGAAATGTCCCTCACCCCAAACTGGAAATGTTCCTCAATCCAAACTGGAAATGTTCCTCACCCAGGCTGGCAGTGCCCTGTCCCTCTCCAGGCTGGCAGTGACCCTGTCCCTCTCCAGGCTGGCAATGTCCCTGTCCCTCTCCAGGCTCCCAGTGTCCCTGTCCCTCTCCAGGCTGGCAGTGCCCTGTCCCTCTCCAGGCTGGCAGTGTCCCTGTCCCTATCCAGGCTCCCAGTGTCCCTGTCCCTCTCCAGGCTGGCAGTGTCCCTGTCCCTCTCCAGGCTCCCAGTGTCCCTCTCCCTATCCAGGCTGGCAGTGCCCTGTCCCTCTCCAGGCTGGCAGTGTCCCTGTCCCTCTCCAGGCTCCCAGTGTCCCTGTCCCTATCCAGGCTCCCAGTGTCCCTGTCCCTCTCCAGGCTGGCAGTGTCCCTGTCCCTCTCCAGGCTCCCAGTGTCCCTGTCCCTATCCAGGTTGGCAGTGTCCCTGTCCCTCTCCAGGCTCCCAGTGTCCCTGTCCCTCTCCAGGCTGGCAGTGTCCCTGTCCCTCTCCAGGCTCCCAGTGTCCCTGTCCCTATCCAGGTTGGCAATGTCCCTGTCCCTCTCCAGGCTGGCAGTGTCCTGTCCCTCTCCAGGCTCCCAGTGTCCCTGTCCCTCTCCAGGCTGGCAGTGCCCTGTCCCTCTCCAGGCTCCCAGTGCCCTGTCCCTCTCCAGGCTGGCAGTGTCCCTGTCCCTCTCCAGGCTGGCAGTGTCCTGTCCCTCTCCAGGCTCCCAGTGTCCCTGTCCCTCTCCAGGCTGGCAGTGTCCTGTCCCTCTCCAGGCTCCCAGTGCCCTGTCCCTCTCCAGGCTGGCAGTGTCCCTGTCCCTCTCCAGGCTGGCAGTGTCCTGTCCTTCATCCCAGGCTGGCATTGTCCCTGTCCCTCTCCAGGCTGGCAGTGCCCTGTCCCTCTCCAGGCTCCCAGTGTCCCTGTCCCTCTCCAGGCTGACAGTGTCCCTGTCCCTCTCTCGGGGATCCCGGCTCCTCCCCAGATGCAGCAGGGAAGGAAGGAAGGATGTTTTTTATCAAAGTCAGTCCCTGCTGTTTGAGTTCCTGCTCTGCAGTTTGATACCATCTCAAAACCAACACGGCAGGTAAACAATGACTCTGCTTTGCTTTCAGTCCTTTCTCTTTCCCTGTTATTTAACTTTTCAATTACTCCAACCGTGGCTGCAGCCCGCAGCCCCAGATGTGAGGATGTGCTCGGGGGAGGTTCTGCCTCTTCCTGGAATCCTGCAGAAGCCGAAAAGAGCAGGAAATCTTTTTCTAAAGCAGCCGAAAGGAGTCGTCGTTTAATAATAACCCAAGGTGTGAAAAACCCCTCAGGTATTTATGAGCAGATGTGATTCAGGACTAATAAAGAGCTGAGAACCTGTCAGGAGGTCACGGCGATCAATGAATCATCTGCCAGACACGGTGGATTTATCAAGCTGAGCTCACATCGAGCTGGAACCGATGCTGGTTTTATGGTGGTGTGTGGTGGCAGTGGGGACACTGAGCAGCCCCAGGTGTCCCCAAGAGGAGCAGAGAGCTGGCTGAGCTGCCAGGGCTGCAGCTCTGAGGAGGAAATAAATGGATTTTTCTGTTGAGCCGTGCAGAGAAAACAAATCTCACCCCCAGGAGCCGCCTTCCAAGGGAAAAACTTCCTGCCCTGGGAGCTGCCAGGGCTGGGGAGAGCCTGCAGGGAGCCAGGGGGTGATTTGGGCTGGGAGGGACCCCCAAACTCAGCCAGTGCCACCTCCCACCCTCCCAGGCTGCTCCAAGCCCTGTCCAGCCTGGGACACTCCAGGGATCAGCTGCTCTGGGAATTCTATTCCACATTCTCTGGGGAGAATTCCTTCACAATATCCATCTAAATCCAACCTGAATCCTTATCCTGAGATGGTGTTCCCTGGTCTCTCTTCATTTTGAAAAGTTTCCTGTTGCTTTTACCAAACCCTTTCCTGCTGCTTCTCTTCCTTCCCATGGTTTTCCTCCTCTGCTTTCTCCCCTCTCCTCTCCCATCCTCCTTTGCTTGAAATCCATGGAAAAAATGTGCAGCCTCCCCAAGAGAACATCTTGGCAAAGTCATAACTTGTTAAGCGCCGTAATTAAAATATTTCTCTCATTAACTTGGAAATGATGTTTCTTCCTGAATTATACTGGAGATTTTTTTCCCCCCCTTACTAATTAAATTGCCAGTTTCAACAAAACTGGTTCAGGTCCACCTGATCCAGGCTGATGGAGAACCAGCAGGGCAGGAAAATCCTTCTCCACAGGGACTTGTCCTTCTCTGCCACACGGAGCATCCTCCTAAAGCAGCAGCAGGACCCCAATGTTCCCAGCTCCTGGGAGATGTAGGAAAAGGAGGAATATTTTCTAGTGTTTTTGGTGATTTGCTGGCTGTTGGGAGATTTCCTTGCATGGGATTTCCTTCCCATTCCCATCCCCATCCCCATCCCCATCCCCATTCCCAATCCCATTCCTATTTCCCATTCCCATCCCCATTTTCATTCTCAATCCCATCCCCATCCCCATCCCCATCCCCATCCCCATTCCCATTCCCATTCGTCTGTTCCTATTCCCATTCCCATTCCCATTTCCATTCCCATTCCCATTCCCATTCCCATTCCCATTCCTATTCCCATTCCCATTCCCATTCATCTGTTCCTATTCCCATTCCCAATCCCATTCCCATCCCCATCCCCATTCCCATCCCCATTCCCATCCCCATTCCCATTCCCATTCCCATTCCCAATCCCATTCCCATTCCCTGCATATTATGGGCTGTTCCCTTTGCTCCCAGCTCTCCCCATCAGCCCCAGGTTCGGGGAGCACCGTCCTGCCTTAATCACTCCAAACCTCCGCCTCGCTCTGTTTTATTCTTACATTATTGCATTTTGTTTTTTATTTTCCCGGGTCCTGCGGGTCCCCGCGGTGTGGCGGGGTGTGAGCAGGGGGGACCCGGCTCGGGCTGACTCAGAGAGCCCGGGGGCTCTGGGTGGCCCCGGGATTTAGCGAGTGCATCAGCGGGGTTAATCCAGCCGAGCTGCTGCCTGAATGTTCCGGGGCCGAACCTGTCACAACTGATTTAGGGCAGCGAGGGCTGAGGGAGCTGAGCTGAGTGGATAAGTCAAGCCACCAGCCTGGATCTTTATTTTAGGATGGATTCAGGCTGCCAGCTCGCCTTGGGCTCCCCAGGGAAGAGCGGGAGGAGGTGACGCCCCTGCCTGGGGACATTTTCCTCTCCAGGCAGCTGTGACACTCCCTGGCACACGGGTGGCGTTTATTTCTCTGCTCAATCCTCGTTTCTGATGAGGTTTTCTCAGTGTTTGAAAGAGCAAAGCCCCATTAAGAACAGATTTTTTTTGGACGAGACTCGGAGCGAGCTGGGATGGTGGAAGGTGATGGCAGGGGTGGAATGGATGGGATTTAAGGACCTTTCAAACCTAAACCAGTCTGGGATTTTGTGATTTCGGACCCAGTGGGTGACAGGTGTACCCTGAGCTCATGGCTCACTAGGCTGAAAAGGGTATTTTACAGATCTGGTCTTTTTTGGGAATTCTCAGGTAATTTCCTTAAACTCTTAAGTGTGATGATGGAATGATGCTCCTTCCAGCACATGGCAAAGGGTGTTTGATGTCACCTCTGCTGGGAAAGGAGGGAGAGGAGTGAATCTGGGAGAGGAACGAGCTTGGGAAAGTAATAAATCTGAGAAAGGAATAAATCTGGAAAAGGGGGAGTTTAGGAAAGGAGGGAATCCGGGAAAGGAATGAATTTGGGAAAGGAGTGATTTTGTAAAAGGAATAAATCTGGTGAAAGGAGGGAATCCGGGAAATAAGGGAACCTGGGAAAGGGATGAATTTGGGAAATGAGTGATTTTGCAAAAGGAATAAATCTGAGAAAGGAGGGAATCTGGAAAAGGGGGGAGTTTGGCAAAGGAGGGAATCTGGGAAAGAAATGAATTTGGGAAAGGAATTAATTTGGGAAAGAACTAAATCTGCGAAGGCAGCGAATCTAACAAAGGACTAAATCTGAGAAAGGAGAAATAAATCCCCCTGAGCCTTTGCATTGCTGTTGTCAGGGCCGCTTGGAACACACATTTTTCCCAAGGAGCTGCTTGGCGGCACCCAGAGCCACCACAAAGAGGGAACAGCGTGTCCAGTCTTGTCCCTGCACGGCGTTTGCTCCCTGCTGCAGCCCTGGCAGGGAGCAGCGAGCCCAGGGCCACCCCGGGATGGAGCAGGGCTTGCCCTGCCTTGCCGCTCCTGGCCACATTCCCGCCTCTCCAGGGACAGCTGGTGTGAAAATCCGATTTTTCCCCTGGCAGACAGGCGGGATTTTGGAGGACAGCCATGAAATCAGCTCCCCACCACGGGTTTGTCCAGCTGCAGTGGGTTGGTGTGGCAGTGCCAGCTCAGCTGGAGGAATTTGTTGGCTCTGCTGGAGCCTCTTTGAGGCGAGATGTTTTTGCACCCAGGATTTCATCACAAGCCCTGCTGTCAGTCACCTGTAGGCGAATGACTCTCCAAAACCCAGCCCTAGATTGGAGGAAATGATAAGCAGCTCTTCTTGTCCTAAAACCCTGCTTTTTTTTTTCGCTCTCTTTATTTAATAGAACACCGGGTAAATAATGATTGGCCTCCCATGGCGTGGAGAGGGCGTGGAGGGGCAGAAAGCGGCCAGAAAATGGTTTCAGTTCTGGATTTGCTGCAAAACCCGAAGTTTCCATGGGCAGCCAGGACTGCCCCTGGCACATTCCTGCAGCTGGGGGTGCCTGGGGGGCTCCCAAAGGCGAAAATGCCCCTGAGCTGCTCCGGGATGGGAATTCCTGTCCCCTCCAGCTGCTGATGGACAGACCCCACCGAGGAAACGCGGCTGGGCTTCCCCTCAGGCTCTGATTTCCTGCAGGAATTGTGGAACTGGGGGGATTTCTCTGCAGCAGCAGGGACTGGGAGAGGCTCCTCCTGGCTGGAAACGGAGCCTTTAATTGGGAATGAGATATCAGGGCTCGAATCCCGACGGCAGAGGTGCCACAGGGGTGGCCGGTCCCTGGAGGATCGGCTCAGGGCAGAGGCAGGAGCTGGGCAGGGCTGAGGTGATGCCCCTTTCCAAGGAGGTTTTGGATGCACCAACACTCCCAGAGACACCCAGCAGCCAAATTCCCACCGGGAAGGGAAGCGTGGGGGTTTAATTTGGGTTCCAAGTGCTGTGAAGAGGGACAGAATAAATTCTCCATCCTTTGGAGGCGTTAATGGGAGCAGAATTCCTGAAATCCCTGCTACCACTGATCCGCGGCCCCTCCCGACCCCCCCGGCCGCAGGAATTCCTGGAAAAGCAGCTCCCAGGGAGGTTGGGGTCCATCCTGGGGACAAACCCTGGGATTCCGGGCCATTCCCTGGGGCTGGCTCTCCAGGAACAGCCCGGCTCCCGCTCCTTCCCCACCCCCGTGCTCCAACCGCTGTCACTTCTCTCCTTTTCTCCCCCGCTCGTTTCCGAGTGTTTTCTCCGACAGTTGCTTGTTATAATTGGGATTTTTTTTTCGCCTTCCCTCCCTGGCTGTTGTTACCTGTCCCAGCCCTCGGGCAGCGAGCTCGGAAATGCATTCGCTGGGGTTTGCCCCGGCCTGTCCCGAGCATCACCCAGAGGATGGTGCGTGCATCTCTTTGGCATCCAGGGATCGTTGCGGCTTGACTGAGCTTCCTCCCGCTTCTCCTGCCTTCTTTCCCAAAATTATCCGCTTAAAATAGCAGAGGAATGAGCGGTGGGTGACGTTCTTTGTGCCCCTGTAGGGGACACAGTGGGTGCACACTAAAAAGTTGGTTTGGAGTCTGCGCCCGCAGGGTTTGCAGGACTGCGGGTGGGATTTGTGTGATGCTGGGTGTTTATTTATCAGCTAAAAATGAGCCTCAAACTACCCCAGGGCAGGTTCAGGTTGGACATCGGGAGGGATTTCCCCATGAAAAGGATTTTCGCTGCCCAGGGAGGTTTGGAGTGCCCAAGGAGTGGATTTGTCACTTGGCTCCTGGCTGGGGACAAGGTGGGCAGAGCTCAAAGGCTGCAATCCGTGATTCTGGAGCCTTTCAGAACTCATTCCGTGGTTAAATGGAGAATTCCCACCTTTCCCCTGGGAATATTTAGCTCCCAGCCAGCTCAGGGCAGACAGATTTGTTCCCAGTGCCACGGATTTTTCCATCTCCGCATAATAACATCTTGAGCTGTGTGTAATTAACTGGGGAGTGATAGGCTTGTAATTACCCTGGGAGAAGGATTGGGCTTATCTTTATCTCGGGAACTTTGTTATTAACTTTTATCCAGGAGGTTCGGGACCATTTTGGGATGTGTTGAAATGTCTGAAGCGATCCTGGAGCCCTGCAGGGTGTCCCCAGGAGCAGATGGACGTGGGGACAAATCCTCAAAACTCTTGGATTATTAATTTTTTTTGTGTGTGTGTGTTTTTATGAGGCATTGGAGAGGTGGGAAGGAGAAAATCTGCGCTCGACTCAGGAAAAAAGCTCCCAAACCACCCCCAAAATAGGAAACAACCGCTCAGCCCCGCAAATTGATAATTGAGGTTTCTCCCGTGTGGATGTGAAGGAACCATCCCAAATTTGGGATGTGTGTCGTGCATTCTGTAAGAATATTACAGGAACGAGGGGTTTGGCTGGTGGGGTGATAAATTTACAGATTCTGGGATTTTTGGTGTTCACCTCTCAGCAGTTTGTTATTCCAACTCGAATTGGGTTGGTCAAAGGGAGAAAACTGCGAGCGTTTTTCAGAGGTTTTGAGCCAAATAAAACCCTACAAGGTTCCTTGGGGTTGGACCCGGGACTGAGGGCAGAGGATGATGTTATTTGGGGGGTTCCTGCCCTAATTCTGCTCTCTGCATCCCAGGAACAGCCTTTCCCCTTGGATTTGCAGGCAGGGAGATGGGCACAGCTGGGAGAACAGAATTATTGAATTTTCCTGTTGGGAATTCGCTTGAAGTGGATCTTTGGGATCGTTTAGAATTGTCCTGGTGGTTTGAACTCGGAAATTTGGGTTTTGTGTCCGAGTCAGGGATTTTTTGGAGACCTGTGCTGCAGCAGCTGCTGCTCTGAAAAAGCTCCTGGGCAGGTTGGATGCAGGATTCAGCTGAAAATGAGCTGAGAATTCAGGCTGGGTGCAGGATTCAGCTGAAAATGAGCTGAGAATTCAGGCTGGGTGCAGGATTTAATTGAAAATGAGACGAGAATTTCCCTCCAGGTCCAAGTGATGTCCCAGGCGTCACCCATGGGTGACTCCAGGTGTCCTGTGAGCATCCTAAACCTCGGAAGAACGAGGTGATTGTAATAAATAAATGGTTAATAAATGTGAAGGTAATTGAGGAACGAGGGAAAAAAAAAAAAAGCCGGGCTGGTTAAATAATTGATCTGGTAATTAATTATTTTTGCCCCTGTCGTTTGAGGCGTTAAGGGAGGAAGGATGGGTCATTGCTCTGGAAAAGGAGCTCGGCTTTGGAGAAATCTGGGAAAGCCATTCCATCTCTTCACGCTCCTGGTGCTCTGAGGCTAATTATAATAAATTATAATGATGTAATTATAATCAGTGCAGTACCTGGAGTGTCTCACGGGGGAGTAAATACCTTGTTGTACTCCAAGTTGAGTATTGATCATATTAGGAGTCAATATGGAGCAGGAATAATGCTGACTGCAGGGAAATGGTGGAATTAGAGAATATCCTGCATTGAAGGGACACAAAACCTTTTGTTTAATTGGTGTTTAGACACATCCAGCTTGAATTAAGTGGTTTGTGATGCTGCTGTGCAGGTGGAGAGAGCCAGGCTGGGAGCACCAACCCTCCTGGGCCATCCCAAAAAATCCTAATGAGCATTAACAGCTCGAATTCATAAATGCTCTCAAGCTCAACGCATGTTTTTATCAGAGTTATTACCCCGAGGAATGGAATATTTGTCTTTCCCAATTTTTTAATGTCTCCCAGTCCAGACTGGGACCATCTTTGTGTCCAGACCTGGTTGTTGGGCTCATTGAGGGATGGCGACCTGGAAGAAATGAAAGGAGGTGCTGAGGACAAGATAAATGAGGAAAAAGCTCGTGAAAATGAGATTTTTACTGATGAAACCACAGGGCTCCATCATGACCCGGGGTCTGTGGCCACAAAAATGCCCTGGAAGGTGCCAGAGCTTCCAAATCCCAGCACTTTGCACCTCCCAAATCCGGATGCTCAGGGAGCCCAGTGCCTCTGTCTCTGCCAGAACTCTGAATTGCAGAGAAAACGAACAATTTTAGGACAAAATCCCAGCAGGACGTTTTGCGTTATTTTAACTCTTCGTGGGACCAAATCCTCCCATTCCAAATCCTCTGAGCCCTGGAGCCGTGAGAAGCTCGGGGTGAATCCCGGTGCCACCGGCAGCCCTGGCTGTCCCCTGCCTGCTCCCAGCCTACGTGCAGAGCCGGGGAGTTAAAAAGGTAAAATGCGAAACCTGATCCCCCGGTGACCTGTCTAATCCTGCTCCGAGCTGAAATTCTCGTCCTGCCAAACAATGACTCGAGGAGACGACAGGAGGAAGATGAGAATCTGCAGGGATTTATTTTGATTTTTTTTTTTTTTTCCTCCCCAACTCCATCTCCTGTCTTTTTCGGGGCTGATCGCTGCCAGGAGAGGAGAGGAGGAGTTTGGGGTTGGATCCTTCTTGGTGGGAGAGTTGGGAAGAGTTTTAGGCAGCCCGGCCTAAATTTGCTGTGCTGGAGGGGAAGGGCTGCGATCTGAGGAGGGAAACATTTCACATCCACAAAATCTTCTGGTTATTTTGGGTTTACACCCGGGGAGCTCCCAAATATTTCCGTGTTGGGCTGGAAAGGGAAGGCTTGGAGAAATATGGGATTGATGGAATATGGAGAAATATGGGATGAATGGAGTATGGAGACATAGGGAATTAATGGAATAGTGAGATATAGGGAATTAATGGAATAGTGATAATATGGAATGAATGGAATAAGGAGAAATATGGAATTAACCCAAGGTCAATTCCACGCTGCTAGCAGAGGTGACTTGGGGTGTCCCCTGTGCTGAAGGGTGGAGGCTGTTTGGGGGCTGTTCGAGGTGTGGAAGGTGTTTTAGGGTATGAAGAGTGTTTGGGGTTTGGGGGCTGTTTGGAATTTGAGGCTGTTGGGGTTTGAGGTTGTTGGGATTTGAGGCAATTGGGATTTGAGGCTGTTTGGGATTTGAGGCTATTGAGATTTGAGGTTATTTGGGGTTTGAGGCTGTTGGGATTTGAGGTTATTTGGGATTTGGAAGCTGTTTGGGATTTGAGGCTATTGGGGTTTGAGGCTGTTGGGGTTTGAGGTTGTTGGGATTTGAGGTTGTTGGGATTTGAGGCTGTTGGGATTTGAGGCTGTTGGGATTTGGAAGCTGTTGGGATTTGAGGCTGTTGGGATTTGAGGCTATTGGAATTTGAGGTTATTTGGGATTTGGAAGCTGTTTGGGATTTGAGGTTATTTGGGATTTGGAAGCTGTTTGGGATTTGAGGCTGTTGGGATTTGAGGCTGTTGGGATTTGAGGCTGTTGGGATTTGAGGTTATTTGGGATTTGAGGCTATTGGGATTTGAGGTTATTTGGGATTTGGGCTCTGCCTGCAGCTCTCCCCTGTCCCCGCCGCATCCAGCAGCAGACGCTTCTCATGGAATTCCTGCAGCCCGGGCTCTGTAATGGAAAATGTGCCCCGCCTTGAGCGCCGGGGGATTACTCACGGCTGCAATGCTGGTAATTAAGAGAGTTAAACCCGGCTTTATTGCCTGTCACTTATCACCCAAACCCGGAATATCTGAGGGATGCATCAGAGGCCGGATGTGCCGGTTCCCACCGGAGGGGACCGAGCTCACCTGCCCTTCCAGCACCGGGACTCCAATGCCTCTTACCCACTTTAAATAAAAATTTTCTCCAAAAATATTTTGTTTTTGGCGCCGCTGGGTATGAAGCGAAACCCTGCAGTGAGATGAGACGTGAAATCCGGGGTGGTTTCATCACGATTTTGGTCTCTGGAACCTTCCAGCACCTCCTGATTGCTCCTGGCCCCAGAAAGGTTCCCAGGCTTCACCTGCTGAGGTGGTGCCGGATCCCGGCTCTGCTCACCCTGGGATTTGCTGATTCAGCTGCTTAAAAGGGAATTTTGAGGCACCCAGGGAACAGGGTTACAACACCTGGGCTGGAATTTGCAAATCAGCTTTGAGCTGCGGTTCAAGTCCCGTTCTTCAGTTCAGTCTCTGCCCTTGAATCTCCTCTTCAAGGTGGGTTTTATTTCTTCCTTAGTTTGGAGGCTGAGCTGCTGCTCACACATCTCTGGTGGCTTCAAATGCTGGGAGAATCCCAAAACTCAATACAAACTTAATTATTAAAGAAATGAGTGATTAAAAAAATCAAAATATTCAGGATTTAAAAGAGCACATGGCTCTGATTTTCTTGGTGCACCCCAGGAAAATGATGATTTCTGAGGGTCAGGGTTCCTAGGGATGTATTTAATGCAGAAAACTCCCAGGGAATGGGTTTGATTTTGTCTTTTCCCAAACCTGCAATAACTCACATAAGGGAGAACTGAGCAGGAACAGAAATTAATTGGAATGGGATGAGATTTAATGTCCTTCCCACCCCAAAGCCGTCCATGGTCTGGAACATTAGGGGTGTTCCTGCCCCACTGGGAGCTCTGTGCTGACACCCCAATCCTGCTCCCATCCCATTCCATATCCCATTTTCTCCATCCCAGCCTAGTCTGGAGCATTAAGGGGGTTCCTGCCCCACTGGGAGCTCTGTGCTGACACCCCAATCCTGCTCCCATCCCATTCCACATCCCATTCCCTGCATCCCATTCCACACCCCATTTCCTCTCTCCCACTCCACATCCCATTTTCTCCATCCCAGCCTGGTCTGGAACTTTAGGGGTGTTCCTGCCCCGCTGGGAGCTCTGTGCTGACACCCCAATCCTGCTCCCATCCCATTCCATATCCCATTTTCTCCATCCCAGCCTAGTCTGGAGCATTAGGGGTGTTCCTGCCCCGCTGGGAGCTCTGTGCTGACACCCCAATCCTGCCCCCATCCCATTCCCTCCATTCCCATTCCCACCCTTCCCCACCACCGGGGATGTGACATTCCTGCAGAGCCCTCTCTGCTCCGGCTGGAGCAGGATTCCCGGATTCCCGGATTCCCGGATTCCCGGATTCCCGGATTCCCATCCCCCTGTCCCCCAGCCCAGCCTTTGTGCGGCTGATGGAGCCGGGCGGGGAGCGGGGCGCAGACGGGCGGGATGTGCTGTGCATGTTAATGACCAGCCCTGCCCTGGCCCTCGGGCCACCGCCGGGTCACCCGGGGCTGCCAGCTCTCCTGGTGTGCTCCTCACTCCCTGCTGCCCCTGGACAGAGCCCTGGGGAAGTGTCCAGCAGGAAATTCGGGGTGGTTATTGGAATTAGGATGCTGCTCCCCTCCCCAGTTCTGCTTCTCGAGGAGGAAAAAAAAGAAATAATTTCTTTGCCATCAGTGGTTTGTGAGTGGAAGGTGGGATGGAGAGGGGCAGAAGTGTTGTGGGGGGCAGCTGGGCTGCTTTAAGCCTTAAGGGTTTGACCCTCCTTGGCAGGAGGGCAGAGGAGAGGAAAACTTTGCACCAAAGCTTTGGGAAGGGGAAGTTTTGGGATGCTGGCTCTGCCAAATCCCTCTGGCATGGCACAACCAAACCCTGCAGCCCCTGCAGCACTCAGACACCCATTTTGGTCCAATTTCAGTCCCATTTAGGCAAATTTTGGCTCCTGGCTGGGGCTGCAGGGAGGTTTGGGCGAGGTGCAGAGGTGGGAGGTGATTTATGCCCACGGCAGAGAGGTTCCAAAACATCCCGTTTTTATGGCATCCCCTCTGGCCTGCAGCCCGCTTCCTCCTCATGTTACATCTTGTCTGCTGCCTTGAAGGAGCTCTGGGGGCAGGGATTGTCGTTCTCTCTTGTCCTGAGCTGCTTTCTGCTCTCAGAGCAGGAAAACACACGGAACACAAAGAGTTTGGAGCAGGATTAGTCCCTGGGCATTTCCCAGAACCTCCTTGGAGACTCCCCTGCCTGGGGGATCCAAATGAAGGATTCCCTTGGGTGTGATGAGCTCTTTCTGAGGATAATGTTAATTAACTCATCACTGATGGCCTCTGATTGCTGGGGAGGGCTGGATGTGGTCAGTGGAACTGGGAATGGTCAGTGGGAATGGTTGGGTGTGGTCAGTGGGAATAGCTGGGTGTGATCAGTGGGAATGGCTGGGTGTGGTCAGTGGGAATGGTTGGGTGTGGTCACTGGGACTGGGAATGGCTGGGTGTGGTCAGTGGGAATGGGAATGGCTGGGTGTGGTCAATGGAACTGGGAATGGCTGGGTGTGGTCAGTGGGAATGGGAATGGCTGGGTGTGGTCAGTGGGAATGGCTGGGTGTGGTCAGTGGGAATGGTTGGGTGTGGTCAGTGGGAATGGCTGGGTGTGGTCAGTGGGAATGGCTGGGTGTGGTCAGTGGGAATGAAAATGACTGGGTGTGGTCAGTGGGAATGGTTGGGTGTGGTCAATGGAACTGGGAATGGTTGGGTGTGGTCACTGGGAATGGCTGGGTGTGGTCAATGGAACTGGGAATGGCTGGGTGTGGTCAGTGGGAATGGGAATGACTGGAACTGAACTGGTCCAGGTGGGGTTACCTGGGCTGGACGAGCCTTTGTGACCCCATCCCACCCCTCTGAGAGTGCCCAGCTCCAGGATGTGCTGGATCTGCTCCCACATAAGCCTGGCTTGGCCAAACCCGAGCCCAGCAAGCAGGAGAAGCTCCCTGTGCCCCTCCCTGGGTTTGGCAGAGCCACGCTCAGCCCCCAGCCCAGCTCATCCCTGCTCATCCCCGAGCTCAGACACAGCTCAGCTCGGGGTGGGGCTGCCTGGGGAGGGCAAAACAGGAAAAATCAAACACAAAACAGCCACCCAACCCCCCCCCAGCCCTCCTCCTGTGTGTTCCCTGGCCAGAACCCCCATCCCTCCCCAGGGGAACCCACCCCAGCTCTGCTGTTTCCATCTGGAGCTCTGGTTGGGGTGGCCCTGATTCCCCAGCTGAGGCTTGGCAGGGGCTGAGATGTCCCCAGGTGCTGGAGCAGGGACAGGATGCAGCCAGGGCATCCTCCCTCAGCCCCAGGAACAGCCCAAAACCAGGGCTGGGGGATGGAGGGACATGAAACCTTCAAAAGGATGTGCCCTGCTTTTTTGGGGTTTTGTTATTGAGGGGAAAGGTGCTGGGCTGCTGAGGATTCCTGACGAGCTTTGGGAATCTCTTGTCTGGCACTGAATGCAGAAAAGCCTTGCTTGATAAAAATCTGTTTATTTGTATCATGTTAAGCATCACTCTGGAGTTCCTGCTCATTCCAACCCCAGCTGTGTTTGTTCCCCAGCTCCATTTTTTGAGAGCTGTCTGCCCTCTTCACATCCCACCTGCTCCTGCCCACCCCTTCTCCAACAGAAAACGATTTTACAGCAGAAATCAGGGTTGTAAACTGAGAAATGAGAGGGAATCTCTCTGCTGAGAGTTTCTGAATGGGCATTTTGAGGAGCTGATCCAGTTTGGGGTGTGTGTGACCCCATCCTGGGCCGGGGGAGGGAAGGTTGGTGGCACCACTGGTGACAAAGATGAATCCTGTGCTGTTTTTGCTGTGAGAGCTGAGATTGGATCCCTTTGAGCTCTCAGGGCATTCCATGAGTGTCCCTTGTCCATGAGTGTCCCTTGGCTGCTCTGCAGGAGCCCAGAGCCAGGGCTGGGATGTCCAGGGCCACTGTCCCATGCCTGGTCCCCTTCTCCAGCACAGAGAACTCCCTTTCTCCTCCACCCTGTGCTCTGAAAGAATTTCCAACCCATTCCCACAGAATCTGGGGAGGATTCAGTGGATGTGCCTCTTATTTTTATACCCCCACTTGCTCTCAGACCGTCCCCAAGCTCAAGGTGCTCTGGGTGGTCTCTGAGAGGCTCTTTTGCCCCCAAATTCCAGCCCTGGGCTCCATTCCTGCGGGTTTTTCAGCGAGCTGCCTCATCCCTGCAGTGCTGCTGGGAATGGGGCTTATGCCAAAAGAGCAGAAATGAGGGAAAATCTATAATTTATAATGATACATTTAAGATAAGCTGAGTGTTTAGATAAATCCATAGAGAAGGGGGAAAATTTATTTAAAGAACAGGCAGAAGAATATGGGAAAGAATACAGAATTTATAATGACATATTTAAAGTAATTTAAGTGTTGAGGTGAATCCATAAGAGATGGGGAAAGTATGTGTGAGAAGCAGAAATACATGTATGATTATTTAGAATCTTTAAGGATTATTTAGGATCTTTTAAGGAGAAATTCCCAGTTAAACTGGGGGTGACCCTGCTGCTTGTGGGGAGAGGAATGGGGAGGAGAAGGAGCTCAGAGTCCCCTGCTCTGTCCCTGCTCTGTCCCTGCTCCTCGGGAGAGTTTCCCAAATCCCCACCTGGGATTTTCAGTTTGCCTCTCCCCGTTTTTGGCTGGCAGCCGCCTGCAGCTCCTGTTTTCGAGCACAAAGCTGTGTTTGCAGGTGAAACCCGACCCGGCAGCCTGCCCTGCTCCCCTCCTTGCCTGGCCAGCCCAGAGCTGGGCTTTGGCAGCGGATGTGGGAGTTTCCTCCTCCTCCTCCTCCTGGCCTTCAGGTAACTCACCCACCTGCGGCCCCGGAGTTAAACCCAAACCTGTTCTTGCAGCAGCTAAAAAAAAAAAAAAAAAAAAAAAAAAAAAAAAAGTGCGGAACTGGGCTGGGTTTGCAGGAGCCACTTTCCAGCAAATCCTTCATGGAAACCTCCCGGTGCCCCCGAGCCCCGCGGGCTGTGCTGGGATGGGGATGGCTGAGCACGGATTAACCCTTCCAGCTTTGCAGGTTTCCAGAGTGTCCAGACATCTGCATCCCTGCACCCCACAGCTCTTGGGGGGCAAACTGGCAGCGGGCGATGTGCCAGCAGGGTGAATTTATTCTTGGAGAGGGAATTTTTTGCGCTTTGTTGTCGGATCGAGCCTCCCAGCCCCACCGAAGGCAGCTTTTAGATGCAAATGCACTTTGCCTCCTGCTTTTTAATGTTTTACTTCTCCTAATTGCCGAGACCGGTTGTAATTTTGGGACGTGGCTGGCTTGCCGAAAACAGCTTCCCCTTGAAAGCGCTTCCCATCGCCGGGGAGATCTGCGATTTCTGATTTCTGCCCTCTCCCTTTTTTGTTTTTTTTGGTTTTTTTTTTTTTTGGTGTCTCAGGTTGAAGGAAGCAAAGGAACCGCCCTGGCTCACCTTAGTGCCGGAAAGTCCTGAGGCGCAGGGGTGAAAAAAAAAAAAATAAAAATAACACGTGTTAACCTTTGAGGGCTGTGTTTGATTTTGTTGTGTTTTTAGCCCGACTTTGCTGGGAAACCATCAGCGATTGGGGCCAGAGCACAGCAGCAGCTGCGTCAGCCCCTGGAGCAGCTCCAGGCTGCTCCTGCCCCTCCTGGGTGCTGCAGGACTCTCCTTGCAGGGATGAGCTTTCCAAAACTCCAGCGCTTAACCCTGAGCCCGGATTGCAACACCGCAGCTCCCCCCAAAACCGGGGACAGCTCGGTGCAGCCGGAGATGTTCTCGTGGCTGTTGCACAATCAGTTTTATTCCGTGGGGGCTTTCCTGGGGAAGCAGGGGTCGGGACGTGCTGTCCGTCCGTCTGTCCAGCTGTGTCACCAGCACTGTGGGCAGTGGCAAGAAAACAAATCGGTGTGTCAGGGGTGTTAAACCCATCCAAATCCAGCCAGGTGCGGGTGGAGGGATGGAGGGAGAGGAGCAGCTTTAATTAAACTCGTGCTGAGCCTGATTTCAGCTCAGTCTTGGAGAGCAGAGAATCTGAGTGTAAAGTGCCACAATCCTGTCTCCCCTTTTGTCCCTGAAACTTCTGGCTCCAGAGCATCAGGAATCTCAAGCCCAGCTGTGACTCTGTTGCAGAGGGAAGCAGCAAACGCCGCGCTCCGATGTTTGCAAAACTCAGCGAGGCTCGCAGGGTCTGGCTCGGGCTGGGCTCAGCCAGGCTGGGCCTGTGTGGTCACTCAGGAAATTGGGTGAGCTCAGGACAGGGTGGGCACTGTGAGAAATGAGTGGCATCAGCCAGGGGCTCCTGCCGGGGCTGCACAGGAGGGGCGATAATCCTGGCCATGGGAATTTCTTTCCCTTAGAGCTGCAGAGGGGCTGAGGCTCCTCCCGCCCCTCACCCAAAAAAAACCAAATGAGAGGTGATGGTGCCGGCCCCAAGGAGCGCAGGGAGGGGAGAGAGGGACAGCCAGAGGTGAGGGGACACCAAGGGACACCGAGGGACACCAAGGGACACCAAGGGACACGTTTTCCATCCCGCTGCTGCTCCAGGGCAGAGCCGGGAGGAGGATCCCGGTCTCGGGGGGGTTGTAGGTGCCTGAACTCTGCCTGTGGCACCGATCCCCTCCTCCTCCTCGCAGTTCTTGGCCGCTCCATCTGCGCACTGACCTTGCTCTTGTTTAACTTGGCTTTGGCTGGGGCTGCTGCCTGTTCCCAGGGATGGATTTTTTTACCTTCGTGCCAGTTGCTTTGGGGGAAAGGACATAACTTCCCTGACTTGTTTGGGTTGTGGGTCTCCTAACACCCCGAGAAAAAATATCCCAGGGTGCTCTCACCTTATAAAACACACCCTGGCAGAGACTTTCTGTCTGCTCTTTCTTCATGGCAACATTTAGCCCAGGCGCCCAAATGAGAGATTTTCCTTTTTGCTGGTGGTTCTTCCAAGGCATTCAAATCCTGAGTGGTCTGGGATCCCTTTGGATCAGCTGAGACACCGGTGTGAAGCACCCGAAGCTGTCGGGGGTTGTTCTGCTGCTGGTTCTGCAGCGAGGAGAATTTTGGGAGGCTGTGACATTCCAGCAGGTGTGACAGTGACATTCCAGCAGATCCAGGCTCCCCGAGCCCCCGGGGATGCAGGCAGTGCCGGGAATGGGGGGATGAGGATCTGCCGGGATGCTGTGGGGAGGATGAAAGGGCAGAGCTGCCATCGCATCGGAGGTC
This sequence comes from Erithacus rubecula, assembly GCF_903797595.1. Lineage (NCBI taxonomy): Eukaryota > Metazoa > Chordata > Aves > Passeriformes > Muscicapidae > Erithacus > Erithacus rubecula. The sequence goes on along the minus strand of NC_136672.1, from coordinate 10,437,254 downwards.
ACAGCCCGCGTGGGCAGCAGGGTCGCGGGGCAGGGACACAGACCCAAAGCGACCCCAACCCCTTGGAACCTCCTCTTCCAGCCGGTGGGACAGGGGGAACAGCACAAAACACTTCAAAGGTGAAAATGGCTTTTTGGTCTGCAAACATAAAGCAGTTAAAAGATGTAAATGGATTTTTGGTGTCGCCTGGTGAGTGGGTGTCCCCGGGCAGGGACATCCCGGCTCCGAGGGGAAGGACACCCCTGCCATCCTCCCGATCTCGCCGTGTCCCTGCGTGTCCCCGCAGGTGCCTCCCCCTGGGCCACCTCCACCCCTCGGGCGGGCGTTTTTAACTTGTTTCCTCCTCCGCAAGGAAACATGACTTTTCCCATTGAGGGAATTGAGCGGCGACAATGGCGAGTGACACAATTTCCCCCTCCGAGCATGCCATCGCCCCGCGGCCGGGCCGGGAGCCCTTCGGCGACCATCTGCATGACAATGCGCCGGGCTGTGCTACCATTAGCTGCCCTTTTGCTATTAGTACCTAATGAAAATGTAACCATATTTAACCCCCCACAGTCCGAGATTAGCGAGAAAGGGGCCTAAGTGGATTTAATTCTTTTGTATGGCGAGCATCAAACTCTCCATTTTGATTGCCCTGTCCCCTCTTCCCCTCTCCAGCGGGAGAGGGAGGCAGCAAAGCTGGGGAAGGCTAACTCTATCCTCTCAGCTGTCCCCGGCACAATGGGCAAAGTATCTTTTGTGGCATTAACGGCTTTGGCTGGGGGCTGGGGGGAGCCGGGCAGGAGAACAATGTGTGAGAAGCTGAGCCTGTGGGTTTCCCACACGGCCCAATATGTGTCCCCACACCCCCCTCTGCGACAAGCAGACCTGCAGCAGCCCAGCCCACAGCTGATCCCGGCTTGATTGGCTTTTATTTTTTTATTTTTTTCTCTCTCTATTTTTTTTCTTTTTTTTTTTTTTTTTTTTTTTTTTCTTTTTTTTTTCCTCCTTCCTTCCCCCTCTCATTGTGCTCTTGAGAGATGAAAATCCTTTCCTGGCGTGAAAGGAGAGGCGTGCCTTAAATCCCCTCCCTCGGCCGGGCCGGGCATGTCATATGACGGCCAAATCCCCGGGATTAGTGTGTGTGTGTGTCTGCTGCGGGCGCGGGGATCCCGATATCTATATTCCTGCCCTTCCCCCGCTCTCCAGAGGGATTTCTCCCGGGATATTTATTCATTGCACCTGCTGGCTGCCGGCCCCCCGCTGCCGGCTTCGATATGCAACCTTGGGGCAAGGGCAGAGCAGTAAATTCCCGAATTTCCCCCCCTTGTTTAGCCGGTGTTTTCCCAAATGCGAAGCGAGGTGGGGAAAAAGCGCCGTGGGTTTGGTTCTGCAGGGATTGGAGCTTTCTGAGGAAGTTGTTGGCTGGAGTTTGGGATGAGTGGCACAGTTTTAGGATGAGGGCACAGTTTTGGGATGAGGGCACAGTTTTGGGATGGAGGGCACAGTTTTGGGATGGAGGGCACAGTTTTAGGATGGGGGCACAGTTTTGGGATGAGGGCACAGTTTCGGGATGAGGGCACAGTTTTGGGATGGAGGGCACAGTTTTGGGATAGGAGGCACAGTTTTGGGATGAGGGCACAGTTTTGGGATAGGAGGCACAGTTTTGGGATGAGGGCACAGTTTTGGGATGAAGGCACAGTTTTGGGATAGGAGGCACAGTTTTGGGATGAGGGCACAGTTTTGGGATAGGAGGCACAGTTTTGGGGTGCCCTCCAGGTCCCGCAGAGTGTCACAGCTCTGGGAGGACAATCCCAGCCCCACCGTGTTTGTCACGAGTGGTGATGTTGAGGATTTGTGCTGGTGGGGAGTCACCAGCTGGAGAGGGTCACCTCCTCATCCTCATAATCCTCCTCATCCTCCTCATCCTCTTCCTCCACTCAGCCCGGGGAAGAGCCCAGGATGGAAGTTCCTCATGGACAAACCACTTTGGGAATAGCGGCCATCACCTCTTAATTCCTGCCTCTGGGGGTTTTAATGTCCCAAATTCGCCCCCGGCTGGGTTTCCCCGAAGGTTTTCTGCCTCGTGCCGGGTTTTGCAGCTTTTTCCAAGAAAAGGGTTTTTGCATCCCCAGCTGCCAAAGCAACATCTCCTGCTCAGAGCCTGAGAACATGAGGGTTCAGGGAGGGAGCTGAGATGAGTTCAGCCCCTGGGATTTGGGGTGCACAAAGTCTTTTCAGCAGGAAAAAACCTCTCTGTGGGGTCAGGACAGGGGTGAGGGTGTGGGTGATGCTCGGGCTCAGTGTGGGGGAATCCAGCACCCCCAAAAAGAAGGGGCAGATGTGTCCCTGGCCAGGCCTGAGGGAGGTGACCCAGCCTTGAGGTTTGCTCTCTGTGTGGATGAGTCTGAGGTATGGAAAGCTCCTCATTTCCAAAGGAAAATCCATCTCTGCAGCACCACTCAGCTTGTCCCCCAGGATGTTGGTGGGGACAGTGGCTTCTCATCCCTGGGATGGGCTCAGGGCAGGGCTGTGGGGACAAAAAGCTGCAGTGGCCATCACTGCCATGGTCAGTGGCCAAGGAGAGGCCAGTGGGATGCTGTTCTGGCCACCAGCCTGTGGGGAAGGGACACCAGGAAGATGCAGGGCCTGGCATTGCCTCCACCACCCCCAAAGTGAGAACCTGTGACAGGAGGGGTCCCCACTGAGGAGATGCCCCATGGTGATGACTTCAAAAATTCCCCAAATGAGGCGGGAGAAAGGATGGGGAGCTAGGCCTGGGCAGGAGGAGCTGTGCCCAGAGAGATGGGGATGGGATGGGATGGGATGGGATGGGATGGGATGGGATGGGATGGGATGGGATGGGATGGGATGGGATGGGATGGGATGAGGAGAGGATGGGGATGAGGATAAGGAGGGGATGAGGATAAGGAGGGGATGGAGATGGGGTTGAGGGTGAAGAGCTGGGCTCTGGAGCAGCAGGAGCTGTTCCCTGTGGGATGACGAGGGGATGGGGATGAGGATAAGGAGGGGATGGGGATGGAGGTGGGGATGGGGATGGGGATGAGGATGAGGATGAGGAGCCAGGCTCTGGAGCAGCAGGAGCTGTTCCCCGTGGGATGGGGAGGGGATGGGGATGAGGAGCCGGGCTCTGGAGCAGCAGGGGCCGTGCCACCGGCTGTGCTCTCCAGCGGGATGTGGAGCTGAAGTGCCGCAGGCTCGGGCGGGAGGAGAAGCGTGCGAGGGGGTGGGGAGGGCGGCGGGGGGACGGAGGGGCTGCCGCTTGTGTGAATGTGCCCCCGCTCATTGTTCCGCGGCTTTATTCGGTGGCCTCGATGGGACGGATTTAGAAATCCTAATCAGGGAGCAGTCTCTGCGCCTCCCGAGTGTGACACAACTTGAGCTGCTCCGGGGCGCCTTTGTTCCCTAATGACAGCTGACTTCATGCAGCAGTGGGAACAGTTTGAGCATAACTCCGCACCGCCGGGCTGGCAGCTGCAGCCTTAACCCCTTCCTGCCCACCTGCCCCGTGCAGGGATGCTCGGCTCGCCTCCGGCACCGCTCCTCAGGGCACGGAGAGCTCCAAGTTGGTGGTTACAGCTCTGTCTGTTTGCAGCAAAACTCCCCAGAGGTGCTGCTCTGCGGCTGTTTTAAAACTCATTAAGGTTGGGAAAAAAATCTCCAAGTTCATCAAAAATCCAGCTTTTGACCGAATCCCAACGTGCCCAGTAAAGAGCGAAGTGAGTGAGGTGCTGCAGGAATCCCTTGGGGAGCAGCTCAGATTATCCCAATTTTCGGCAATGTTCGTGGCTGCTGTGGAGGAGGGAGAGGCCGAGTTTTGGACACTGGCCCTGTGGTTTTGCCGAGTTTTGAGCACTGCCCGTGTTGTTCAGAATTTTGGACCCTGCCTGTGAGGTTTTGCCGAATTTTGGACACTGCCCCTGTAGTTGTGCCGAATTTTCGGCACTGCCCGTTCGGGTGTGCCGAGTTTGGACACTGCCCACGTGGTTGTGCCGAATTTTGCACACTGCCCGTGCGGTTTTGCCAAGTTTTTGCACACTGCCCGTGCGGTTGTGCCGAATTTTGCACGCTGCCCATGTGGTTTTGCCGACTTTCGATCTGCTCATGCGGTTGTGCCGAGTTTTGGACACTACCCCGGGGTTTTTGCCGAGTTTTGGACACTGCCCTTGCGGTTGTAGCGGATTTCGGACACTGCCCGTGCGGTTGTAGCAAATTTCGGACACTGCCCGTGCAGTTGTAGCGGATTTCGGACACTGCCCGTGCGGTTGTAGCAAATTTCGGACACTGTCCGTGCGGTTGTAGCGGATTTCGGACACTGCCCGTGCGGTTGTGCCGTGCTCTGAGCTCTGGAGCCCACAGCCCCGTCTGAACGCGAAGTGGCGGCTGCGGGGCATTGACATCACTCGCATTGAAAGTAAAAGGCTTTGAGTCATTCCAAGATGTTCCCGGAAGAGCCTCCTGGCCCTGCCAGCCCCGAGCTCGGCAGCCAGCCCCATTCTCCCTGCGCTGGCCTCCGCTCCTCCCCTGGCAAAGCCGGGCTTTGCGCTCCGTGTCCGGCCCAGAGCCCCGCGCTGCGCTCGGGATGGGGCTCTCAACAGTTAAACCCTTCCTTCCCCCTCTCTGTTTGTTGTCAAACCGCTGCTGTGACCTGGGAAAATACTTGTGGGAAATTACCCCTATTAAAGGGGGGCGAGGCAGAGCTGGCTGGGCCTGATGGGTCGCAGTCCTGGGTCGCAGCCCGGGGCTGGGGCAGCTCCGCCGTGTCACCCCCGGCAGCAGATGGGTCCCTCCCGGCTTTCCCAGCACCTGTGTCCCCTGTGCCATCCCGGATCGCGCCCGCCCATGCTTGGCCAGGGTCTCCCTGGCGACGGGGCCACGGGATGCTGTGCAGTCCATTTGTCACCAATTGTCACTGTTTTGTTCTGCCTTGTATGCGCACTCGATTGTGTCACGGGGGAGGTGAGGAGGAGCAATCAGGGCTTGTCTAATGGGCTGCGGGCTCCTGCTGGGGGGAAAAAAACGAGGGTCTGCCGGCCGAGGGAAAGGGAAAGGGAAGGGAAAGGGAAAGGGAAGGGAAAGGGAATTGAAAAGGAAAGGGAAAGGGAAAGGGAAAGGGAAAGGGAAAGGGAAAGGGAAAGGGAAAGGGAAAGGGAAAGGGAAGAGAAGGGAAAGGGAGTTGAAAGGGAAAGGGAAAGGGGAAGGGAAAGGGGAAGGGAAAGGGAATTGAACGGGAAAGGGGAAGGGGAAGGGAAAGGGAAGGGAAAGGGAATTGAAAGGGAAAGGGAATGGGGAAGGGAAAGGGAATTGAAAGGGAAAGGGGAAGGGGAAGGCTGGAGCTGGAGCTGCCAGAACATCCCAGGTTCTGCCACTGCAGGATGGATCCTGGAGGGCTGAGGGGGCCACACGGGGCAAGCAAAGGCTCTTGAGTGGATCAGGCAGGAATCGAGGCCAGTTTGGCTCTGCAGGGTGCCTGTGTCCCAGGAAAAGGGGGAGTGAAGGCAGCGGCAGCACTCCCGCTCCTCGGAGTGCCCAACCCATCCTCTTCACGGTGCCATTCGCCCCCTGCCACCTTCGTCCCGGCTGTGGGGTGGAGTTTGCTCCCCCTCGGCCTGAGGAGGGTGGGTTTCCTGCGGGACAGGAGGATCCTGACGGCAGGGGAGGCTGAGGATGGATTAACACCTCCGTCCTGCCCAGCTTCTGAGCCGCCCTGTTCCCCCCGGGGCGCTGCTGAGAGCGATTTGATGCATTGAGGATTTTGGTACAACTCTGTCAGCATCTGTCGGGTTTTGGCTGGAGACCTGTCAGATTTTGGAACCTCATACTAAACTATATATATATACATTTATATATTTATTTTTTCCCCTCTGCCTCACCAACCCCATTGCCATGATTCATGTCTCCCTGCTTGGCTCCACCAACCCCATTTTATTTTTTTTTACTCTTCCAGCTCCAAGAGCCACCAGGACTGAAGTGGAGCTCTGGCCAAGCCAAGCCTCAGCACCCACACTCAGGCTTTGCTGTAAAGTCCCAGCTCAGCCCAGGCTGGCCAAGACATTTACGGGAATGCAGGGAAGGAGGTGGGGAAAGCTGCAGCACTCAGCCCCAAACCCGACAAGCTGAGGCTGTTCCAGTTTGGCTCCCAGAGCTGCAACCCCACGGAGGGAAAGGGAATGAGGGTGTCCCTGGCAAGGCAGCAGCATCCACAGAGCTTTTCCAGCACGTGGGATTTGGCAGGTTCTTCTCTTTATTTCCATCAATCCCTGTCTCCAAACGTGATCCCGCTCCTCTGGCTCTGCAGGATGGGGGAGCCTCAGCATGGCTGTGCCATGGTACCACCCTGTTTTTTTGGGGTTTTGGATGTTGTGCCTGCTGCCCACCCAGATTTTCCCGTCTCTGAGCCTGGCAGGAAACTGAACAGGGGCTGGATCCAGCTGAAACGGGGCCAGGAGAGCAGGTTCTGGCCTGGAAAACTGGTGTTGAGGGAGAAGAGAAAGCAGGGAAGAGTGGGAGGGTGAGCTGAAGGATTGGGGGAGCTTTGGGAGCTTTTCAGTGATGCCTCCAACCTCAGCAGCACCAGCCCCAGGCAGGGATTTGGGAGAGCTCCTCATTCCCAGAGATCCCCAGTGGGATCCCAGGAAAGTCACAAAGTGCAGAAAAGGAGAATTTTCTCTTTCATGATGTAATGTTCAACACAGCAGAGTGAAAAATGGAAGCAGGGAAGGAGGATCCCAAACAAAGTTGCATTTCCTCAGTTTTGTTTTTGTCCCCCTAAAGGAACAGGGGTGAAATTTCTCCTCAGCCATGCTGGGAGCAGCATCTCAGATTTATTTCTCACACAGAGCTGCTCCCTTCACCCTCCAGGGTGTGATGGAAGGAGAAGGAGCACAAGGAACACGTAACCCTGGCCTGGGGTGAGTTTATCTCCCTTTTTCAGGTGTGGGGCAGCACAAGGCCAGGCTCCTATCGCAGCCAGCACTGAGTGGGAGCAGCTCTGGGAGCAGAAAATCCAGCTGGAAGGTGTCAGCTGCCATAAAGAGCTCCAGGGTGCCTGAAAGGAAACCAGATCACCCAGTCCAGCCTGGGTTTGGGTTAATCCCTCCTTCAGGGTGTCCCTGCCTGCCCAGCAAGGAAGGACCATCTCATTCCCACTGCCTGCTCCTCTGGCAATGCAAATGGGATTGTTTGGGGGAAGTTTTGGGTTGGAGGAACATCCACTGTGTGTATTTGTGGCCAGGGCTGGTTTTGGGGTGCTTGGGGATGGTTGTGGGGTCTCCATCCCAATGGGGCTGATCCCATGGGAACACATCCATCCCAGTGGGGCTGATCCTATGGGAACACATCCATCCCAATGGGGCTGATCCCATGGGAACACATCCATCCCAGTGGGGCTGATCCTATGGGAACACATCCATCCCAATGGGGCTGATCCTATGGGAACACATCCATCCCAATGGGGCTGATCCCATGGGAACACATCCATCCCAGTGGGGGTGATCCTATAGGAACACATTCATCCCAATGGGGGTGATCCTATGGGAACACATCCATCCCAGTGGGGCTGATCCTATAGGAACACATCCATCCCAGTGGGGCTGATCCCATGGGAACACAACCATCCCAATGGGGGTGATCCCATGGGAACACATCCATCCCAGTGGGGGTGATCTTATGGGAACACATCCATCCCAGTGGGGCTGATCCTATAGGAACACATCCATCCCAGTGGGGCTGATCCCATGGGAACACATCCATCCCAATGGGGCTGATCCTATGGGAACACATCCATCCCAATGGGGCTGATCCTATGGGAACACATCCATCCCAATGGGGCTGATCCTATGGGAACACATCCATCCCAATGGGGCTGATCCTATGGGAACATCCATCCCAGTGGGGCTGATCCTATGGGAACACATCCATCCCAGTGGGGCTGATCCCATGGGAACACATCCATCCCAATGGGGCTGATCCTATGGGAACACATCCATCCCAATGGGGTTCTTGTTTTTATCCTGCCTGGGAATTTTGCTGTGTGCCCTTTGTGGGTTCTCAGCAGTGACTCATCCAGGGGGCGTTGAAGCTCTGGGATGGAATTCCCAGTTCTGGGATGGAATTCCCAGTTCCATGATGAAATTCCCAACTCTGGAATGGAATTCCCAGTTCCATGATGGAATTTCCAGCTCTGGAATGGAATTCCCAGCTCCAGGATGGAATTTCCAGCTCTTAAATGGAATTCCTGGTTCCGTGATGGAATTCCCTGTTCTGTGATGGAATTCCCAGTTCTGTGATGGAATTCCCTGTTCTTTGATGGAATTTCCAGCTCTTAGATGGAATTCCCAGTTCCATGATGGAATTTCCAGCTCCATGATGGAATTCCAAGCTCTGGGATGGAATTCCCAGTTCTATGATGGAATTTCCAGCTCTGTGATGGAATTTCCAGCTCTATGATAGAATTCCCAGCTCCATGATGGAATTCCCAGCCCTGTGCCATTTTCTATGGAGGCATTTCAGCCCATAGGGGCTCCAGGGTCAGAGGGAGGTGGTTGATTTTTAAATTTACCTTCTTGGGAATTTTCCAATCAAAGCTTGACTCTTTCTCTCCCAAAATCTTATTAATTCCTCTTCCTGAAAAAAATCCTGGCTTTGAATTTTAGGATTTTACCACCTTCCCTTCTTCCTTGCATTTTCCCTTTTACTTCTTCATTCAGTTTTTATTTTCCTTCTCTTGCCTGAGCGAAGCAGGAAAATAATTCCGAGCAGAAATCAAGAACCTGGAAAATTTTTAATTTGGTTCCTTACTGAAAATGAGAACAATTCCTTTATTTGAAGGGCTGGCAGGGCTCTATTCCCATCCACAGCTCTCCTGACCTGCTGGAGATGATTTGGGTTTTTCCAGGAGCCAGAAAGGAGCAGGGATGGGAAATGGAGAAGGGAAAACTTTTATTCCTCATTTTTCTGCCGTATTTTTCTGCCTGGCGCCCTGGATGAGCAGAGGAGCTGTTGGCCCATCTGTTTCCAGCACCATTAAAGGCCTCAGACTGCATGTGGCCCTCAGAAATAAAATAAAAATAAGACCCTTTGGTCTGAAAATGTCAAAGGCTCTTTGATCCTGGCCGCCCCCCAGCTGGGCCCACATCCTCCCAAAGCTGAGCAGCAGGAATGGGTTCCCACCACTCCTCATCCTTCCCTCCCCATTTTTTGGGAAAAGAAGGAAGTTCAGAGCTTGGGGTTGGTGACCTCTGAGTGCTGCTCCCCTGGAATTCTGCTCCATCCCCTTTCCTGCTGCCCACAGCGGGCTGGGGCTCAGGAGGGAAGAGGTTAAAGTTTGTTTGTCAGGGGCTGGGAGCAGGGAAGGCTCTGCCAGGGTTTGGGGCAGAGCTGGGCAGGGCTGGGCCAGCAGGATGCAATTAATGACCCCCAGATTGCTCCAAGATGGGCTGGCTGCTCCTCAGCCCTGGAGGCTCAGCTCCTTCAGGAGGCACTGGGAAAATTCAGAGTTAATTTGGCACCACTGGAGAGAGTTTGAGTGGAATTCCAGCCTTTGGGAAGTTGTGCTTGTTAAAAGATGCTCAGGATATCTGGAAGTTCAGAGCTCCTTGGATTTATCAAACTCAGGGATAGTAGTGGGAGTGTGGGAGAGGGGAAGAAAAGGATTTTAATTTAGGAGAAAAGGCTCAATATTTCCTTCCTAAAACCTTGGAAGTGTTTGGGGCCTGGTTTTGGGGAGTTTGGGGTGGTGCAAGGCTGTGCCCAGGGTGTGGGGCTGGTTCCCTGTGTGGGGTCTGGGCAGCTGGGTGGGAATGGGGCCAGATGGGGGATCCTGATCCTGATCCTAATCCTGATAATATCCTGATCCCATCCTGGACATGATCCTGATTCTGATCCTGATCCTGGTCCTGGTCCTGAACCTTCTCCTCATCCTGAACCTTGTCCTGATCCTGATCCTGATCCTGGTCCTGGTCCTGAACCTTCTCCTCATCCTGAACCTTGTCCTGATCCTGATCCTGATTCTGATTCTGATCCTGAACCTTGTGCAGATCCTGATCCTGATCCTGATAATATTCTGATTTCATCCTGCACATGATCCTGGTCCTGATCCTGATCCCATCATGATCCAAATCCCATCCTGATCCCGATCTCATTCTGATCCTGATCCCATCCTGTTACTGATCTCATCCTGATCCTGATCCTGAACCTCATCCTGATCCTGATCCTGATCCTGATCCCATCCTGATCCCCATCCCATCCTGATCCTCTCTCTGATCCCATCCCGATCCTTTTCCTGTCCCTCCCTGTCCCTGTGTGGGTTCCTGCTCCCATTCCTGTCCCGGGGGCTCAGGGCTGGCTCTCCTGGGCTGGGCTGTCCCCACGGGCGCTCCCAGCCTGTCCTGCCCCCTCTCCATTCCCTGCTCAGCCCTTCCCCCGCTCCTGGAGGTGTCCGTGCAGCGCAGCCCCTCCCCGGGATGCTCCTTTTGATTGCAAACAGACCTTTCCCTCCTCCTCCTCCTCCTCCTCCTCCTCCTCCTCCTCCTCCTCCTCCTCCTCCTCCTCCTCCTGCTGCTGCTCCTCCGGCCACTCAGACCTCGGCAATGCAGCTCTGCCCGAGCCCTGGCCACCCATTGTGTCACCTTTCCTCCCTCCTCCTCCTCTCCTCGCCCCATTCCTGCCGGCCCGGGCGGCTCCTCTCCCTCCTGTGGGGCTGCTCCGAGTCCCCTGGTGCTACTGGTGACACAGAAATAAGTGGAAAAACCACTCGGTTTCCCTGGAGATGTGCTCAGGGTAGGGCATTATTATTATTATTATTTTTTTTTTTTTGGCTAACCAGGCCTCCCCAGCAGCTGTTGAGCAATCCCTGGTCCTCCCAAAACAAACAGGGAGCAGCTCTGGTGGCCAAATGTTGCGGCTGCTTGGAAAGAGTGTGAGCACAGTGCCCGTGGGGCTGCAGAGCTCAACAGCTGCTCCTCACACCCTCCTCCTCCTCCCGGGGACATCAGGAGCTGAGCAGGGACAGGGACCCCAGCCTGGAACCCCAAGGGATGATGTTTGAGGATCAAGATATTGGATTTGCCAAGATGTTCTTTAATATTAAAGATTTCAGTGGTTTATCCCATAAGTGGGGGTTGATTTTTCCACCCCTGAAATGGTTTCTCCTCCATCCTTTTCCCCATCCCTTGCATTTTCCATTTTACTTCTTCATTTCTTTGCTATTTTCCTCATTTTCCCGTGGCTGGGTGGTTTTGTGTGACACCCTAATCTGCCTGCCCACAGCTCCCTGCTCCTCCCAAATGGGAAAATCACCCCAAAATTGTGATTTAGCTACAAAACCACAACCCTGCTGCTGTTCCTTCCTGGCTGGGATCCTGGGGGAACACCTGACATCTGGGCTGGGCTGGAAATCCTCTCCTGGGATAACTGCAAATGTCCCCAGCCCTTCTCTGGGTTATTCCCAGGATTATTGTTATTTACTGGCACTTTTTCAGCCTGGGGGATGGAGCTGGGGCTCTGCTGCCATTTCAGGGGCTGAATTAGATTTTTCTCCCTGGGACAGAGAAAAATTGGGGAAAAGTTGCTAAAAGCACTTTTTGCTGCTCAGGGCTGCTGGGAGCATTTTCCAGAGGTGAAAACTGCAGTGTTTGCAAACAGCTTGTGCTTTTCAGGGGACAATAACAGAAAAAAAAAAAAAAAAAATAAGGAGAGGAATAAATTCCAAACCCCACAGGAGAAGCTGGAGCCTGGCCAGGACGTGGGGCTGGGGCTGTTTAACCCTTTCAGAGCTGCATTTCCCTGGCCAGGGGAGGTGTGGGATGTGCTGCAGGTGCAAAGCTTTAAGGAGAATATCACACCAGCAGTTTATTCATTAAGTTGCTATTAATTCTAATATTCAGTGGGTTTTTCTTTTGTTTTAAAGCTGCTCTGGCTGTTCCTGGGGTTTGTAAAAATCCAGGTGTGGGACTGTGGCTGGAGCTGCTGCAGGTGCAAAGCTTGAAGGAGAATATCAAGCAATTTATTCAGGATTATGCTATTAATCCTAATATTTAATTTTTTTTTCTTCTTTTAAACTCATTTTGGCTGTTTCTTGAATTCCTAAAAATCCAGATTAGAGCTGTGGTCACCCAAATTTGGGTCACCATGAAGAGAAACCCCCGAACCCCAGAATTTTTAGGCTGGAACAGGTTTATTTTTTTTTTTTTAAACTCAACATGAGGGTTGCATAAAGCTCTTAAAATTAGTGCTGCCTTTCAAGCCCAAGGGCCGGAATAAGGTTTACAAGCCATAAAAGCCTCTTATCAAAGTTGATTTCCTCCAACGCACCTTTCATCTTTTATAGTATTTGCTTTGCAAATCCTTGAACTTAAAAGGATTAAACAGGTTAAAAGAAGAAGAAAAAAAAAAAAAAAAAAAAAAAAAAAAGGGAGGGGGGAGAAAAAACAAATAGGAGGGAAGATGGATTGAGTCTGGATTAGGGGAGGCCTGGATGAAATATGAATTAGGAGAAAGTCTAAACAAAGAGTTGTCATTTTTCTGAGCTGCTGAACATTAACGTGTGCTGCAGGGAATATTTAATTTCCCCGGGTTATTTTTTTCACTTTGCAGGAGGAGGGAGCAGCAGAGCAGGGGCAGATTGGGAATTTGTGGTGTTCCTTTGTGTTCTCCACCCCAAAATCCAGTGATTGCTGCAAAATCCCTTTCCAGGCAGGAAAGCTTTGGGAAACAGAGCAAAGATTTGCCCAGGAAAAAAAAACCAAAAAAACCTGAACCCCAAATTCCATCCTTGGGATCCCATTGCTGAAATGGGATCCTGAACCCCAAATTCCATCCTTGGGATCCCATTGCTGAAATGTGATCCTGAACCCCAAATTCCATCTCTGTGATCCCCAAATTTATTTTATTGAGTTAAAAGTATTCCATGGAAGGAACCCTCCCCTGGGAAGGTGGGCACAGGTTATTCCATGGATGCCCCATCCCTGGGAGTGTCCCGGGATGATGGATGGATGGGATGGGATGGGATGGGATGGGATGGGATGGGATGGGATGGGATGGGATGGGATGGGATGGGATGGGATGGATGGATGGGATGGGATGGGATGGATGGGATGGTATGGGAGGGTGATGGGATGGGATGGGAGGGATTGGATGATGGATGGGATGGGATGGATGATGGGATGGATGGGATGGGATGGGATGGGATGATGGGATGGGATGGGATGGGAGGGGATGTGGATGGGATGGGATGGATGGGATGGGATGATGGGATGGATGGGATGGGATGGGGATGGGTGGGATGGGATGGGATGGGATGGGATGGATGGGAGTGGGATGGATGGGATGGGATGGGATGGGATGGGATGGGGGGGATATGGGATGGGATGGGATGGATGGGATGGGATGGGATGGATGGGATGGGAATGGGATGGGATGGGATGGGATAGGATGGGATGGCGGATGGGAGGGATGGATGGGATGGATGGGATGGGATGGGATGGGGAGGATGGGATGGGATGGATGGGATGGGACTGTATGGGAGGGGGATGGGATGGGATGGGATGGGATGGGATGGGATGGGATGGGATGGGATGATGGGATGGGATGGGATGGGATGGGATGGGATGGGATGGGATGGGATGGGATGGGATGGGATGGGATGCGATGGGATGGGATGACCTTTAAAGTCCTTCCCAACCCAAAGATCCCATTACACAAAAAGATGGAGCCCGTGGTTGGAGGGGATGCGGGGCAGCCGGGGCTGCCAGCGGAGCCCAGCACCCATTAATTAATTAATTAAAATCTCCAAGCCGTGCGGAGCGCGGTTTGCCTTGGCTAAAACCAGTGTGAGAAACTCGCTCGCGGCGTTCCTGCGTCGTCCGGGCTCAAGTGTTGTCATCCGAGGCTGCTTTGCATGACAATGCCCGCGGCCCTAATTATGCACAAGGATGCTAATGGGCCCGGAGCGCGCTGCATCTCCATGGGAAAAGTCTCTGTTTGGCCGGGGAGGGGGGAGAAGGAGAAAGAAAATCCACCCAAACAAAATAAACCATGACAGTTCGGGCAGGGAGGAGGAACGGGGGCGAGCCGAGGGGCGGGGGGCAGCGGAGGGGCTCAGCAAGGCTCAGGTTTGGCTTTTTTGGGGGGGGGGTTCTTGCTCTGCTCTGTGAGAGAAATCAACTCTCCAGGGCTGATATTTGCAATAAAAACGGTGTGAAATGGGGTTTGTGGTTTGCAGCACCCAAGGAATGGTTTGTGCAGCGCAGCAGGGGATGAACCCGGGGGAAACTGAGGCACGGAGGCGCTCGGTTTGCCTGGGGCCGGGGGGGCACGGCAGGGATCCAGCCTCGCTTTTTCCATATTCCCAGCGCCTCCATCACTCCGTTGTCTTCCTTTATCGCCTCGGCATTGCTCCAAGGAGCAAAACCTGTTTTATCACCCAAAAAGGCAGCTGGAAATGAAGGGTTTTGCTCACTGCTCTTCCCAAGGGTTTCCAGATTCGTTTCCAGGATTTCCCGTCGGTTTTCCCTTCCTGTGTTTGCCATTTTACAAAGATTGGGATGAAGGAGTGAAAGGCAGCATCCTTCCCTCTCTCCTCCTGTGTTCCTGGGAATGATTTTTTTTTTTCCTATTTCTCTCCTATTTTGAAATGTTGGGGTGGCTCTGGAGCTTGGATGGAGCTGCCTGAGCTCAGATTTCCAGATCCATAAAGCCACAGATCCATCCCAGCAGGGAGAGTGGGACCCAAAACTCGCATTTTACCGGGCTCTGTCACAGGCTGGGCCACGAGCTCTTGGCTTTGGCACTTTCAGGGAAGCGAAAAAAAATTCCAGGAGTTCTCCGAGTTGCCTGGACCGGCGCCTGATGCACCTGACACCTGCCAGGGCCGGAGCAGGGCTGTGTTGGCGCTCCCTGAAATGCTCTTAATGAAAGTGAAGAGCCTTCGAGGGCGGTGCTGGTGTCACCTGGTTTGGTGACACTGGAATGACCCTTTCACACTGGATGGGTTTTAATGTCCTGCTCATCAATTCGGGGTTGTTGCTCTTCGAGGACAGTCCCCACCCAGCCACCAGCAGGGAAAACACAGCTGGAAACAGCTGGAGCTGCTTTCCCCGATATTTTTCCACGGGCAGAGTCGGGGGAGTGGCAGGAATGGGCAGGGAAGGATTCCTTGGGAATTTTTTTAGGAGCAGCTGGAGGGGCTCAGCCTGGAAAAAAGGAAGCTCAGGGTGGACCTTGTGGCTTTCCACAATTCCCTGGCAGGAGGGATGAGCCGGGGGAGGTCAGGATCTGCTCCCAGGGAATGTCAGGACAAAAGGAAATGATCTCGAGTTCCGCCAGATGAGGTCCGGGCTGGACATCGGGAGGAATTTCTGCGTGGAAAGGGTGACAAGACCTTGGAAATGCCCAGGGAGGTGGCTCCAAATCACTGAAGTTTTGGGGAAGGTGAGGGTGAAAATCTGAGCCTGGTTCGCTCCAAATTATTGGAGTTTGCAGGAAGATGAGTGTGAAAATCTGAGCTTGATTTGCTACAAATTGTCGGAGTTTGCGGTGGAAGAGGAGGAGAATCTGAGCCTGGTTTGGTTCAAATCAGTGAAATTTTGGGGGAGATGAGGATGAAAAACTCAGCCTGTTCTGCCCAAATTACTGAAGTTTTGGGGTGGAATATGAATATGATAATCTGAGCCTGGTTTGCTCCAAATCAGTGAAATTTGGGGAAGATAAGGATGAAAATCTGAGCCTGGTTTGCTCCAAATCAGTGAAATTTGGAGGAAGATGAGGATGAAAATCTGAGCCTGGTTTGCTCCAAATCAGTGAAATGTGGAGGAAGATGAGGATGAAAATCTGAGTCTGGTTTGCTCCAAATCAGTGAAATTTGGGGAAGATGAGGATGAAAAATCTCAGTCTGGTTTTCTCCAAATCATTACAGTTTGGAGGAAGATGAGGATGAAAATCTCAGCCTGCTCAGCTCCAAATCCTTGGAATTCAGGGGTGGGAAAGGAAGACGCAAACACCCAGAGCGCACAAATAATGACGGGCGAATGAAAACCTCGGGGTTTTCCCTTGAGAAAAGGGGGACAGGCAGCGCTGGGGAGCCCGAGCCCCAAAGCTGCCCGGCCCCACAGTGCGGAGCGCTGCCTCATTGTTTGATCTGGCTGTGAGACAGATTAGCAGCCCCAGGTGGAAAGTCAGAATCTGCATTTAAATGGGCCGCTTATAAAAGGTGGGGAGCGCAGGAGCCCGCAGCATTATGCGGTGTCTTTAGCACGCCCTAATCTCTCTTTATTTTCTCCGCAGCCTGACCTGGGGGCACAGTTTCTAATTACCAGGTCACCCTGCTAATATTGTCATTTCCAGCCAGTGGGTGTGAAACCATGGCAACGCCACATTTGCTTCCAAGTTTCTCCAGGAATAAAATTTGCCTTTTAATCACAGAAAATGACGGGGCGGCTCCCCCCACACCCCCACCCCTGCCCAAGTTGCTGCTCGCTGGTGGAATTCGTTATTGGCGCTTTTCAAAGGTGTTTCAAGGGGGAACTTTGGGGAATTTTCACCTTGGAGCTGTGGCAAAGATGAGGGACGAACCTGAGAGGTTGGAGGTTTGGATCCCAAAGCTTCCCTGAATGGAATAATGAAGTTTTTTGGGTGGGGAAGGGAACCTTGAATCCCATCCATGCCCACCCCTGCCATGGCAGGGACACCTCCCCTATCCCGGGAATTCCATCCCAGAGCCTCTCTTCCCTCGCGGTAAAAGTCCATATTTTCATTTTAGGATGATTTTTGTATTTAAAAGTGAGTGAACTGCTAAAAGAGGGAGCAGAAGGTGTCAGACACCCCGAGCTGCAGGGGTGTCCTGGTTACCCTGGCTCAGCTGGGGATGGTGACTCCAACTGATGGAATTCACCTCCTAAACTGGAAAAAAGAACTCTTGGAGAATCAGGAAGCGGCGGGGTTGCTGAGGTGGGTGCATAATGTGCTCTGTTTGTCATTCCTTGGGCATCTCTGGCAGTTTGGGGCTTCAAAATCCACATTTCCCTCTCCCTCAGCTGCTAAATCCAAGGTGTGTTTTGTCTCCTTAATAATAAAAAAAAACCAACCCAAAAACTTTCTTGGGATGAGCCTGAGAAGCTCCCAAACTCATGGAGCTGATTTCCAGCTTCCAAGGGCTGGGCTGGCAGTCCCGTGGGATCCCTGGGGAAATCTGCCCTGATTTTGGGAGAAATTCAGGTCAGCTCCGAGCTGGAGCCGCCCCGGGGGCCTTTCCCCGGCTCTGCTCGCTGCCTTCCCCGCGTTTCCAGGGCAGTTTCTCACTCTCAGAAAGCGAAACTCTCACTGCAAGCGACTCAGACGTGAACTGGAATCCCATTTTAAGGTGATTTTCCAGCTGACAGGAGTAGGTTAATTGTAAACTGTCTACTGAAGCTTTAAAACTCCTGTCCAGCCTTATTATTAGCAGTTGAAAATTTATGGAGCGAGACTCTGCGTGGTGATAGCTGGGCTCTGCCCAGACGAGGTGTGTAATTAATCCCCACGCTGGCAGCAGGAAAATCAGATGTAAAACTGCTCTTTTTTTTTTTCTTCTGACACATCTGGGAGGGGACAGAAACTCTGTCCTACCTGTGCTGAGCCTGGGATGTCACCTCTGGAATTTAGGGTTAAATCCTTCCAGCTGGGAGAAACTCTGGGGTGAGGACTCAGCCACTGAAATTGGGATTTTTGGGTGGTGAATCTGGATTGTACAAGGTCCAAATCCTCATAGGGCTTGAAACTGGGATTATGGGTCGGGGTTCTGGACACTGCAGAGTCCAAATCTTCATGGGATTTTCCCCTAAAATTGGGATTTTGTGTGGTGGATCTGGACTGTGCAGGGTGCAGATCCCTATGAAGCTTTCCCCCCTAAAATTGGGATTTTGGATGGTGGGTCTGGACTGTGCAGGGTGCAGATCCCCATGAGGTTTCCCCCCCTAAAATTGGGATTTTGGATGGTGGATTTGGAGCCTGCAGGATGCAGATCCCCAAGATGTTTTCCCCTAAAATTGGTATATCAGATAGTGAATCCTGGGAATTTTGGGATCTGTGGGATGGCTTGGAGCTTGATGTGGGGACAGCCATGGGGATGACCCCTCCCTGCTCCAGAGGGGCTCATTCTTCACTGCAGGGGGTTTTGGTGTCACCATCTGGGGGTGGCAGAGGGGACAGCAGTGTCCCTGTGTCCTGCAGCCCCACATGGAGCATCCTGAGCACTGAATTATCCCAACCCCCTCTGCATCCTCACTCCCAGCAGGACAGAGGCAGGAGGTTGTGCTAGAGGTGCTTCAGGATTTATTTTTGTCCATCCTCTCTCATTCCTTGGAGCTGTCAGTGCCCTGTGTCTCTAAGTTCTCCTCTCTCCCCACTTTTTCCATTTTGCAGCATGAAATCCAAATATTTTAACCCATTTTTGAGGAGAAATGGGGTTTGGGTTTGTCTCCCCTTCCTAAACCCCTCTCCTGGGTGGCTGAGTGTGATCCCAAGGGAAACAAATCCAAACTGTGGGAAACTTTCACTTTTCCTTAGAAATCATCACCTGCCTGAGGAGGGCAGAGGGAGAGCCCAGCACCTCCTGGGCCCCCAAACATCCCAACACCCCAATATCCATATATCCCAACATCCCAATATCCATATATCCCAACATCCCAATATCCATACATCTCAACATCCCAGTGTCCCAAAAATCCCAACATTCCAACACCCCAACATCTCCACACCCCAAAACCCAACATCCCATCATCCCCAAATCCTGGCATCCCAGCATCCCAATATCCCACATCCCATCATCCCAGTGTCCCAAAATCCCAACATCCCAACATCCCCACATCCCAAACCCCAAAATCCCAACATCCCAGCATCCCAACACCCCAAAACTCAACATCCTGACCCTCCAGCATCTCAACATCCCAAAACCCGACATCCCTACATCCCAGCTTCCCAAAACCCAACATCCCCACATCCCAACACCCCAAAACTCAACATCCTGACAACTCCAACATGTCAACATCCCAAAACCCGACATCCCCACATCCCGACATCCCCAAACCCCACACCCCGTCACTCCCGCGCCCCGTGCCCAGCCGGGTCCCGGGCGGTTCCAGCCCCGTTCCCGGGCCGTTCCAGTCCCGATCCCGGGCGGTTCCAGTCCCGTTCCCGGGCGGTTCCAGCCCCGTTCCCGGGCGGTTCCAGCCCCGTTCCCGGGCCCAGCCGGGTCCCGGGCGGTTCCAGCCCCATTCCCGGGCGGTTCCAGCCCCGTTCCCGGGCGGTTCCAGCCCCATTCCCGGGCGGTTCCAGCCCCGTTCCCGGGCGGTTCCAGCCCCATTCCCGGGCGGTTCCAGCCCCGTTCCCGAGCAGTTCCAGCCCCGTTCCCGGGCAGTTCCAGCCCCGTTCCCGTGCCCAGCCGGGTCCCGGGCGGTTCCAGCCCCGTTCCCGGGCGGTTCCAGCCCCGATCCCGGGCGGTTCCAGCCCCGTTCCCGGGCGGTTCCAGCCCCGATCCCGGGCGGTTCCAGCCCCGTTCCCGGGCGGTTCCAGCCCCGTTCCCGAGCAGTTCCACCCCCCCAGGCTCTCTGCAGAACGCGGGTCGCAGCTCCCGAAGGGAGGAGCGGGATGTGCGGGAGCGGGGCTGCGCCTGGAAACTTTCTCCTTTTATTTTTGTTTTACCCCCAAACTGACACAAACCCAGCTCCTCCGGCACTGCTCAAGGGCGAGGAGCGCGGGCTCAGCCCCATCCCCGCTTTCTGAATTTGGGGGGCTCTGCCGACGCCCCCCGCCCCGCAGCCGCCTCCCCGCACCCTCCCTTATCAGCCGCGCTCAAACCTGCCCTGCAGCATTGTCAGAGTTCCCTTGCCCGTGCTTTCCCTCCCCGCCCCTCCTCGCTGCCTTCCAGCACAGGCTGCCCGAATTTCCAGCGCTCTCCCCTCCCTGGGTGTCCCCCCGAGGCTGGAACCCAAAAATCTCCCGAGCCCACCCCAAAGGCAGAGCCAGAACGGCAGGACCAGGAGCTTTGCTCTTTTGGGGTTTTTGCCAGGAAGGAATCCCCGGGATGCTTCTGCTGGGAAGGGGGAGAGGGGAGCTGAGCAAGGCTGGGGTGGCACAGGAACGTCCCTGGGTGCAGCTGGGGCTGTGCTGGGATCCAGCAGGAATTCCCTGCTCCCACTGGGGTGGGATGAGAAAGGTCCCTCCTGCCCCGACCCCTGCAGGGTCAGGCACTGTCTGCCCTGATTCTGGGCCCTTTTCCAGCCCATCCCACCCACACAAGGCTGGAAAGACATTTTCTGCTCCATGGAAATGCAGTGCTGGGGCCTCACTGAGCTCTCCCTGCAGCTCCTTCCTCACCCTAAAACCAGGAGCTGTGTTTGTTCTTTTATCCCAAAAAGCAGCCAGGCCAAACCTTGCAGTGGGCAAAGTCCAAGCAGGGCAGGGAGGAGAAATGTCTGGGATCAAAGAGTTCCCACATGGCACAGCAGAGTGACACTGACCCCAATTAATGCTCAGAGTTAATGAATCCCCTCGGGTGCTTGGCCCAAGTGTAAAATACTTTGCAGAGGTGTGGAGGGTTTGTGGCTCTGGATGGGATCAGAGGGGATGTTCCAGCCAGGAAAAGATTCCAGGGGGGATAAAATCTCCACCTGACTCCTGGAAATGAGCCCTGAATGGGGCAGGTCAGGGCAGGATTTGGGGACAGCCAGAGCCCAGGTGTCCCCTTGGGGTCACACCTGAGCTGGCCAGAATGGATTTGTCCCTCTCCAATCCCATTTATTCCTGGCTCTGCTCTCTCTCAGTGCCCCACAGCAGCTCCAGGGGGAGTTTGGGACATTTCTACCCAAGTTTTCCCTGTGGAATCTGTGGCCATGCAGGATTGCTGTGTCCCCAGCAGTGGGGAGGTGACAAATCTGGCCTGAGCTGCTCAAAGCCCCAGCAGGGATTGATTTGGGATGGGCTGGATTGGAAAATCCGTGCTGGGCTGAGCCAGGGGGGTCATTCCTTCCTGAGGAGGGACAGGGGACTCTGATCCTGGGGATGACACAGGTTTGGCAGAATTTTTGGGAGCATTCCAGCAGTTTTTAAAGGATCTCCTGAAAGCCCAAACCCTTGGGGTCACTCCTTCCTCCTCACCTCGTGCTCAGCATCCCCAAAACTGAGCAGAGACCCCGGGGGGGCAGAGCCAGCAGGATTTGGGGACAACTGGAGCCCAGGTGTCCCCTGGGGGTCACACCTGAGCTGCCCAGTCTGGATTTGTCCCTCTCCAACCCCATTTATTCCCAGCTCTGCCTTTTCTGGGATGGCTGCACTTGGAATAAAGGAGGGGGAACACCCCAAACCCATGCAGCATTCCGTGTCCCCTGGAGGCTGATAAAAAATCCTGATAATAAACCCTGATAACAAACCCTGATCATAAATCCCACACCTGGGGCAGGTGGAACTTTTGATACAATGTGTATTTATTGCAAACAATAATATACAAAAAAAAAAAACCAAACAAAAAACAAACCAAAACAAAACAAAAAAAAAAGGTAAGTTTCACAAAGAGAAGGATCTTGCAACCAAAACCAAACCAAACTTACCTAAAGACAAAATATGATTTAAAGGACAGGTCTTTTAAGTTACAGAAATACTTTAAAAAGATCTGCTTTTATACAGAAATAGAAAGATGCCATATTATAAGAGTGCTTTAAGATTTGTTTTTTTCTCCTACTGAATCCCTAAAAAAAAAAAAGTTAACAAATATATCATTTTTTTTAAATAAAAAAAGTCTGCTGTCTTTTTTAAAAAGCAATCCTTAACTGTTCAGCCACAGCTTCACCAAAAATCAGTGTCCCCCCCCACCTCTCCCAGGCAGTTTTTTGGGGGGGTTGAAGTCCAAACCCCTGCAGCAGGGCTGGGGTTGAGGCTCGTCCTTGCACGAGCTCGTGTGTCCCAGAGAGCTGAGGCAGGAAACAAGGCAAATGATTCAGTGATCCGCTACATTTGCAATCTTTAGTTTGTACAAATCTCATTTTTCTTTTTTCTTCCAGTTTCTCTTCGAAGGCAAAAAGAAAAAAAAAAACCAACAAAATCTCAAACAAGATTAAAAAAAAAAAAAAAAAAAGGAAGAGCACAAAGTTTGTACAAACCCAGGACACAGATTCCAAAAAGAATAATAATAATAATAATAACAACAACCAAAAGGAATTAAAGAGATAAATAAAGGACTGGTTACAGTTTCAGACCATAATTTAACAGGCACGGTCACCTTCCAAATAATGCTCCCGACTAATGCAACGCTGCTGAAAGGACCTGGAGGGGAGATGGAAACAACAAAACCCGGGGCAAATCGTGATTAAAAGCTGCTCTTCTCCCCCAAATAAATAATTTAAAGGGTCTGTGAGGTGTCCCAGGCAGAGGGGAGCCCCTGGCTGGGTTTGGCACCCTGGGGTGGGCAGGGGGTGCCCGGAGGGGTCGGGCTCAGCCCCAGCCCGGGGCCGGTGATTATCACGGGGCTCTTTAAGGCTTCTCAGCAGCACTTTTGCGGCTGCTCCATCCAATTTTTAACTTTTTTTTTGTTTTTTTTTCCTCTTTTTGTTTTTCTTTTAAGGCTCAAGGTTATTAAAAAATAAAGTGAAGTTCTCTCCTCCTGGCTGGTTTTGCTACGAGTTAGAAAAATAAAGCCTCTCCCATGCTGGTCCCTGCCCCAGTGCTGGGTTGCCAGGGCAGAGCACGCTGGTTTAGTTTCATTTTTTAGAGCAAAAAAAAAGAAAAAAAGACACTTCTCTATACAAAAATACCTCTGCAAGAAAACCTAGGGCTGTTCCACTAAGTGTCATTTCTTTTTAGCTGTTGGAAAAATAAGAGCGTTTCCAAAAAAATCTCTAAAAAATAGGTACAAATCCCCCTCAAATTGGTAACCAATCATACACAGTACATACTAAAAATATTTAAAATAGAGAATATTCCTCACAGAGGACTCTGAGTTTTCTCTTTTAACCCCCCATTTTTTTTTCTTCTTTTTTTTTAATTTTTTTTTTGTCTTTGTCTTAATTACTGCTAAAAAAAAAAAAAAAAATCATTACAAAAGTCCAGAGAAGGAGCCAGCTGGGCGGGTTGGGTGGAAATCTCCTCTCCACGCTGGAAGAAGCAAAGTTCAATCCAGTCCTTGGCAAAGCCTGTCCCAAATTTTGGGACTGGGAGCTGGAGGATGCTGTAGTGCAGAAGGCTCGAGGTGCTCTCCCCTCCCCGCCAGCTTCCACAAATTGCAATCACTTCAACTTCAACCAGTCCCAGGCAACTCTTGGCTGATTTTTTTTTTTCTTTTGTCATTTTGTTTTCTTGATTTTTTTTCCTCTCTTCCTTTTCGCCTTTTTAGACCTTTCCGGCCGCGTTGCCCGCTCCTAGGGCCGGGTGAGCTGCGTGTACACGGGCTGCTCCCAGTGCTGCGGGCTGTGGGTCTGGGGGATGGAGGGCACGCCCGCAGTGTCAGCGATGGGGGTGTACATGGGGCGCTGCGTGGGGCTCATGTAGCTGAAGGTGGAGTAGAGCCCGCTGCCCTGCCCGGCGTGGCTGTAGTAGGAGCCCGAGGAGCCCTGGTGCTCCCCGTACTCGTACTGGGCGCGGCTGATGCTGGGGTAGGACGAGCTGTAGTGCTGCAGGTTGAAGGAGCTGTAGCTCAGCTGCTGCTGCTGCTGCTGCGGGGAGTGCTGCTGCTGCTCGCTGTAGTGGCTGGGGCTCAGCTGCTCTGTCTTGATGTGCGTCCTTTGCTGCTGCTGCTGCTGCTGCTGGGGGCTCTGCTCTGCTCCCAGCGCTGCCAGCTGTGCCGGTGGCTGCGCTGCCGGCGGCTGTTTGGCCATCCACACGTGGCCGGCGCCGGCCGGTGTCCCCGCGGCGCCGCTGATGCCGTAGCTGCCCGTGTAGGTGACCTGGCCCGGCTGGCCCGGGTGGCCGTTGGGGGGCAGGTACTGGTCGAACTCGTTGACGTCGAAGGTCTCGATGTTGGAGATGACGTCGCTGCTGAGCTCGCCGATGTCCACGTCGCGGAAATCGATGTGGGGCGGCTGCCGGCCGCCCTCGCCCAGAGCGCGGCCCTCCCGCTTCAGGTCCTGCTTGCCCGGCTGAGGGTCCGTCTTGGGGGTGGTGGGGGGCGTGGGGGGCCCCTGGGACTGGCCTGGGGGAGGAAGGAGAGGGGTGAGGGTGTGACGGGGGTGACAGTGCTGTGAACGCGTCACCCGCGGGTCACACAGTCCGGCCCCATCAGCACCACCCCCAGACCTGAGCTGTAGCACGGCCAGTTTTGGGGGCTTGGGGTTTTTAACAAGCACAGCCTCATGTTTCTCCCAGGCAAACAGGGCTGCAATGGCACGTTGGGGTGAGGATCTGTGCCCGGGCTGCGGGCACAGCTCTGGGGTAGCGTAAATCTAAAACCAAACACAGCTTCACATACAAGAACTGTGAAAACAGAGGCAGCTCTCCCCGTTCTCCCCCCATTCCTGACTCTTTCCTTTCCCCCTCAGCCGGTCTGGGCTGTGCTTTGTGCCCCCCGGGCACCTACCCGAGTGCTCCCCGGGCGAGTGCACCTCGCTGATGCTGGAGGAGGACTGGGGCGAGTCTGCCTGCAGCGCCTTGAAGATGGCGTTGGGGGAGATGTGGGTCTGCTCGGCGCCCTCCTCCTGCTCCGCCTGCCCGTTCTTCACCGACTTCCTCCGCCGGGGCTGGTACTTGTAGTCGGGATGATCCTTCTTGTGCTGCACCCGCAGCCGCTCGGCCTCCTCCACGAACGGGCGCTTCTCGCTCTCGTTCAGCAGCCTGGGGGGACACGGGGGGGGGACACAGCGGGGGTCACTTGTGGCTCGGGGTGGGCGCTGAGCGGTGACACCGCTGTCAATCCCTCCCAAAGCCCCCCACAACCTGAACCCGCTTATGCGGGACACTCGCTGGTTGTCACCCCCGTGTCCCCCCCATTTTTTCGGTGCAGGAGTGGCAGCGGGGTCCAGCCCTCGCCCTCCCCAGGCTGCGGGCACGTCGCGCTGTCCCCGGGCGCTTTGGGGACATCTCTGCCCCTCCGTCACCCGTTTCTCCGCTGAGGATCCCCGCCCGCCCCTCGCGCGGTCCCCGAGGACGCGGTGGCCCAGGTGACTCACTCGCCTCGTGTTTTCCTCCCTCCCCGCCTTATTCTGGCACTCGGAGGCCACCCGGCCCTGCGCCACTCACCGCCACCCTCCCTCCTTCCTTCCCTCCCTCCCCGCATCGCCCCGCGCTCCCTCCGGCCCGGCCCGAGCTGATGCAATCCCCAAAATCCATCATTTCCTCCGCAAACAAACAACGGCCGGGCCAGTCCGGGGAGCTCCCGCATCGCTCAGGGAACAGAAAACCCTTCCAACACCAAAACCCCCACAACCATCCCGACTTTCCTCCCTCCTATTCCTCGCCCAAACTCGCTTTCGCACTCCGCAAAAAAGTTTTCCAGCGCGTTTTCCAGCCTCGCAACATCCTCTCGGCCGGCGCGGCGCGCTCCGCATCCCCCGCTCGCCACGGGCATCCCGGCCCCGCACTCACCTCCAGAGCTTGCCCAGGGTCTTGCTGAGCTCGGCGTTGTGCAGGTGCGGGTATTGATCCGCCAGCTTCCTGCGGGCCGCCTGCGCCCACACCATGAAGGCGTTCATGGGTCTCTTGACGTGCGGTTTGTTCTTGCTGGAGCCGTTCACCCGCACCGGCATCGGCACCAGGGTCCAGTCGTAGCCCTTCAGCACCTGGCTCACCGCCTCCCGGATGCACACCGGGAACTTGTCCTCGTCGTTCTCCTTCTTCAGGTCCGGGTCTCCCTTGGGGAAGGTGTTTTCTTGGGGTCTGGTGTTCTCCGTGTCCGAGCCGGATCCAGAGGGGCAGGGGGAGCCGGCGGAGTCATCCGACATGGTGGGGCTGGGGGCGTCGGAGATACATTTGTCCTGTTCTTCTGTCATTTTCATGAAAGGGTCGAGGAGATTCATGCGAGAAAGTGGCCGAGGGGGAGCAAGGGGGCGAAAAAAAAAATTGATGAAAAAAAGAAATTAAAAAGTTAGGCGCTAAGGGGCGAGGACGGGTTAAAAAAGAAAAAAAACTCGGAGAAACGAAGTCTCCAACAGCTGCGGAGAAGTGGGCAAAAAACTTTTTATTACTTCTCCTCCGCACAGAAAAAAACGCTAAAAATTAAAAAAATTACAAAAATAACCAAGAAAACTCCGAAACGAGGAAAAAAAGGGGAGGAAAAAAGAAAAAAACTTGGGAGCAGGGCGAGCGGCCGGGGCAGAGTCGGGCGCGGCGGCCCCGCCGGTCTCCAGCGCGGCTCTGCGGCCGCCGCGCGCCGCGCGCACAAATACCCAGCGCGGGGCCGCGCGCCCGCCGCGCCGCAGCCAATCAGCGCCCGGCCCGCGGGGGCCGCGCCGCGGCCATTGGCTGAGCCGCGCCGAGGGGCGGGGCCGCGCTGCGCCGCGCAGCGCTGAGGGGCACGGCCCGCACGGGGCGGGACGGGCCGGGCGGCGGCGGCGGCGGCGGCGGCAGCGCCAGCGGCAGCGGCTGCGGCTGCGGCCCGCAGGCGGCCCCGCGGCTCCGTCCCCCCGCGGGTGGGTGCGGCGGGGGGCGGGACGCGCGGAGCGCGGGCGCTGCGCGGTTCCGTCCCGAGGGGGCGCCAGAGGCTCAGGAACGGCGCGCGCGGGGGGCGGGGGCGGGCGCGCCCCCTGAGCTCCCCCATCCCCATCCCGGCCCATTGGGACAGAGCGGGGGCGACCTCGGGGGGCTGCGGGTGGCCGAGCCCAGACATCCCGATATCGCTGCTGCGCTTCGGGTTTTTCTCCTTTTTTAACTTTCTTTTTTTTTTTTTTTTTTTTTTTTTTTTTTTTTTGGAGAGGGTGTCCGGCGCGCGTCCCTCCTCCCACCCCGCGCTGCGACATCCGCGCGTTTCCCGTTTATTCCTCCTTATTTCCTTATTCTCCGTCCCGGTGGCTCCGGCGCCGGACCGGGCTGCGGGACTCTTATCCCTGTTCCCCATCCCGGTTCCTGATCCCAATCCCGCATCCCGGCTCCCCATGCCAGTTCCTCATCCCGGTTCCTGATCCTGATGCCATATCCCGGTTCCCCATCCCGTTTTCCCTTCCCAGTTCCCCATCCCGGTCCCTCATTCTGGTTCCTGATCCCGGTTTCTCATCCTGACCCTGCATCCCGGTTCCTGATCCCGATCCGCCATCCCGGTCCCGCATCCCGGTTCCCCATCCTGGTCCCGCATTCTGGTTCCTGATCCCGGTTTCTCATCCCGGTCCCACTCCCGGTTCCTGATCCCCGTCCCGCATCCCGGTTTCTCATCCCGATCCCCCATCCCCTTTCCCCATCCCGGTCCCATATCCCGGTCCCGCATCCCGGCCCCGCATCCCGGTCTGGAGCCGTGCCCGGGGAAGGAACGGCCTCTTCCCTCCCCCTCTGCACAAAAATAAAAGTTTTCTCGAGTCGATCAAGTCTCGTCCTCGCAACGAAAGCCCGGCAGCTCCCGGGGTTATCTGCGGATAACTGCAGATATTTCTCTTTACAGATTTATGGGAATCGCGCCTTTGCAGCCGCCGGCGGCTTTCCCGCACGGCTCAGAGTGAAATCGGGAATTGCAATCCCCATCCCGGTGGGCGAGGAGGCAGATCCCGTTTTCCAGGCTCCGGGAGAAGGGGATTTGCAGGAGCTGCCCCTTCTCCCCGCGCTGCTCCGGCGCTTTTCTGGGCAGGAACCTCCGGGCGCTGCTCCTTTCCCAAATCCCGCAGCCCAGAATTTTTCATTGCAACTCCGAGCGTTAAAATCGGGAATTTCTCGAATCTGCTTTAATTTGCTGCGTTAATTTGCAGCTTTAATTTGCAGCCTTTGTGCGGCCGGACAATCCTCGGGGCAGAGGACGCCTCCCTGCCCTGTCGCGATTGTCGCCGTTACCCTGACCCGAGAGGGTTTCAAAGTATTAGAAAAAAAAATTTTAAATAAAAGACAAGGCAGCGGGGAAGGAGCTGTGAATAAAGGCGCTGGAAACCCTCTCCTTGGTTGTTTTTAGTTTTCCCTGAGGTTCTGGTGATGATTTTGGGTTGGGATTTTTGTTTTGTTTTGTTTTTGCTTGCAAAGTTTTTTTTTGGGAAGTAGTTTTGCTTTGGGTGAGTTTAAAGGTAAGTGGCTGTGCTCTGCTCAGAGCCTTTGTCTGCAGGAACAGGGGCTTTTCTCCAGGGGGATTTGGGATTTTTTTTTATTCCTGACACACCAAGGACGCTTTTCCCAGGGTTGTATTTATTTCCTTTGCTAAATATTCAATATTCCAGGAGAGGGCCGCTGAATTTTGCGTTATTATTTGAGGTGAAAAAGATAAATTTCCAGCAAACACTACAGGAGATAATCTGGATTATTTCCCCTGGGTAATCTCATCTCTAGGGTGGTGCATGCTGGAATTCAGCTCCTTAAATCTCATTTAATAAATACATTTATTGCAGAACACCCAAGCAAATGCAGGCAGGAGATTGTTCTGATCTCAACTGGGGCCAAAATCTGAACCAAACGTACCTGGAGAGGAACAAAACCCGGTGACAACAGATTGTCCCTGCTGCTGATTGGCAGAAAGAAGAGCAGGACAATTGGGGAGGGTCGTTGATGGAATGGAAAGGGACAGAATTAGGAGATTTTCCATCCTGCAAATCCATCTGCCTTCCCAGAGAGGCTGCTCGGAGCGAGGCGAGGGGCTTGACAAGTTTGAACAATAAACAAAAGCGAAAGGGGAAGGAGCTCTGCACTTATTGTGTGTGATTCGATAATTTTCTGGCTTATTATTTTTAATTATTGCTCGATGGGCTATTTGGACAAGGTGGACAAGCTGATTAATCACAGCCGGGTGGGAGCTGCCTTTAAAAGCTGCTGCTGTTTTCCCGTCAGGATGGAAGTTTTCTTTTTTCTTTTTTCTTTTTATTTTTTTTTATTCTGGAATTAACATTGTTTTATCCCAAGTGGCGAGCTCAGCGAGCAGGGAAGGTTCTTAGGGAGGATTAAAAACTCTTTTTGATGGCTTTTCCCTGCTCCTTGTGCTGAATCAAATCTCTGTTTTTTGGGGAATAATCTTTCCAAGCCTTACTGGAGGAGACAGGAATTTTTTGGGAGCAGGGGAGTGGGGGGAGGATGGAATTGGGGAAAATTTTCTGCCCAAATTTAAAACACGGCTGTGCTTCAGATGAATTGTGCTGAATAATTTGTTTGATGGATTTTTGATACCAAAACTGGATGGATTATTGATCCACGGCCCGAAATACAAAATTCCAGGATTTGGATTTATCCAGGAATGTCCAACGTTTTGGCAGCTCCATTAATTCATTAATTTGGCAGCTTAATTAATATTAAAATCCCCCTCATCATCAGTGAGATTTTATTAAATCCCAGAGCGGGGCTGCATCCCACAGAAATTCCCACATTTTGGCTTTTCCCTCTGAGCCTGGCCTTGCACAGAAAATTCTGATTTTCCCTGATTTTCCTCCATCCACTTTTTCCCAGCTGAGTCTCCACATTTTTGCCATCCCATGTGGAAAATTTTGGATTTTCCTCCTATCCCAAATCTCCCCCCTTTGGTGGATCCCAGGACACGAGGTCAGAGTGGAGCTCCTGATCCCATTTCCTATTCCAGCTGATCCAGTGCAATAAAAAAGGGAGATCAGGACCTGAAGGAGCCTTTAATTGGAAATTCATTAGAAATAATTTCCTTTAAATTTGTAATTTCGGCTCAGAATTCTTTGAGGTCAAATTGATTTTGTGAATTCAGCCGAGAATTCTTTTTGGGCTTGAATTAATTTTGTAATTTCAGCTCAGAATTCTTTAGGATTGAATTCATTTTGTAAATTCAGCTGAAAATTTCTTGGAATTGAATTAATTTTTCAAATTCAGCTCAAAATTCCTCGGGACTGGATTAATTTTGTAAATTCAGTTGAAAATTCTTTTGGGATTGAATTCATTTTGTCAAATCAGCTCAGAATTCTTTAGGATTGAATTCATTTTGTAAATTCAGCTGAAATTTCCTTGGGACTGCATTAATTTTATAAATTCAGCTGAAAATTCCTTGGGATTGAATTGAATTTTGTAAATTCAGCTGAAAATTCCTTGGGATTGAATTAATTTTGTAATTTCAGCTCAGAATTCTTTGGGGATTGAATTCATTTTGTAAATTCAGCTGAAAATTCCTTCAGATCGGATGAATTTTCTAAATTCAGCTCAGAATTCCTTGGGATTTTATGAATTTTTACAGTTCAGTTTCTCTGGCCTCTCAGGATAATAAAATCAGCCCTTGAGCTGGTGTGATTGAAACTTGGCAAATCCTGAAAAAATTGAAGAACAGGAATTTCCCCCTTTTTTTTTTAATATATAAAGTAACAGCAGCCTGAAAATTCCAAGGCAATACCTGAAATAAATTCATTTTTAATTTATGCCTAAAAACACCACGGAAAAGGATTCACTCTGGGGAAGGAAAATCTGGAATTTGGGGTGGGTTTCTTGCCATAGGAAAATATTTATTTATTGTTTAATTTTGTTATTTCATTATTCATTTAATAATGTCATTACTTATTTATTAATCTAATTAATATTTTTTTTTTTTTTGCTACAGGTTTTTTTTTTTTTTTTTTTGGCTCCAAGCTCTGCAGATTTTTGCCTACATGGAAAATTGATCCCTTTTATTTGAATCGGGATGGAAATTCCCTCCCTTAGAGTAAAAAAAAAAAAGAGAATTATTATGAATTTATTCTTATTTTTTCCCCTGAAAGCTCACCTTTAATTTCTGAAAATACTTTTGGATTTTCCGTGGAACTTTTGAATGTTGGTGTTCAGGGATCACCTTTATTTTCTACCCATTTAAATCCATTTTTTTCTTAGAAAACCGAGATACAGAAAAAAGGAAAAACACACTTCAGGGAATGCTGGAGACACAGGATCACCATCATCATTTACCTATTTTAATCCAATTTTTTTTTCCTTCTAAATAAGTAATAAAAGAGGGATAAAAAGAAATTTTTTCCATAGAAATGAGTGATATAGAAAAAAAGAATAATTCCCTGCAGGGAATGCTGGTGGCACAGGATCACCCTCACAATTTATTCACTTTTTTGATTTTTTTTTTTTAAATCAATGGGGGATACAGAGAAAAGGGAAAATATCCTGCTGGCATCATCATTTTCTACC
The DNA here is from genome assembly GCF_903797595.1 of Erithacus rubecula. Lineage (NCBI taxonomy): Eukaryota > Metazoa > Chordata > Aves > Passeriformes > Muscicapidae > Erithacus > Erithacus rubecula. The sequence continues at coordinate 10,406,066 of NC_136672.1, read as the reverse complement.
CTTTTTCTCCATTTTTCTTAGAAATCAGGGAATATCCCATCAATACCACTCAGTGAATCTCTTAGTGAGTTTCAAGAGAATTAAAATTTCATGATGAGCTACAAAACCTACTTAAAAATTAAAAAAAAAAAAAAATTATGCATCCCACTCTAAAACCCTGCTGGATTCGAATTATTTTTTTATCCCTTCATTTTCCCCCAAAATGAAAAAAACCAAAACCAAACCAGCTACCATTTCAAACCTGCATTTTCTCACCAATAATTCCAATTACAGAGCCCCCACCCCAGCACCAAATTTACAAGAAAAATCCATCAGAATTGGGCCAGGGAAAATAAAAAGTGCCATTCTCTCTACCTGTTTGTGCAGCTCCTGCCTGTTTATTTGGAAAAGGAAAGTTGTGGAAATCTCCTTGGAGGGTGGAATGTGGCCAGCACGTGTGGCTGGGAGCTACCTGAAGTCTGGGATTTAATGCTTTGCAGATGTCCCTGGGTCACCCATTTCCTCAAATTCAACAGAGAAATTGGAGTGAATTTCAAAAAAAAAAAAAAAAATTCAATATAAGAAAAAAAAAAAAAAAAGGAGGGTGTTGAGGTAGGGAAAGGAAAAAAGGTTTGGGACTTCTGGAACTTGTAAAAATTGTTTGTTTGGGTTGTTCCCTGCTGGTGATTTGAAAATTGGAGCTGCCAGGGGTGGGGTGGGGTGGGGGTGGGGGGAAGGGGGGTGATTTATTTGAAAAATACAAAAATTCTGTGCTGGGATCTCTCAGAGTTTGCTCAGGGTGGGGAGTTTATTGACACGGGGATTATTGATGGAAAAAACTCTGCAGGTTTTAATAAATAAACAGGGATTTGCTGGGGGACAGACACATTTAAAGCCAGGCTTAGGTAGGCAGGTCTAAAGCTGGGCCTGGCTGCCCTCTGGAAATCTGAATTTTAAACCAGGTCTAAGAATTTCCATCATTTTTGGGGGTTTTTGTTTTATTTCACCCTGAGGGTGATGAACCTGCCCAGCTCGGCTGAAATTTGGGGATTTTTGGAGATATTTTTGAGATTTTTTGTGATTTTTTGGGGATATTTTTGAGATTTTTGGGAATTTCTTTTGGGAATTTTTGGGGATTTAAATTTTTTTTTTTTTTTTTTTTTTTTTAATGGGATTCTTTTTTAATTCTGGGGATTTTGGGGGATTTTTTTTGGGATTTTTGGGGGGATTTTTAGGGAACTTTTTGGGGATTTTTTATTTTTGGAGAACTCTGAGGGATTTCTTAGTTTTGGGGAATTTTTGAGTTTGGTTTTTTTTTTTTTTTTTTTTTTTCGGGCATTTTTGCGGAGTTTGTTTGGAATTTTTTTTGGGGGATTGTTTGGGACTTTTTGGGAGCATTTTTTGGGATTTATTTTAATTATTTTTAATATATATTTTTAAAAATTATTACCTCTGTTAGGTGTGACTGTGTCTCTCCCTGGCCCAGGGACAGGCTGTGACCCTGCCAGTGGCTGCTGAACCTTTCCCAGCTGATTTTCTGGAGCATAAATTCAAATTCATCAACACAACTGCTCTTTAATACATTTATTTATTTGCTTTTAATTTTACAACGAGACCTTGCAGAAGAACACGATTTATTCCATTTTCCTTCACTGAAGTGACAAAAAAGCAGGGACAGCTTATGGTGAGAAGAAAAATAACACTCATTAAAAATTCAAATTGAGGCAGAAGAAGATAAAAACCCAGAAATGAGGATTTTACCTGTGACAGATTAGAAACACACTCTGGCCATTTAGCTTGGCAAAAATCAGATTTTTTTTTTTTTTTTTTTTGGTGAAAAAAATCTCATCCTGCTGCTAAGTGGGAAAAGTTTATTCTGAGCATAACACCCTCCAGCTCTCAGTTTTTTCATTTTTTTTCTTTTTTTTTCTTCCAGAGAAATGTTTGCTAAGTCTCAATAATAACACAGCAAGTCTCTGAGTGCCTGACAGAATATCACTGAATTTTCTGGAGGGAAAAAAACTGATTATAAATCTGGTTTCTGTGTGGAGTTCCATTTGCTGTCAGGCTCCAACTGCTCTTTATCCCAATCCTGGGCTCCCACAACATCCAAACCCATTTGGGGCTGGGAAGAACAGGAGGAAAACCCAGAATTCCCAAAATCCTGGTGACGTCCCTGCAGCCCTGGGGGGAATTAAAACACATCCTGGGTTGGTTTCACCAGTTTTTAATATGGAATTCCCAAAGCTGAGCTTGAGAAATTCGGGTTGGGGATTCTGCTGGCTGCACTCCTCCAGAATAAAGCTGGGTTTAAGGGGAATATTTTAGGGGGAAAAGGAATGTTTTAGTTTTAGGGTTTAAAGAGTATTTTAGTAGAGCACTCCTCTAAAATAAAACCAGATTTAAGGGGAATATTTTAAGGTTTAAGGAGTATTTTAGTGAAGCACTCCTCCAAAATAAAACTGGATTTAAGGGGAGTATTTTAGGGAGCAAAGGAATGTTTTAGGGGAGCACTCCTCTAAAGTAAAACTGGGTTTAAGAGGAATATTTTAGTGGAGCAAAGGAATATTTTAATGGAGCACTCCTCCAAAATAAAGTCGGGTTTAAGGGGAATATTTTAGGTTTTAAGGAATATTTTAGTGCAGCACTCCTTTAAAATAAAGCTGGGTTTAAGGGGAATAATTTAGTGGAGCAAAGGAATATTTTAGGGGAGCACTCCTCTAAACTAAAGCCAGGTTTAAGGCAAATATTTTAGGGTTTAAGGAGTATTTTAGTGGAGCACTCATCCACAATAAAACTGGGTTTAAGGGGAATATTTTAGGGAGCAAAGGGAAGGGAGAACGTACCTGGGTGCGGAGCGCGGCTGGAGGTTTAGTCCCGGCTCTAAGCTCGGTTTTGGAGAGAGATTTCCCGGGAATTCGGGGGGATGTGGGCAGGGAGGTGGGTTTGGAAGTGATGCTTTTAACCACGGGCCAGGTGCTCGCAGCCTGATCCCCCCCAGGCTGTCCCAGGTAGTTAAAATTCACCCAAATATTGATGGCAGTTCCCTCTGCTGCCAGCTCTTATCGGGCTTTGGCAGGGCCTGAAAGGAGCTATTGTTACCTGACAGGGGGAAAAAGAGGAGAAAAAGGAAAAAAAACAACAAAAAAAAAGCCCGGCAGAAGTTGAGAAACAAAAGAAAGGAGGATTTTTGGGATCAGCTCCTGGCTCTGGGATGGGACCCTGCTCCTGCCCCCAGCCCCAGGGCCTGGCACTGGGGAGTGTTTGCTCTTCAGACAAATTTGGGTTGGATTTGAAGATCTCTGAGCCTCCTTTTTGTGAGGCTGAGCTCGGCTCAGGCAGGTGTCACAGTGTGACTAAAAGGTTTGCCAATTTTAAATATTTATTTTTTTTTAGAGAGGATTTAGGAGTAAAGACAATGCAGGCTCAAAACTTAAAAAGGAAATACAAGAAGAAATTCATTAATAACACAAAAAATTATTAATAATTAGATTCCTAGATTATTTCCTCCTCCCTTTATTCCACATTTTTTACCAACCACATACAGAGAACACTTCAGTCAGTTATCCACTCAAATAATCATTTCAGTTCACTTAAGAGAGAAAAGTTCCTTTTTCAGCTTTAGACTTAGGGGGTGTCTTCACCTTCACAGTCTGCATCCGCCCAGGACCTACAGAACAATGAATTTTCCTCTCATTCCCACATTCCTTCCAGAGCCGTGTTATGGGTTATGATGCACACATGGGGTACCACTTTTAAAGGCAGGCTGCTGAAAAAAAAAATCCTCTTCCTCATCTTCTCTATCAAATGTCTCTGTTCATATTCCAATCCCAAAACAGAGAGCTCAATTTCCTGAGGCAAGGAAAGTCTTCATCTCAAGCACCCATCCTCCCCAAGTGTATTTCACAGTTTAAAGGAATTGTAGTGAAGTCACAATCCCCTCATAGCCCCACAAAAAAAAAGTTTTCAGCTACTCATCAGTTGCATCTTTTCGATCTCTTCCCATCAGGAACTTTATCTTCATTCCACTGACTTCTGTGGACTCCGTGTTTTATTCCTCCTCATTAAGGGGGTTCAGGAGATTAAGAATCTTATCCAGGCATTAAGAAGTTAAATTGTATCCAGATTGTTAAGAGGAAAGCAGGTGGGGTCAGGGGGGTCCATGTGGCCGGTGCTGGGGGGACCCCCGCTCCTCCTGAGGCCAGAAGCCAAAAGACCCCCCAGAACTTCACCCACTGTGATTTGTGACAGTGAAATAACTTTCCATTGGTTTCCCGAGCTGTCCATCACCAAACCAGCTCTCTGATTGGTGCCAGCAGCTCACAGGGGAAGCTCGCAGAGTCCCGCCCACTCCCCGGCCTCGTGGTGCTTACCCTGAGGGGAATCCACCCTCACCGAGGGGTGAAACCAGCACAGCCGGCTCTGGGATGGGGATGGCTTTGTGTGGGGTGGGTCTGAGCCGTGCCCCCTCCTCCCCGCTCCATTTCCTGCCAAATTTGACATGTGGGAGATTGAAGGGATCTGTTTTTCTGGTGATCTGGGGAGATTTGGTTAAAACCTGGTGAGAAAAAGAGCAGCTCCCCCATCCTCAGAGAATCCACAGGCTCCAGCATTACCCATGGGAAAGCAGGATTCTGTTTCCTACTGCACATGCAGCTCCTCCTGGGCTTTTATTTAATTATTCCCTTATCTGTCACCTTATCACTTGTCCTCAATTGGCTCCCAGACTGAGCAGAATCGGATATTTTATCTTTTTGGCATCAAATGCTGCAGGTTTGGTGTCCAAATCAAGTTATTTCCAAAAGATTCCACCCCCAAAAAGGTGAAAAGTGGGAGCTCTCCCCAGTGACCCGAAACTGCACAGCAACACCCACATTTTTTCTGTATGACTGGGGCAGGAGGGATAAATTTGGGGACAGGGGAAAAAAATACATAAAAATAGAAATCCCCTGTGAGAATCCAATCCAGTCCTACTGGTCTGGCAGCTTCTGGGAGAGACAATGGGGTGACCATGGAGTGTGGGAAGAGACCTCTGTGCCTGGGGAGGCTCTCCAGGGAAATTTTGGTGATTTTGGGGCTATTTTGGGGGGGTTTGGTGGGTTGGGGTGAGGAAGTTCTGCCCCACTGCTCCCAGCCACCATCAGCCAGGGATCTGTGCTGAGCCTGGCAATCCTCAGGGTTAATTTTGGGGTTGATTTGTGGCTCTGGGGGATGCTGAGAGCCCACAGGTGTCCCCAGGGTGGGGCTGGGTGTCCCCAGGAATCTCCTCAGCAGCAGCAGGGATTTGAGCAGAGCACGAGGGGTTCTCACCCAGCTCCCACCAAATCCATTTCTCCCATCCAGCAGTGATTAATTCCCAACATTTTGTGCCAGATCTGAGACCTTGACTGGGAAAACAGGAAAGGTCACGTTGAGCCACAAACAGAGCAAACAGAGCCCCGTGGGCTCTGGGGGGCTGGAGAGGATTCCCATGGGAGCAGAGGGTCCCAGGGAGGGGAGAGGCGTGGGAACCCTCGTGAGTTGTCAAACCAGGAGGGTTTGGGTGAGAAGAGGAGGCAGGGCTGGAAAAGAGGAGCAGAATTGTCCTTGTTTGTCCTGCAAGATCCTGGTTTTGAATCCCCTTGGCACAAGGAGGGCTGGGGGAGGGTTTGTGCTGTCCCACAGCTCTGCAGGGCACAGCAGGGGATCTCAGCCAGGATCAGAATCCATGGGGGTTTTTGGGTGTGCAAACAGAGCTTGGCTGAGGGGCCTTGCTGTGCCCTGGGGTGGGTTTTGAGTGGGGAAATGGGAAAAGGAATGGGGATTAGGAATGACTGCTGATCAGTAAGGAATGGCTGTGGATGGATGGGATGATGGGATGTGGGATAAGGAATGGCTGTGGATGGATGGATGGATGGATGGATGGATGGATGGATGGATGGATGGATGGATGGATGGATGGATGGGTGGATGGATGGATGGATGGATGGAATGATGGATAAGGAATGGGGATAAGGAATGGCTGTGGATGGATGAGGAATGGCTGTGGATGGAGGGATAGAGGGGTTAGGGATAAGGAATGGCTGTGGATCAATAAGGAATGGCTGTGGATGGATGGATGGATGGATGGATGGATGGATGGATGGATGGATGGATGGATGGATGGATGGATGGAATGATGGATAAGGAATGGGGATAAGGAATGGCTGTGGATGGAGGGATGGAGGGGTTAGAGATAAGGAATGGCTGTGGATGGGGGTTTCAGCAGTTTCACATCTCATTTTTGAGCACTACCAACTCCATCTACCCTGGGGCTCTGAGTGTCCATAAACCACTGAAAATTCCCTGAGGCCAAACCCACCAGAGGGCTCCTGCTGTCTGCAGCTCCTCAAAGCCAATCCCCTGGAGTTCAGGAGCTGCTGAAGACAAGGGAATGTCTTCACCCCATTGAAGGAATGAGGACAAAAAGAGGGAATTTCCATCCCTGACAATCAGAGCTCTCCAGAAAAGGCAAAATTCCCTGCAGGGAATGCTGGTGCCACAGGATCATCATAATTCTGTGTGTGGCACCTTTCAGGCTGGGCACCCAGCACAATTCTCAGCTCACCTTGGTTTTTTTGGGGGGGTCCTCAACAGAAAACAAAACTGCCCAGTGGGGAATGAGTTTGTACAGGAGGGTTTGTGTCACTCAAACTCAATTTTTTAAAAAAAACCCAGAAGCTCTGACCAAGCAGTTGGCGTTTCAGGACTGATTTTCCAAAGCTGCAGGAGCACAGCCTCTCCCTTGTTCCCCAGCTGTGGGTGGGAGCAGCTGGAGGTGGCTGATCTCTTGCTGGTGGCTCTGGCCAAGCCTTGGCTGTGGCCCAGCTCAGGAGAAGCCAAACCAGCAGGAAAAGTTCTCCAGCATCATCTTGTGCCATGCACAGCCCTTCCTCTTGCTGTGTTTGCTTTTCCCCGTGGGGATGGGCACCAGCAGTGGCTCTGAGCTGTGCTTTGCAGCCAGAGCCAAGCCAGGCTTGCCTGGGCTCAGCCTCCCAGGAGCTCCAAGCCCTGCTGCCCACCTGGGCTGGCTCTGCCTCTCTAAGTGGCCAGTCAGTCCCACAGGCTCCCAGCAGGAGCTTTCTGCCTGTTTGCATCATAAAATCCTGTTTGAAGTGTGGTTATGGGCAGCAAAGAGCCAGAGAGCAGCTGGAAAATCCACATCTCTGGTTTTTTTTTTTTTTTTTTTGGTTTTTTAGCATTTCTGCCTGGTCAGTGGCTGCCCTAGTGAGTCTGTTCCCCTGAGGAGGTTCCTCCTCCCCAAATCCAGCGTGGCACTGGGAGCTTTGGCCCAAGGAGAGCCTTGGGAAGCCAAGGGACAGGGACACAGCGTGGCTTTGGGTCCCTCAGGCTGCTCCCAGCTCTGTGTGTGCCTGAGCAGGGGATCCCAGCCTGGCCATCCCCCTCTCCACAATTCTCAATTCCCCAGTTCCAGCAGGGAATTTTCAGCACTGTGTGCATTCCCCTCTCCACAATTCTCAATTTCTCAATTCTAACAGGGAATTCCAGCCTGGGTATTCCCTTCTCCACAATTCTCAATTCCCCAATTCCGTCAGGGAATTCCAAAGTGTGCATTCCCTTCTCCAGAATTCTCAATTCCCCAATTCCAGTAGGGAATTCCAGCTTGGGCATTCCCTTCTCCATAATTTTCCATTTCCCAATTCCAGCAGGGAATCCCAGCCTTTTCCCAAAGGGCTCCAGAGCTCCAATCTCCAGGTTTGCTGCCCCAAAAGAGCCTCCAGCCCTCCCTGATCTGGCAGCAGAACCTGCCCACGATTCTTCCAGTGAAAATCAGCTTTTCCCCCAAAAGATGCCCAGTAGGGGCTGCCCCCACCCCACGGGAGGAGCAGGGGGGCTCTGCTGTGGGACCCCCCCAGCAGCCCCATCAATGGGGGGGATTGTCCTGTGGGGTTTTGCTCCAGCACTCAGCTCAGCAGCTCCATTCATCGGGGTCGGGGACACACAAATATTCCCTGGCATTCCTCTGCCGGGCTGGACAGAGCCCAAAAAGCACAAAAGGGCAAGGAGAGGAGGTGACAGAGCCATCCCTGCCTGGCCCAGGGGGTGTGCAATTCCTAGAATCCATGGGGTGGCACAGGGACAGGGCTGGAGGGGGCCCTGAGAAACTTTTCTGGAAGGAAACAGGGAAAACGTTGGAGGTGAAATGAGAAATCAGGGCTCAGATCCCTCCCAGCTGGAGAGGGGATGTGGAAGGGTGAAATCACCCCCAAATTTGGCTTTTCCAGCTTCTCCCTGGGGATCCCAGACCTCCAGGAGCACGGGCAGGAATGGGGGACACAAAAATTGTCCCAAACAGATCCTGGCTGCTCTGCCCTCACTAAGGGACAGCTCCAGCTCTGGGAGCTGGGAAAAGCCCTAATGCAGTCCCTGAGATCCTTCCCCAGCTTTCCCCCCATTAATTTGTATTTTCTCAATTGAAAAGTCTCAGAGAGAAAATCCCCTGGTGCACGTGGGAGTTTGCTGGGGGAATTTGGGATCTGCTTGGGAACAGGGAGCTCCAACCCAACTGGGAAAAGAGGAATTTGGGAAAACAGTTTGGAGTTTTGGGGATAACCAGAGCAAAGCCAGTGCTGGAGATCCCAAATCTGGGGAAACCTTGTGTGTGATCCAAGGTGGGGTTTGTTTTTGTGCTGGGATTTGGAAGTGAAGAATGAGAGGAATCCCTCTGGAATCCCACTCTGGGATCAGCCAGGGTTGGGGTGTTGGAGTCAGTGGGTTGGGGGATTCTCTGGGTCCTTCAGGGAGGAATCAAGGTGCAGGGATTGAATTAAAACCTTTGGATGGATTGAAGGATATTAAGCCACTCACACATAAAGTAGAATTTAAGTAGAAGTAAGTTAATAAGTTTTAGGGTGAGTTCTAATTCTTTTAGTAAGTGAAAAAGAGTTTTCTGGGGTTGTGTTGGACAGATATCTGGTATTTAAACTTAATACATTAACTGAAGTTACTTAAAAACTTACTTTAAATTGGCTGATTGACAAATCTGTGCTACTAAAAGCAAGCAAAGCAAAAGCAGAAGGACAACATAGAATTGAACTTCACATTTTCCTTTAAACTATTATCTAGCAAAAAATTTGCAATATTGCTGTTTCCCCCACTTTTTTTTTTTTTTTAAACACACTGAAGTTCACAATCTTCTGCAGATAAAACATAATGCAGCAATCAATACTTTAAATAATAGACATGCATTTTATAAAATTGGATAATCATCAAGCTTTAAAAACCAGTGTCATCACCTCAGGGTCTGCAAACAGCTGACAAGCCTTGATTAATGAATAATTAAATGTTCATTTTCTAGACTGGGGGTCCTCACACTGCCCAGGGCAGGAACATCCTTGGGGACACAGGGAATTTGGAGTTTGGATCTGGATTTTTGGGCATTCCTTCAGAACACCCACAGACAGCTTCCCCCTCCCCATCCTTTTCCTCATTCTCCCACTGAGGAATATCCAGAATTCCCTGTCCAAACCTTCTCCCCCTCCTCTTGTGGCTCTGCTCCCCAGGAACTCTCCAAAGGCTCCCCCCTATCAATTTTCCCTGCCATATGTTCTCATTAAAACATTTATTGTGCCCTTTATCTGTGGATTATTTGCCATCAATTAATAAAACGTGGGGTGAGCTTCAAATGAACATTCTCCCCCTCCCCACTTCCCTTCAATGAGGGAGAGGACAGAGAAATAGGGGGAAAAATAATTACCATGACAGATGGTGTTTTTTAACCTTTCTTTTGCCCAAACTGGGGAAAAAAAAGGCATTTTTCTTAGAATATTGCTGTTTTTCCTGATGAGTTGCAGCACTTGGAGAGCTAATCCTGAGCTTAGCTGAGCTCAGCCTGAATGTTTTGGGGTGTTAAGGGGGTGTGATGGCACTGGAGCAGGGGATTGCATCCCCCCTCTCCTCCAGGCACTGGGATGAGCAGGGAAAGCTGAAATATCCACTCCTGGAAGGAAAAAAATGTGGGATTGGCATCCAAAAAAAAAAAAAAAAAAAGTGGCTTTGGGGTTTTTTTAAAGAGTTCCTGAAGGGAGAGACCTCCCTGCTGTGGTGCATCCCATGGGGAACATCATCCCTGCTTTGGGGGCAGAGGGATGAGCCTGTCCTTCCCCACCTGGGGAGATCAGCAGCATCCCCTGGCTTTGCCCTGGTGTTATTTGGAATTTTGGGCTGCCCAGGGTGGCTGGTGGGGAGGAAAGGCAAACAGAACCTTCCCTGTGGATGCTCCAGCCTGGGACACCGTGTACCCTGTGGAGCAGGGATAAATAAACCCAGGGATCATTCACACCCAGGGGTTTCTTGGATAAACAGCTGTGGGGACTCTGCTGGGAAAGCCCTGCTGGGCTGGGAATTGGGGAGTTCAACCCTCCTGGATGTGCCCAGCCTTTGATTCCTCCCCAGGGCTGGATGTTTGCAGAGCTGGCCCTGCAGCACATGTTGACACTGAGGGAAGGTTTAAACTGGGCTTATCGTGGCTCTGACACCTCCCAGAGGCTTCCCTGCCTCAAAACCATGGAACTTCTGCCCCAGGCACTCCAGGAAACTCCAAGGAAAAAGCCAAACTCACAGATAAATTCATGGAAAAGCTCATTCAAGGCTTCTTCTAATTTTAAAACAACCCCCCTGCCCTCAGTTTTGTGGTCAGGTCTCTACTGGAAGATGAATGTGGAGGGGTGATTTGGGGTCAGGATTGGGGTCTGCCCATTGCTCCAGTTTGTCCCAGGAGCTCTGCTGGGACTGGAACAGCCCTGGGGAACAGAAAAAAAACTCATTTTTGGGTCGGGCATGCAGTGAGACTCATCTGGATGGGATCAAAATGGTCGCTCTGATGTCATAGTTTTGCTCCCCTGTTCACCCTTTTATTGATTTTAATGGGAATTGCCCCAGCTGACACTGCCAGGGTTGTTCCCATCTGGAAATGGGGTTTAACCACACCAGAAATGGGGTTTAACTCAGAACAGAAGTGGAGTTTAATCACATAAAAAATGGGGTTTAGCCCCACCAAAAATGGGGTTTAACCTACACCAAAAATGGGGTTTAACCTACACCAAAAATGGGGTTTAACCCACATCAAAAATGGGGTTTAACCTACACCACAAATAGGGTTTAACCACACCAAAAAATAGGGTTTAACCCACACCAGAAATGGGGTTTAACCTACACCAGAAATGGGGTTTAACCACACCAAAAATGAGGTTTAACCACACCAGAAATGGGGTTTAACCACACCAAAAATGGGGTTTAACCTACACCACAAATGGGGTTTAACCTACACCAAAAATGAGGTTTAACCACACCAGAAATGGGGTTTAACCACACCAAAAATGGGGTTTAACCTACACCACAAATGGGGTTTAACCCACACCACAAGTGGAGTTTAACCCAGCCACCCCCAGCCTTGCCTTTGAATAAAGCTCGTGCTAAATTGCACTGAACTAATTTAATTTTCTGCCTTGATTTTTATGAGCAACAATTAAAAAAAAAACCAACAAACCCCACAAAACAAAAAAACCAAACAACCCCAAAACCCAAACAGAAGGTAATTAGAACCCTTTGAAGGCTGAGATGTGGGGCTGGGATGTGACAGATTTTATCTGGCATCTGATACGAGCCTTATTCATTGTATTAAAAGTTTGCCAAGAGAGGCTTCACTGAAAATGACCCTGTGTTATCACAGGGAGTAATATCCTGCTTTTATCAGGTGGAAAAAATAAATAAAACCAGCTTCAGGAATAAATAAATAACACCGAGCAAACAGCGCTACCTGCGAGGAAAAGGTGATTAAAGGTGAAACTGGCACAGAAAGGGCCCCCAGATTTCTTGCATAACCTGAGTTGTGTTCTTATTCATTATCTTATGGAACAGGAATTTTGGAATTTGGCTCTTTCTGGCTTTGAAAAACTCGTTGCAAACATTTGGGTGATTTGAAAATTCCGTTTTCTCACCTTGAGCTTTCATCCTGTAAAAAAAAAAAAACAACAAAAAACCAAAAAAAACCACATTTGGGAGCCTTTTCCATTGGATCTCCATGGTGCTTTTCCCACCTGGAAATCCAGGTTTAAAATGTGATGGTGGAGGAGGGAATCCCCAAAATTGGAATTGCAGCGGCTCAGGGAGGGAAGGATCAGCTCTGAGAAAATGGAAAATGGGAATATTGCTCCATGCTCATCTGGGAAACAGAAATTCTCCTTCAACAGACATGAACAATCAGATTTTGGGCTTAAATATTTATCTCTAAAACTTTATAGCTAAAAAACCCTGGATTTAAAAAAAAAAGCTTTAATATTCGTTTTCTCAACGTTTTTCCATGAAAGGCAGAAACTTTTTCAGGGAAGTGAAACCAAACCCTCCAGATTTCTGCCCCAAACCAATCTGGAACAGCCATCCCAACAATGCAATCATCATTTTTTTTTTATTGGTGATTTCAATTTCTTTTTTTTTTCCCCCAACTTTTTTTTTTTTTTTTTTTGCTTGCTGTTTGTCAAGAACGATGCAAAAACAGCAGGCTGAAAAAAAAGCGAAAAAAAAAAATTAAAATCACCAATAAAAAATATATTTTAAAAAACAAGATTTTTTTTTTTAGCCATCCATGGTGGATTTTTCCTTTGGAAAGTGGCCACCCCAAGCACACACAGAGTTCTCTGTGAACCTCCAGGAGGGAGCAGGGCAGGAAAATCCCCGTGCTGGGATGGGATCCGTGGGGGGAGCTCAGCATTTCCAGCAGGTTCTGCTCTGCAGGGCCAGCTCCTCATTAGGGCTTCACCCCCTGCTCAGCCTTCTAAAGTTTCACCAGGGAACTTGTCCTGCCCCATTTCCTGAGCTCCCAGCCCAGAGTGATTCCAAGGGGAGGAAAGGACGAGTAATTTAATCATCTTTATTGGATTCTGGGCCGGGGAGGGGGCACAGCACCAGCAACCCTGTCCTCTCCTCCTCTCCTGATTTTCTCTTCCAAAGGAGATTTCACAGCAAAAAAAAAAAAAAAAAAGAAATATACTAAAAGATCAGACAGTGATGGGATTTTTATCCTGATTTATGGATTGTCTGGAGCAGGAGCTGTTGTTTTAGTCTCATGTCTGACTGACATGTTAATGACTAATTTGTGATTAAAATTTGTGATTTTTAATGCATTTGGTTGCAGGAAAGGGAATCCCATCCTTCCAAAGGGTGTTTGGGAGTGGGGTGAGAGGCTGGAGCAGAGTAAGGGGGGAAGGAAAATGTGAATTTTCCTTGCAAAAGGAATCCCATCCTTCCCAAGAGTGTTGGGAGTGGGGTGAGAGGCTGGTAGAGCTGGAACAGAATAAGTGGGGAAGGAAAATGTGGAATTTTAGAAATTGCTGGTGTTTTTTGGGAACCCAAGGAGGGCAGGAGTGTCCTGGGCTCTGCTCTGCCCAGATCCCACTTCCAGCCCTTCTGTGCCAAGGGGTAAAGCTAGAAGAGCAAAAATCGGGGAATTTTTAAAAATTAGTGATGATGAAGGAAAAAAAAAAAAAAAGCTTCATTCTATAGTAGTGGCTCAAAAATTTGATTGTTTTTCATATCCCTGCTGAGCAAAACTGATGTGAACACACTGAAGGGCACCAGAACTTTAATTTTCATGGGTGAGGACTCCTGCCCTGCCAGGACCTGCTGGTGCCAACTCTGCCCTGACACATTCCCAGTTTTTATTTAATTTAAATCACTGCTGACCCACTGATGCCAACAAAGCCAGGCTTTTCCAGCCTGGCCTTTCTCATCCTGCACACTCAGCTGTGACCTCACAGCTTCAGAGATATTAAACCAGGCTCAGTGGGGAGCAGGGGGGGAGCATCCCCCTTTAATTCAGATGAAATCAAACCCGGGATTTTTTTAATAAATCCATTTTATGGCTGGAACAATGGCAGGAGCAGTGAATATTTGGGACCTGGAGACCCCAGCTCTGCCTCCTCTCCCCGTGGGTTGCAGTTATTATTTTCCTGGCTATGAAAAGCTCCTGTGGAGGGTGGGAGGGGTTTATAAAATCACAAAAAAAAATTTTTTTATCACCTCCAAGTGGTTCCAGTTTTTTTCTCTCTCTCTGGGATGGGATGGTTTCCATGATGTTGCTAATGGGAGCTGTGGGGACAATTTGGGGACACTGCCTCAGCCCTGGTGGGGTTGGGGAGCAAAACATCTCCAGGATGTGAAATAACTTCCTAAAACTTCTCTCTTTTTGTTCCCTGAGGGAATTCTGCGCTCTGTGCCTGCAGCTGGAGGGGTCTGGGATGATGGGGTGGATTTTGGGGTTGAACATCCCAGCCAGGGGTTTAACAGCTGTTTTTTGGGGGGTTTATCAGCTGTTTTGGGGGTTTAGCAGCTGTTTTTGGGGGGGTTTAGCAGCTGTTTTGGGGGCTTTGCTGCATCTCCCCACGTGCAGGTGCAGAACCACCCTCTCTCATCCACCCTGCTGCTGAAAAGGAGGGAAAATGGGCTGGAAAATTCAATTTTTGGGGTCGGGGATGTGGGGCAGCGAATCACTGCAGGGTCTGCTCTGGAGGGGCGCCCTGGGTGAGGCTCTGGCAGGTTTGGGGGGCTCTGGGGGACACTTTATGGGAATGCTGAGGGGGATGTGCTTATCCCAGGGCAGATCCAGGGTCCTTCCCATCCTATCCCACTCCCACAGGGACCAGGGATGCTTCTGGATGAGCCTGAAAACCTCACAAAGCTGGAAAACCCCACAGTGATAGAAAACCAATATTAGAAAACCCCACAAAGCTTGAAAACCCCACAGTATCAGAAAAACCTCACAATGCTTGAAAACTATATTAGAAAACCTCATAATGTTAGAAAACTCATAATTTTAGAAAACCTCACACTGCTTAAAAACTTCACAGTGTTTGAAAACCCCACAAAGCTTAAAAACACCACAATGTCAGAAAACCAATGTTTGAAAAAACCTCACACTCTTGAAAACTTCACAATGTTAGAAAACCCCACAATACTTGAAAACTTCGCAAACCTTGAGAATTAAATTAAATTAAATCCAGAGAGTCTTTCCCCGTTCTTCATCTCTGCATTGAAGCGCTGCACAATTAAAATCTTTATTTTCCAGCCCTCTCCACACCTCACACTGTTATCCAGAAGCATCCCCTGAATTTTTTCTTTGTGATTTCGTGACTACAAAAAATGATTTTGCAGAGGAACTCTCCCAGCCCCGAGCCCTCCCGCTCCTGCAGGGGGAGGGATGAAGGTCACCATCCTCACCTCCCAGCTGAAAAATCAGAGTCATTATCACACCAGGCTGCCAGAGGCTGGGGAGGAAGGAGCTTTTTCAGAAGTCTCTGCCCACTAATTGATGGTGAGGAGTGGAAGGAAGGATGGAGGAAGAAAAAAAAAAAAAAAAAGAAAGAAAGAAAAAATTCCCTGCTCCATTTGCTGCAGGTTGGGCTGGGGTGGAGCAGGAGGGAAATCAGATCCAGCAGGGGCAGCGGCTCCTTCCAGCCATGAGCAAAAAGGTTTTCCAGCATCCTTAGGAGAGTGAAAAGCCCTAAAGGAGGAGAAGGATGGATGTGCAGCTCAAATTGTCCATCAGGGTACAACTGCAGCTTCCAGCTCCCCTGAGCCACATCAGGAGGTCCAGGAAGGTCAAAATTGTCCCCTAGAGAACAATTGCTGCTTCCAGCCCCTCCAGACCTCTCCAGGAGGTCCAAGAGGGTCAAAATTGTCCCCAAGGAGCAGATGCTTCTTCCAGCTCCTCTGAGACACATCAGGAGATTCAGAAGAGTCAAAATTGTCCCTCAGGGGAAAAATGCTGCTTTCAGCTCTTCTGAGCCCCTCCAGCAGATTCAGGAGGGTCAAAATTGTCCCTCAGGGGACAATTGCTGCTTTCAGCTCTTCTGAGCCACACCAGGAGGTCCAAGAAGGGCAAAGTTGTCCCCCAGGATCAGATGCTCACCCCTTGTCATGGCCAGGCTAGGGGTGCTGTGATAAACCCCATGGGGAAGGGGAGTTTAAAGCAGGAGCAGGTGGGAATTGTGTCTGCAGGATTTGGGCACAGCCAGGATTCACAGCAGGCTCAGCACAGCCCAGCCCTGGCCTTTCATGACCCCCAGCTGGAACAGGAGCAGCTTGGGACAGAGATTTCTCCTTCCCTTCAGCCCCTCTGGATTTTCTGTATCCTGTGATTCCCAGGAAAAGCTCAGTGCCAGCTGCTCCAGGTGACCCAGAGCAGGAATGAAGCCACTCAGGTGTCACTGCTGAGCAGCCCCGTGTCAGGACTTACAGCAGACAGGGGAATTTCGGGTTTCCCAATCACAACCCTGCAAAGCAAACAGACAATTCCTGCCATTCTCTAACCTCTCCCTAATCTCTCACTCTTCTCTGGCTTCCAGATCCAGCAGGAAACACAGCTGAGAGCTGAGTGACTTCTTCATCAGCTTTGATGAGCACTGCAATACCCATTCTGGAATTATCATCCCTTTACATTGGTAAGAAAAGGAAATAAAAACCCCAAAATGATATTTGGGGCTGAGAGGATGTGCCCAAATCACCTGGCCAAAATCAGGAACACTCCCTGAGACTGGAGCCCAGTTGCCTCCATGCCTGTCTCTAACCACCAGACGACCCACCCTGCGTGAGCAAACGGAATAAAATCTGAAAGAAAACAAAAATCTGGACTTGAAAAATGTGCTCTGCGCAGAACCAGAGTGTTCAGCGCCCAGAAAAAGGATGCAGTCCAACCTTTTACTTCCAGGCAAACATTTCAGAATGGACTTATAATGTAGCCTTTCATTTGGGTTTTATATGAAGGTTTGACTTGAACTTGTAATGAAGATGGAAAAACCCGAGGTTGCCGTGGCTCCTGGCACTCTGCCTAATGCACTCCAATCTTTTTCCCCTAATAAAGGAGATTTCTGAAACCCCCCTAGAAAAAGGGAAGAGTTAAAGACCCCATAAACCACTGTAGGACCAAGAATATGATTTCATGCAAAGCAAGTGGAGCATCAGGCAATTATGTTCATTTTTTTCTCCTCACCCATGAGGCCCAGAGCTCTGGGTGGTTCTCCTGATACCAAGCAGGAAAATTCCCAGGAGAAGAAAATCAAGTGGTGGGGACCAAATTCCCTTTTTTGGGATGTTCTCCTGCTGTTTGGAAATGCATCTGCCTTGCCATGGAGGAGGAAATTTGGGATGTTCCTGAGCCTTCAGCTCATCCAGCTGGGATGGCTCCTCCTGGGTTGTCACTGCCCACCCAGGGACGCCACATGTCACTGCCCACCCAGGGACGCCAAATGTCCCAGTCTGAGGTTTCTCCTGTGCCCTGAGATCTCCCCAGAGGGACATGAGGTGGTTCAAACCCTGGTTCTCTCTGAAGCAGCCATAGAGAGATTGCCAGAGATGGTTTTCTCTTGTTCCAGGGATTGTTTATTGTTTCTTATCTCAGGGATTTTGCCTGGCCAGCAGGGTCTGCTCAGCCTGGCATCCATGGTGGGATCTGCCTGCTGAAGGCAGGGCTGATCTTAGATAGTTTGTACTACATATTACATGTTTACAAATTTTCCCAATACAGTACAATTTTATTAAATGGTCCAGCCCTGACCCCATCCAATCTAAAAGTGCCAACGTGTCACCCAATATGGATGATAGGGAGAAGAAGGAGGAAAAGGTGTCCACCCCCCAAATTCTCCATCTTGGCCATGTGTCCCTTATCATAAACATTCCAAAAAGTCTATTTATCTATGTTCTAAAAGTCTAATTTGTACTTTACTAATTTTGGTTGCTTGTTTCTTTTCCCTCTGTGTTGGTAATTTCCCTCAGGGGTTGGAATTCAGTGCCTGAGACACCAGGGTCTCACTCAGGGTCTTTGAGTCCCTCACCAGGGGGGTTTTGAGACCCCCAAGGAGGCCAGGGGTACTCCCTGGGCTCCCACACTGGGTGGGATTCCAGCTCACTCCATCAGAATTTGGGATGGCTCGGGGTGCTGGTGCTGGGCAGGGGTGGTGCCTGTGGGGGGAGGAAGGTTTGAGGGCAATCCTGGACTGGAGATGGGTTTAGGAGGTGAATTATGGGCTGGCGTGGGAGATGGGTGGCTCTGAGCCCCAAGGGACACCTTGGATTGAGGGGATTTTGGGGTCTCTTCCACCCAAACCAAGCCATGAGGAATTGATGGTGGTGATTTGATGATGATGATTTGATGATGATGATGATTTGATGATGGTAATGATAGTGATTAGATGAAGATGATTTGATCATGATCTAATGATGATTTGGTGATGATGATTTGATTATGATGATGATGATGATGATTTGGTGATGATGATTTGATTATGATGATGATGATGATGATTTGATGATGATGATGACGACGATGATGGTTTGATGATGATGGTGATTTGATGATGATGATGATGACGATGATGGTTTGATGATGATGGTGTTTTGATGATGATGATGACGACGATGATGGTTTGATGATGATGGTGATTTGATGATGATGTCACAGGCAGAAAGCAGCTGTGGGGGGAGAAGAGGCACTTGGAGCCAACTCCTGGCCCTGACTGAGCCAGGATCCAGCAATTCTGCTCTTCAGCTCCTTCTCCTGCCTTCCTCACTCTTCATCCCTGGCAGCAGAGCAACCCTGGCTGTTCCATTGTCCTTTCCAGCATGGATTTGCTTCCTGGATTCAGGAGCTTTTGTAGCTTTTTCCCTTACAATTTCCTTGGAGATCGTGGTGGGACATGATTTGATCCAGGCAGAATTGGGCTTTGAGGTTTTCTCAGAGGAGCCTGCTGGAATTTTGGGGATGGATGGGCAGTGGGAACACTCAGAAATCACCAGGGATGGTTCAGAAATGGTTGTGATGTTCCTGTAGGTGGGAACCAGCACACAGAGATGTGATAAATCCCTGGAGTTCTCCTGGGCCTGGGGACAGCAGGGAAGTGCTGATGCTCTTGTTCTCCCCAGGCTTTTGGAGGATCCTTTCAAAGCCAGAGCTCCTTGGCTTTTCCAAGTGGTGGCTGCCTGCCAGCCCCATCTATTCCCAACATGTGGTTCTGATTTGAAAATGTCCAGATCTCAAAATCTTTAATCTTCTCACACCTCAGGATTTTTTGTTTTGGTTTGGTTTTGGGGAAGGCTGGACCATGTGCTGGGGATAATGGTTAAAAAGCAACACAGACAGTTTAACAGGGAAAAAAAAAAAAAAAAAAAAGAAGAAAGAGAAACTAGAATTATTTATATATATATAAAAATTCCAGCTGGCTCTTTTCTGCTCTCAAAGGTGCAGCGTGGAAATTCGGGGATGCTTTTGTTTGTCCCAGCTCTGTAATCCTTGATGAAACACTGGGAATTTAATGATGAAAAAGATCCTGACAGATCCCTCCAGATGACAAAAGATTAAATATTTTCAAGGCTGAAGAAAGTTGTCATCCCAGAGGTTCAAATCCAGTCCTGTTCTGATGTAAACTGGGAGGACTGGTTGCCATTCCTGGGCTGGATCAGCAGGACAGGAAAGTTTTCCTGGGGTTTGGGAGGGTCCCTGGATTTCTCCAGGAGTTTGGGAAGGTCACCTGATCTCACCAGGATTTGGGAAGGTCTCTGGATTTCTCCAGGGGTTTGGGAAGGTTCCTGGATCTCTCCTGGGGTTTGGAAGGTCCCTGGATCTCTCCTGGGGTTTGGGAAGTCCCTGGATCTCTCCTGGGGTTTGGAAGGTCCCTGGATCTCTCCTGGGGTTTGGGAGGACACCTGATCCCTGTCCTGCTGCTGCCTGGCCGATTTGGAGATGCTGAGAGAGGATAAATCATGAGATCATGGGATGGTTGGGTTGGAAGGGACCCTACAGCTCATCCAGATCCACAGGGACTTTCAGCTGGCCTTGGACACTCCAGGGCAGCCAGAGCTTCTCTGGAAAACTGTGCCAGCACCTCCCCACCCTCCCAGCCCAGAATATTCCACAATTCCCTGAGTTTATTGCTGTTTCCACCACCAGAGAGACCTGCTGGGCTCTCATCTCCCCGAGGCAGAGGTGACACGTCCATAACTTTGTGCTGACCTGGTACCTGAGGATTTTTTTTTTTCTTTCTTTTGCCAAAATGCTCAGAATGCTGCTATCCCCAAGCCTTTAACGCCACCTACCCCTGAGCATTCCCAGGGAAGGAGATCTCTCCTTATCTGGTGACTCAGACCCCGTGGATCAGCCTCCTGCCCAACCTCCAGTTTCACTTCAATTCGTTTGTTTTCCTTTTCTTTTCAACTTTATTTTTCTCTCCTCTGCAGTTCATTAGCATCTTCCCTTTCCTTGCTTGCTTTTTGCCCCCCTGGCTTTCTCCTGGAACCCAGAAGTATTTCACTGTGGGCTGCCAAATGATTTCTATCTCAGTGAAAAAGAACTTGCTATTTCCTGAAAACCTACCACTGTTTTCTCTCTCTCTTTCTCTGCCCCCCCTCAAGTCCTCTCTGAGTATTGACACCAATCCAGGTAACTTGATAAGAAGGCAAAGGAAACAAATGGATTTTGCTTGAAAAGGTGCATCAAGAAAGGCAGCAGGGTTTGGGAGCTTGGGGATTGTCTCTGCCCAGATCTGGCTTTGAATTTCCCCCAGTGACTAATTTTTGCAAGAGAGCAATGACAAAAGAAGAGGCTCTGTGGGATTTTTTTTTTTTGTTTTTTTTTGTTTGTTTGTTTGTTTGTTTTGTTTTTTAGACATTGTTTGGGAGAAAACTCTGGGGTGCCAGCACAGTTTGATGTGGTTTCTCTGCCAGCTAGGGGTGGCTTTAACCCAACCTCCTGCTCCCAGCACCCACCTACCCACCCCATAATATCCCAAAAAACCCACAGCCATGGCTGTTAATCCCAGTAAAACCCCCATTGTCTGAGCTGGGATGGGCACCAACCTCCTGTGGCTGCTGTTCCCAAAGTTCCTTCAGTGCCACGGGGATGTCACCGGGATAAAATCCACATTTTATTTTCCACGGGCTTATTTAAATGAACTGGAGCAAAAATGAGAATTGAAATATTCACTTAACGAGGCAATTCTTTTATTGGGCTGATTTTCCAATGCATTTTACCTTTCAGCACAGGGGAAGTCAGGCTTTTAAGGAGTTTATTTCTTTATGGTGCCTTCATTTCCGAAGGCTTCGCTGCGCTCCGGGGTCGATTTCTGTTTGGTTTGGGACTTGGAGATCCAAGCCTTTGAACAGAGCACTTGTGGGATTAGGAACTCTGTTTGTCAGCTGGGTTTTGGTGTTGCATAACTCACAAATATCCTCCAAGAAAATGGATGAGCTCGGGGTTTTTTCTTCACCCCTTCCCCCTCTCTTCGCTGTGATTTTTTATGGTCCGTGATTGGAAGCAAAAGGTCTGAAAGAGAGAGGAAATCAAGCCCGTCAATAAATGCTAAAAATATTTAGTGTGGCAGCCTCTGAATTTTCTTTTTTGTGAAACACTGATTAATATTCAGTGGTTGAAGGTTAATACCCCATTCATTTTATTCCCTTTACATCCTCTGCACAGCAGTCGCTGCTCCAATTTCGACTCCTAATTCATGCAAATCTGGTTCCAATCAGGATATTAGGAACTCACTGCATAAGCAGGGGGGGAGTTGAAGAAAAAGAAAAAGAAAAAAAAATCGGAGAAATCACCCAATTGTTAAACTTATCTTTGGGTGACAAGTCCAACACACAAACACAGACACCCCAAATCCACAGGCCTGTCAGTGCAGGGTGTTTATTGGGCATTTCTCTCCTTCCAAACACAGAAAACACCCATGGAGGAGTTTTTGGCAGGCTCAGCCACGAGTTTTTGTTTGGATACGGCAGCAGAAGTCTCTGGCCTGGCTTACAAAGGAGCTGGATGATAATAAAACCTCATGCTGAGCTTAAAACCCGAGGCTCAGTGCAGGGACTGGGTGATCCCAGCTCAGGTGAGGCTCTCCAGCCCAGCTTGGTGCACCAAACATAAGGTGTAAGAATAATGCAGGGAAAATGAGATTTGTTTCCTTTTCCCCTATTTTTTCCCCCCCACTTTTTTTAATGTGAGTGGAGAGCACTGTTATCTGTGGCTCCTGGGTTTTCCAGCCTCTTTGGAGGTTCTGTGTGGTCCTGGCAGGGTGTGGGAGCTCAGGTCCTGCAGGGAGGATCCCAGTGATCCCAGCTCCAGGATGCTCCTGTCCATCACCTCCCCTGGGAATGTTCTGGGTCCTGGGCAGAGCTGTGTGGGGACACTGCAGGGAGCAAACTGCCTCAATCCCAGGGGATTTACCTTGGGAAAGGTGCAGGAATCCCAGGTGGGAATGCCAAACCCTGCTGCCTGTGCCCCTGGGGTGATGTCCCTCAGCTCCTGCACGCCCAGGCTGGGCACTGATTCTGTGATTTTCCCCAAAATTGGGGTGTTGTGAGAGCCACAGTGGGGTCACCCATCCCCATCCGATGTGGTGGGGTGGGAATTCCCTGAGCACCTCTCCAAATTGGGGATGTGGACAGGAGGGTGGCTGTGCTGGGATTTGGATGGGATTGAAGGGATGAATGTTTTATGAGGAGGATGAGGAGGTCCTGGCACAGAATTCCCAGAGGAGCTGTGGCTGCTCCTGGATCCCTGGACGTGCCCAAGGCCAGGCTGGAGGTGTCCTGTGGCAGGCTGGGCTGGGTGATTTTTGGGGACTCCTTCCACCCCAGCATGCCCAGGGGGATGTGAGCTGCCCTGCAGGGTGGCTCCAGCTCTGCTCCTTCCTCCAGCAGCTGCTGCTCCTCATCCTCCTCAGGCCTGGGAGCGTTTCCCCCTCCGTGGTGACTCCAGCCCTGTCTGGCCAAAATGCAAAACTTCCCCACAGGGCACAAGTGGGCTGTGTTTTCCCGACCAGGGAACAGCGTTGGGCCCCTTTCATCACCTTTCTTTTGCACTTCTTTCAGAAGTGATTTAAATTGGAGGCAATGGCATTGAACCTCTGACACTCTGAATCACACACTCCAGTTCCAGCCTTTTTCTAGAGACACTTTGCCTGCAGCTCTTGTGGTTTGGGCTCTTTTTTTTCCCCCTCCCTCAGCATTTGTTCTTTCCACTCTGTTTGTGCCACCTCTGTGAAATTTCAGTTCATTATTATTATTTTTTTTTTAAATTTTTTTGCCTCGGTACAGGAGAAAGTGCTGGTGACTGCTCAGGGCTCCATTCCCAATTCCATTCCAAACCCAAGGCTCGCTTCCAACCCTTCCAAAAAACGTGCTGAGCCCTCATCCCCACCTCCATCACCCAGGAGAACACCCAGCAAACCCCAGACTGCTCAACAATATGTATGTCTATATTTATATATTAAATATTTCTATTTCTATTTCTATTTCTATTTCTATTTCTATTTCTATTTCTATTTCTATTTCTATTTCTATTTCTATTTCTATTTCTTTCTTATTTTTGTATTTATATTTACATTTATATATATATCTATATTTATATTCATATTATTTTTATTTGCATTATTTTTATTATTTTTATTTTTATTTTTATTTTTATTTTTATTTTTATTTTTATTTTTTAAATTTTTTTAAATATATTTTTTTTTTAGTTCTGCATGAACCAGACTAGAGCTGGGTGTGGCACCCCAAATCTTCCAGCCCAAATTCCCACAATTCCCTCTCTCCTCTACCTGCCATGGAAAAACAGGAAAAAGCACCAAATTATCTCAGCCACTGAAGCTCCCCAAAGCCACAGCACAGAATTGGAGACACAATTCCATTGGTTTTTCCTGCCCTGCAGCAGGAAAATTGGATTTGGTGCTGTGGGAGAAACGAGAAGGGAAAAATGGAAGGGGTGAGATTTCAAACTCTGCATTGTTATTATCCTCTTCCCATCCTGGAAAAAGACTCAGAAATAGAATATATTGAAATAGAATGTATTAAAATAGAATATATTAAAATAAATTACAAAAATAAAATAAACTCCAAACCCATTTTCCTGCAGGATGAAATTATCCTGAAGGGATGGCAGGAACAAAACCAGCTCTGGATGTTGTGACAAAAATCGGGATGAATTTGGGAATTTTAGTGTTTGGTGGGGTCGGGATGCAGCCAGAACTCAGGGATGAGTTTCCTTGGGATGCAGCTGTGGCTTGGCACGTCCCTCCTGGTGACAGGAGCTCTCCAGTGCTTGTTGCTTTTGTCCTGCTGAAAAACCCAACCCAAACCTCCAAAGGCAAGCCCAGGATTGATAATTGGAGCTGGGGTTGTCTCAGCCATGAATTTCCAGGGTGTTTGTGCAGAGGGAAGGATGTTCTTGTAGCTGGGAGATCAGTGTTGGTGTTGTTGGATCAATTCCCAGCGTTGGGAATGATGGGGAGGAGACCAAAGGGCTGAGAATGAGATGAAGAAAGGGAGAAAAATCCAAATTTTCTGGGAATCTTGGAACCTGTGTGGAAGAAAAAGGCGGAAAAATAGGGAATAAATACTGAAGGAGTTTATAAAGATAATAAAATACCAAATCTAGAAACTCGAGCTGGTTTAGGAAGGAAAAATTTCCTCCAGGAATTTCAAGGGAATGGAAATGGATCTCCACTGCTCCAACTCCTCCTGTTAACGTGCAATTATCCTTCAAAACTGAGAATTTAAAGTCGTTTTGGCAAGGCTGGCAAAGGGAACACAGGAGGGATTGAACCTTTACTTTACCCAGAGTTGTTTGTTTCTCTCTCCTGTGCTTCCATCGTTTCCCAGGCTGCAGATTCCTGATCCTGGACTGGCAAAATTCCCCACCTGCCTGTGACTGGAGCCTTTCCTTGTTTGCTCTTGGCTCTTTCCAAACAAAAGAGCTCCTTGCTCCTGCTGTCTCCGTGGGGATGCTTTGGGTTGGAGCTGTGCATGTCCAGGATTTAAACAGAACCTCAATTTTTGGAGTTTTTTTTGGGGAAGGAAGAATTGGAGGCAGTGAAAAGGTGGGAAATGGGACAGGGAATGTGAGATGGACCTCAGGGTGGTGCTGCCTTGTTTTTGGGTGCAGGGAAAAACAGTTTTGGGTTTCTCAGAAATTATAAAAATGATTCAACTCCTGCACAGTTTTCCTGTGAGAGCTGTGTGAGTGATATTTTGCAGAAAGAGTTTTTTGCAAAAATTTTTAAAATTTATTAAGAATAGTGATGGATTTTAGTTCTGGGGAACTGCAGCAGATTTTAGTTTTGTATTAGAAATAGTGCTTTGGTGATGGATTTTTTTTTTGCAAGGAAAATCAACAAATTTGGAACCTTCCCAGGGGGTATCCTCAGGTCTCCTGTATCTGTTTGTCCTCCTTTGCATGGGGCCCTGAAATGGACTACAGATACATCATTTTAAAAATTTTTAAAAATATTTTTCAGAAACGGGAACCAGGGAAAAGCAGCCTTGAAGTCTTGAGTTTCTCAGGCTTCACAGGGACAAGAAATTATGATTTTCCCCTCTCTCCTATAACCTAAAATGCAACACTGCTTTTGCTTGGGTGAGGCTGCTGCTGGGGCTGGTCCCCATTACCAATCCCACTGGAACAGATCCCAAATTCCCTGTGCATCCAAATTGGGGTCAAGCATCCCCCAGAGCTGCCAGCTCCTCACACAGCTTTGGGCAAAGGAATCAGCCCAGAGTGGAAACCCTCAGGAGGAGCAAATTCCTCTTCAGCCTTTCACTGAACTCCTGCCCCCATAAAATCCTGGCTGTGTGTTCCCACTGGAAGCACCTCCCTGAGGATCTGCCTGTGCTTTAGGCTCAGCCTGGGCCACACCTCTGGGCAAAGCACATGGAATTGCAAAGTTTCATTTATTTTTTTCTTTTTTTTTTTTCCCTCTTTTTCCTCCCCTTTCACGTCAAACCAGTTCTGATGCAAACTTTTCCCACCTGGCTGAGTCAGGCCTTCAAAAATATAAATAAATAGGGAAAGAAAAAGGGAAAAAAAAAAAAGAAATAGAGATCTTTTGAGAGCTATTTTTAAAGGTATGACACAGAGGAGGGTGAGACACTGGCTGTGCTCATGGGTGGGAGCAGGGCTGGCTCCTGTTCTTGTCCCTTGTTCTGGGGTGGGGCTGGGGGGTCAGGGGGGTCCTGGAGGGTTTTTGGGGTGGGATGTGGTGCTGCAGGGGGGGTTTGTGCCTCTGAGCATGGCTGGGAAGGGGGGCTGCAGATTAGGGGTGGTTTATTGGGGTGCTCACCCTGCTCTGGGAGGGGGATAATGGGATAATGGGATTTTGGGATTTGAGGATTTTGGGATTTGGGGATGGGATGAGTTTTTGGGATGGGATTTTGGGATGAGATTTTGGAATGGAATGGGATGGGGTCAATGGGATGGGATGGGATGGGATGGGATGGGATGGGATGGGATGGGATGGGATGGGATGGGATGGGATGGGATGGGATGGGATGGGATTTTGGGATGGGATTTTGGAATGAGATTTTTCAATGGAATAGGATGGGATCCATGGGATGGGATGGGATGGGATTTTGAGATGGGATAGGATCCATGGGATGGGATGGGATTTTGGGATGGGATTTTGGGATGGGATTTTAGGATGGGATTTTGGGATGGGATAATGGGATGTGGGATGTGCTGTATCCACAGGGCAGCTCTGTGCTCTGTGCTAGAGAACAGGGAGGGGAAGGACAAAACCTTGAGCTCTCCCTGTCCCCCAGCAGCTCCAACTAATAAATCTTCCAATAAATTTATGAAAGGCTTTCATAATGTAGGATAATGTGAAAGCTGCTAAAGATAGGATACAGAAACAAGATCTTAGGAATTCTAAAACATCCTCAATATCTTTTTTATGCCTTGTTTTCTGTTGCACAGAAATGACAGAGGAAAAAAATTCTGAACACCCACTTATCTGATCACACAGCTTCTTCACAAAAAATTGAGCCAAAACTAAAAAAAACCAAAAAACTATTTAAACATAAGGACAACTGGTTTTGCTGCTACAGAAATCTTGCCCATGCCTGGTATTCCACGAGATGCTCTGGCTGAATCTGCTGCTTCTCCAAGATGATGAATCCATTTGAGGAGTTTTTTTTTTTTTTGTCCCACAGCCGTGGTGCTCTCAGGCTGTGATCCCCCACCACGAGCAATGGAGGCTGGCCCTGTTTTTATGGGGACTCCCCACCGAGGCAGACGCCAGTTAAAAGGTTACAGCCCAGCTGTGAGGGATGTAGACAGGCTAACAGCTCCGTGCTGGGGTGACCTCATATCTCATATTTATTGACTGAATGTGGCTTGAACTAGTCACCACCAGTAAAATAAACCACAGCCCCGAGTGCTGCAGGAATATTCCATGGCACACACGCTCCCAGGTCCTCGTCACACTCCTGCTTTCACTCGGATTTACCAAAAAAAAAAAAAAATTAAAAAAAGAGGTAAAAGGCTCGTTACTAATCTAATTTCTTTTACAAGGTGGGTCCTGCACAAACCCTTTCAGTGCAGGGCTGGTTTTTGCTCTGAGGAGAGCTGGGGATCACTCTGGGTTTGCTCTGGTGGGGAGTGGGGAATGAAACCTTTGGATAATTTTTGTGACAAAGCTTGATTGGATTAGGATGGACATGTCAGGCTTTAACAAGATCTGGGTACAAGCAGCTTTTTTGTGTCCATGTTTTGCTGTCTCATGGATGAGTAATCCATGAAAAATCAGGAGGCTGCCCTAGGTCCTATCTCCCTAAAGAATTTTTTTGGTATAAAGTGATGAATTTTTTACTTCTGCTGTGAATTAAACCTGTTCAAGTTTTTGGTTTTGGAGCATCTCCACCTGAAGGGACAGCACCCAGCAGGGATGGGGGAAGATTAGGAAAAGCTTTTTCAGCTTTAGGCTGCATCTGTCCATATTCTTACATGTGTTTCAATCAGAATTTGTGGGAAATGCTGGAATATTGGCTTTAGCACCAGTGCCAGGTGCAGGATTCCAGCATTGGAATCCTCCTGGGCATGGAGGATTCCCCATCTGTGCTGGGATTTAGATGGGGATGTGGTTTAATGGTGGCCTTGGCAGTGCTGGGGCTTAGTTGGACTCCAGGTCTTGAAGTTTTTTTTCCAACTGAAATGATTTTATGATTTGTTTTCTGAGCTTTGAATGGTCTCTCCCCTTCAGCACAAAGTGGGAGAAAACCATGGCACAAACACTTGGAATGAGAGTTTGTGCTTCTGCTTCCACCAGGAAGGAGAAATTCCATTTGTCCCATGCCTGGCACCCCAAATCCTCTCAGAATCCCTGTCCTGGCACAGCCTCTGCCCTCCCCACCAGCCCTGGCTGCTCAGAGCCACGGGGGCTGTGGCACAGCCAGCATCACCTTCTCCATCCCCCAAAATCTCCATCCCCCAAAACCTCCATCCCCCAAAACCTCCATCCCCCAAAATCTCCATCCCCCAAAACCTCCATCCCCCAAAACCTCCATCCCCCAAAACCTCCATCCAGGTGCCCATTTCTCAATCCCTGGTGACACAAACCCCTCCAGGGTGCTGTGACCAGTCTGGTTTGTGATTTTTTTAGCTCAGAGCCAGCAGCAGATCCAGTGGGAGCCTGGACCATGAGGGAATCTGGGCTGGAAAATCTGCCACAAACCCAGCGTCACCTTCTCCATCCCCCAAAATCTCCATCCTCCAAAATCTCCATCCAGGTGCCCATTTCTCAATCCCTGGTGACCCAAACCCCTCCAGGGTGCTGTGACCAGTCTGGTTTGTGATTTTTTAGCTCAGGCAGATCCCCTGGGAGCCTGGGCTGGCAAAGCCTCTTCCTGGGATCACCTTTCTGGCCACAGCTCCTGTTCTGTGTTCCCCTTTGGAGATTTATACAGGAGGGGGTGTGGAAAGTGTTGGAAAAAAGAGGAGCTTGGCACGGGGATGGGATGCAGATGTTCCAGCTGTGAGCCTGTGCAGCTCTTTCTGATCTGTCCCAGCACAGAAATCTCTCATCTCACCCATTAATTTCCCAGCTAAACTCATTAAAGACACTCAGAATTCCAGGTCTGGATGAGAATGTTCAGGGATGTGCAGCAGTGGCACCTTGGCTGGTCAGAAATCATCTTGGCCCTGTCACCTAATTATTATCAGGTCAGTTATTTTTCCAAACTAATGTAGGGAGAGATAATGAAGAGCAAAGGAAGGAGAGGGAATTGTTAATGCTCTGTAGGATGATGATCCCTGCTTTGGGTTGGGGGGAGCCTTGCCAGCAGAGAGTGGAAAAATTGGATTTTTGGGACTGAAACATCCCCCTTCCCTCTCTTTTTTTTTGAGGCTGGAATGAATAAATGTGTGTCCTGCTGTCTGTGAGAATATTTGGGTGGGTGACCAAGGCTCCCAGAGGTTGCTGGGGTGGTTTTGGGCCGTGTCCTGGCTCTGCCAGGTCTTCAGCCACCCCTGGGCTGGGGCCACCACCCAGCCTGGGCTTTGGGGCCTGGACCACATTTCCCACCTGAGGCCATAAATCAGCGTGGGGCTGGATTAAAGCTCAGCTCAGACTCCCTGGCAGTTTTGCTGTTTGCACTGAACCTTGCCGAGATTTGGACGTGAGCTGGAGATTTATGGGTGTTTGCAGAGCCCAGGGTTCCAGGTCACAGCTTGGACCCAGGCATTTCCAGGCAATCCCTGCTGCCCTCGGCGTCCTTGGTGGCCCCAGGGCTCATCTCCCTTCAGAGTCTGCGTGGGAGGGGGTGAGAGGCTGGGTGAAAAACCCCAAAAATCCCATCCTGGGGCAATCCCCGTGTCAGGAAATTGGCTGGAATTCCCTGCTGGATGCAGCTGCCACCCTGCTGTCCCTGGTGCCCTGTTTGGAGTGAGGCTTTGAGAGGAAAACTCATCCAGGGTTCATCTCCCTTCAGAGTCACTTTGGGAGGGGTGAGATGCTGAGTAAAACAACCCAAAAACACTGGGAGAAACAACCCAGCAAACATGGGACTGCCCTTGGTGGGACTCTGTTGGAACAACCCTGTGTGTATCACAAGGGGAAAACAAAATTTGGGATGGAATTCAAGGTTTATTTTCCATTTCTGATCCCAAAACGTGCAAAGAGAAGTCGTAAAACCCCCAAAACATCAAATAACTGGGTTGTGATGGTGCTGAGATGAAGCAGGGGAATATCCCCCAAAAATCCCATCCCAGAGCAATCCCTGTGTCAGGAAATTGGCTGGAATTCCCTGTTGGATGCAGCTGCCACCCTGCTGTCCCTGGTGCCAGCCCATGGACACATCCCTACGTGCACAGGCACACGTGTTCCCACCCTCTGGAATTGGAACTGGAGCCAGAACAATATGGCTGTAAAAAATAATGAAAAGCCATCATAAAAAAATAATAATAATCATAAAAAAAATGTGGAAAAGTAATTATTTATTTATACCTTGGGAGCTAGGAATAATACACCTGTTTGGTGGGGATGGCTGGCACAAAGCTGGCATTGCAGAGTGGTACTTAATAATTTTTTACCACACTTTATAGGCTCTTTCCTGCAATTAATGCTAAATAAAATCAACATTTCTCCAACGGGTGTTTCTGGCTCTCATTAACTCCCTTCTTGCCATTCAGCATCTCTTTCCTTCTTGATATCTTTTCTTTTTTTCTGTTGCTGTTTTACATTTTTCTTTGCTCTTCTCCTCTCATGAACTCTGCTGGCAGCTTCAAAGAGCAGGGCCTGGTTTTAATTGAATTAACAGAGATTGGGTGCAGGATTGTTCCTTCTCCAGGTGGAACCCAAGGGCAGGATGAATCCTGAGCCACGAGCAGGGCAGGCAGCAGCTGAAAGGGCAACAAAGCAGCTTGGACCAAAAACAAACCTGAGGTAGAAAGAGGAACTTTGCCCATCTCCTAATGAATAATTTCAAAAACAATAACAAATTGCTGTGTTTGGTCTGGCCAGCTCCACGCTGCTCTCAGATCTCAGTCAGCCTTTCTGGACATCACCCCATGGTTAAAGCACTGCTCTTTGTCCATAGGTTTGGGAGAAATTTGGTTTATCCCCACCAGAAGGTGAGACAGGCTCCACCATCACCTTCCTTCCTTTTTCTCTTCTGCCTCCCCAGCAGAAAGTCACGTTGGCATCGAGTTCCTGCCAGGAAATGTTGTAAACCCCTGTGAATCCCTATGGTGAGCAAGGAAAAGGCAACTTCCATTCTCACTTTGCTTTCCTCACACCAAATCCCAACTCTTCTCCGAGCTGAAGAAGCTGGAAAATCTGGGAGAAAGCAATCCTTGCTGGGAACATCTCATTTTTGGAGAAAGCTGTGGTGCCTGCCCACGAGCCCACGTGCAAATCCTAAATTGAGTGCCCCGTGTGCTGTGCCACGTGTGGAGCAGCCTCATTCCTCATGGGAAACTTCTGGAACAAATGAGCAGCTCCTGGTGATGCCATCACCCCTGGGAGCAGCAGCCAGGGCTGGGGATGTGTTTGGATTGTGTAACCTGCTGGCAAAGGTGTGAGCTGCATCCTGCTCCAGGTTTAGGTCCAGATCATCATTTAGTCACCCAGCTCTGGGTAATTCCTTTGGAATGTTGGTGTTTAA
This sequence comes from Erithacus rubecula, assembly GCF_903797595.1. Lineage (NCBI taxonomy): Eukaryota > Metazoa > Chordata > Aves > Passeriformes > Muscicapidae > Erithacus > Erithacus rubecula. The sequence goes on along the minus strand of NC_136672.1, from coordinate 10,374,632 downwards.
TCACATTTTGTCCTCAGCTGAGTCCATCCTTTTTAATTTATCACTGGCAAAGGCTTAGCAGAAAGACTTGGAGCAGCTTTTTTTGAGCAGCTGCCAGTTCCTGGGGGTGCTCAAACCTTCTCTTTCCAAATTTATAAATTCTCAAGTTGGTGGTCTAGGTCTAACTCAGCCTGAGCCCATAAAAATGCCACTGTCACCAAATGCTTCCAAACAGTGACAGAGCCCTGAAGAAATTCCCTTCTTGACATGGTGACAGAGACTCAGAAAAGCTGGAAAGCTCCAGATTTTTTGTCCAGATGAGATGTCCCACTAATCTTTGAGGGTGTCACACCTGAGTCCCCCAAGGGATGAGTGGCTGGAGATCCATCCAGAGCTCTCAGACCATTGGGAATTGTGGAATTTTCAAGACCTCAAAGACCATCAAGTCCAACCATCAAATGCTTTTCCAACCCTAAAAAAAGTTTTTAGCAACTTGATTTAAACCACTCCCTCTGATGCACGTCAGTTAAAAACCTGAACATGACATAGAGCAACCCAGTAAGAGGCCACAACAAACTGCTTTATACTGGTTTATACTGATTTCTACAGATTTATAGTGCTTTATATACTGATTTATACAGATTTATACTGGTTAACACTGGTTTATATGGGGTTATACTGATTTATACAGATTTATAGTGGTTTATATACTGATTTATACTGGTTTATACTGATTAATACTGTTTTATACTGATTTATACAGATTTATACTGGTTTATACCGGTTTATACTGATTTATACAGATTTATAGTGGTTTATACTGGTTTATATTGGTTTATACTGATTTATAGTGGTTTATACTGGTTTATATTGGTTTATACTGATTTATACTGTTTTATACTGATTTATATTGGTTTATACTGATTTATACGGGTTTATACTGATTTATACAGATTTATACTGATTTATATAGATTTATACAGATTTATACTGGTTTATAGTGATTTATACTGGTTTATACTGATTAATACTGGTTTATACTGATTTATACTGATTTATACTGGTTTATAGTGATTTATAGTGGTTTATACTGATTTATAGTGGTTTATACAGATTTATACTGGTTTATAGTGATTTATAGTGGTTTTTACTGATTTATACTGGTTTATAGTGATTTATAGTGGTTTATACTAATTTATACAGATTTATACTGGTTTATACTGATTTATAGTGGTTTATACTGATTTATACTGGTTTATACTGATTTATACTGGTTAATACTGGTTTATACTGATTTATACTGGTTAATACTGGTTTATACTGGTTTATACTGGTTTATAGTGATTTATACTGGTTTACACTGGTTCATACTGGTTCGTCCTGGTTAGAGGGGCAGTTTTATGGCCAGCCTGGCAGCCTGTTCAGTGCCCAGTGCTGAGGGCACCATGGCAGCTCTCTGGGACTGTTTTTGGGATAAGTTGATTTTCAGGTGATATTCCCATGGCCTCATGGTGGGTGTTTCTGCAGATGAACTCATGGAGTGCAGCACCATCAGCACCAGCAGAGACAATTCCCTGAGGCTCTGCTGGCATCACCCAGGGATTGTCCCAGCTCAAGTCCCCACACGTCCAGCGTGGCTCAGGTGTTACTCACCCTGTTTGTTTTATTTTTCCTGGGGTTCAGAGCCGGCTGTGCCAGCTCCCAAATCCATCTGAGCAGCACGGAGTGGATTTCCCATGGGTTTGATGTGTCAGGTCATGGAAGAGCTTCCCAAGGGCTGGATTTAGGGTTGGCCACACCTGCCTTGCACTGGTTGGGTTTGTTGGGGTGTGAATCCCAACAGCCAGAGCTGTTCCATCCATGAGGAGCCAAATCCATGGATGGAGACTCCTGGCAGCCTGTGGGTTCACAAGGAACAGTCCTGACAGCTGGCTGGGCTCTGCCATCCCAAAATCCCAAAATCCCAAAATCCCAAAATCCCAAAATCCCAAAATCCCATCCCATCCTTTCAACCACCACAGGCTTGGAGCTGACTCTTCCATGAAATATTCCTGGAGGGAAGGCACCCTTTGCACAATACCTTTGGCCAGGAATATTTTCTTTTCCATAGAAAATTGGTCTCTCCAACAAAATAATTTTTTGCTTTTTCCATTGCTGCTGCTTCCAGCAGCATAAATAGGAATGGATCTTTTTAGGTTCTTCTTCTTTAGTTTCTTATTTGGTGGAATGACAGAAGAAAATTGTAAAGAGATCAAAGCATCTGGGAAAATTTTCACTTGTTAAAAAAAAAAAAAAAAAAGCAATTTGGAAGGACTTTTCCAAGAGAATATGGGAAAATGGAATATCTGCTCCACCTGGAAAGGAATTGCCTCTTTAATTGATGAGAGGCAGAAAGGAAACTCTTCTTGTTTAAACTCAGCCCAAACCTGCAGCTCATAAACTTCTTGTCAGTCCCAGGCTTGTGGTTCCCTTTATTTGCTTTTCATCTTCATATCTGGTTTTTATCCCATTTTTGTCATTCCAAAATCCTTTTCTGTCTCAAATCTTGGGTCGTCTTGCATCCAGAATCTGTTTTCTTGCACCAAAATATCCCAAAATTATTTGGGTATTTCAGAGGCTGCAGCTTTTTCTGCAGGATCTGCTCCAGGTCAGGCAGAATTTTGGGCAGATCCAAGTTGGAATTGCTCATTTCCAGGTCAGATATCTCAGAAAATCCAGACAAAAAACCCACAGCCTTCACAAGACGATGAGGACAATTCCACATAGGATCTCAGAGGTGGGAAAAAAAAAAACTGCCGTTTTTCCTTTTAATCGATATTTTTAACTCTGCCTTTCCAAAAAAAAAAAAAAAAAAAAAAAAAAGAAAGTAGGGATGAGACAGATATTAAAAACCCTACCTACGTCAGCCAGGAGCTTTCTCCTAATCAACCCATCCAGCTGGAATTCCCGGGGGCAGGGAAGGAGCCTGTGGGAACAGGTTGGGACAGAGAGGAGCTGCCACCCAACCACAGGGCTGGAAAAACGCCCTGGAGAAACACCTCCTGTGGGACCCAGAGGGGTGGAAATGCTCATTCCATGAAAATCCCCCTCCTCACCTCCACAGGCTCCTCATCCCGACCCACCCCCGGCGCCAAATTCCCGCTTGAAAACGGGATCGGGAATTTCCGCTCCGTGACAAACTTTATAATAAATAATTTCAGAAATCATAAATAGCAGCAGGATTTGATCACCGGAGCTCAGGACTCGCTGGAGTTTAAGGTGTGGAAAAGTGGATTTTTTTGGATGCTGCATCCTTTAACCCCCTGTCTTTGCCATAACTCAATTATCGCTCACAAGAACTTTTATTGAGAAAAACCCCCAATTATAATAAATCCACTTCAGTGTTTTCCATAAAGTTGGCCAATAACTAAGCAGAGAGCAGGGAAAAAAAAGGTAGATATTGAATACTTAGTAAAACTTGGCGAGAAATGACCTTTTATTGTCAACTTTTTTTTTTCCTTTTTTTTTTTTTTTTTTCCATGCCCAACTTGGCTGCTTGGGACAAACTCCGTGCCAAGTTTCTCTCGTGTGTTCTTTTCCTATGTGTTAAAAACACTTCAAAATCTGCCCCCCAAAGGCTTCTGGGGAGGTTTTGCATGGAGGAGCCTGGATTTGAGAGTGAAGACGATGGAGTTTTGTGGATATTTATGGGAGATTTATTATTTGCTCTTTTTTAATGTTTTTTTTTTCATCCCCCAGAGCCACGAGATGTTAACATAAACTCCTCTGGCAGCTTGGAAAGGCACCAGGAATGACCTTGGGAATGGTTCTGGCTCCACTTGGTGCCACCCTCAGCTCTGTGTGGGCACAGCCCTGTCCAGACCTTTTAATCTCAAAAAAACCCAAAAAACCAAAAAAAACAAACCCCCAAACCCATAATTTTAAGTGCAAAAATCACCCCCCAAACCAGTTTTTCTCATCTGTGTCACCCAGCCATCACTTTGGTGATGTTTGAATTGTGACAAAATAAATCTGCTTCTCTCCTCATGTTTTAAAGGTGATTTCTCTTGGATTCCCTCAATAAAAGCAAAGCTTTGCATTGAATACAAAGACCAAGTCTTGTTGATTTTCTTTTTTGTAATAATTTCCTTTTAAAAAGGAAAAAAAAAGGAATTTAAAAGTCTTATCAACTCTTCAGTTGTGTACTTTCAGTTTGCACTGCTCTGCATTTGCCTCAAAGATGTTTAATTTATCTCTCTTTTTTAATATTTAATTTCATTTTCTCTGAAGTTTTTGGGGTGAGCTGCCATGGTGATACCAACACTCCTAAAATATTGCAGGCTCAAAGACAACACTTAAGTGAGGGCAAGTCTGGCCCAGCTTTTATTTCCTTTTTGCATTTTATCCTATAAAAAAAGCAAAACTTTCAGACTCCCTGATGCTACAGCTGCTCATAAATACATTTAATTTTATTCTGCAGCAGCACATGAATGCAGCCACAACACAGAAGCATCAGCTCTCATTTTGAACTGAATGAAACGTTAAAAAATGAATTTAAAGTGCAATTTCCACATGCTGCCCAGTTTTTTTCTCAGCATCATTGTAAATTAAAAGTTTTAGTGCCAAGCTCGGGGTGGGATGGAGATTCAACCAGGATTTTGGATTTTTCCAGATCCCTCAAGCCTGATTCTCAGATTTCCAGGTGATTTGAGCAGTGAGAGAACACAGCAACAATCTCTTGCTTGGTGGAAGAAAGAGCAATTTATTGAAGGAATCCATGGTTTTAAATAAGACATGAATAAATAAAACGTGGTTTTAAATAAGACATGAATAAATAAAACATGGCTTTAAATAAGACAGTTCATTGGTCAGAGAAACAGACACCTCTTCTCACTGGATTTCCTATGGATCCAGCAGGTGTTTATCTCAATTATGATTTTTTTCTCTTGTGTTTACAGTAGAGAAAAAAATCTGTAACATGGGAAAAATTCTGGTTGGAGCTGAGAAAGTTTCAGGGCCTGAGGAAAAGACTGAGAAGATGAAGAAGAAGAAAGAAGAAGGCCTGGCTAGGCCTTGAGCAGTGCCCACATTTTGAGGGTGTCACCTGGCAAGAGTGAAAACAAATCACCAAAATCTCTTCCCAATGGATCCTTCCCTGTCCCCAATTCAGGAATTACCCCCAAAATCCCAGTCTGAAGGATTTCTACTGGAATTAGAGCAGCACCTCCAGCCCTGCCTTGCTCTTCCAGGCCTGACCTTTCCCAATCTCCATTTCCTGACCAGCACTCCAAAGAAAACAGAGCAGCTCCTTGGTATTCCACAAAAATCTGCTCCCAACTTGTCAAAACAGCCCCCACACCATCAGCTGCCGGGGACCAGACCTCTGCAGAGGTTTCCAGAGCAATTAGTCCCGTTTGGAATTATCTTTAATTGGCGTGTGTGAGCTGCAGGGACGTTTCTCTGCTCACCCCGTGATTAAGAGTCACCCCCTAATTATGGGGTGACACTGGGGGTGACACTCAGAGGGGCCATCAATAATGGGGGGGCACTTTGGGGTGTAAATTTGGGAGGGGATTTAATTTAATTACCTGGCCAGATGTTTTAATCTCAGCTCCTCGTCCCCTCCTCCCTGCCTGTGAACTCTCCTGAGATGTAAAAATCCCTTTATACAATTTAGACTGAATTTGCTGATTTTTTTTTTTTTTTTTCAGGACTTGAAGATCTTTTTGGTACCAGGGAGGTGATTCAGTTAAGCATTTAATTTTTAGTGAATTTAATTTCTTTTTAGGTAATTTAATTACCTCACCAGATGTTTTAATCTCAGCTCCTCATCCCCTCCCCTGCCTGCAAAATATCCCGAGATTTAAAAGTCCCTTTATACAATTTAGAGCGAATTTGTTGAAAAAAAATTTTTTTTTTTTTTCAGGACTTGAACATCCTTTTGCTACCAGAGAAATGATTCAGGTAAAAATTAAATTTTTTGTGAATTTAATTACTTTAATTACTCCTCCCCTATCTGCTAACCCTGCATGGTAGAGTTTTTTGAGACTAAAATATTAATTTATAAAATTTAGAGTAAATTTGTTGATTTTTTTTTTTTTAATTTAACGTCTTTTTGCCATTGGGGAGATCATCCAAATACACTTTTAAACATTTTAATGAATTTAATTACCTCACCAGATGTTTTAGTCTCATCTCTTCATCCTCTCCCCCGCCTGCAAATGCATTGGTGGAATTTTTTGAGATTAAAAAGCCTTTAGAATTTGGAGAGCTTGTTGAGCTTTGCTTTTATTTTTGCAGGAATTGACCATCCTTTTGCCATCTGAGAGTTTATCCAGGTAAACTTTAAAATATTTTAGTGAATTTATTATCTGACCAGGTATTTTAATCCCATTTTGTGGCCCCCTCCCCTGCCTGCAAATCCTGAACTGATGGAGATTAAAAAGTTGTTTTATACAACAGAGTGAATTTATTGAGTTTTGCTTTTTTTTTTTTTCCTTTTTTTTTTGCAGGAATTGAGCATCCTTCTGCCATCAGGGAGATGATACTGGTTGATCTGGGAATTTTCTGGTGGGATTGCACTGCATGAGAATGAGCAGGGGGGGGTCAGGGGGGTGCAAGACTGGCGAGGGGGAGCTGAGCTGGTGTGAAACGCCCCCAGCCCCATGGCAGCTGCCAGCTCCTCTCAGGAGCATCCCCCATGCTCCAGCAGATTTTCCAGGCTTTATTTTTATTTTTTTATTTTTTTTTTCACACTGACCCAATGTTCCTGCTGGCACAAAGCCTTGGGAGAGCTGCTAAAAGTGGCGACTGATCTGCTGCAGATTTGAGGGAGAAAGAAAATGTTTGTGCATCCAGGAGAGGGGAAAGCAGGGAATGAACAGGGAATTAACTCTGCAGATCCAACTTCCAGCAGGGAAGGGACCTGGCAGCACTGGGAGAGCTTCTCTGTCATTCCTGGATTTGGGGGTGCCACATCTTGAGCATGGAACAATTAATTTTTGACAGCTCAACCCCAAAGCAGGGGAGGCTCGGACTGTTCTTTGTCACTGCTCCACTTGGATGGGGTTTATTTTCAATTTCAATATTTCAGTTTATCCCATTCTCAGCCACTTTTATTCCCTTCTCTCCCTGCCTGTTCCCTGCTTTTCCAGGCAGGGATGGGACAAGCCAAGCAAACAACCAAACAAAGCTGTTTAGAAAAAAAAGTTCAGCACGTGGAGAGGAGCCCAAGTTTCCATGTAGAGCCCTGAACGGGACAAGAGTGACGTGAAGCACATGGAAAAGATGGAAAATGTGGAATAAGCCATAAAATTATAAATAAAACAAATACAATAAAACGGGAATGCAGTTTTAGCCCTAATGATTTGTGTTCCTAGTAACCCAAGCCTGCCCTACCTTTGGAAAATGGTGTGTTTTTCCAAGGGGAGCTGCCTGCAGGTACTGTGTGCTGGAGCTTGGCTCAGGGAAGGGCTGGAGCATTCCCAGGAAAGCTGCCCCTGCTCCAGCCCTTCCTCTGACACTGACTCCCATCGTGATGTCAGGAAAAATCACTTCATCAAGCTGTGCTTGGGCTTAGGGCAGGAATTATGGCCAGGAATGAATCCTGGCTTGTTCTGGGGAGGGACATTTGCCAGAGGGGTGATCCAGGAGGGTTTGGATTTTCCCTGGATTTTCTTGGTTGCTCCCTGAGTGTGTTCTCCCTGTGATTCTGGGGGTGCTGGTGGGGTGGGGATTCCAGGTTGTCACTGCCATGAGCACTGGGTTTCATATTTTGGGGTGGCCTGCACATCACTACTTCTGTCAAGCAGAGGTTTCTTAACAACTCCAACATCTTTCCAATTCCAGGAAGGAATCCACAAAATCTAACTCTGAAAAGGAAATAAAAATAAAATTCTTGTCTGCTTTTCAACAAGGAGACCTCGATGATCTTAAAGGGCTTCTCCAACCTTAATGATTCCATGACTCCATGATGCTGAAGAATAACCTAATCAAATTAATGAGTTATGGCTTTATTTGTAATTAATTTGAGTCCTTTGGTGGCCCAAGGGCCAACAGGGCACCTGTAGGAAAAGCCAACAGGACACAAGGAGTGATGGAGCTGGGCTTGGCTCCTCTGGTCCTTTATCCCAATTAATTATGGACCAATTAAGGTATACTCTGTAGGAAAGGCTTTGTCACCAGCCAGGGATGTTGTTTAAATCATGACTTTGAGCTGGAAGGATTTAAATCCAAATGGGACATCTGAAAAAGGGCAGCAGAAACCTGGAGGAGTTCAGAGTTGTCAGGAGCAGCAAAGTCAAAGCTGAATTATGTGAAATTACAGAACCATGGAATGATGGAATGGTTTGGGTGGGAAGAGACCTTGAGGATCCTCATTCCCTGGGCAGGGACACCTTCCACCATCCCATTCCCCATTCCATCTGGGAATTCTATCCCAGGGCCTCCCCACCCTCCCAGGGAAGAATTTCCTGCCTGAATTCCCATCCACAGCTGGGAAAAGTTCCCTTTGCTCTGGGATGATCCATTTTTCTGTGCAGGCACCCAAAGGCAGAGCAGGGCCCTGGATCACTGCTGCTCCTCCAGGGGAAGGAGCTGAATTCCCATTTCCCTTTCAGGGATTTTAGGGCAGATATGGCCCTGCCTGGCTGCTGGTGGTGCAAAATCCCCCCGTGTGCCAGGCCTGGGAGATGTTTGTGCAGGAATTGGGGCCTTTGCCAGGGAAATCAGCTCGTCCCCTTTGTTTATTGTACTGAATCCTGATAAAAGAAACCCTCAGAGGGGGGAAAAAAATTGGTGGTGTGAAATGAGTGTTCCCGTCTGGGCTCTGGAGGAAGGGCTGGGCCATCCCTGCTCCACAAACCCAAATTGTTGTGCTGCATCCTGGGCTGGGAGAGGGGCAGCCCTGCACCCCAGAACTGGGAATTTTGGCTCCTGCTGTGCTGAGGAGGATGGGGATGCTGCACAGAGGGATTCCTGGAAAGGCAGGTCTGTGGGAGAGGATTTGAGAACCAGCACAGCCCCAGAGCTCAGAGCAGATCCCAGCCCCCATTCCCTGCTGGAAAAGTGCTGGCAGCCATTCCCAGATCCAAGGGGGGTTTGCACCAAGGAAAATAAACCAGCAGGAAAGAGCCTGACCAAATGGAATGGATTTTCCTTTTCCTTTTCCTTTTCCTGTCCTCCTTTTCCTTTTCCTTTTCCTTTTCCTTTTCCTTTTCCTTTTCCTTTTCCTTTTCCTTTTCCTTTTCCTTTTCCTTTTCCTTTTCCTTTTCCTTTTCCTTTTCCTTTTCCTTTTCCTTTTCCTTTTCCTTTTTCTCTTCTCCTTTTTCTCTTCTCCTTCTCTTCTCCTCCTCCTTTATAATTTTTCCTTTTTCCTCCTCTTTCCCTTCCTTTCCTCCCTTCCCTTTCCCTTTTCCAAGCATTTCCTACCCAGATAAAATCTGAGATTTGGAACAGCCTTTTTTCCACTGGATCCCAGAGGAAAACCAAACCCTTCCAGACATCCCTGGACCATTTTCCAGGATCACTGCTCCACCAGAGCCACATCTGTCCACTCCAAAACCACATCTGGCACTGCAGGAGGAGCCAGCCACCATTTAATGGAGTTGTACCAACACCCTGACTGGCTGGTTCTGTTCTGACTCTGGCAGTGGTTTGGTTTTTTAATTATTTTTTTTAATTGTATTTTTATTTTATTTTTTTTCCTAGTAAAGAACTGTTATTCCTTAATTTCAATATTATGGTAATTTCGAGGGAATAGGTTTATATTCTCCATTTCAAGAGAGGCTCCTGCCTTTTCTTAACAACCACTTATCTTTCAAAGCAAGACACAGAATTCAACATTTGAATTTGGGAGGTCAGAACCCAGCTGGAGGCTCCTGGGAATGCAGAAAAAAAAGAATGAAAATTTATTAAAAAATAAAAATTGAAAAACCTGGAGAAGATTTTTTTTTTTTGAGAAACGAGGGGGAGATTTCCTGGAGATCTCACAGAAACCACAAGGATTTGCTTTACCTGGGGGGCTCCAAATTCCCAAAAAATTTACCTGGGGGCTCCCCATCCCAAAAAACCACCAGTGTTGAAATATTTGCCCCCCAAAAAAACCCCAAAAAACCCATCCCTGTTTCCCTGCCACCCAAATTTCCTCTCCAGCCACTAATTAGGAACCCCCAGAATGAAGAAAATGCATTTATGGCTTTCAAACATCCCAGGTTTGAATCGAGCTACAGAAAATCCCCAGCCTGGGTTTATTTCTCTTCCCAGCTCTGGTGTTTGCTCGTTAATTAGAGCTCGTTTGGGGAGATTTGATGACTTTTTAATGTTTTCCATGTTAAAAAAAAAAAAATTAAAAAAAGCACAGAAAAGGAGTTTTTTTTTCGTGGCTTTTTTTCTCTATGTGAATAGAAAAGGGAGAGCAAAGAGAAGTATTTTATTATATTTTTATTTTATTTATTTTACTTTATTTTAATTTTATTTTATTTCATTTCATTTCATTTTATTTTACTTTAGTTTTTATTTTATTTTAAATTTTTAAATTTTCTTTGGAAAAATGCTGGGAGGACCCAGAAGTGACAAATTCTCCCAGGCAGGGGGAATAATGTTGGTTTTTAGCTGCTCAGAATCTGAATTTTGTGGCTGATTCTTGGAAAAATTTTCACATATTTCATTCTCCTGGATTTTCAGGACATGGGATGAGTTTTTAATATCTTAGTGACTCTTTAAATTTGGAATGTTAGTCCTTAAATTTAGGATTTTAATCTTCAAATTCACAATTTTGCTGTTCAAATTTAGAATATTGCTTTCTCAATTTAGAAATGTACTGTTCAAATTTAGGATTTCGCTCTTTCAATTTAGCTTAATTAAATTAGCTTATTCAATTTGCAATGTTACTCTTTAAATTTGAATATATTTTTTTTTAATGTTTAAATTGGGAATTTTATTGTTTAAATTGGGAATTTTACTGTTTAAATTAGAATTTTACTGTTTAAATTTAGGAATTTTACTGTTTAAATTTGGAATTTTGCTGTTTAAATTCAGGAATTTTCTGTTTAAATTTAGGAATTTTACTGTTTAAATTGGGAATTTTACTGTTTAAATTCAGGAATTTTCTGTTTAAATTTCGGATTTACTCTTTCAATCTGGAATTTTCATGCCCATCTCCCAACTCTTCTTTTCTGGGACTCAACTGTCATTTTTTTTCACCACGTTAAATTTTTACAAGTTTCAAGCGAATGGAAAATGGATTTTATTATTTTATTTTATTTATATATATATTTTTTTTTTTTTCCTTTTTCCCTGGGTGTTTTATGGCTGCAAAAACAGCATTTGTGGGGTTTTGCTGCAGAGAGCTGTGGAACTTTTGATGGAACCCTCTGGCCTGAGGAATTATCCAAATATTTGCCTTTCCACTCTTTCCAAGCCTCTGCATCAGGGAGAGAAAAAAAAAAAAATTAAAAAAATTAAAAAAAAAAAAAAGAGTCTGTGCAACCTTTTGACCACAAGAAAAACAAAACCAAAAAAAAAAAAAAAAAAAAAAAAAGACCAAAAAACCCAAAAAACCCCTCAAAAAACCCTTGAAAATCCAGGGAGCTCCTGGGTGGGGAAAATCCTGGGATTTTCCCATTGTGTAAATCTGTTCTAGCAAATATCTGTAAAAAATAGAGAGTCAAAAAATAGAGTTCAAAATAAAATTATAGAGTAAAAATTCTATAAACTCTGGAGGACAAAATAACCTTTTAAATACCATTTATGTCTTTTTCTCAGTTATTTTGTACAAGTTACCATGGTGAAAAATGAATTATTATAATCTAATATTTTACATATTGTACATATACATAAAATTTACGTGCACATAAAATTATATATAAATAAAATTTGCATACACACAAAATTTGCATATGCACAAAATTTGCATACACATAAAATTATATTATAATGAATCTAATCATTGTAGACTGGAATTAAAGAAGTCTTAACAACAACTTTTAGTTATGTTCAAAATTATTTCTAATTCTTTGTTATCACAGCTCTGAAAAATCAGCTCAAACATTCTGTATTTATTTTTATTTATGGATTTTCATAATACATTCCAATATGTTATCCTTATAATAATCATACTTTAATATAATATATAATATATAATATATAATATATAATATATAATATATAATATATAATATATAATATATAACATAGAATATAGAATATAGAATACATAATATATAATATATAACATAGAATATAGAATATAGAATATAGAGAATATAGAATATAGAATACATAATATATAATATATAACAGAATATAGAATATAGAATATAGAATAAATACTTATATAAAAGTATAATATATATACTATTAGTACATTTTTATAGATGAATAAATAAATATTGATTAAGAAATATTTATAAAAATTAAATATTTATATTTTAAAATATATAGAATATTAATTCTATTATATGTGTTTATTTATACAATATATTATATTATATTATATTATATTATATTATATTATATTATATTATATTATATTATATTATATTATATTATATTATATTATATTATATTATATTATATTATATTATATTATATTATATTATATTATATTATATTATATTATATTATATTATATTATATTATATTATATTATATTATATTATATTATATATAATAATAATCAGCTGGTGGAATTTGGCTCTGCACCACCAGCACCAGGCACTGATTTACACCAGGCAGGGATTTTCTCTGCCTCTTTTATTTATCCCAATTTTCTCCATCATCATCTCAGGATCTGCTGTAGGATCAGGGATGGTTTGGAACAAATCCATCCCCCCAGAGGATCCATCACCATTCCAGGGGCTCTGGGGACATTTCCAACCCATATTTACAAAAGGACAACCCCAAACTGCTGGAATTGGGGATCACCACTTTTTTAATTTTATTTTTCTCTGCATCTTTCCTTAATTGCTGCTCGTCTCTGAGAAAAGGATGAAGATGGGTTAAAAAAAAAAACAACCCTAAAAATTTAATTTTTATGACGAGATTTTACAACATTTCAGGAAATCATGATCTCAGCCAAGGGCAGACCTCACAGAATTGATGGACAGCCTTGGAGCCGAGCTCCTGGGAGGGAAGAAGGCCCTTAATTAGTGATGTAATTAATGAATTTACGAGTGCAGGCAGCCAGCAGTGACAGCAGCAGTGCAACCTGCACTGCTGAGTAATGCTCAGATCAACACCTCCAGCCTTCCCTGGGCTGCAATTCTCCAGGGAAAACCTTTCCAGATCATTGCAACTCATTGAGGTCATGGAGAAATTGTTCTCGTGCCAAAGCACTCTTTTTTTATTTTAATTTTTTTTTTCCTCTTCTTTTGGGATGAGGATTTTCAGAAAGCTTCTGGTTGTTACTTAAAGGAGAAGGGAAGAGGATTTGGGAGACAAATTTCTGGGAATCCCAAAACCCTTCAGGAGGAGCACAGGGATGGCAGCACCCAGCATTTCCAGCCTCTCTAAGGACAAAAAAAATCACAGAGATGTTCCAGTGTTTCTACACAAAATAAATGGATCAATCCACAGAATTCAGGGTCCTGTTCCTGCAGGATCAAGGAATGACCAAAAGTCCTTGGAGCAGCTCGTGCAGGGCCAATATATTGAAAAAAACCAATAAACCAGCACAGTTTTGGTGTTATTTACATCCAGGGAAGACAAATCCCTGCTTTGGTCACCAAACACTTGGATTTCCCTGGATGGGAAGTTCAAGGAATGGAAATTAAAGGAATGGCAATTAAAGGAATGACAATTAAAGGAAAGGTAATTAAAGGAATGGTAATTAAAGGAATTGTGTTCCCACTGTTGGACAGAACCAGGCACAACCATCCCAGCCCAAATCCTTCCACCCGAGGAACGGGGACGATTTGGGAAATGGGAATTTTTTGGTCTCCAAGTGTCTCTTCCAGCAGATTTGGACCTGCCCATCCCAAAATCTGCTCCCCGCATGGAAATGCAAATAACAGGAGCAGCCCTGCTTTGCCAGAAAATCACAATAATGTGAATTTCAAGGAGCTGGGGGAAGGGAGCTGCAGCGCCGATTGTTTTCCAGCGCTGCCTCAATTAGCAAACATCCCACAAGAACGGCGAGAGCAATATAAAAAAAAAAAAAAAAAAAAAAAAAAGGAATTTCATGCGCTGACACAGCCCCAGACCCCGCATGGAAAAACTTCCCCATCCCCTGCTCAGCCCTGGCGTTCCACCAGCATCCCGGGCACGATTGTGATGCTAATCCTGGCCTTGGATTCTCCCGGGCTGGCAGCGACATTCCCACCGGGACCCGGCTCTGAATCGCCGCCGGGAATAAAAGATCCGGGTTTAATTAACTCCTGCTCCTTTCCCAATCCCGATTTTTGTGCCAGGATGCCCCAGCCCCGCGCTGGCTCTGCCCGGGGCTGCTGGACCGCAGCACAACCCGCGGTTTTTTTATTTATTGTCATTGTGGGGCTGTGGGCGCTGCTTTTCCGTGCCAGTGCCTTGCAATGCCCGAATCGGCCGTGGAAAAATTCGGGATCCTCGTGATAGTTTTATCCCCTCTTGTTTATTATTTTATTTTATTTTATTTTATTTTATTTTATTTTATTTTATTTTATTTTATTTTATTTTATTTTATCTATTTATTTATTTATTTATCTTCACTATTAAGGGCTTGTCTTTTCCGATTTGGATCTTTTTAATGGCTCTGGATTTAGGAAAAAAAAAAAAAAAAAAAAAGTCGGGTTTTACATCCAGCAGCATCTTTAATGGGTTTTATAAGCTGCCCATGCTACTGGTTTGGGGAATCTCCCCATCCCAAAATCTGGGCAGAGGGAATCTCTTCATTCCCAAAATCTGGGCAGAGAGAATCTCAGGGCACACCCAGAGACATATCCCAAAACCCCACGGATTCCACTTGAATTTAAGAAGGGGAATATTTCCTCCTCCATCCCCTCCCTCTCTGATTTATCCCCACCTGACATTTGCATTTTCACCTCTAAACCAGGTTCTGACAAGACCCTCATTAAAGGGGGCAATTAATCAGTGCCATGGACAGGGAACTTTTCCTGCCTTTGGAAAAGGGAGAGATGCAAACCTGAGCTGGGGCTCTCACTTCCAAAAACATCCTTGGCTCCACATCCTGAGCAGTTTTCCAGGGATGAAAAATCAAATTTGGAGCAATGGGAGGGATTTGTGAGGAGAGCTGGAGTTAAACCTTTTGGAGAAGGCATTCAGAAAGGACCCAGGTGTTAAAACAAGATTAAAATCAGGTTAAATTTGGTCAAAGAGCAAAGCTGAGAGGAAATAAAGTTTGGAAGCTGCAGCTTCAGCCCTGACAAGTGAAAAATGTTGGAATTTGGAATCGATTTTTGAAGCTTGCAGGGGCAATTTCAAGGACCAGGTGGGAGAGAGGTTCTTTCCTTCCTGGTGGCAGAATCAGCCCCTGTGGCTCTCCTGATCCCAAGACTCACCCAGGAATTACTGTGACCACCCCAACACCTGGAAAGGGGAGGGAAGAAACATTTCCATCCATGGGAAAAGCTCCCAGAGCCATTTCATGGCACCAACATCACCTCCATGGCTTTGGAGAGCTTTTCCACCCTCAGGGACTCTGTGAAAGCCTCTCCCTCTCTCTCTTGACTTTGGACTCTGCTCAGGAGAGTGAAATGAGGGGTTTCAGAGTGAGAAAATCAACTCCTCTGAATGTTTTCATCATTTTCTGTCGTTTTTTTGAGATAGTTTTTCCACGTCAACCACCTTGAACCTGCAGGAGTCACTGAAAAGGAGCAAAACCCTGCAGAGGTGGAAGGGGGAGAAGCCCTTCCTGCCCTGTGGGGGAAATTTGGGATGGTTGGCACTGCTGGGGAGAGGATGGAGGGAAAATCTCCCTAAATCCCTGCAAATCCAGGGCTGAAGTGATCCCATTCAACCCCCTGGAGGTTTTTGTGCAGAATGTCTTGGGGTGTCTCTCCCTGTGCCTCCATTCAGAACAGAGTCAGGAGCTGAGAGAATTCCCTGGATTTTGGCCAAAAGGCAGGAATACCCTGAGCTCATCCCATCACGGAAGCTGAGCAGCCTGAGGCCCCCCCAGTGCTGGGATGAAAGGCCAGGATGAGCCCAGGGGTCAGGGGGGAGCAGGAATCCCAATAAATCAAAGGAGCTGGGAGATTCCAGCATCAGCCCTGGGAGAAAGGAGGAGTTCATCCCCTCACCCTCTGCAAGGGCAGCTGCTCACCCATCTGAGGGCAGGGAGATCAACTGCTGCCATCAATCAGCCAGTCCTGGAGCAGGGAAAAGGCTGGAAAAGACAAACTGGGAGTTGGGAGATGGAAAAAGAGGAGTTCAGGGAAAAGAGGAGTTCAGGGGAAAAGAGGAGTTCAGGGGAAAAGAGGAGTTCAGGGAATGGGGAGTGTTGTGTCCATAACCACAGGGAGAGATGGAATTCACCTGGATTTTCAGGGCTCTGCATTTCCAAAAAGTGGTTCTGGGAACCACAGAAACTTCCCCACTGTGGTGGAGAAAGGTTTGGATACAACACTGACAGTCCATCCCATAGAGCAGAGCAAAAAATAGATGGAGTTATCACTTCAGCAGGATGAGGTGTGGGATATCGAGTATTTCTAGACACCAACAGGTGAAATCCATCTCCAAAATCCCACTGGAGCCTCCAGAGGGGCAGATTTGTGCCCAGCACTGTCCTGCTCTTCCTTCTCCTTCTCCTTCTCCTTCTCCTTCTCCTTCTCCTTCTCCTTCTCCTTCTCCTTCTCCTTCTCCTTCTCCTTCTCCTTCTCCTTCTCCTTCTCCTTCTCCTTCTCCTTCTCCTTCTCCTTCTCCTTCTCCTTCTCCCTCTCCTTCCTTTTCCCCTCTCCTTCTCCTCTCCCCTCCCCTGTCAGAGATATTGAAAATGTTCTGTGTAAACAAACCATGAGATAATTTATTTCACCATTTTCAGGAATGACTTTCTCATTTTCCCCTTCATATCTCTGGCCCAGCTCTAAAGAATTTTGGAGAGTTGGATATTCTGTGATTCATCCATGGCTGTCCCACAGATGAATGTGCTGTGAGAGTGAGAAGATAGGAATAATGAGGTGCTCGTTGATTTATTTGTTGCTGTTAATATTTGTTCACAATTCAGGCTCTTTTTTTCAGTTTAGTGTCTGTGAATTGTTCACAACCAGCTGAGTTTGCTGAAATAATTGATTTTTTTTTTTTATGGATGTGTGAGTGAGAAAGTGGGAGCAAACATCTCCTGATTTCTGGATCATTTGCTGCTTCCCCATCCCAGTCTGGGGGATTCCCTGATTCCCATTCCTGCTCCTGGTTTTAAGCTAATACCTCTCAGAATAAATTTTTGCTATTATTATTTTAATATAACTTGGAAATATCACAAAAAACCTCAGAAATACAAGCAAAACTTCTCTATGATGAGGAAACAGCAGCTATGAGGAGGAAGAGGAGGAAAACAAAGTGCTGAGGTCACTCAGTGTTGTCACCTCACCTTGATTTTGCCATTTCACCCTTTCCCTGGCTGGATTTGCCTCTGAGCCTCAGTTTCCCTGGATCAGTTTGTGGTGAAGCAAATGAGAATTCCTTCCTTTGGTGCCTCTTGCATCTGAATAATTTGGGTTTTAGTGATTTATACCAAATGGCAGCAGAATTTGGTCAGGATATTCCTTGTTCTCCCCATCACAGGATCATGGAATGATTTGGGTGGGAAGGGACCCAAAAAACCCCCAAACCCTCAGTCTCACCTTGTAGGAAGGAACAATTTCCAAAAAATGGCATTAAACTCAATGGGATAAACCTGCAAAATTCAGGAAAATGTTCTCAGAGAACTGGAGCAGGGCAAAGCTGTCACAGGCAGATTCTGCAGCAGATAAAAGAGAAGCAGCTCCTATCAGCACTTTAATCCTTTCCTTCCTCAGTGCTACTGTGCACTCTTGACCTGGGAAAGGAATGAATCCTGCAGGGGAATTGCAATCATTGCAGAGAAATTGGAGTTCAGCACTGCAAAGTGCTAATTTCAATTTATCTTGTCCAGCCTGCTTATAAAGCAACAGAACATTCAAAATAAGTTTTTTATTTCATGAAGGAAGATTGGCAGTTCCAAAGCTGAGAGATCCTGTGGCTCCAAGGCACAAGGGAAATTTGTGGATCAGATTAATCCAGCTGGAATTCCACCCATGAACCTCGTGGGTGCCTAAAACTTAATGGGAATTAATGGGAATTAATGGGAATCTTGAAGGGTGTGATGGTGCAGAGTTTGATTTTTGCAGACTTGCATTTTTAGCTGGAGGTAAAGATAAAACCACACAGCCTGTGTGAGTCAGGGAAATCCTCTCCTGTGTTATTCCCATAAAAACCTTGGGCTTATTCTCTGTCTCTTGTACATGAGGTTTGTCCTTTAGGGCAGGGAGGGAGGATTTCCAAAATGCAGAGAAAAAACCTGAGACAAAACAGATCAGCAGCTGATGATTCCCCTTAATTTTTTTCCTTTTTGCTGATGCTTAATCTTAAAAAATCCAGACACCTTCCTCTGCCATTTTCTCTGGGAGCCTGAATGTCACATATATATTATTTATTATAAAATATTATATTTATATAAAAATATATGTTACAAATATAAAATATTTTACATTTATGTATTTCCAGTCCCTCCCTGCCAGAGGGTTCAGGACCATCCTGTTGCCCCCAGCTCTGCAGCAAAGGCAGAACATCCCCAGCCTGAGCAGTGCCTGCAGCTTTTCCCCTTTTTTTCCTGTCTCCATCCAGCTGCTCGTGTCTGGCCAGGGATAAGCACTTCATAGGCAGAGGAAATGAAGGGTGATGGAGCTGTCCTGGGATGAGGCTGGTGAACAAAGAGCTTTCTCAGCCCCAGCACTCTCCTCTTCCCTGCCCAGAGGATTCCAGGATCTGGTTTCAGGGATGGGATCCCTGCAACCCACGGAGCAGCTGGTGGCAGAAAATCCCTTTAAACAACGCCCAGACAAGGGGTTTGTCATGGGATGGGGAGCTCAGAGGCAAAGGATGGAACAGCAGCACCAGGCTGAGCATTCCCTGTGCTCTTGGGAACATTTCTGCAATAAATAGAATGGAATAGAATAGAATGGAATGGAATGAATAGAATAGAATAGAATAGAATAGAATAGAATAGAATAGAATAGAATAGAATAGAATAGAATAGAATAGAATAGAATAGATAGAATAGAATAGAATAGAATAGAATAGAATAGAATAGAATAGATATAAGATAAAAATAGGTGGAATTCTCTGGGCATGGAAAGGCAGCGAGAGCCTGGCTTGCAGCTCCCAGCAGTGTCAGGCACAGGGAAGGAGTTTAACAGCACCCTGAAGGGTATTAAACCACTCTGAACATCACAATAACTCTCCAGCCACCAATTCATTTCCTTTTTGGTCCCTCAGAAACCTGGGCTGTGCGGATATCTTCATCCTTGATGCTCAGCCCCCTCCCCAAAATCCCCCTCTCATCCTTCCCAGCCAGACCTGCTTGATGCAGCTTTTCCTCAAATAATATCTTTGATTTATAGGCACACCAAAATCACATAAAACAGCCTACCTGGGGCAGGGCTTGAAATTTTTTTTACAACTGTGGCTCGAGCAAGAGGGATCAGTTTTACTGCAGAGACAGAGCTTAATAAAAATACCAAATCCACCTGTCAATACCTTCAGCAACTTTTATTCTGGGTTTAACATCCATTCCAGGCTTAGACATCTTTATTTTAAAGCTGGTTTTTGTTAAGGAGAAGTGAGTCCTAAGAATTAGATGCAAAGGAAATGAAAAGTTTTTCCCTGGAAATTCACCCTGAAGGAGACAGGACACTTTTGTTCAGTGGGGTTTGGACACAGCTGCAGTTAAAGCTCAGCTTAACTCTGGGTGACATCTAAACCAGGACTGGCACATCCTGAAGCATCTGGGGGTGGTCAATGTGGTGTGGTCAATGCCTGCATCTTTTTGTGCCAGGGCAGAACCCTCCAAAGTGAGGGATTTGTGTTCTTTTAGGAAAAAAAATGACAGGAAAAGTGGAGATGAGGTGTGGAAATCCATGGATGGGAGAAGCAGAGACGTGAGCATCCCTAAGGATCAGCTGGGAAATCCCAATTCTGCAGCTGCCTCTTCCCTTGCTTCAAAGCCACCCCAAATCCACACTGTGAGAGCAGCTGAGGGAGCTCAGAATTCTGATTCCAGCCCTGAGCAAAGGCAGGGATGTGCCTGGAGCTGGCACAACAATCCCAGAGCCATGGAAAAGGAGCTGAGGGATGAAAGACCGAAAGGTGTGAAACCTCTGTTCTCCTGCTGAAGGAGATTCCAAATGGATTACTGCAAGGACTTCCCAGAAAAACAATCTTTGAGGACACAGAGTGCCATAATTCGTATTTTTCAAGGAAAAGCAGTGTGGAAAAATAAGAGGAAAAGTGACTCATCATTTCCAGCTCTGACTGTGCTGTTCATTAGGCAGTGCTGATGTTACTGATGAATAAAAAATAAATTAAAATCACCTGGGATAACTCAAATCGTTAATTTTTTTCCTCAGAGCCTTCCTTTGATCTCAAAAACTCCTCTCTGAGATGACCTTACTGTGTGGAAGGAGCAGTGTGTTGGGTTGATGTGGCCAGAAATGTGGATTCTGTCACCATCTGTTAAACCAGGCAGGGCAGTGACCCTGATCTCTGTATTCTCTGCTAATGGGCCATCTTTAAACCAGCTGGGCAATCATCTTTATCTCTCCCATGACCCACCCTTCATCCAGGAGGTATCACCTGTTAATGGGCCATTGTTTAAAACTGGGTGTGGCACGATTCTTACCTCTGTGGGAGATATCTCCTGTTAATGGGTCATTGTTTTAAACTGGGTGTGGCAGTGACCCTGATCTCCTGGCACACATTCTCTGCTAATGGGCCATCTTTAAACCAGCTGGGGCAATCAGCTTTATCTTCCCACAGCCCATCCTCCCTCCAGGAGATATCTCCTGTTCATGGCCACTGAGTCCCAGTGCATGGCTGATAAAATTCCATCATCCCACTGGGAGATGCTCCAGCCAGGGGAGGAGCCAAGCCTTTCCTACCTGGATAAAAACTGAGATTTGGACACCAAGGCACCTTCTTTCCACTGGATTCCAGAGGAAACCAGAGCCTTGCACATCATCCCTGGAGCTTCAGAGGAAACTGCACCTTCTCCAGGAGCACTGCTCCAGCTGAGCCACATCTGCCACTGCAGGAGGATGCAGCACCATGGAATGGGACAGTGCCACCACCCTGACTGACTGACGGGTGTCAGCTTGGATTCTCACTCTGGCAGGGTTTGGGATTGTTCTTTGTAATACTGCATTTCTATTTTAATTTTCCTAGTAAAGAACTGTTATTCCTAATTCCCATCTCTTTGCCTGAGAGCCCCTTAATTTCAAAATGATAATAATTTGGAGGGAGGGGGTTTACATTCTCCATTTCAAAGAGCATCTCCTGCCTTTATTGGCAGACACCTGTCCCTCAAACCAGGACAAGCAGACACCTCCAAATGCCTTCCCTGGTTGCTGTCCAACCTCCCAGCCACGCTGTGCTTGCATTCCTGTGACCCCAAACCCCTCTGCATTTCCCTGGATGAGCAGAATTCCCATCCCAGCCAGTTTTTCCTGGTGGGACAAGGAGGGGTTCCCACCTGCTGGGATGTCCCTTTCTCCACCCAAACCCTTCCCTGGATGCTGCTCCAGGGAGAGCCGAGGAAGGAAAGGACATTGTTTGTTTCTCTTCCCTCTCCCTCTCGCACTGGAAATTTTAATTTGGTTTATATGAGATGCAGGCTAAGCTAAACATTTTAACCTGTCAATCACAGCATGTTTGTTGACCTAAGATTGGCAGATACAGGAGACAGTTATTAGGGAAAAAAAAAGAGCCCAGTGGAAAACTCTTTTTTTGGGCTTTGTTTCAGCTCCATCATCTTGGCATCAGCTCCCAGCCCTTTTTTCCCTTCCTTGGTGAAATAATAAATATAAAAATAAACACACACAATCAATTCATCTCCTCCAAGAGACACGTGTGTGTTTGATAATGTTGAACTTGTTTATTGTGGGGAACTCACAACTCCTCACTCACTCTCCCTGGGGAAACCCTTCTTTGGTTCTGGGGGAAGTTCAGGGGGTTTGACAGCTGCACTTGGCTGAGTTTTTACTGGAAAATATCTTTTTTTTTTTTTTTTTTTTGTCTGGAAGAAGGGAGCAGCTACTGCTGGGGAGCTCTTTGTGGGAGATTTGTGTAAATTTTCCTTGCCATTTGATAAAAATTTCAGGAATAAGCAGGTCAAAGCAAGGAGGAGAACCTCAGTTTTGTCATCCACAGGATCTGCTGGTCCTGCATCTTTTTTAGGAGCCCCTGTGCCAGGACAGAACCCCCCAAAGCAAGGGATCTGTGTCCTTTTAGGGAAAAAAAAAATTCCCAGTTTGCTCCTGCAGCACACATGGCACAGATAATTCCATGGCCATGCAATTTGGGAAGGAGGTGGGAGGGATTTCCTCATCCCTCAAGGAATTAATCCTTGGATTAATTAAATTTCTGTCAATTCACCCCAGGGAAGACACCTTTAAAAATACAAAACAAAATTTCCAAAAATTCCTTAAAACTCCCCAAATCCAGGACAAATCCTTCCCATTATCCCAAGAGCTCAGGGGGTTGGCAGTGGCTGCCCAGGTGTTTATGTGGATCCATAAAATTCCACCTGCTCTGGCTCCTGAAACCCTGCAGACAGCACAGCCTTAGCATGGGGAATTATGGGATGCTCAAACACACACTTGAAGGTTAAATCTGGATTTTTTCAGGCTTTACCTCCACAAAAAAAAACCAACCCCAAACCTGGAATACATGTATTTTAAATTTTAATTTCAATTAATAAAAGTATTAATATATATGCATATTTATCAATACACATATACATATATATTATACATAATAATATATAATACGTAACACATATATTTTTTATCTGCATTTATGCTCTGAAATACAGACAAAAGACATTATTGACCTCACTGGGGGCTGCTCTGGTTCCTCCCAAATTCCAGATGGAATTTCTGAGCTCAGGCTCCCCTGGAAATGCAAAGGAGGGAACAGAGCTGCCCCCAAAGGTGGAACTAATCTCAAATCTCAAAAATAAGATTTTTCTCTTATTTTAGTCCTTTTTTTTGAGTCCCTTCCACTTCAAGCCCACCCAAGACAATAACACCCTGTCACATTTCTTTTTCCCCTGGCTGGAAAAGGAGAAAAATGCCACCAATAATTTTGATCTCTTTTCTAAATTTCTGCCTTTTAACAGGAATTAACAGGAATGTTCCCTCAGGGCTGGGCTCCCAACCCCCCTTTGGGCTCATTCCTGGGTCCTTTGGGGATGTGGAAATGAAAAAGGTTCAAAATGATCCTGACAGAGGCATCTCCTGCTGGGCTGGGTGCAGGAAGGGAAGAAAAAGAACAAAAAGGTCTTAGAATTGAAATTAAATTGCTTTTCAAGCCCAGATGAGAAGGCAAAACCGTGGTGGGATCAAACGAGGATGAGGCTGATGTTTAATTAAGGGGGAACAAATTGATAATTAAGGAGGGTTTTTTAAAAATTTTAATATATTTTATTTTAATTTATTTAATTTTTAATTTTAATTTTTAAGTTTATATTTATATTTATGTTTATATTTATGATTTATTGCTATTGTTATTTTTATTCCTATTTATTTTTATTTTTATTTTCCAGATTTGACCCAGATTTAATTCTAATTTAATTCAGATTTAATTCAGATTTAATTCAGATTTAATTCAGATTAAATCCAGCCCAGGATGAGCAGGAGCTGCACAGGGAGGGAGAGCAGCAATCCCTGCCTTGGAGCCAGGCAAGGACAGAATTAACTCCTGTTCCTCAGTCAAAACTCAAATCTTTGTTATTTCCAAGAAATCTCTTTTCCAAGGGGGTTCCTGTGTGTTTCCAACTGCCAGGGAATTTAGGAGCAGCTTGTAAATTTAAATGCTTTCCAGAGAGCTGTTGGGATGTGTGTAAAATACTCACTTTGCTCCTTAAACATGGCAAGGCTTTTTTTTTTTTTTTTTTTTTAAATATATTTCTCTGCTTGAAAAATAAGGAATGTAGGAATATAAAATATCCTTGATGTGATGATGTAGCAGGTTCTAAGAAGAAGAAAATGAAGAGTTAAAATATCAATTTTTGCTGGTTTTTAGAGGTTCAGGAGACACCAAAGTCTTGATTTGAGGGCAAGAATTCCCACAAAATCCAAGGGATGCCTCGATCCTCCCACCAGAATTCAGAGCACAAGGGAGTGAGAGGAGAAATTTTGATAACAGAAGGAAAGAAAACAGAAATTCACCAAATCCCATTAATGAGATGGATTTTGGAAGACTTCCACCAAAACTGGATGCAAAAACAGGTGAAAGAAATCGAGAGAAAATGAAAATAAAACCCAAACCCCAAGGTTTGTCACGTCTGAGTGGAGAACTGAGAAAATTAATTTTAATGCATCTGTAGTTTGCAGGGTTGGTGTCCTCACCATGTTCTTTTATTAATTCTAATTATAGGAGTTCCACAAATGGATGTTAAACTTCTGGGTGTTTTTCTAAAAAAAATTGGCTGTGATGACAAAAGGAAGAACTCCACCCCAGCAGATTGGTTCTTGTTGTTTGTTTTACTATTTTCTGGTTTATTTTAATATTTTAATATTTTTTATTTTATTTCCTGTTTTGGTACTTTTAGGGGGAGTAAGGGAGACAGAATGGAAAAAAAAAAACAAAAAACAACCCAAAGAAGAAAATTAAAAAATTTTGGGAAGGAATTGTTCCTTGGGAGGGTGGGAATGGTCTGGCACAGAGAGTTTGTGGAATTCCCATCCCTGGAAGGGTCTGATCCCAGCTGGGAGCAGCCTGGGATCCCTGGTGGGATGGGATGAGCCTTAAGGTGAATTCCAGATGAATTCCAGGATTCCTGAGCTCAGCCATTCCTTAGTTTGTTTTTGAAAGGGATGGAAAATCCCATTCCTGCCTTTCCCAAAGGCAAGGATTGCTTGGGAAGGACCTGGCACAGCCGTTGTCCCTGGATTCACAATTTCCCCTGGATTCACAATTTCCCCTGGATTCAAAATTTTCCCTGGATTTAAGAATTTCCCTGGATTTACACTCCAGCCCTGCACTGGACATTCCCAAAAAAAATTGGCTTTTCCCAGCTGTGAGAGCTATAACTCCAGCAACAACCTGGGCAAAACCCTCATCCCTTCCAGAGGGAATTCCACAGCCTGGTGGAAATTTTGGGAGCCAAACTCATCCTTTCAAAACCCATCTTTAAATGGAATTTGAGTGGAATTTAATTTATCAGCCCCATCCATCTCGAATAAACTAATCAAAGCTCACCAAGAACAAACCAACTGCACCCTCAGCACTGGAAAATCTGAGCCAAAGGCTCCTCAAAGGCACCAAATTGCCTCATTTTTCCTGAAACAACTCAGGGTTAGACACCAAAATACTCCTGGAAAGCCAGAGCCGTGTGTTTGTTTTAAATTAACTCACACAAGTCCAGACAAAAATGGTATTAAAAATATCTTAATGGCCTATTCTGTAGTCGTGCACTTAAGGGTTATTGCTCTTGACTGGCTCATAAATTATATTTTTATTCCCCAATAAAACAATAAGAATAATTTGGATTATTCTCCTTTCAGAAAGGGATTATTTCTTCCCTCATAATCGTTGATAAATAGTGAAATATGCTCCAGAACACTGAGCAATTCATGGATCCATAAAGAAAGAGTGGAAAAATCCCCTAAGCAAGCAAGGGAACGAGCAAGCTGAATTCTGAAATCCATTAAATGACAGATCTGCAGCGGTGGATGACCTGGTGGAGACCCAAAAATGAGAATTTTCTGTGCTCCCCAGGTGGGATTTGCTGGGAAAAGGGGAGTTTGGAATTTGTGGGAGCTGAGGAATATTTCCCCAAACCCTTGGAAAGTTTGGAATAATAAATTGGCGTCTTTTTGGTGAGGTCACTTGGAGCAATCTGTCACCCATCTGCTTTTGAAGGAGACAGAAAATGCCCTAAAATTGGAAAAAAATCAATCAGGATGGCTCTGAGCAGGACCACAGGCCTGATCCGTGGATAATGGGATCCTCTCAGGAAAAACTCCTCCAAAAATCCATGTTTTCCCCAAAGTGGGAATTAAAGACAAGAGCCCTGAGCCCTCTGAGAGCATCACTTCCCTCAGAATTATCAGTCACCAGCCCAGGCTGGATTTAACAAAGCTGGGTTTTTCCAGGCCAGGCCCAGATGGAGACACAAACTTTTGGAAAAATGAGAACGACTGAAAAAACCCCATAAATATCACAGCTGTCCAAAAAGGGAAGAGTGGAAAAAAAAAATCAGAAAATTACAAATATTCCATTCAAATAACCCCTTTTCCTCCTTTATTTCTCTCTATTCCCACACATTTTTAGTAGGAATGACAATTCCATCATTGGTTTGGGATGGAGCCACTTGTCCCAAAAATCCTTGTCAATATTTTGTGGTCACCTCCTGTCTGTGGAGTCGGTCCCACCTGTCCCAGGGCTGGCTTTTCCAAGGAATCTCCCCATCCCTGGTTTCTCACTGCCTGTGCCACTGGAATGGATTGAATTTGGCGCCCAACGTGGGGCCCTTTAACAGAGGTGGGGAAAATTCATGGCAGATCAGGATTCTCCCCAAGAAAAGCAGGAATCTTCCATGGGGATGTGCTTCCATTAAAAAAAAAAATTCAATTTATTCCATTGAGCAGCTCCAGGAGCACTTTCCTTGCACTCCTGTCACTCCTGCTGTCTCGTGCTCCATGGATTTGGGAGTCCCTGGTTGGATTTGGATTTTGTGCCAAACTGGGATGAATTCTGTTCCCAGGCAACAAATCCATGGGCAGGTGAAGAAAAAAGCAGCCAGCAACAGAAATATTTGGGCAGTTGTTGATTCTCCTCACTCTGCCCATCACATTTCCTGGGAATCCTGAATTTTGCCACTTTTGATCCCAAAATCTGCCTGGATTAATCAGCGACGCCACCAAAATCCTGGATATAAAATATCCCAAATCCCAAAAAATGAGGTTTAATGTGGGTTGAGGGCAGATTGGGATTGGCAGGGATGGAAGGGGGATCCCAGGGAACTCCACAATTCCCAAAATTTGAAATCACAGCAGCTCCAGGCTCATTCCAGGAGCTGCCTGCAGCTGGATAAAGTTTTGATCATTTGGAGGGGAATGAAAAAAGAAAAGGAGAGGGGGTAAAAAATCAAATTGTTCTCGGAAATCACTGTTAATGTCGAAATCTGGTTGATATTAAACCGTAATCTGCAGTTTTCAAGTCTGCTGCTCCTCAAGGAAAATGTTTCCTGTTGGAATATTAAGGGTTCCCTCCTTACATCACTTCCTATGTCAGCCCCAACGAGCCTTCAACATCCATTAGTGCATCCATAATGGTAATTCCCAAAGGATTTTTTTTTTAGGGGGGTGAAAAAAAAATCACCTGGGCAATATTCCAATCATATGGATCAATTTAGCCTTGGAACAGTGGGGATTTTTGACACTGGATCCAAATGGGGCTTTCAGCAGAGATTTTCCCCTTTGCAGCTCGGTTTAAGGAATATTTTTGGCCATCACTCCCAGCACCAAAGTGAATTTATTTGTTGCTAAACTGATTGTGCAGGCAAAATTTCCCTTAATCCCACACCAACGGGTCACTGTGCGTGGAATGGAACAAAAATCGTGCACCCAAATGAAATAATAAACAAACAAACAAAGAAATAATAAAATAATAATAGCCCATGACATTTCAGGTTGCTTTTAAACATAACAAAAATATTTAGCACCAAAAAAATCCCAACCACTTCTGGAGCAAACAGTGCACACACAGCTCAAAGCCTCCCAGATTCTGAGGAAGGAATTTTTGCAGGAAGACAAAATCACTTCTTCTGCTTCCTCTAAAATATTGATGGAAAGAGCTGACAAGAACTAAAGTTGTGCAGAATTTTAACTCTCTTGGGTTTCAAGATTGTTGGTGGTTTAATATTTTATTTCTCATAGATTGATCCATCAGTTTGTGGTAGGAATGTTTACAGGATTACAACATTTATATTTTATTTATGATGGATTAATCCATGAGTATGTGGTGGGAATGTTCATAGGATTATAAAATCAGTATTTTATTTATCATGGATTGATCCATCAGTTTGTGGTAGAAATGTTCACGGGATTATAAAATCTATATTTTCATTGCTCAAATGTCCACAGGTCTCTCCTGGTGTTCGGTTTTTTTCAGGATTAACTGGTCCAGGGTATTTTCAAACTAACATTAAATGTTAAAAATGGTTTAAAATGTTCCTGGGAGCCATCAGGTAAATGGAATTCTTTGTGGAAAAGAGAGAAATGGTTGAAAATTTTGATTTGGCTTTTCCTTAAGTGTCCTTGTCTTTGGAAAAGAGAGAAATGGTTGAAAATTTCAGTTTGGCATCTCTTTAAAAGGCCAAAATAAGATGGGAAAATAAACTGATTTTTTTCTAAAAAATGGAACTATTGTACAAGAAAATGAAACATAAACATGTTCCTAAAGCAATCAAAATCAGATTTTTAATTTAACTGCACTCACATGGAAAAATTCTCATTTTACCTGTGCTGCTGCAATGCTGGGAGGGGAGCACACAGCTTTTCCTGGAATTCCAGAGCTCTGCTCCCAGCATCTCCTGAAATCCCTTTTTGGTGGAGAAGGAGCTTCCAAACTCTCCTGTGATGCTGATTCTTTTTGAGAGGTAATTTAGTGCTCCACGAGCTCTTCTAGACCTTCAAATATCATTTAATAGCACAATTGGCCCCTTGAATGGACCTTTGTGCTGCTGGATGCAAAACCATTTTATTTCATTGAAATGTTGCTGTGTTTGATCCTAAATTCTGATTTTTACCATTACTAAATCCAGTCTTAATTAATTAATTTAATATGTAATAAACCATTTTATTTCATTGAAATATTGCTGCACTTAATCCTAAATTCTGATTTTTACCATTGCTAAATCCAGTGTTAATTAATTAATTTAATATATAATAAACCATTTTATTTCCACACTGAAACACTGCTGCACTTCATCCTAAATTCTGATTTTTACCATTGCTAAATCCAGTGTTAATTAATTAATTTAATATATACTCTTAGTGAGATATGGCATAAAATCAATGAGAGCAAAATGTAACATCCACTGGAAATTTATAGTTAAATTGAATTTTTTCCTCAGCCAAGAACACAGTGAGTGTGTTCCCAACATATTCAGAAGTGTCTGGAGCATGTGTTATATATTAGAAAATTGATCAATTTTCATACAGTTCAACATTCGTGGCACCACACATTAAATTTGGATCTGTCACCCTGACAAATAATTCAACTGCAATGAAAATTGAGTGGTGTTGTCATGCTGGGAATATGCTGCACTTTACATATATTATCCTTTTTTTTTTTTAAATTTGCCTGCAGAGGGGAAGAATTGGTCTCAAAAATCTGCACAGAATATTTTTCCTCTGCTAATATTGCAGGGGAAAAAAAAATCCTGGTTTCTTCAGAGGAAATAAGGAAAGAGATAAAGCAGAAAAATTCTCTTTTCTTTAAGTGTTGTCCCTCAATGTAATTCATTAAAAGCTTTTTGTTGGCCACCCAGCTGATGTTAGAAATGCTGTTTTATTTCAGGCAGAGTGAGGAAGAAAAGTTCTTTTCCTGTCATTAATACCAGGCAAACTCAGAAAATGAATTCAGAGGAATAAATCAGTTTTTCACTGCAGTGGCTGCACAGAAAACTGGGCTTGATGTGCTCAGGGCAGGATTTATCCTGTGGGGTTCAGGACCAGAGCAAAGATCCCTCACAGCAGGGTCAGACTCAGCCTTTTCCTCTCTCACAAACAGTCCAGGCTTAGCTGAGCCTGGAGTTAAGCTGGGGCTGGTGTGGATTTGGGAACTTTCCTGGATTTCCGTGGAGTTTTGGCTCCTGCCCCTTGTGCAGGGATTTATCCTGGGTTAAAAATGAGCAGATTTCATCCTCCCCATCACCCTTCTGTCTGTCCGTGGGGCTCAGCAGAGCAAATCCTGCTGCCTGTGGAGCTTGTGCAGGATCCCCAAAATCCATCCCCCAAAATCCATCCCTTGTGCAGCCAGGCAGGATCCCCTAAAATCCATCCCTTGCCAATCAGACAGGATCCCGCAAAATTCATCCCTTGTGCAGCTAGAATCCCCCAAAATCCATCCCCAATATCCATCCCTTGTACAGCCAGGCAGGATCCCAGCAGGATCACCCAAAAATCATTCCTTGTTCAGCCAGGCAGGAACCCCCAAAATCCATCCCTGTTCAGCTAGGCAGGATCCTCAAAATCCATCCCCAAAATCCGTCTCTTGTTCAACCCGGCGGGATCCCCAAAATCCATCCTTCGTGCAGCCAGGATCCCCCAAAATCCATCCCTTGTTCAGCCAGGCAGGACCCCCCCAAAATCCATCTCCAAAATCCACGCCTCGTGCAGCCAGGCAGGATCCCCAAAATCCATCCCTTGTGCAGCCCAGCAGGATCCCCCTCATCCCCAAAATCCATCCCTTGTTGAGCCCGGCAAGATCCCCAAAATCCAACCCCAAAATCCACCCCTCGTGCAGCCAGGATCCCCCAAAATCCATCCCCAAAATCCCCGCCTCGTTCCGCCCGGCAGGATCCCCAAAATCCATCCCCAAAACCCAGCAGCAACACGAGCCGCTCATTTTTCAGCCTTTCCGCCCGCTCTCGGCTCCGGCTCCACGCAGGAGCCAGCCGGGCAGACTCACCAATATTTTCATAATTAACTGCCCCAGAATGTTCCTAATTTGTAAACACAGTAAAAGAGCCGGGAGACAGAGGGGCAGCGTGTGTGTGACGGGACGGCGAGGGCGGGGGACGTTTCCTCGGGCAATTCACGCTGGATTCAGGAAATCTGGGAAGGTGCCCGCTGCTGTTAAGTGATCGGGCTCACGGCTCAGAGCGATTTTTCTTCAAGTGTCACCGCCGCACACAACCGCCGTGTGTTCTTTCTTGGCTCCGCTCGCTGCAGCAGGACCGGACAGAGCCGGGGTTTGATGCTCTGCTCCTCCTCCTCCTCTCGCTCCCACCAGAAGGGGCCCTCCTGATTTTTATTTTTTGGGATTTGGACAGAACTGCTGGGAGCTAATGGACAGCAAGGTCTAGGATGTGTGTCTCTGTGCAGGAGACGGGCTGGGAGAGGAAAAGGAATAAAAAATAAAAAGTCAGGAGCGATCCAAATTGTGTTTGCCAGACTCGGCTGATGTGCCAGCTGCAGACTCCAGCCCGACTCTGCTGCTGTGCTGGGGCTCCAGGGGCTTCATCCCCACCCTGGCAGCCGGGAGGGAGGGATCCCCCAGGGCTGGGGGCGACCAGAGGCTGTGTCTGCGGGGTGCAGCTCAGTCACAGAGAGCTGAGAGGGGACAGGAATTTGGGATGGTTTAATCCTGGCCAACACTTGGGTTGGGGCTGGAGAACCCACCCAAGCACTGCCCACCCCAGCCATGGCTCACCTGGGGGGATTTGGTGTCATCCTGAATGACCTGAGGCTGCACAATTGGCACAATTGTCACAAAATAAAATCCAGCTCCATTTACAGAGCTGAGCTCAGTTTCAACTCTCAACAAAAACAAAAAACAAACAAACACACAAATCCATAGAAGAATTTGAAATCTACGTAATTCTGAGAATTCCTGTGTTTGACAGGATTTCTGTAGGACACAGGGTGGTGTTTAATCTGGATCCATCCTGCCCGTGGTGCTGGGCCAGCTTCCAGTGCATCCATCACCTTCCTCTTCCTCACCTTAGGCTTCTCCTCTGCCCTTGAGGCAGTGAGGTGTCAATTCCTGGGGAGGAATTGTTGTGTCTGACCAAAATGGGAGAGCAGCAGCTCACGCTGGGTGTGGAGTTTAGAGTTATACACTGAAGAACTGCAGGATTACAAATATTTGAAAATATAAAAACTAAAATCCTAAGGCATCACCTGAGGCTATGGGAACCCTGAGCTGGGTGGGGCTGGTGATGCCTTGACCTGGATGGAGAGAGTTAAAGGAATAAATCAGGGATTTATTAAAACCCTTCCAAGGATTCACCTGGGGCAGTGCCAGAGCCCCAGATGGACTCAGAGTCAGGAGTTTCACCCTTGGATCAGTTTGGCTCCATTTCCATCTTGGGCTTCCCTGTCCCATCCCAGCTCCAGGCTCTGCACTCCCACCCTCCCAGATTCTCTCCTCCATTCTCTCTGGTTGCACTTTTTGGGGCTGGAGCTGCAGCGTGTCCTTGGCTCTGGGGCTGGACAAGGATTGTTGTGTGTGCTGAGCTGGGAGGAGAACTTGGGACACTGTGTGTGGAGCTCAGAGTTCTATCCTAGTGCAGGGCAGGGAATGGGGAATACAAAAGCTGGGCTGAAAGCATCCCTGGGTGTGCAGCCTGCAGGGAGGCTGTGCTGTGCTCTCCCTGAGCCAGCCCCAGCCCGTGGAGCTGCATTCCCGTGGCTCTGGGCCCAAAGCAATAATTCCCGTGGAGAAGAGCCATGTTAACATGGCCATAAAGCTTCCAGGCTGGAACAGCATCCCGGGTCGAGCAGCACCCACACACAGAGACCTCAGACCTCCTCCTGCTGCTGCTCCTCGCCTCACAGCACAACTTCTGCTGAGGAAAAAAAACCCTCCCAGCAAAAAACCCTCCCAGCTTTGCTCCTGCTGTCCCAAGAATGGGACAAAGGGCTGCCCTTGTGGGATTCTCTAGCCAAAAATTGGATTTTGTGTTTTCCTTCCTCCCCTTCACGGCACAAGCAAAATCCGCGTGCAAATTCCGCTCTGATTTTTGAATAATTTGCCCAAATTATA
Source organism: Erithacus rubecula (assembly GCF_903797595.1). Lineage (NCBI taxonomy): Eukaryota > Metazoa > Chordata > Aves > Passeriformes > Muscicapidae > Erithacus > Erithacus rubecula. The sequence continues at coordinate 10,341,728 of NC_136672.1, read as the reverse complement.
GACAGGAACACAATGTCTTGCTTTCTGCTGGTTTTTTTTCCCCATTAAATGAAAGATAAATGGCAGATAATCCCTCACTCATCCCCACCCACCTCCTGAGCCCCACAATCCTATTGAGGCATCCAAGGTACGTGGTGCTGAGGAAAAGCGCTTGTCAGGAGGCAGGGAGAACAAAGGGTACCTGGAGGTTAGGAAATGTTTTTCCTGGGTTCTGTCAGCTGTGGTTTCCTCTTTTTGGGGTGTCAGAGACTTGCAGGCCTGTCAGACACCCGGCCAAACCAGGCAGTGATTAGCAGAGCTCCTGGTCCGGGCTATTGTTGTAGGGATGGTTTGAATCCACCCACAGCTCTTGGCACTGCTGCTGCTGCTCTGACTCCAGGAAATCTTGAACTGTTTATTGACTCAAAGGCAAGAAATAGAACATTGAGATGGAGCTAATTGGCCAGAGACATCATCTGCAAGTCACCCAAATAAATATTTCCATTAATTGAGACCCGGCTTTGGGAGAGGAAGGAGCAGCCTGATACAGGAGTGAGAATTTCTTGCAAATCTCCATTTTCTTGTTTGTTTTTTTACAGTTAGACCCTTAAGTGCTGAAGATGTCACAACACCAGACCAGGTGCCCAAGTCCACACTTGACCTAATTTGGCCTGGGCTAAGCCTGGCTTTGCTAGGAGAGGGTTGATTGGTCTGCCTGGTGTATTTCAGGGGTTTCACTGTAGATATTTCAGAGCTTTAATGCAGATATTTCAGTGTTTCACTGCAGGAATTTCAGGCTTTCACTGCAATTATTTCAGGGTTTCACTGCAGGAATTTCAGGCTTTCACTGCAATTATTTCAGGGTTTCAGTGCAGATATTTCAGAGTTTTAATGCACTTATTGTAGGGCTTCACTGCAGTTATTTCCCACAGCAGGAATTCCCAGCCTCCAGCTGCTCTGTGCATCAGGAAGGTCCCAATCCCATCCTGCAGCCTGGGGAAAAAGCCCTTTGCTGCACATCCCCCAGCCCAGCCCTCCCCTCTGCAGCAGGAGCAGGTCCTGGTGCTTCCACCCCTTCCCCAAACCTCAAACCTCCTCCAAATGGACAAAAAAAAAAAAATCTCATTTTTGCTGCTTCCAAACCCTGGGATGTGCTGAGCTGGGCTCAGAGCAGAACCTTGGCTGTTCCATTCCTTCATCAATTTTTCTGCCTTACAAAAGGAAAAAAATCTCGTTTTGCTGCTTGTGAGCCCAGGGATGTGCTGAACAGCCAGGCTGAAGCCCTCCACCCTGCCCAAATCAAACAGCAGCAAGAGCAGGAACAAGAAAAAACATCCAGTTGTGCACTCAGGGGGGAACGAGGTCCCTGAATGCCTGGGCAGAAATAACTAAAAATCAAAATGACAATAAACAAAAGCAATGTGCTTGTACAAAAACATCCCGCTCAGAGCACTCACAGCCCTTAATCCCATCTGTCAATAACACAGCTGCACTCAGGGGCTGCTCAGCATCTCCCTATTTTTATTTTTTAGGTGTCCTGGCTGTGTGGAGCACAGAGTTCCTCTCTGTGCCTGCCCTATGTTAGTTTTCTCTCCACCTCTCCACTCCTATCTTGCTGCTGTTGCAAAACCCATTTGTGGGCTGGGGCCCAAAAAAAATGGAAATTACTCTGCCTTGGAGATTCCTGAGTTTCTGAAAAAGCCTTTCCTGCTTCCTGTTTGGCCTCCTGGTGGTGTTTCCAAAACAAAATTCCCACTGCCTCTGGAAAACACGGGGCCACGCTGAGCAGGAATGCAGGCTGCAGGTCAGTGGCACAGTCAGGGCGAGCCCACAGAGGGATGTGCTTCTGAAAAAAGGCCAAAGGCTGAAATTTGATTTTTATGCATGGAAAAAGAGGATGCAGGCTTGTGGTGGTTTTTGGGTGAAGGTTGGAGCTCCCCAGGCTTTGGCAGCAGTCTGGTAATAACCACTCCAACAGGAGTTAGGGGGATGTGGCCTTTCCCTAGGGATTTTTAGCACCAAAGGCAAAGGAAGTGCAGGTTTTCCCAGTTCTGTTAGGTTGATGAGGCCAGAAATGTGGATTCTGTCACCATCTGTTCAACCAGGCAGGGCAGTGACCCTGATCTCCTGGCACATATTCTCTGCTAATGGGCCATCGTTAAACCAGCTGGGCAATCACCTTTATCTTTCCCATGACCCACCCTTCATCCAGGAGGTATCACCTGTTAATGGGCCATTGTTTAAAACTGGGTGTGGCAGTGATTCTTATCCCTGTGGGAGATATCTCCTGTTAATGGGCCATTGTTTTAAACTGGGTGTGGCAGTGACCCTGATCTCCTGGCACACATTCTCTGCTAATGGGCCATCTTTAAACCAGCTGGGCAATCATCTTTATCTATTCCACAGCCCATCCTCCCTGCAGGAGATATCTCCTGTTCATGGCCAGTGAGTCCCAGAGTATGACTTATAAAATTACATCATCCCACTGGGAGATGCAGGAGCAGTAATCCTGCCCACCAAGGAATTCCAAATGAGAGATCTGAGTTAAACAATGAGAATCTTCCAGCTCTTTTTATCAACACTCAGCCATCTGTGGGATTCTTCTTTCTCTCCAGCCCTTCAAGGTTAACTTCAGATACTTTGGAACATTCCCTTCTTTATTTCCAGTGGGTGCTTGGCCCTTCTGTGTGTGACTGACTCCAGCAGGGAGGGAACAGCCACAAATCCTTGTAAAACTTGTGTAAGAGCAGCAGTGCTCTGCCACTTCTGCTGACGAGGCTGGGAATAATTAAAACACAACTGGAGTAATCCAGTGGGTTATTCACTCCTCCTGCAGGATCTGTGCTCCAAAAAAACCCCAAATCACTGCTGAGATGAAGAGAAATTACAATAAGGGGAGATGAGGAATGGGGAGCAGGTGAAGCTCCATCAGCAGCTCCCAGCACAGGCAGGGCAGGAAATGAGCAGAGAACTTGGGAAGGAAATTTCCCAAAGCTCAGCAGCATTTTAGTCCATTCAGGATTGGGTTGAAGGAAAGATCATGGACATCACTGCTGTCCCATTCCCATCATTCTTCAGCAGCTGGAGCCTTGGATTTTTGCAAATCTCTGATCCTTCTTTCCCCACTTTTCCTTTTCCCAGTGGAGAAAAGCCGGGTTTGTTTCTGGAGGCGGGAGAGGGATGGGAGAGAGGAGGGAGAGATGCTGGAGAGGGGCGGGAGAGGGACGGGAGAGTAAATTCCCAACCCTGAGCTGCTGAGGAGCTTTTAGGATCCCCCTCCTCATTGCCTCAGATTTCTTAATGATCTTTTGTCACTCATTGGTTTTGTTCATTAGATGAGAATCTGGGGAGCCTTTAATTGAGTTGGTGCAGAGATGTGGAGATAATGCAGGAATTTCGGGGCTGCCATGTATGAGACAAGTCAGCTGGAGCTGCCTGGGCTCTGGGGTGGCTCAGAAAATGGGAATTGCAGACACCTGGGCTGTGCAAGCTGTGCATGAACTTGTTTGACAGCTCCCCTGGCTGCCAGGTGAAAGTTCCCTGGATCCAGCAGGGATCTGCCAGGGATGGTTGGGAAAGGCAGAGGGAAAACCTGGTCACACCTCAAACACCCAGCCAGCCCTCAATTCTCCTCCTTAACCTCAGGAACGCACCATTCTGCAGTTTCTGGAAGAAGATTCTCTGGTTTTATTTTCCTGGTATCATTTTGGTTTTGTCCCAACTCCAATCTCTCTTTCCCAAGCAGGGATGCTCTGCAATTACAGCATCACTCATCATCTCCCATATTGCCTGCATTGCTTCACTGGGGCTGGCACCTGGGCTGCACATGAAAAATGGCATTTTAGCTTGGCTCAGTGCTCCCAGGGATGTTTCTGGGACAGGCACCAGAATGCTACAAAAGAATCTGGTCTAAAATGTGGATTTGTTATGAAAAAATTCAAACAAAGCCTTGCAGCTTTTAAAGGATTTCTCCCTGTGAACTCTGGGATAAAGGGAACAACTCTTCTCTTCTCTTCTCTTCTCTTCTCTTCTCTTCTCTTCTCTTCTCTTCTCTTCTCTTCTCTTCTCTTCTCTTCTCTTCTCTTCTCTTCTCTTCTCTTCTCTTCTCTTCTCTTCTCTTCTCTTCTCTTCTCTTCTCTTCTCTTCTCTTCTCTTCTCTTCTCTTCTCTTCTCTTCTCTTCTCTTCTCTTCCCTCCTCTCTTTCCCTGAACTTCCCAAAATTCCAACACCTTTCCCACCTCATTTTATCACTCTGAAATATCCTCCCTGGTGACTTCACAACTTTCCCCTTCCATTTTCAAAAGCCACTCGTGCCAATTTCCCTTTCACCCAAGGAGTTTGATTTGAATTCTTTTCCCTTCCCTGGGAGCAGATTTGTGGGATTCCCTGGGTCTGGCTTTCCCAGTTGGGTTCCCCATTGGATTTCTCAACACTTTTTGTCTCCTCACCAAATATTCTCATTTCTGAGCATCTCCTGAAGCCAAAGGGATCCCCCCTGATCACTGCTGGTCCTGGAGATCCCCTATTGACCAAAAAGCAAAGCAGAGACTCAATCCATGTTTATTTTGAAATAATCCCTGGAAAGAGACCATGATAGCAACTCCAACAACTCCTTTCCTTTCCTTTTGGCAGTTGCAGCTCTTCTTGAAATAAACAGGTAACTTACAGGCCTCGGGGGGATCTTTAAAACCACTTGTCCCTCAATCATTTTTCCACTTCCCAGCTCCTGCACGGCACAAAGAGCCTGCAATGTTAAATTTATGTTCCTGCAGACTTGGCAGGGCTCAGAATGGGCCGTGTTTTTGGGGGTTGGGGGGAAGGGGGGGCAGAAATTTCCACTCATTTTGTATAATTATGATATAGAAAATATTTGGGGATGGTGTTTTTGGACTGTGCTGCTCGGGGCTGGTTCCTACGTGAGCCTGACACGTTTGCCCCCCTGCCTGGGGGATATTTACACCTTGCTTGGTGGTTTTGGGGTGACATCATGGGGCACAGGCAAAAAATTGCATTTTTGGGGCTGTTCTGCATCAACTGGTTTGGTTGGAATTCTCTCTGCCACAAACAAAACAAACCATGAAAGATTGAAACCCCCCTGAACCCCCTCAGCTCATCCACAAGCAGCTTTTGGTTGAGTTTTAAAAACCAACTTTGTCCTGGTTTCTCTTTTTGGGTGTGTGGGGTGAAAATCACTGGAGAAAATCTGCAGGGCTGCCAAATTTCAACCCAATTTCCATCTTGCTGCCTGTGCAGCTTGGCTGGGTGGTTTTGGTGCCTTTTCCTACATTTTGGACCATAAATATCCCCTCAGTGAGAAAAATGAGGTGTCCTGGGAGGTCCAGGATTCATCACTCAGAGGAGCTTCAAAGGGAAAAGGCAAATCCTGGGAATTATTAAAACTCCCAATCCACCCTTTTCCAGGTGCTGGGATATCCTGATATCAGGATCAGCTCCTTCCCCAAATCTTGCTGATCTTTGTTCACCTCAGGGCAGGGAAATGTGTTCCAAGCTGAGGCAGCTCATCCACGACAGACTGAATTTTCCCTCTAAAACAAAGGCCTTTTTTTATTTTTATCCCTAAACCTCTCCCAATTCCTGCTTCCCCTCCCCAGCCTCAATAATTCCTTTTCTTCTGCCTCCCAGCCACGGGGAGAAAAACCCTGCAGAAGCTGAGGAGAGGCAGACAGCTTTCAATTAGCAATGCCCACAGACCCCAACCATCTGATTAAATCCATAAAAATAATATCTTCCCACCTCAGCAGCTCGCCATGCCCCCTAAATTAAAATAAACACTTCCAGGCTCGACTTTTTTTGTTCATTGTAATCACCCCAAATCGGTGGCTCCAGCCTCCCTCGCTGGCTTCTGTGAAAATAATTCCATTTTCCTGCTCAACCAAAGGGTCTTTATGCAGCCCCAGTGCTGCTCTGCTTTGCCCAGAGGAATTCCAAACAGGCTGATCCCAGGAATTCCAGCAGGAATATCCTGTGTTATCCTCTGTAGGGAATATCAGGGAATATCCTGTTTTATTCTCTATAGGAAATATCCTGCATTATCCTCTACAGGGAATATCAGGGAATATTCTGTATTATTCTCTATAGGGAATATCCTGTATTATCCTTTATAGGGAATATCAAGGAAAATCCTGTATTATTCTCCATAGGGAATATCAGGGAATATCCTGCATTATCCTCTATAGGGAATATCAGGAAATATCCTGTTTTATTCTTCATAGGGAATATCAGGGAATATCCTGTATTATCCTTTATAAGGAATATCAAGGAATATCCTGCATTATTCTCTATAGGGAATATTAGGGAATATCAGGAAATATCCTATATTATCTTTTATAGGGAATACCAGGGAATATCCTGCATTATTCTCTACAGAGAATACCAGAGAATATCCTGTATTATCCTCTTTAGGGAATATCAGGGAATATCCTGTATTATTCTCTATAGGAAATATCCTGTATTATTCTCCACAGGGAATATCAGAGAATATCCTGCATTATCCTCTTTAGGAAATATCTTGTATTATCCTCCATAGGGAATATCAGGGAATATCCTGTATTATTCTCTATAGGGAATATCAGGGAATATCCTGAGCTGGATGGGCCTCAGGGACCATCAAGTCCAACATCCCAACATTCCCACCCTCAGAAACCCAAATTTTTCCTGAATTATGGCAAAAATTCAGCTTTGAACAGCCACAGGGCTTATTTGGGAGAAAAAACCTTGGGGAAAAAAAAAAAAAAAATCCTTGTCCTGCTCTGGTGCTCCCAGGACACGGACATGTTATTTATTAAAATAAATCAATTTATTTTAACATTGGAAATGGATCTGTTCCTGCTGCAATTCAGCCACAGAACTGGGCTGAGCTGGAGGAAAAGGAGATTTTTGGGATGCATCTGCCCAGGTTATTTACCTTAGGGATTGGTGGAACCCTAAATGCATTATCCAGATGGAATAAATGGAATATTTGGAGAGGCTGGGGAAAGGAACCACGAGGAAAAAGTGTCCTGGAGCAGAAGCTGTCACTAAAAATATCATTTTGGGTTCTATTTGAAATATTGCCACATAAATGAAAACAAAAGAGCCACCGAAAGGGAACAGAAAAAAGCACAGGGAACTGCCCTTCTTTGCTATTTTATCTCAACTTTTACTGTTTCAAAATGTATTCTCAGTGTCAAAGGCTGGAGGAGAAAACCAGGATAAGAAGAATTCTTTTCTTAACTATTTTGATTATTTTTTTCCCCCTCAAAGTTTATTCCAGGAGAAGGGAATTCAGCAAATACTCCAGCCTGTAAATATAGAGGAATATTTTTAATTCCTTAAACATAGATGCACATCCCTTTTATTTTTTTTTTTTTTTTTTTTTTTTTTTTTTCCAGCTTAACCTCCACCTGTACAAACCAGATCCTTAATCAAGAGGAGGATTTTCCTCCAGAACAGGGAAAATTGGGATTTTTTGCCTGGATATGTTGGAGTTGCAGTTTTATTTTCACCCCAGAGCAGGAGCAGCTTGTTCCTGCCCTCTCTTTCCTTCTTTGCTGTCCCTTCATTCTGGGAATTTTGCCTTCCCATGAGTTTTTTGTGGGAGTGGGAGGATGATCCAGTGGACAGAATCTGTAAAAATGTTTCTTTGCAGGGTTTGGTTGTGATCAGAGATTCCCTACCCAGGCCAGGCTTTTATCACCTGCCCTTGACCTGCCCAACCTCTGCTGGATTTGGGGAATGTTTGAAGAATTTTTCAAATCCTTCCTGGGCTCAGTGCTTGTCCTGCAGGCTGCTGCTCGTGCAAGGATTTAATGGGGTTTTTATTGTTCCCCCAGTTTAATAAAAATAAATAAAAATTTTATTTTATATTGCTGAGCTGCAGGGGAGAGGTGGGGAAGAATCCTGTGTTAATGCTGGCCTCATCCAGGAATAATCCCAAAGCTTTTATGGGGCTTTGCTCCTCAGCAGGGCCATGGAAAAGAGAATTTTCTCCCCTTTGGTTTCCACTGGAACCAAAAGGAAAAATCCCTGAGCAGACCCCGGGAGATTCCTGGCTGTGCCATTGCCAAATTCCCTTGGGAATTCTCTTTTTGATTCAGATGAACAGATAAACTCTCAATTCCTGGGAATTCTCTTTTTGATTCAGATGAACAGATAAACTCTCAATTCCTAGGAATTCTCTTTTTAATTCAGATGAACAGATAACTCCCCATTCCTGGAGAATTCTCTCAGTAATTCAGATGAACAGATAAACTCTCCTTTCCTAGAGAATTCTCTTTTTAATTCAGATGAACAGATAAACCCCCTGTTCCTGGGGTATTCTCTTCCTATTTTAGATGAACAGACAAACTCCTCATTCCTCAGGAATTCTCTTTTAATTCAGATGAACAGATAATCTCCCTATTCCTAAGGAATTCTCTCCCTAATTAATCTGAACAGATAAACTCCTCATTCCTGGGAATTCTCTCCCTGTTTCAGATAAACTCCCCATTCCTGGGGAATTCTCTCCCTAATTCCCAACTCCCCATCCCTGGGAATTCTCTCCCTAATTCCCAACTCCCCATTCCTGGGAATTCTCTCCCTAATTCCCAACTCCCATTCTTGGGAATTCTCTCCCTAATTCCCAACTCCCATTCTTGGGAATTCTCTCCCTATTTCAGATAAACTCCCCATTTCTGGGGAATTCTCTCCCTATTTCAGATAAATTCCCCATCCCTGGGAATTCTCTCCCTATTTCAGATAAACCCCCCATTCCTGGGAATTCTCTCCCCAATTCCCAACTCCACATTCCTGGGAATTCTCTCCCTATTTCAGATAAATTCCCCATCCCTGGGAATTCTCTCCCTAATTCCCAACTCCCATTCTTGGGAATTCTCTCCCTAATTCCCAACTCCCATTCTTGGGAATTCTCTCCCTATTTCAGATAAACTCCCCATTTCTGGGGAATTCTCTCCCTATTTCAGATAAACCCCCCATTCCTGGGGATTCTCTCCCCAATTCCCAACCCCCCTGCCAGGATCTGCTCCCTCATCCCCTCCCTTTTGTCCCTCCCTGCCCCGAGCACGGCAGGACCCGGCACAGCCAGATCCCGTTTTTATCTCCCTTCGGGGATCTCTCCTTGTTTGTTTAAACCTCTGCTGCCTCCAGCTCCGGTGACGATGCTGCTGCCCTCAGCATCACAGCCCCTGCCAACATCAACAAGCTCCATTTAGTCTGCTGCAGCTTCCTACAGAGAATTGTTTTCTCACTTTACTCCTGATCCTCAACCCTTTCAAAACAGGCAGAGCCTAAAAATTATCCCCAACAGGCTTTTGCATTCATCCACTTTGAAACAAAGCCTTTACACATGTTTGTTCTGCTGGGTCCCACTGATTTTGCCCTCTGCAAACTTTTCTCCCATTGCTTCTCTCCAAGCCTTTTCCTTCCAGGACTTTTATATCTGAATGTGAAAGGATGGAAAGGGACAGAGACCAAAAAAAAAAAAAAAAAAAAGGACAGAAAAAAACCCCAATTTATTTCTTTTATTTGATTCCCAGTTCCTTATTTATGCATCTACACACACACACAGGGGCAGATGCTGGGTTCTAATCCCACAATAATTGGCTCTGGAAAAACAGGAGCTCATAATAACAATATTGTGAGTGGCCAGAATGAAAAAAGCTGCTGGGATGATGTGTGGGCATCCCAGCAGTGCCAGGGAGGGAAAAAATCATCCCCTGGGCCTGCTCCTGTCTCCAGACCCCAAAACTGGCAGCCAAACCAGATTATCCCATTCCTATTTCCCTGCTCCTTCCTGGTGGCTCTGTGGGATGGGGGAACATGGAATGTTGGTAAATAAACCATATGTGAAGAGCTAATTCCTGATTCCAAATTCCTAATTCCTAAATACTGGTTCCTAATTCCTGAGTCCTAATTCTTGATTCCTAATTCCTGAGTCCTAATTCCCATTTCCTGGTTTCTGATTCCTGATTCCTAATTCCTAATTCCTTTTGCATTAATTAGCACTTAAAAGAGGGCACCTATGGAAGCATTTTCTCTGAGAACTCCTCTCCCTAAAGTAAATTAAAAAAATATTATTTTTAAATGAATAACTAACTGAAGTGTTTCTATATATTATTGTTGAAAATATGTAAAAAAATCTAAAGGTTTTATCCTAATTTATGATTTCTTTATGATATTGATAAAGTTCTCTTTGTTCCCTTTAAGCCTCCCTCCTTGGCTGTCTGGGCTGGACAATTTTCCTGCTCACATGGGAAGCAGAATTTGTGCTGTGGCTCCTTCCTAACTCCTGATAAACTGTGTCAATATCCTCATCAGCCCTGGAGTATCAATTTTGTAAAATTAAGATATTTAACAGGGACTGTTCAATCAGGCAGAGTCTTGGAAAGGGGGAGCTCAAACTGGAGGAGGAGTGGAAGGAGATCTGGTGAGTGGGAAAGGCATTCCCAGCAGCTCCAGCATCTCTTTTCCCATGGGATTTTACCATTTGAATAGGATATTCAAATATTTTATAACTGGGGCTGAGCTGTGATTTAGTTTTGATTTAATTTTGATTGGTAGGAGGAAGGAACTTGTGCTTTTCACTTATCTATGAACCTGACATAAAAGATAATTTAAAAAAAAACCATTCCCAACCACGTTTTCCAATTGCATGTCCAAGAATCCATGAGGACAGTGATGTCTCTGGGTGGTTCATGTCACCAAAAGTCGTGGGGCAGAAAATTTCTGGTTCAACCTTTCCCTAGTTCAAATTGAACTGGAGCAGCTCAGAGAGCTGGTATCTGCTCTTCACACATTTCTTGTTGAAAAGGTGGCTCCAGTATGAAAGTCCTGTAAAAATCCAGGCTGTGTATCCAAAGCAAGCCCACCAGAAAGGAAAAATAATAAAGAAGGTAGATTTGAAAGACTGGGCAAAGGTCTGGAGGAGCCAGAGTTTTCCTTCCCTGCAGTAAAGCGTGGCTAAAACAACACAAACTCCTATGGCTTACTAATTTTTCAACCCAATATTTTCATATAATTTGTGTTCTTTATAAGGCTCGGAAAAGCCACAAGAGGCCACCCATTTCTGATGTAATCGTCTTTGAATTCAACAAAGCCCATTACCATGTCAATGAGGGGCTGGGTTCAAAGAGCACAGGGTGGTTTGCAGAGCACCCAGAGGGGATTTGCACTGCTGCTACTGAAATAATAAACTCCTCTCTCCCCCCTCCCCTCCCGAATTTTGGCTCCAGCTGGAGACATTTCAAGAGTTTGGTTCTAATCGCTGATAATTCTTTTTTTATTGTGTCATGTTGGGTTTCTGTTGTTGGCCATAACAAACGTTGCTATGTGACTGGAGCAGCTTTAGGTGAGGTCAGTTTGAGCACAACCTCTGAATTTTGGCCCTTCAGGATGTTCCACACTTGGGGTGGAACCAAAAACCCCTTTTGTTTCCAGGGGCTGCTTCATGGAAATGGATTCTTATTTTTTTTCTCCATGAGTTTATCCCAGTTTTTCTGCTCTCTGCAAGCTGTGCTGATTTTTCTTTCTTTTTTTTTTTTTTAATTTTTTTTTTCCAAGCTTTAATTAGAAGAGGTTAATCACTGATGCTTAAACTGTCAAACACTTCTGCATGGGAATATTTTCCTGCAGGAAAAGTGCCCCTGCCTTACACTGAGCTATTCATGGTGCAGAATATTTTATAGACATTCAGCTTTTGCACGTTTGGGACCTCACGTGTGCCCTTCCAGCAGCAAAAGGGAAGGCAGGAGGTGGCAATACCATGTTCAAAGTATAGAAAAAAAAGAAAAAAAAAAGAGCTAAAAACACCCCCAAAAGTTTTGCTGCAATTGCTCACCTTGGGTACAACCCCTGGAAAAATGCTTTGGGATGGAATGGTCAAAGATTATTTATTCCAAAACATTGCAAGGTGAAAATGACAGCTCAGGGTCCAGACTACAAAAAAAAAAAAAAAAGCCTAAAAATGAGAACCTTGCCACTGTGAGATGTTCCTTGGTGAAGAAAATAATCCCTTGAAGTCCTTTCCTGCTCAGTGAACATCCATCACTCTCCTCTGCATCTAATTCATGAGTGTGGGATGAGAATCTGATTTTGGGGCAGTGACCTCACCCTGCTCCCCCTGAAGAGCCCCAAGCCCAGTGAAGCTCCAGATCAAGTGGGATTTCCAAACTGGTGCCAGAAAGCCCCGGGCAGAGGGACAGAGTGACACAGGGAAGGAGCTCTGTCACCCAGGGCAGGGCAGGACTGAATTGCCAAAACATCAGTGGTTTAATTACCAAACACCAGTGATTGCTCTGTGGCAGCCCAGCTGCCTGGGGGGGATGGCACAGAGGATTTGGGAGGTTCCAGAGGAGATCCCAAACCTTTCCAAAGCATCTGGAGAGCGGGAGGAGCACCCTAAGGATGAAATCCCACCTCACCTGGGGGATGCTTGAGCAGAAAGACAAAGAATTTTGGGGGGTTTGGGGCAGGGAAGAGCATTTTCCTCCCAGTTTAAGAAGAGCCTGGTTGCAAACCTTGCAGCTCACCAGAGCTGAGCCATTAAGGGTTTATTACAATCGAGTTTTATAACCCACCTTCTAATAAGTCCTGCAAGAATGTGGCAGCGTGCAGTAATCATTTCATAAATATTAATACAGCATTTAGAGCAGGGGCCTTAATTTAAAGTGTTACCTTTTTACTGGCAAGTGCAGGGTTTAATTACTGCAGTAAAAGCAGAGATTAGTTAAGCCTTGCTGCTGTTCTAATACCTGGGAACCAGCACCAGCCCAGCTTTAATAAGCAGCTTCTGAGGAGGTGAAAGAAATTCCTCTGGCTGGAGAGGCTGGGGGAAGGTTTGCTGCTGGAAAGTGGCTGTATTCTTTAACAAGGCTAGACTGTGGAATGACTTCTCCTTGCTGTCTGCATTTTTGTGTGTGTGTGTTCACTCAGGGCTCCAGCAGGGATTGAGAGACTCCCTCAAAGAAAGCAGGACAAGCAACCAGCACCAAAGGGTTGGGTTGGTTTTCTGGAAAAAAAAAATTAAAAAATTACTTGTTTTTTTGATATATTGGTTATTTTCATTCAATTCTGTGCTCCTGGAAGGTCCTTTTTGTTGCCCTGCTGGTTTTTCCCAGATGGAGCAGTGGGGAGGAGGCAGGACCCTGAGTTTCCATCTCTGCTCAGGAGGGAACACAAGCTTGGTGTATCATTTTCCCAGTGAAGGAGATAAAAACCAGCCTGGAGTCATTGCTCCTGGGATTGTTTGGCACATGGGCCTGGGGAAGGGACAGCAGAGACCTCAGGGGCTGCACTGATTTAATCACTCTGGAGCAGGGGAAGGTACTGCCTGAAATCCCACTGCATAAAATTTCACTGCCTAAGATTTCACTGCCTGAAATCCCACTGCATAAAATCCCACTGCAGGAAATCCCACTGCATGAAATCCCACTGCATAAAATCTCACTGCCTAAAATCTCACTGCCTAAAATTTCACTGCCTGAAATCCCACTGCCTGAAATCCCACTGCATAAAATTTCACTGCCTGAAATCCCACTGCATAAAATCTCACTGCATAAAATCCCACTGCATAAAATATCAATGCCTAAAATCCCACTGCCAAAAATACTACTGCCTAAAATCCCACTATCTAAAATCCCACTGTATAAAACCCCATTCCATAAAATCTCATATAAAATCCCACTATGTAAAATCTCACTGTATGAAACCCCATTCCACAAAATCCCATATAAAATCCCACTATGTAAAATCCCACTGTATGAAACCCAGGTATCTGCAGCAGTGGATTCCCAGTAAAAACAGACTCTGTTTCCCAAGGAGAGAATGGTTCCAGCAGATGGGCTGGAGGGGAAGGAGAGGAGCAGATTTCAGGCACAGGAAGAGCTCTGAGCTCCCCCAGCACAACCCTGGCCGTGCCAAAAGCTGAACTCACATCCCTCTGCTCCCAGCCTGGAAGATAAGCTCTGCTTCTGGGGAAGAGTCCAGTGGTGAGGACAGCTCTGGAAGGGAGGCAGTTGTGTTTCCTCCTGCTCTTTGCAGCCCCTCAGCCCCGTGGTTTGTCCCAGTTCTTGTCCTGCAGCCCCAGCAGATTGAGGTTTTTGGAGTCTTTGTGGGTCACACCCTCTCTGAAGCCCTGGTGGCCACAGGGCTGTGTCCCCACAGGTGTCAGGGTGATCCTGGCCAGAATTGTCACCCTTGGATTCTGGGAATGAGGCAAACCTCCCCCTCTGAAGGATATGAATGTGGGGGGAAAAGAGCAAAATGAATCCATGAAAGATATCAGAGAGGAATCATGGAATATCCTGAGTGGGAAAGGACCCACAGGGATCAGCCAGACACCCTTGGGGCATTGTCCAAACCCTCCTGGAACCATTCCCTAAAATCCATCCCAATGCCCTGACACAGCTCCAGCATTCCCTGGCTGAGAGCAGAGCTGCCCCTCAGGAGCAAATCAGGACTGCAGACAAGGGGAAAAGGATTCCAGGGGGAATCCTGAGCATTCTGCATGTGGAATGGGAATCTGGGACCTTCCCTGAGCAGCATTCCAGGCCATTCCCAGCCATTCCCAGCTGTGACACTTGGATCATCATTAGGGGATGTTGCCATGGCTGCTTTCACAATTAAAAACAAACCCAGCTTATGCTGCAGCCCCTGTTATAAAAATAAACACAGCTACTTTGCATAACAGCATAATTAGGGCCTAATTGCCAGCTGGTGTGTTAAACCAGAAATGAAAACAAACAGGGCAATAAATGGAATTATTAGAAAGATATTATGGCTTGGGGAGATATTACAGCATGAGGGTTTGTTTGGAGGATCACAGAGCAAAGCAGGGCCCTCCTCACTCCTGTTCCTCCAATCCCTGGGGATCAAACATTCCATCATCATCCTCTTTCTCCCTGGGATCATCAGGGCATCCTCACAGACAGAAATCAGCTTTTGGTGTCAAGAGATGCAGCAAATGGAATCGCATGGAAAGGCTCAGAGACAGCAAAGGAATATTTGTGTGCCTCTGCTCATTCCTGGAACAGGGATTGGGGTTGGGAATGGCACCAGTCCCAGAGTTTTCCTGGAAATTTTACCTTCTGCTAAACCATGATCCATCATTAAAGCTGATTTACATTTTCAGCATTCCTGCCTTAGTTTCCTGCTGATGCTGTTTGGTTTTGGGTGAACATTTGAAATTACAGGGACAAGTCAGAATGGAGCTTCCCAACAAGGTGCTGGCAAAGCAGGGGATGATGCTGAGCATCACCTCCAGGAGCTCTGAGATATTTCCCTCCATGAACAGACACCCTGGGACAGCCTCTGCTCTCATTCTTTCTTTTCCCCCTTCACCAGGAGCTTTCCTGAGTGTTTCCATCAGAAGAAAAGCCTGTCCTGTCAGGCAGCCCTTAAAACTGAAATTACTTGGGGCAATAACAAATCCAGGGCAGGGTCTGTTGAAAGCAAGGCATAAAGCACCTGTTGAAAGGGAGCAGGGAGGATAAAAGTTCACCTGGCACAGGTGTCCCACAGCTCCCTGCTGGCAAATCTGAGATAAGAGCAGGGCAGGGAAAAGGAGAGGAGGAAGAGGGGAAATCCAAGCCAACAGCGAGTCAGTAGGGTAGAAATGCTGAATCTTCAACAAATCCCCATCCTTCCCAAGGGTCCACGTTGGACTGGACAAGATTTATCCCTGGGAAAGGTGAATTGGAACAAGCAATGCTCCAAAGGTCCCTGGGACCCTCGAGGGAGTGGGCAAACCTGAGGGAATGGTATTTGTTGTGTGGGAGAGGATTCCCAGCTCTGCTGGAGCTGGATTTTGGGGATAATTGAGGATTGCACTGCCAGGGGATTGTCCTGCCAGGACCTGTGTGAGCTCTGTGACACCCAGGCTGCATTAACAGTGATCTGGGACTTCCCCTGGTGCCAGCTCACACCAGGGCAGCTCCAGGATGTGGCTTTGCCATTTCCTGGAGCCTCTTCACCAGTTGGGGCAGGAATTGGATGAGGAGATTCCATCCAGAGGGATTGAGAGGAAATCACAGGTTTTTGTGGCACCAATCCCTCATCTCAGGGTTTGCTCAGCCTCTCATTCCCAGCATGTTCTGCAGTTTTATGCAGCTTCTGCTGGAAAATTTCAAATCCCTTCCAAAGATGTTGTCCTGTCACCAGCAGGATTTGGGCTTTTGCTGGGTGTGACCTGGAGTGTCCCAAACTACAAGATCTTCCCAGAGCTGGTCAGGCAGATTTTGGAACTTGTGCTCCTCACTGTGCTCCCTTTGCTCAGACTGCACACGATCCAATCCTGGGTTTGGGTCCTGCAGGCAGCACAGTTCCCCTGTGGGTCAATCCTTGTCCTGCAGAGCCTTGGCAGAGCTGTTTCCACGAGCATTCCCACTTCTGTCCTGGGCACTTCCTTCAGGGCCATGTTGCCATTCACGTTTGTTTTCTGTTCTCTTTGGCTGCCTCTCGTTGCTCTCCTCCAGCAGTTCTGGCAGGAGTGGGGAGCTAATGACTTCAGAAGGTCCTATTTCATGTAAAGTTTATCTCCTCCTGACTGACAGCTCCGTGGATCCTTTCCAAAAGCTTCAGGTCGGTTTTCCCGACGTCCTCTTATGTCAGACATAAGATTTATTCTCCTGCCAATACCCAGAAGGTTTGAAACACAGAATGTGCCTGTCATGCTCTGCCTCTCCACCAGCTCTGAAGGGCATGTGGGGTATTAAATGGACACTTTCTTCCTTGGGGAAAAGAAAAGGCACTTTATTTTAACAGGTTTGCTCCATCAGGGAGCGAGAGAAACAGAGGTGAAAGGAGGGAAAGATGTGAGAAAAATGTGAGCGAAATTAAAGGCAAAGAAAATGAATGCAGGATTAATAAAAGTGAATGAAAAGAGGCAAAATGAAAAGAGAGATAAAAAGAGATCTTGAGATGTCCCATGCAGGAAGTGCAGACATCAAATTCTGCTGGTGAAAGTGATTTAGAGAAGGGAAGGGAACCCCTCAAAAGGATCCCCCTGAAATGGATCCTGCTGCTGATTCTGCTGCTGGGATCATTTCTTGGGATCGATTTTGGGATTAAACTCTTCCCTGTGATGGTGGGGAGCCCCTGGCACAGATTCCCAGGGAGTTTGTGGAATGCACATCCCTGGAAATGTCCATGAGCAGGCTGGACAGGGCTTGGATCAGTGGGGACAGTGGAAGGTGTGGAATGAAATGAGATTTTAGGTCCCTTCCCACCCAAGCCATCCCACAATTCCATAAAACACAGGGAATTACTGAAGGCAGCCCCTGCTCCCTTCCCTGGGGGTGCAGAAGGAGCCCAGAAAACTCCAGCCCCAATTGGAAGGGTCACACAATAAAACAAGATAAAGGTGGGAGCCAAAGCAAACACAACGGGCCCACTCTCAACATTTATTCCTAGATATTTTTTTAGAAAAAGAAAATACAGACTAAGCACATAAATGGACAAGACTTACTTAGCTCAGTCATTTTTTTCCCTCCCATGCACCACTTTGGAAAATAAATAGTTTTTAAAAATCTGGAGTTTTTTTTCTCTCTTTGCAATCCAAGGCCTGTGCATACTCTCACAGCAAACCTTTAAGAGCTACATTTTTTCCCTTTTTTTCCCTGCTGTAATTATGGTCTCATTAAGATTCCAATAAAAAATAGTCAAGAAAACCGTTTTTTTCTTCTTCTCCTTTTTTTTTCTTAATTTTTTTTTCAGAGAAAACAGAAGTGCCCACAGTGTCTCTCTCTACATGTTATGCTTTTAAAATATTTGCATTTGAAATTCCTCACTGCAAATAATTCCAAGCCAAATGTAAATATAACACTTAGATTACTCCCAGAAGAACATTCTTTTGACCATTAATCCCTCCAATTCGGAATCAAATTTTTCCCTCTCTCTCTCTCTCCTCTTTTTTATTTTTATTTTTTCCAATTTTTTTCCCCCCAGGACTGTAATTCCACTGTATTGACTGGATCCTGATATTTGACAGGCAATGTCTGCTAGGAAAAATATCCAAATTTTAGAACCTGCTGGAGATCCCTTGGTCTGCTTTGCTTGATTTTTGTCAGGCTCTTGCTGCTCTTACAGAACCCATAGAGCTCCCAGAATATCAGGATGAGATTCCTGGAAGGATGGGGAGTGGATTCTGGAGCTCCCAGAAAGGAGTAACAAGGTGGGATAAGCTCAGCTCCAGCATGGAGGCAGAGCTCAACACGGAGCTGGAATTGGAATATTATTGGAATATTATTGCTCCTACTTCCCACCTACACTTCCCCAGGACACAGAAAATCAGGAGGAACCATCCCAGCCCTGAAAGGTTGAGCTGCTGTGGAACACAGGCCTAAAGATTCCAGCCCTGAGCTTCTGCTTGAAGAAATCTTCTAAAAACTGAGCAAATCCTGAGGAGGGGCAGCACGGGCTGGAGCTTCCCAGAGGATTTTAAGGGGGAAGGGCTCTAAACTGGAAGAGGGGGGTTTAGGTTGGAATTGTTCACTCTGAGGGTGGGGAGGGGCTGGGATGGAATTCCCAGAGGAGCTGTGGCTGACCCTGGATCCCTGGGAGGGTGCAAGGGCAGCTTGGAGCAAACTGGGATGGTGGAAAGTGTCCCTGTGGAACTGCATGGGCTTTAAGGTCCATTCCATTCCATTCCATTCCATTCCATTCCATTCCATTCCATTCCATTCCATTCCATTCCATTCCATTCCATTCCAACCCAACCGAGTCCAGCCCAATCCAATCCATTCCAACCTAATCCAACCCAATCCAACCCAACCCAACCCAATACAAATCAATCAAACCCATCCCATCCCATCCCATCCCATCCCATCCCATCCCATCCCATCCCATCCCATCCCATCCCATCCCATCCCATCCCATCCCATCCCATCCCATCCCATCCCCAAACCATGATTCCATGATTCTGTGATCCCAGCTGGTGCCAACATTGCTCCTCACCTCTCCAAGTGAGTGTGCCATGAGACACCCAAAAGAAACCCAAACCCTGATCCAGAAACTTCTCCCCCCTGCGTTTATTGGGATTTGTGCGTGGCCACAGCCATGACCAGCAGAGGATTTTGGAATTTTTGAGCGGGGCTCTTCCCAAGGAGCAGCTGGATGGCAGAGCTCCCGTGGACAATGCACTTCTATGCACTCCTGCTCCAGTCCCTCCCCTCAGCAGGATGGTTTATGAACTGTGTACAAATGTTTTCATTCAATGGCAGGAATGTTGTTTTCCTAAAATCGGGAATTAGGACTGGGGCTCATTTCAGGAATTAAGGTGTTAAGCCTCAGGAATCCAGTGGCAAAGACAGGCAGCATCCAAGGGACAGAAATGCCAACCAGCAGGAATCTGGGTGCGGAGACTCTGCAATGTTAATTGGAGGTTTTTTTTGGGGTTTTTTTTCAAGATAGGTTTGTCCTGGTGAGTGGAAGGCATTTTGTGCACTCTCTGTTGAAGCAGCACTTGGAAAAAGGCCCTGGGGGATTTCTTTCCAGCCCTTGTGTTCATTGGAAGCCTTTGGGTTGGATGATCCTGCTTTGCCCATGGATTTTTTCTTGCCTGGTGGGAATGTTGGTGCTGTTGGCACCCGGCTGCCTCCCACCTCTGCCTGGGGTGGAATGCAGGGAGCACAGACAGATCAGGAATGCAGTGGGTGTTTCCTTGGGTCTCGTTTCTAGGTTTTAATTGCCTTAAAAAATAATAGTAAGCGTGATTTGAAAATACAAAAAAAAGAAAAAAAAAATCAAACCAAACCAAACCAAAAAACCAACCAAAAATCTAAAAACCACCAAAAGACACACAGCTGTGAAGGGGAAATGAATTAGTAAGACAATGGAGCAGATTGCAGAGCCCTGAGCCAAAGGCTTGGGGCAGCTTTCCCCACCTCCCCTGCCCTGCCCTTGGCTGATGGGAATTCCCAATTTCCCTCCCACCCTGCTCCTGATCCGGACCCTCAATGCCAGAGGGATCCTTCAGGACCTGCTGCTCCAGACTGACACAGCTCAGTCCCAACCCACTCACAGCTCCCTCTGCCAGGGCTTTGTCCAAAATTCCAAAAATGGGATTTAAATGGCTCTATCTCTGCTGCATTTTGCATGAAACGCATACAAATAGATAAACATCACATACAAACAGATAAACATCACATACAAATAGATAAACATCACATATAATAGATAAACATAATATATAATAGATAAAAATCTTTAAAAGGTATTTTTCTGCTTTGTCTGTTCCTCTCTCAGGTCTCCACAAACTCTTAATTGACACAAACTCCCCTTTTCAATCATCAGCCAAGATCCAGAGCACAGTTTAAATACATTTGCAAATGCATCAAAGCTAAATCAGAGCAGCATTTCTCTGAACTCCTGCTCAGGATTTTGGGCTGGTTTTAGATTTTATTTTTTGTTTTCTTGTCTCTGCAAAGGAAACATCAGCCTCTGTCCTTGACACAGGGAAGATACAATCACAGGAGACTCCCTGAGCTGGAGAGAAATCAAAGCCACTGGATTGGCTTTTATTTGGAGACAGTAATTCCTGCCTGGCATTTCAGATACAATTGGCAACATTTGCCACGAAAGCTTCTTGGGAAAGATAAACTTAATTTTCCTCACCACTACAAAATGTATTAATTTATTGTCAGCAGCAGAGATTACCCCTGTACACAGAGTCCAAAACACCCTCTCCAGATTTAACTTCCCATTCTCAAGGAAGGTTTTTCCCACCCAGCCATCCCTGAGCTTCCTGCTGCACTGACCCTTTCTCTGTGTTTTGGGTATTTTTTTCTGGGTTCCTGAAGCTGCCCCGAGATGGAATTTAAGAGTATCATGGATAAATATTTAAGGGTGTCATGGATAAATATTTAAGGGTTTCATGGATAAATTTTCTCTGTGGATTTCTTTCAAGAGATCTGCAAAGAGGGAGAGGATTGGTGAGAATGGATTGAAGACAAGCAGAACTGAAGGCAGCCACTAAGAATAAATTTTGTGAGCATCAGAATTCTCATAGTGTGAAGAATAATTTGAAAGCAGAGATGGCAGAAATCACTCAGGGTGAAGTGAAAGTCAAATCCCAGGATGTGAAATGGCTGAGGGCCTCGTGTCCCCATCCAGTGACACTGAGCACATCCCAGAGCCAGGAGAGATGCCAGGAAAGCTGCTGGGTGTGGTGGAAAAGCTCCAAACTGGGCAGGTGATGAGCCCTGTGCTGGAGCCAGGCTGGTCCCTGGAGGATTCACCAGGATCTGCTGCTGGCTGGGGGTGTCACCAGTGGAAAAGGATAAAACCCCACATCCCACTGTG